>NC_134870.1:31894786-32553786 GCF_049852395.1 Peromyscus maniculatus bairdii | reverse complement strand
GATCTCATCCATTTCTCTGTCATTGGGTGATCCCAGTGTCTTTCTTAGGGTCCTGTTTTCTAGGTAGACTCCCTAGAGTTGTGAGTAGCAGTCTAGTCATCTTTGTTTTACATCTAGTATCCTCCTATGAGTGAGTATATAGTATGTTTGTCTTTCTGAGTCTGGGTTACCTCACTCAGGATGATTTTTTTTTCTAGATCCATCCATTTGCCTGCAAACCTCATGATGTCATTATTTTTCTCTGCTGAGTAGTACTCCATTGTGTATATGTACCACATTTTATTTATCCATTCTTCAGTTGAAGGGCATCTAGGTTGTTTACAGGTTCTGGCTATTACAAACAATGCTGATATGAACATAGCTGAGCAAGTGCCCTTGTGGTATGATTGAGCATTCCTTGGGTATATGTTCAAGAGTGATATAGCTGGGTCTTGGGGGAGATTGATTCCCAATTTTCTAAGAAAGCACCATATTGATTTCCAAAGTGGCTATACAAGCTTGCATTCCCACTAGCAGTGGAGGAGAGTTCCCCTTGCTCCACATCCTCTCCAGCATAAGCTGTCTTCAGTGTTTTTGATCTTAGCCATTCTGACAGGCATAAGGTGGCATCTCAGAGTCATTTTGATTTGCATTTCCCTGATGATTAGGGATGTTGAGCAATTCCTTAAATGTCTTTCAGCCATTTGAGCTTCCTCTGTTGAGAATTCTGTTTAGTTCTATAGCCCATTTCTTAATTGAACTATTGGACATTTTGATGTCTAATTTCTTGAGTTCTTTATATAGTCTGGATATCAACCCTCTGTCAGATGTGGGTTTTATGTATACTTTAATCAGCACATAGGTTATTCCTATAAATTGACCACTGTGAACAATACTACAATGAACCTGGGCTTCCATGTACTTTTATAACAAGCAGACTGATTCTTTCAGGTATATATCCAGAAGTCATGTGGCAAAATCACATGGAGATTCTATTTATTTATTTATTTATTTATTTATTTATTTTATTAAGATTTTTTTTAATCATTTTACATACCAAACAATTCCTTCTTCCCTCCTCCTGCCCCTCCAGCTTCCCCCTCCTAACCCACCACCCATCCCCTCCTACAAGAAGGTAAGGCCTCCTATAGGGAGGTACATTTAGTAGAGGTAGGTTCAAGCTCCTCCCCCTGCCTCAAGGCTGTGCAAGGTGTCCTATCATAGAAGTGGGCTCCAAAAGGCCTGGTCATGCACTAGGGATGAATTCTGATCCTAGTGCCAAGGAGTCCCTTAAGCAGATCATGCTACACAACTTTCTTGCTTATGCAGAGGGCCTAGTCCAGTCCCATGCAGGTTCCAAAGCTGTTGATCTAAATTTCATGAGTTCCCACTAGTTTGGTTTGGTTGTCTCTATAGGTTTTCCCATCATGTTCTTGAGAAAATGTGGTGCATATACACAATGGATTACTACTCAGCAGTGAAAACAAATTTCATGACATCATGAAATTTGCAGGCAAATGGATAGAACTAGAAAATATCATCCTGAGTAAGGTAACCCAGACTCAGAAGGGCAAACATGGTATATACACACTCATAACTAGATACTATATGTAAAGCAAAAGATAATCAGGCTACAACCTAGAGCTCTAGAGAAGCTAACTAACAAGGAGGACCCAAATAGGGACTGTAGCTGTAGTTATCCTGTTCTTGCCCAGCTCCTGTGGCCCTCAGAGCCAAGCAAACACACAGAGACTTATAAACTGTATGGCCATGGCAGACTTCTTGCTAACTGTTCTTATATCTTAAATCAACCCATTTCTATTTATCTATAAGTTGCCATGTGGCTCATGGCTTACCAGTACCTTACATCTCGCTTTTCATGGTGGCAGCTGGCAGTGTCTCTCTGCCTCAGCCTTCCTGTTCCTAGAATTCTCTTCTCTCCTTGTCCTGCCTACACTTCCTGCCTGGCTACTGGCCAATAAGTATTTTATTTATTAACCAATCATAGCAACACATTTAACATACAGAATATCCCACAGCACTTCCCCTTTTCTTTTTTTCAAAAAGGAAGGTTTTAACTTTCACATAGTAAAAGTACAGATAACAAAACAATTATCAAGCCAGAATTACAGTTACAATATATAGTATGTTTGTATTTGGCAAAATTAAAGATATCCTATCTATCTTATATTTGTGAGTCTAAGGTTTCATATCTTATCTTTTATCATAACTAAGGAAATTATAACTATCTAGTCTTCAACTACATCAATGACCTCAGAAGGATATACTATTACCTGAGAAATGGGAGAAGGATGCAAGCAACTTTCGGGAGTCTTGTGAGAGTAGACAGAGACAGAAAGTTGGGGAATCTGTCTTCAGCCCACAGGCCTAGAGTCTCTCAGTCACTTTTCTCTGTGTCCTATAGAATGTCTTGGCTATTTTTGCCAAGAAGATAAACTCCATATAGAGTTTCTTCGATGCCCATCCTCCTCTCTGAAGTAAACTGGTGCTGCCAGAAGCAGACATGTCTCATTGTCCAGAAAGTCTAAATTTTTAAAACATTTTAAATGCCATATTCTGTAGGTCTTTTAAGTGTTTGAAGATTACCTACCTAATTGAATAATATCTATGTATATCTAAAAAAAACATGATTATAAGTTTGACTCTCATAGAAGACTAATTATTAATCTGTATTTCTTAATTATCCATTACAATCGAAATGAGTTACATAAACATAATACCTCAAATGAGAATAGAAATACATATACAGTATAACAAAATTAATTTAAACTTGTATCAATAAACTAAAATCCATAGCAATGTAAAACATTTTAAACAAGTTGCTTTTTAAAAGTAGATTCAATAATCTGCCCTTTCATACTATCATATCATATCTATATCATATCCCCTTTTCTTCTTTAGAAAGATCACGTTTATAAACAACCCGATTTAAACAAAAATATTGGTTTTTCTCTGTCCTACACCAGAGGGCTCTTCTGATATGGACCAAAAGAGTCTCTCAACTATTTTTTTTTAAGCAACATGTTTGGGTTTAGAGAAGTAGTGAGCCAATTCCATCTCCAAAGCCAGCTTGGTATATTTGGGAATTTGGGCATAGCTTCTCTTACTACTTCCTGCTGGAGGGGGGCGTTGTATCTTGTGGGGACACAAAGAAAATTTTTAGGCTTATGGGTAGTATGTGAGGGTGTATTGTCTGAGACAGTTGCCTTGAAACTGTTCTGGATGTTGGATCATCTAGGCCATGGTGTCATCAGAGACATTTCAGGGGGTCTTAGCTGGTCAAACCTGATGTATCTTAATCTGGAACAAATCCATAGCCTCTGGCTTTCTGTGGAAACAAAAGCAGAACCTCCTTTCCAAAGCAACATATCCTTACATTGAATTTTGAAGTCAGGGTACCTTTAAAATATACTTATTGGTTTAACTCAACTATCTTTATAATCAAATGTCTTTCTGGAGTTAAGAATATCAAAGACAACATAATCCAGATTCTCTGTGTGATATCCATCTTTACATGGCTTATTTTTTATACTACCTTTATTGTCTCTTTAAAGACTTTATTTTTAGAAACATTCTATTTCTTTTTTTTGCTATTGATTTTAGTTTATCGTGAATTTAAAATTATTTTGTTATACTGTATGTCTATTTCTTTTTTTTCCTTTTATTTTATTTTACAATACCATTCAGTTCTACACATCAGCCACGGATTCCCTTGTTCTCCCCCATCCTGCCCTCTTCCCCTTCCCCCCAGCCCACCTCCCATTCCCACATTCTCCAGGGCAAAGCATATTTCTTTTTCTCTTTCTTCCAAGCCTACATACATTTTTACACACATTGTAAAGCATTTAAAGTCTTGTTCCATCTGAATCTGTCTTATTGTGAATCTATTTTTTTAAACCCCAGCATTCTAAGACTGAAATGGCACTGTGGCTGCTGGCTCCACCCACGCCAGCTTCCCAACATGGCGGTGGTACAGTTTACTGCCAGCTCTGGGCCTGCAGCTGTGTGTACCATCAAGTATCAGAAGCAGTTCTATCAAAGCAGCATGTAGCCCAGAAACCTTTTTTTTTTTTTTTTTTTTTTTTTTGGTACTAGCAAAGGCCAAATCCACCATGCAGCAGCAGTGTAATGTGCAGCTTCGAGACGCCTCCTTCCTGCCATACTGCAGGTCAAGCTTGCATGCCATGAACCTGCCATACCTACAGTCTGCTGCTAACTTGAGAAAGCTAACTAGGAAGCTGTTTCTAGCTCCGTTTTAGAATCTTTTTTTCCCCAGGTTTTACGTGGAAACTCTTGCCAACCCATTGGGCGCCAATTATAGCTGAAGTGATTCTGTTCCTGCCCAGCTCCTGTGGCCCTCAGAGCCAAGCAAACACACAGAGACTTATTAACTGTATGGCCATGGCAGGCTTCTTGCTAACTGTTCTTATATCTTAAATCAACCCATTTCTATTTATCTATAAGTTGCCACGTAGTTCGTGGCTTACCAGTACCTTACATCTCGCTTTTCATGGTGGCAGCTGGCAGTGTCTCTCTGCCTCAGCCTTCCTGTTCCCAGAACTCTCTTCTGCCCTTGTCCTGCCTACACTTCCTGCCTGGCTACTAGCCAATAAGTATTTTATTTATTAACCAATCATAGCAACACATTTAACATACAGAACATCCCACAGCAAGGGAAACATGGATTGCCCTGGGAAGAGGAAACAGATGAGATCTCCATGAGTAAACTGTGGACGAGGGGTGGGCAATGGAGAGTAGGGGATGGGAGATGAGAACATAAGGGAACAGGATGGTCAAGCTGGAAAGTGGATGGAGTGGGAGAGCAATGAAAGAGATAACATGATAGAGGGAGACATCATGGGGATAGGGAGAAACTGGGTGCTAGAATTCCCAGTAATCCACAAGGATGACCCCAGCTTAGACTACCAGCAGTAGTGGAGAGGGTGCCTGAATTGGCTTACCCTAATAATCAGATTAGTGAATACCCTAACTGTAATCATAGAGCCTTTCTCCAGTAGCTGGTAGAAGCAGATACAGAGATTCACAGCCAAACACCAGGCTGAGCTTCAGGATTCCAAGAGAGAGAATCAGGATTCTGTGAGCAAGGGGCATCGAGATTCTACTTTTTTAATTCTTAAGTACCTCTATATTCACATCCATAGTAACTACAATGATTTCCAATCTCTTCAGCAGGAAATAGGAATCTCTATACTCAGCAGCATTTCTTGTTAGTTTTCCATATGCACAACTTTCATTTCACTTAGAGGCCATTGTATGAGATTGTATGAGATTACTCTTCCTTACTACTTGTGATTACTTAATGATAGAGGCTGTGCTGTATTATGAACCTTATCTGTGGTCCCTGCCACAGTGCAGTGTATAATGCATACTGTATATCCTTGCTGAAATGTGTGGAAAGGAGAACTGATAATTTATTACAGTCTGTTACAGTGTATGTGAACCTGTAATGTTCCCCTCAAAGCATGTATCAAAGGCTTCTCCTTCAGAGTGGCACAACTGGAAAATGACAGGAAATAAGATGTATGTCCTTACGAGACGCCTTTTGTCTCTGGCAACAGGCCATTGCGGGGAACGCCGGGGTCTTAGCCTGTCCCTCTCTTTCCTAACGCAGGCATAAGATGAATGCATCTTCCTGACAATGATGTTCATGCAGCTCAGGCTCAATGCTCTAGTGTCAACGGTTCATGAGCTAAAACCTATAAACCTGTGAACCAAAATGAACCTTTTCCCTTCAAGTTAATTATCGCAGATATATATTTACAGCAGAAAGCTAACACACACTGAGACTAAATCTGAAAGACAGAAGTTCACATCTCTAGACCATTTCGGTGCTTTCTTTGCTCTCCCTCCACTCTCTCCTGCCTGTGGGACTGCTTTATGAATTTTCTATAAATGTAAATTTATAAAATAGTACAATATGATGGCGGAGCCTTTTTTCTTATCAGATCTTTAGACCATTTAAAAAGTAATTATATGAACTCTCAGTGTTATTAGTTATGTTCATTGAATTGGCATTTTCATTTTGAATCCATTTTTAATTACACTGGACACATTTCATCGATATTTCTTCTGAGACGAGAGGAGTGCATAATGGTGTTTGCAGGAACGTATGCAGCAGATCAAATGGAAAATGTCTACACATGCAGCCATGCCAGGCATGATCTGAGTCACGGGTAAGGTCTAGAAAAGACCCCACAAACTTACACAGTGTCTGTGCTAGCAGGTAAACTCGAGAACACAGAGGTAGTTAACAGCTAACCCCGTCTATGGAACACAAAAACCACTGGCTCTTCGACAGTTCTCTTCGTTAACTCTGGGAGGGAAGAAAAAGAAAGATAAAGGGGAATTTCCCAGCTGAAGTCTCATGACCTTCACCTGGAAACAAGCAGAGGAATGCAGAAGCATGCTGCTGTGGGCCTATCGGTGTGGGGCCAAACCTCAATGTGCAGGTGTAGGAGCCCCATCCCACAGGGTTAAAGAACCAAGATCCAGCTATACCACTCTTGGGCATATACCCAAGAAATGCTCAATCATACCACAAGGGCACTTGCTCAGCTATGTTCATATCAGCATTGTTTGTAATAGCCAAAACCTGGAAACAACCTAGATGCCCTTCAACTGAAGAATGGATGTAGATGTAACCAACCGTCTTATTAAATAAGAAACACAGAAACAATGTAAAAGAGAAAGCCGAGAGGTCAGAGCTCAGAGCTAAAATCTCACCCTTCCTCCTGCTGTCCCAGCTTCGCGAAAAGAGAGCTACTTCCTGTCCGTTCGTATTTTTAAAGTATGTTGTTCTGCCTTCTCATTGGTTGTAAACCCAAACACATGACTGCCTCGTCACTGTCTGAATGTACAGCCCCCTAGGTCTTAAAGGCATATGTCTCCAATGCTGGCTGTATCCCTGAACACACAGAGATCTTATGGGATTAAAGGCGTGTGCCACCACCGCCACACTCTTGCTATGGCTCTAATAGCTCTGACCCTGAACACACAGATATCTATGGGATTAAAGGCGTGTGCCACCACCGCCACACTCTTGCTATGGCTCTAATAGCTCTGACCCCCAGACAACTTTATTTATTAACATACAATCAAATTAATATTTCAATACAAATCAAAATAATATTTCAATACAATTAGATTACCACCACATTTCCCCTTTTCTATTTTAATAAAAAGAAAAAAAGCAAAAGGTTATGACTAACAAAAGAAAAACTATATACAAAAGTACAATAACTATATACAATATATACAAGTAATAAATACCTAAACAGGTATTTGACGAATCAGAGAAAATAATTCCATTTTCTATCCTATTTTGGTAAATCCAAGATGTATCTAATGTACTTTCTATCCTAATTAATTTTCAACTATAACTAACTAATCTTCAACCATAACTAACTAATCTTCAACTCCCTCAGAGACCCAAGAAGGGAATAATATTAGCTAACAAAAATAAAAACAGGAAGTGCATGCAAGCAACTTCCAAAAAAAATTTTGTGAGTTGACAGAAACAGCCAGCTGCCTGGGCAGTCACCTGAGGTTTCTCCGCAGTGTTGGGGCATCATCTTCAGCCTATAGGCTTAGTGTATCTGACAGACTCATTTGTGAAGTAGGATGTACACAAGGTCAACAGTTCAACCTCACATTGGGTGAGAGCAGTCCACGTACCAGAAACACCTGAATTCCACTAGTGTCCTGTCATGATTCAGGATTTTAAATTCTGGAAATTGTTGACAGTTTTTTAATTCAGCTGTCCATTCTTCTTGGCTGTGTATATATGGCTTCATCTCAGCATCCCCTTCTTCTCCACATCCCTCTATTAAATGCCAGTCTACTTTTGAGAGGCATGAGCTTTCAGCTGCTGTTCCATTGTACAACAGAATCCATCGGCCCTCTGCCTGTTAAGCTGCCTTCGAAGAAAAGGGCACCGTACCTTTTCCGGATGCGAAGGCCACTTCAGGGATGGGGCCATATTGTCCTGGCCTCAGAAGATGCCTTTTGATAAAGCCATAACCACACTTGTTTTGGCAAGAATCAGTAGTCCCTTGTTTCGTGATCTGTCTGTCCATTTTGTCCTGTTGATTCGAGGATACTTTGTTGTCCAGTGGCTAACTTTTGCCAGAATGAAAGTTGACTCCATATGCAGTTTCTTCAATGCCCATATTTTCTCTAAAGTAGATTGGTACTGCCAGGAGCCGACATGTCTCAAAAAAGAAAAATTTTCTAAGTTATTAAAACATTTTAAATGCCATATTCTGTAGATCTCTGAAGGGTTTGAAGATGACCTGTCTAAAACATCTCTGCTCAATTTTTAAAACATATCTAATATGACTACAAGTTCTATGATAATGTCTAACTACTAGCTTTCATTTCTTTATATCCTAATAGTTGATAATAATAACATTCAAGGATCAGAAATTTGCATTACATTGTTAAATGGATGGAATTAATACAATTAGAAATATACATATAGCATTTTCTAACAATATCAGTTTCAAATTTGTGTACAATATAAAACAATTCAATCCAATGTAAAGTATTTAAAACTAGTAATTGTCTTTTTCTTTTCTTTCTTTCTCTTTTTTTTTTTTTTTTAAACAAGAACTTTAAATCTAATCTCCTTTGCTTAGCCTTTTTCCTAACCCTTGACAATAACTTGTAACCAACCCCCCTAAATACTAAAAATTATCCCAGACCCAAAACCCATTAAAAAGACCAAAAAACCACCCGTCCCACACCACCTCTTTGGGAATGTGGGCGTCGTATTCTTAAAATTGCTTCCTGCTGGGTATGGGCGAAGTTTTCTTTATCCTGAAAGAAAAATTTTAGGTTAATTGTCAAATTCTAAGAGAGGTAACTATATCCTTCATTATCCAGTCTGTGTATAATGCCAAAGTTCAGGGTTTATCTCAAGTCCTTATTCAAGTAGTCTTTGAGACTGGATCATCTCAGCTAGTCATCTCAAAATTGCTCTGAGCACCTTGTAGTTCAAAGCTGATCTGTGGATGATGTTTGTCAGCTTAATGATATTATTATTGTCCACGTGGAATTGTTGTTGTTGTGGGGCCCCATCTTCTTTCTGGAGACTTCAGTTGATGTTAGGCCTGGCCATGATTTCCTGCAGAAAACTGATAAGAGACTCGAACACAAAAACATATATATGCAGCTAGCCTTTTTTCTAGAATTAGTTAGTACTCTATGTGACCATTCATATCTTAACAAAGTTTAAAATGTATATATATATATATTAATCTTGTAAATTTTGATATAAAATTTATACTTTGAGAACAATTTAAAGAATCAGAATAGAATCAAAGAGTTGAGATTAGTAATAGAATAGTCCCTTAATTAATTTTGCTTTTGTCCTGTACCATAGCAGAAATGGCTCTTATTCTGGCATGATACAGGGAGTTTGCATTTTCCTTTTAACAACATGCTTGATTTTAAAGAAGGAGAGAGCCATTCTCCAACTCCAAAGTCAGCTTTAAATTTTAATTGAACTGGGACTGTTAGAAGACCAATAGTGTTAAATCTTTAGAGAAAAGCAGAAACAAACATTTAGGAAGACATAAAATTTTTTTAGATAATATATACCCATACACCGTTTCACTCTGTTTCTTGGGATAGATGATTTGTCCCTTTTCTTCAGTTGTCTCATTTGTCCAGTGTTCTTCAGATTCCTTAACCTTCATTCTCCTAAAAGACAAAAACAAAAACCTTTCCCCAAGACTAATTTTGGGGATGTTTCCTTTTGACAAGTTATTATCTGATTAAATGAAAAGGCATGTGTTATTGATACAAGTTAGTTTAAATTGGATGTTCATGCTGGTTGATGAACTATCACCTCCTCTAATTAAGAGGTCTCTCTTGTTCAAATCGAACCTTTATCAATTTTGATGGTACCCACAGCTTATCTTCTCCTGTAGAAACAAAAGCAAAACCACGTCCCCAATGTAATACATACCCTGGTTTCCATTCTGAGGTCAGCACATCCTTAAAGTATATAGGCTGATTTAATTCTGTAGTTTTTTCTATTATCCAATGTCTCTCTGCAGCTGTTGTTCCTTTCTCATTGGCATTCAGAAAATTCAAAGTTAGAAGAGCATTATGCAGTCTATTTCTGGGGGTTTTTGTTACCCATTTCTGTTTATTTAGCATATCCTTTAGAGTTCTGTTTGATCTTTCTATAACTGCTTGACCTGTAGGATTATGTGGTATGCCTGTAATATGCTTTATATTGTAATAAGCAAAAAACTGTTTCATTTTAACAGAGACATATGATGGAGCATTGTCAGTTTTGATTTGTGCAGGTATACCCATGATGGCCATAACTTCTAGCAAATGAGTGATTACAGAATCAGCTTTTTCAGAACTCAAAGCAGTTGCCCATTGAAATCCTGAATAAGTATCGATAGTGTGGTGTACATATTTCAATTTTCCAAATTCTGCAAAGTGAAACACGTCCATCTGCCAGATTTCATTTCTCTGAGTACCCTTTGGGTTACATCCTGCTGGTAATGGCGTCTGATTGTAGAAGGAACAAGTAGGACATTTCTTTATTATTTCTTTGGCTTGTTGCCAGGTTATGGAAAAATCCTTTTTTAAACCTTTACTATTAACGTGATGTTTTTTATGAAATTCTGAGGCCTCCAGCACATTTCCTATCAATAATTTATCAATTTCATCATTGCCTTGTGCTAGAGGGCCGGGCAGACCAGTATGGGATCGAATGTGAGTTATATATAAAGGATGATTCCTTTTCCTGATTGTATCTTGTAATTGAATAAATAGTGAAGTTAATTCTGAAGCATCAGGGATAAATTCTGCAGTCTCAATATGTAACACCACTCTTTCAGCATACTGAGAGTCAGTTACTATGTTGAGAGGTTCTGAAAAATCCATTAATACCAACAGAATAGCATACAATTCTGATTTTTGAACTGAATTATACGGACTTTGAACCACTTTACTTAAATTTTCTGATTTGTAACCTGCCTTTCCTTCTTTGTTGGCATCTGTATAAAATGTACGAACTCCAGATATGGGTTTTTGCCGTACAATTCGAGGCAAGATCCATTCAGCTCTCTTTATAAGATCAATTCTATTGCTTTTGGGATATTTGCTGTTAATTTCTCCCAAAAAATTACTGCAAGCTCTTTGCCAAGGTTCACTTTCTGTCCATAATTTTTCAATGTCCTCCTTAGTTAATGGTACGACAATTTCTGCTGGGTCTATGCCTGCTAATTGACGAAGTCTCAGTTTTCCTTTGTAAATCAAGTCAGAGATTTTTTCCACATAAGTTTTTAATTTTTTATTTGGTTTATTTGGTAAAAATATCCATTCCAATATAATATCTTCCCTCTGCATTAATATTCCAGTAGGAGAACGCCTAGAAGGTAAGATAACCAAAATGCAATCCAGCTTTGGATCAATACGATTCACGTGTCCTTCATGCACTTTCTTTTCTACCAAGGCTAATTCTTTCTCAGCTTCAGGTGATAATTCTCTTGGACTATTTAAGTCCTTGTCACCTTCTAAGGTTTTGAACAAATTAGTCAGTTCATCATTTTTTACCCCAACAATAGTTCGTAGATGAGAAATATCTCCAAATAATCTTTGAAAGTCATTAAGAGTCTGTAGTCTATCTCTCCGAATTTGCACCTTTTGGGGTCTAATTTTTTGTAGCTCTATTTTATATCCTAAATAATTAATAGAATCTCCTCTTTGTATCTTTTCAGGAGCAATTTGTAATCCCCAGCGAGGCAAAATTTTCTTTACTTCTTCAAACATTATTTCTAAAGTATCTGCATTTGAGTCAGCTAGTAAAATATCGTCCATATAATGATAAATTATAGATTTAGGAAATTTTTTACGTATCACTTCCAATGGCTGTTGTACAAAATATTGGCACAGAGTTGGGCTATTCAACATTCCCTGTGGGAGGACCCTCCATTGAAATCTTTTAACCGGTTGAGAATTATTATAAGTAGGCACTGTAAAAGCAAATCTTTCTCTGTCTTTTTCTTGTAAGGGTATTGAAAAGAAACAGTCTTTTAAATCAATAACTATGAGAGGCCATCCTTTTGGTAACAGAGTAGGCAAAGGCATCCCAGATTGTAGAGAACCCATTGGCTGAATTACTTTGTTAATTGCCCTAAGGTCTGTTACCATTCTCCATTTACCAGATTTCTTTTTAATAACAAATACAGGAGAATTCCAAGGGCTGGTTGATTCTTCAATATGCTGAGCATTTAACTGTTCTTCTACCAGCTCTTCTAAAGCCTGGAGTTTCTCTGTTGTTAAAGGCCATTGCTGGACCCATACAGGCTTGTCTGTTAACCATTTTAAAGGTAGAGCTGTTGGTGTCTTTGGAAGATCATCAGTTATTGTGCCCTGTTCTTGTATAATATGGATGGCTGGTGACCACTCATTAGAACAATATCTTCTAATATTTCTCTCAGTAACATGTGCTAGTTTATGATTTGTTTCTGAGATTGGAGGGATGTTAATCTGAGTATTCCATTGTTGCAACAAGTCTCGACCCCACAGGTTCATAGTTATGTTAGCCACATATGGTTTTAATTTTCCTCTCTGTCCTTCTGGACCTATACATTCGAGCCATCTTGCACTCTGTTTCACCTGAGATAATGTCCCAATTCCTAACAGTTGAACGTTTACCTCCTGAAGAGGCCAAGTTGGATGCCAAAATTCTGGTGCAATTATGGTAACGTCCGCACCTGTGTCTACCAGACCAGACAACAAAACACCATTTATTTTTATCGTTAATTTTGGTCTTTGTTCATTAATAGAAGTTTGCCAAAAAATTTTCTTTATGTTTTCTCCTGAATTTTCTATTCTCTCTGTTTCATCATTCTGACCAGCATGATTTATTCCAATAGGCATTTGGTTATTTAATCGCTCTCCAGAGCAGGCATTTCCTCTATGGCTGCCGGAAAGGTTTGAACTGGATTTGCACTGGGGGCCTGCCTGAGGCCCCTCTGGGAGTTTCCCGAAGACTGAGGCAAAGGATTACCCTGTCTGTCCTTTGTTGATCTACATTCGTTGGTCCAGTGTTTTCCCTTACCACACCTTCTGCATACTCCAGAAGGAAGGGGCATTCTGTTGCCATTGTTCCTTGAAGAAACATTGTTTCTGGAAATGACCTGTCTACAGTCCCTTTTCAAATGTCCTTGCTTTCCACATCCAAAACATCTAACACTCCTCAAACCTTTTGAAATTACTTCTCCTACCCATGTATCATCATGCTCATCAGCTTCAACATTAATTGTTTCTCTAATCCAATCTTCCATAGGTGCAGATCTTGCCCTTAATGGCCTGATTATTCTTTTGCATGCTGCATTCGCATTCTCAAAGGCCAAAGATTCAATTATTGCCTTACCAGCTTCTGAATCCGAGACCGTTCTCTTTACTGCTGAAGCCAGTCTTTGTAAAAAATCTGTAAAAGACTCTTTTGGGCCTTGCTTCACCTTTGTAAATGACTCAGATTTTTTTCCTGGTTCCTCAACTTTGTCCCATGCATTCAAGGCTGCCGTTCGACATAAAATTAGGGTTTGGACATCATATAAACATTGTGCTTGTGCTGAAGCATATTGGCCTTCGCCCATAAGCTGATCCTGGCAAACTTGTACTCCTTTATCCCTCCATTGTTTTTCTATGTTTTTAGCCTCCTCCTTAAACCAAGTCAGAAATTGAAGTCTCTGGCTGGGTTCCAGAACACCTTGTGCGAGGTCCCGCCAGTCCTGTGGTACTATCCTATTATATGTTGACCAAGTGTTTAACATTTGCTTTACATATGGGGAATGCATGCCATAAGATACTATTGCCTCCTTAAACCTTTTTAAATCCAACATTTCAATTGGAGCCCAAGTATTTTGTGTAGCCATTTGATCAGGCATCTGCTGTACTGTTACAGGATAAATTAAGGGTGACTGTGTGAAAACAGGCTTTCTTTCTGCAACCTTATGATCCCGACTTGAAACAACTTCACTGTTAATTTCTTCTGTCTGAATTTTTACAGGTTTAACAAGTTCTTCTAACGCTGTTATCCTGGCACTTAAATTGACTATCTTTTTAAATATTAAAATGTGGATTATTATAGTGATGAGGTGCATAATTCCACCAATACTAATATTATATAGTTGTTCCATTGCCAGACTGCCTAAAATTTCGAACAAAAACCAATTTTCTTCCAATGTACACATAAAACCCATTTGTTTTTTAATGTGGAAAAAAATTCTCTTTTAGATAGTTTCCTTTAAAATATCTGATATATTATGACTTACCAAATCTGCGTAGAACAGTAGAAATCCGAGGGGATTTTCAAAGCAGCCACCTAGTGTCCCAGGTGTAAATCCAGAGAGAGAGAGAGAGAGAGAGAGAGAAAGAGAGAGAGAGAGAGAGAGAGAGAGAGAGAGAGAGAGAGAGAGAGGAAAGAGAGAACGCACAAGAAAGCGTAGCCGGCTAAAGCTTAAATGCAGCCACGTGTTCCCTCTTGTGCCGAGTCAAGGCTTGGGTCTGGCTTCCTTAAGCTCCGACCACGTGCGTTGGCTTTACGGGCAGGTCTGAGTTGTTTGTAGCACCGGCTTTAGGCAAGCTGCTCACAGACCTAGGCCCGGGCTAGAAGTTGCTACCCGGACTAGGACGCCAGCAGCTCGGACTAAGAAGCCGATCGCCGCCGGCCGCCGTGTGCCGCCGCTGCCGCCGCCGCCGCCTGCCGCCCTTGCGGGAAAGTGGACCTGCCGCCAAGCCAAGCAGTTTTTAATGGATTCTTGTCACGTTGGGCGCCAGATGTAGATGTAACCAACCGTCTTATTAAATAAGAAACACAGAAACAATGTAAAAGAGAAAGCCGAGAGGTCAGAGCTCAGAGCTAAAATCTCACCCTTCCTCCTGCTGTCCCAGCTTCGCGAAATGAGAGCTACTTCCTGTCCGTTCGTATTTTTAAAGTATGTTGTTCTGCCTTCTCATTGGTTGTAAACCCAAACACATGACTGCCTCGTCACTGTCTGAATGTACAGCCCCCTAGGTCTTAAAGGCATATGTCTCCAATGCTGGCTGTATCCCTGAACACACAGAGATCTTATGGGATTAAAGGCGTGTGCCACCACCGCCACACTCTTGCTATGGCTCTAATAGCTCTGACCCTGAACACACAGATATCTATGGGATTAAAGGCGTGTGCCACCACCGCCACACTCTTGCTATGGCTCTAATAGCTCTGACCCCCAGACAACTTTATTTATTAACATACAATCAAATTAATATTTCAATACAAATCAAAATAATATTTCAATACAATTAGATTACCACCACAAATGGATAAATAAATTGTGGCACATATACACAATGGAATACTACTCAGCAGAGAAAAACAATGACATCATACGGTTTGCAGACAAATGGATCGATCTAGAAAAAATCATCCTGAGTGAGGTGACCCAGACTCAGAAAGACAAATATGGTATGTACTCACTCATAGGAAGATGCTAGATGTGGAACAAGGATGACTGGACTGCTACTCACATCACCAGTGAGGCTACCTGGAAAACGAGACCCCAAAAAAGACACGGAGAAATGGTTGAGATCTACATGAACAGCCTGGTCATGAGTGGGAACAATGAAGAGCAACGGTCGAGGGAAAGAGAGTGGGAGATCCTAGCTGGATCAAGAAAAGAGAGGGAGAACAAGGAATAGGAGACCATGGTAAATGAAGACCATATGAGAAGGGGAGGAAGCAGAGAGCTAGGGAGGCCCACGGAGATCCACAAAGATACCCCCACAAAAGACTGCTGGCAATGGTCGAGAGACGGCAGGAACTGACCTACTCTGGTGATGGGATGGCCAGACACCCTGTTAGTTGTGCCATAAACCCCATCCAAGGAAGGTCTGAGGAATCTGGATGCAGACATCCACGGCTGGGCCCCTGGTGGAGCACTGGGAGTCTAATTAGTGAGAAAGAAGAGGGTTTATATGAGCGAGAATTGTTGAAGCCAAGGTTCGATAAAGCACAGGGACAAATAACCAAATGAATGGAAGCACAGCATCTATGAACCAAAGGCTGAGGGGCCCCCAACTGGATCAGGCCCCCTGAACGGGTGAGACAGTCATTTGGCTTGATCTGTTTGGGAGGCAGCTGTGTGTTGGTGCCAGGTCCTGGGCTCGTTGCATGAGTTGGCTGTTTGAATCCTGGGACTTATGCAGGGACGCTTGGCTTGGTCTGGGAGGGGGGGACTGGACCTGGCTGGACTGAGTCTACCAGGTCGATCCCGGTCCTTGGGGGAGACCTTGATCTGGAGGAGGTGGGAATGGGGGATGGGGTGGGGGGAAGGGGAGGGGGGCGAGAGTGGGAGAACAGGGGAATCTGTGGCTATTATGTTGAACTAAATGATGCTGTAAAATAAATTCACTTAAAAAATAAAAAAAAAAAAGAACAAAGCAGGGTAGCTGGCTCATGAACAAGAAAAAGTAAAAGATCCATCTGTCATCGTGGATCTAAGGGCTCAAACAAAAGACATCTTGACTTTGACTAGTGGCTTAATCAATAAAAATGGGCCAGATAATAAGTGTTTTAGGCTTTGATGGGATTATCAGGTCTCTGTAATATTTTATTCATTTTTGTTTGTTTATTTTTTAAAATCTTTTAAAACACATCTGAAAAAAATAGACTGTGTGGTGCACTCACTCCCTGCTCTATTGTTTCCAGTTCCTGGACAAACCATCATCCATATCCTGTGTTTCATTAATTCTTCCTGCTGATGGTCATTGTTGCCATTTTCCCCAGAACAGAAACACTCTAGGATAGACAGTACGTCACATTTGCTTTCAGTGAGTCTTCAGGTTCTGTGACTGTAAGACAAGTTGCTAAACCGTCTTATTATTAAAAACACGGAGCCAGATATTAGGGTAAAAACTGAGAGATCAGAAAAGTAGAAAGAAGCCAGCCACGTTCTTACCACTTGGAAATCCTCAGCCAAAGAGACCTACTTCCTGTATACCCACGCCTATATACCTTACTTTTCTGCATCTCACTTCCTCTCTCCACCCAGCTACATCATTTCCTGTCTGTCTGTATAGACCTCCAGACCTCTGTGTTTAATTCAGGGATTAAAGGCCTGTGTCATCATGCCTGGCTCTGTTCCCCAGTGTAGCCTTGAACTCACAGAGATCCAGGCGGATCTTTGCCTCCCAAGTGATGGGATTAAAGGTGTATGCTTATATTGATTGACTTCTATGTTTAATATAGTGGCTGGCTTTTTCCTCTGATCCTCAGATAAACTTTATTAAGGTGCACAATACATTGGAGGACACAATATAACATCATATGTGATAATAACTAGTTCTTCAGCTTCTCTTTGTCTCTTTCTTAACTCTTATAAATATATATATGTGCAACAACAATTAATGAAAATAGACTATAAATTTGAAAAAGAGCAAAGAGAGGTATATGGGAAAGTTTGGCGGGAGGCAGGCAGGGGAGGGGTAAATGATGTAAGTATTATTATAATATAAAAAATAAATAATAGTTTTAAATCTATATGGTAGTTATTTTGCAGAAAACCCCTCAGTTTGGGTGATGTGTGTAATTATTCCTTATAATTAGGTTAGAGCTATGGATTTATCTGGGAACATCAATCATCTATCAAAGGCCATAATGCCCTTGTCTCTTGGCACTGGTGATTTCCTACTGTTATTATTTAATAAAGGTGTTATGTACAAGGTTGTTTACTGTAAAGTTACTATTTCCCTCTTTATAATAAAAATAATGTAAGAAATTTTGAAATTACTAAGTCTTGTGCTCCTTATTACACTAAACCTTCTCATTACCATTTATGAGTTTTTATTTCCATATATGTTATGATTTTATTATACGAGCTCTGACTTTCTTTTTTCCCTTCTCCCTCTACCCCATCACTTTCTCTTTCTCTACTCTATTTCTCTCTTAAAGTTTCAGCAAGAATTCATGTAATTAAAATGTTTTGGTGAATTGTTGTTATTATTCATTTTGATGATCAAAAATATCTCAGATACTGTCAATTGTGTCTATTTGTCATGTGTCTTCCTCTCATGTGAATCTTATTTCTTTTCTGGAACATTTGTTTTATTTGTGTGTGTATATGTGCGTGCCTGTGTGCATGTGCGTGTGTGTGTGCGTGTGCGTGTGTGTGTGTGTGTGTGTGTGTGTGTGTGTGTGTGTGTGTGTATGTGTGTATGTATACAGGTTCCCATAAGGTGCAGAAGAAGGTTTTGAGTTCTCTGGAGCTGGAATTATAAGTGGTTGTCAGTTTCTTGATTAGAATGTTGGGAGTGTAGCCCAAGTCCTTTGGAAGGGCAGTACATGCTCTTACCTGCTGAGACTTCTCTCCATCTCCTATTTCTTATAAAATAAGATAATATTGGCTACTAATCTCCCTGTTCATACCCTCTTTTTTGTTGTCCTCATGTAGGTTCTGTGTTTTCTCTAGGAGTCTTTTTTGAGTTATTATTCTTGTTGTTTTGGGTATGGTAGTGTGTGTGTGTGTGTGTGTGTGTGTGTGTGTGTTGGGGTGATTGTGTGTGGGGAGGGAGATGATGTGTGTGTGTGTGTGTGTGTGTGTGTGTGTGTGTGTGTGTGTGTGTAAAATGGCCTTGGCATACAACAAGACCACCACTGCAAAGCATGTGGGGATGGTATAATCCATAGTTACCCTCCCAGTGACAGTGATTTGAAAACAGAAGCCTAAGAATGTGTCTAGACTTCCCCTTCACTGGCATTAATGAGGCAGGACGCTTTCAGGTGCCACACAGGCTGATCAGGAACACTGGTCTTCCAACTTCATCTGATGAGAACTCAATGTTCTCTTGTCCTCAATGATGTGGTCAGAGGAGGCTTTAAGTCAGACACAATCTCACGACATAACTAACACTCAGCATATTCAAGCCTAACCAGCTGGACTTGAGTTATAAAAAGTGACACACATAAACCAATCCCTGGGCAACAGAGATGTTAGAGTGCCTGACAAGGATTTATAGTGGCCAAGAAAAAAAATGGTCTGTGAGAATTACAATCATGTTTGAGAGTAATGAATGTCAATTTTCAGGAAAGGTACAGACATATTAAAAATGAAATAAAAATTTAAAACAATCAAAATAAACCATTGCAGAATGTAGATCACAAATGAAATAATGGGAAAATTTCAAGAGAGAACAATATAAAATAAAGAGTCAAAATAACAGAGAGGAGAATGGGGTACATGCAATAGTAGAGCAATTGCTTGGAGTGCTGAAGGACTTGGGTTCAACCATACAATAAATAAATAGCTCCAAGGAACGCAGTATCATATCATAGTATATAACAAGTGTTTCATTGGTGTCTCAGGGAGAGAAGAGAAAGATGACAGCAATAAATATCAGTCATAAAAGTAATAGCTGGAAAAATTTTAAAATTTGGCAAAATATATGTGGAAAAAAGTCTAAGCAAGTATACAATAGGCAGTCAATTAAAAGTTACTTAATGGCACACAAAAATGACTTTAGTAAAATATGAATAGATGTTTGTAATGTTGAGGGAGCATGTTAGATTAAAAGATTCCCTAGGTTGCCCTGTAGTTCAGATGTCAACAATCTGCATCTAAGACAGAGGAATACCCATGATTTCAAACACAGAAATTTGTGCATAAGGAAACATGTCTCGTTTATTGTAGGCCATAGTCTATACAAGCTCTCAGAGCATCAATCCTATGGTGTGACACCTTGCACAGACTTGGTGCAGTGGGAAGGGGCTTGGACCTGCCTAGGCTCAGTGTGCTGGGCTCTGTTGACTCCCCATGGGAGACCTCGATTTTGGGGATGTGAGGATACGGAGTGGCTTGGGAAAGAGGGCTGGAGGGTGGTAGGAAGGAGGAGGCGGGATCTGTAGATAGAATGTGGAGTGAGTAGAAAATTTCTTAATAAAGAAAAAATGAAAGAAAAATAAATAAAGAAAATCAAAATCATTCTCCTTCAGGAATTTAGTTTTGTTTATCAACTGAGTGTAACTTTAGCATAAAACTCAGGGATGGGATGTTGTCAACTACTTTGTTTCCATGGCCATTAGATACTTGCCATTTTGGCAATGTTCTTCTCATATTCAAAGAAGATAATACTCTTTTAGGGAATGATATGGCTTAGATTTTCCCATTATGAAAAAATACATCACTCTATACACAATGAATGTAAATTAATAGTGAAAATTTACTACTTGTCAGATATATACTAATAATTAAGACAGTGCTAAGAGCTTTAAATTCATCTCAATATTAATTATAAGCTAACAAAGTAATTAATATTATTTTCCCCACCTTACATAAGATGCTAAACCATATTGCTCTAGCCAGGATTGGAATCTGATCTCATCATTCAAGCTATCAAACAACATAGATAGAGAGATTCCTGAAGTTGGGGTCTGAGTAAGGTGGCTTTTAATACCAGAATAAAAGTCCAAAATTTACTACCTAGGTATCTGAGAAATTATTGAGGATTTTGAAAAAAGATGCAATGTAATTAGAATACTATTGTAGGAGGGGTAATATAAGTACACTGTAAAGAGATAAGAAACATATATTTTAAATATCATTAAATCTGTAATTTTAGTATAAAATAGATAAAAAATGAATAAAAATATAAACTATAAAGTATTGGATACATGTTTTCTACTGTGGAATATGTAAAGCCCACTGAAGCTAAGTAGAAAAGTACACAGAAGACGTGTGGGCAGAATCAGCAAAATTACCAGTTGATTGAATTTGGAATCAGAGTCACACACTATGTTCTCAATAAATTTATGATGATCTATCAATGCTTATACCTATAGCATAGTGTAAATTTGATTTTATGGAAAGTTTAAAATCTTTTTTAAAAAAAAGAAAATACCATAGCAAAATAATTATCTGTGTTTATGGGTGTGTGTGTGTGTGTGTGTGTGTGTGTGTGTGTGTGTATGTGCTTAAAATGTTTATTTCAGAATTCCTCTTATATTTTATTTCTTTAAATACATTTTTAATTGGAATTAAATTGTATCACTTTCCTCCCTCTCTTCCCTCTCTCCAAGCCCTCCCATGCTTCCCTCAATTTGATATGCTATTTTCTTTGATGATTATTTTATATACATATGTGAATATTTGTATGTAGATTATATATAAAATCTGTTGAGTCTATTTTTGTTGGTGGTAGGTATATGCTTTCAAGGATGAACACTCTGGATTAGACAGCCAATAAATAATGGGGTTTATCCCTGAGAGTGACTAATTCTCCTGCACCAGCAGTTATTAGCTGCCTATAGTTCTTCATCTAGGGGTGATATCCCACAAAATTTTCTTCCTTCCACACTAGTGTGTCCATTGGTATTGACTGTTTAGGTCTTGTTTACTTAGCCATTTCTAGGAGAAATTCACAGCAGACTTCCTGGTATACCAGTTCTGACTTCCTTGTATGCTGGTTCTGACTTCCTGGTATGCTGGTTCTTAGAATCTTTCAGGCCCCTCTACCACGATGTTCCTGATGATATAGATAGAGGAGCTGTGATGTAACTGCATCACAGCCTTTTGTCTTGATAAAAGCTGACACACAGGGAAACTAGTATTGCTATGTTGTGTGCCACTTTTCCTGGTGATCTATGAGCAGACAACTACTAACCCCAGATAAGAGACCATTGATAGAACATAGTAGTGATTTGATTCTACCAAAGTCCATCATGACAAAGTAGTTTGTTGACATTACTTACAGGAGTATGTGTAAGAGAGGTCCGAAATAAAGGAGCAAGAAGACTCATGGGAAGCTGCATCACCCCAGCACAGGTGACACTTCTTGGAGTCTGCAACCCCAGAGCTCTCTTCTGCTTCCAAACTTTGGGGAAGGGTATTATGAAATTGTTAAGTTTGAGCTTTCCCAGATTTGTGAGTTTTGTTTACTTCCTGACTATCATGAGCCACCCTCGTCCCTCCAGGAGGGAATATTTCAATTCTTGAGAGATTTGCTACACAACCTGTGAGTTAGCCTCAGTCAGATTATTAGACCAGCTAAATTTATATCCCTCACAACACCTGGTTGTAGCTTATTCACAATTAGTGAATAACAGTTACTGGGACCTCGTATATGTGCAGACTGAACCTTGCTGCTGCATTCCCATTTTCATAGAGAATCAGAAGACAGCAAACAACACACCTCTATTGTAAAAGAGTTAATAATTTATATAGCACCATGAGAATATTTCTATAAAACTTCAGATCTCCCCTCAAATTTCCTCAAAGAGATACTTTTTCCATGAATCTGCACATGGATTTCATAGGGCTGGAGCTTTGAACAGAAATGTTCAGAATTCCAAATCTTCATGAATACCTTTGATGTAAAAGATTTTTGAAGTCCACTGAGCTGAACATATTTAAAGATTTCACTTAACATTTCCATTTCAGAGCACACTAGAAATACTGGCAAAATGTCACTCTCTAGTACATAAACTAAATCCTCCCCCATTAGAGTTTTGGTCTTGCCAACTAACTCTCTTGCACCAGTTCTGCCTATTGTAGTACACCCTGCCCCAGCAACAGTTTTCTTCAGGGATTGCAAATATGCAAAGCGAGAGACTCCTTGCAGGAAGATTCAAATATGAGATATGGACCAAAGAAGGAAATGTTTTGAGAAGCGAATCAATACTAGGATCAGCAACAAAAATAACTGTTAACTGGTTTGATACAGGATGATGGTAAAATGCTAAAAGGTAGTTATTTTCTTTAGTAACTATGAGTCACTTTTTAAACTATTGATCAGCTATATTCCTCGGGTGAATCCGTAAAGGTTAAATAATTCTGCTAGGCATTCACGACCAGTTGTAAGTCCAAAGATTTAAAGAAAGAAAGAGAGAGAGAAAGAGAGAGAGAGAGAGAGAGAGAGAGAGAGAGAGAGAGAGAGAGAGAGGGAGGGAGGGAGGGAGGGAGGGAGGGAGGGAGGGAGGAAGGAAGGAAGGAAGAAAGAAAGAAAGAAAGAAAGAAAGAAAGAAAGAAAGAAAGAAAGAAAGAAAGAAAGAAAGAAAGAAAGAAAGAAAGAAAGAAAGAAAGAAAGAAAGAAAGAAAGGAGAAGAGAGGGAGGGAGAGAGGGAAAGAGAGAGAGAGAAGGAAAGAAGGAAAGAGAAAGAAAAAGAAAAAGAAAGGAAGGAAGAGCTGGTTTAACAACACAACATTGTATCTAAGATTCAATGAGGTGATTTTTTTAAAAATCAGTGGAAAGGAGAAAATATATATGTAAGAAAGGGAGGTGCTTAGTAAGCATCCTAGCAGTAATGAAATTTAAATATCATATGTTTCCTTTTTCTCTCACGATAAGCGTATGGGGCAAGTTGTCCTTATGCTTACATAAGGACAAGTTATCCTTATCCCAGGTTTTGATCACACAAGTTCTAAAACAAGGCTTTTCATTGAAAAGAAGAAAATGGCTTATTATTTTATGCATGGGTAATAAATAATCCTCTTCACTATTGTATTACAAAGGAAAGGTATAGACATGCTAGGGTAGCACACATAGGGACTATGAAATTGTATTTGGGAGACCAGGGATGTCTCTTAGGTGATATGATGTATCGTGTAACTTTTTAGGGGAGAAAAGTAATCAAAGAGTTGAAGACAGCCAGGCAAGCAAGGCACAGGGAGTTTCACAGCTTTGATGTCTACTGAAATCACACAATAAATCCAGTCACTTGAAGGTTTTTCTACACCCTGAACACAAATCTTTTATTTTACTTCTTAGGACTCCTCTAATGTTTAATGGCAAGTTCAAGAATAATTAGCTATTACAAGCTCTCCCAACTATACAGTCTAAATAAGACATGATTCATCATGGTCACTATCTAGTAGCTTCTTCCACTTTATTTTCTTTGTGACAAGTATTACTCTCTCTAGACTATTTGGTTATTTTCTTTCCAAATGTGCTTAGCAGAATGTAAGTCCACAGAGTTAGATTCTAGTACACATCTCTGTCTATAAAATCATGTATCTTGGACTGTCTCTGATACACAGGAAAGGCTCAGTTGGTGCTTGTCAAATAAGGAATAGCTGTCTTCTCTTCCAAGGGGAACAAAACTTAGGAACATCTGCTATACTTCTGCCCTGACATTTTGAGCAGCATATTAATGCTACATTCCTTGACTTTAGTGTGAACATTGAGTCATAAAACAATGCCAGAGAATCCATTCTGACACATTAAAACTTTATGGGAGTGCCAATATTTGATGAAATATAATCATTGTCACTGTACTAAATGGTTTCATGACAGTCATCTGCAGATATCTGAGGATCACAAGTCTCAGCTGTGCATCTTGCACCATCCATTTTTGAATCTTACCTATCTCTCCACAAGAACAAAAATACAAAGAAAAATCAACTCAGTTTATTAAGTATTTGTTGATGACTTGTTCTTGGATAAAGCTGTTGAGTAAAGGAGTCAGTAATTGTGCTATTATTCAAAAGCTAATAGAAAGGGAACATGGAAGACTTCTTATTAAAATGCCTTTTCATTTATAAACCTTTTCATGGTATAAGAATGAGTTTAAACCACAGTGGAATAGAGTCTCGGTTTGAATTGTCCAAAGGTGTTGTTATCTTTCTATGCACTGGTTCAGTAGTATTCACAGTGATAAAAACTAACTGAATGGATTAGAATACAACAATGGCAGACACTGGGCTCTATGTATGCATAGCATCCCTCCAATTCTCATTACAATGACATGCTACACACTAGAATAATCTCTATTTTGAGATGTGAAAATTTCAGGTCAGGGAAGTTTTTCTGATAAGTCAGAGTGGTTCCCATCGGAGTTTGTAGCTATCTGATCTCAGAGCCAATTTCTAGTCAGTAAACTATATGAAACAAACATCTAACATTTTTCTTTCCAAATGAGAAATCTACTCATTTAGTTCCTACTTAGTTGCTTTATAATTCATATTAATTTCTGCTATTGAAAGCAGCTGCTCTGTTTATGTGCTTTATCATAGACTTAAATGTACAGAGAATCAATACTAAATCCATTTTCTATTGAACTGGAATCTTACATTCACTGACCACAGAAAGAGATTAAAAATGCCCAGATACCAAAGTTCTGACTGAATCTCAAAGCAATTAAAGATCAGAAATTGTACTCACAACTCAGATTGCTGTTGTTACTCCGTAGTTAAAGTGCAAGTTAATATGGGTGTAATATGTTCCATTCCAGCCATTGATGCAATCTCTGATGCAGTGAAAACATTTTGTTGAAATACTTTCTACTTTCCTTTGTTTGCTCTCCACTCTGGATCCAGTCATCTATCATACAGTTCATGACTTAGTTTGATAGCGGGATCAATGATTCCCAAATGATTTGACTTTGGATTCAATCTTATTTGTTACAGTGTCTATCTGAGAACTCTACTTGCTTAGTTTTTCATTGTTGTTGTTTCCTTTATTGGTTATTTATTTTTTTCTTTTCAGACAAGGTCTCATATAATACAGGCTGGTCTTGAACTTGCTCTGTAGCCCAAGTCATCCTTGGAGACATAATATTCTTACCTTTACTTTCTGAATACTAAGATTACTACAATATGCCAGTGTACCCAGTCATCTAATGGCATTAAAAGATAACAGCCCTACATAGGCCTAGGTTCTAAAAGTGAACAGCCTCATACTTTGTATTTTTAGGTCAAGTTACTTATTCCTTTAGAACCTATGTTTCTTCTTCTACTTAGGTAAAAGAAATATACTTCCCAAGTCCTTTTTATTTCTAAGGCATTACAAAAGCATATTATTTAATGTGAAGCATTTATTAACAGAGGAAAGACGATCTAAGCATGAATCATGATGTCTAAATTTCTTCCATTATCCTTGACCCTGGAGCTAGTTCACTTGGATGATTCTAGGGCAAAATGAAGAAAGTTGAGCATCCAACTTAATTTTTTTCTTTCCTTTTTGTGTCAGAATCTTACCTGCCTCCTGGTCATTACCACCATTCCAACTGAGGCATATTTGCCCAGCCCTTGTCTCTTATTGTGTTGCCATAGATTTGATCAGAGGACAAGATAGGAGAGCCAGTCAAGAGGAATCTCTATTACTTGGGCTTTTAACAGATTCTTAATTAACCTATCCATTTCTTGAATTGAGAATCTAGGAAAGTCACATATATTCTATACTGGTAAAGTATAAGTGGCCAAATCTAAGACTTACACATCTTAGATCTAATCAAGCAACTGCTTGACTTGTTAGCAATCATGGGGAATAGTGCTGATATTTGAGCAAGGAGCTACCCAGGATCTCCAGTGTTTTGCCTCTGTAGAACTTTCCCCAAACCATCCAGTAAGTATTTATATATTGTATTTATAGAAGATGCTGTTTACTTTACACACACACACACACACACACACACACACACGCACAAACATACATATACACACACATACACACACAATTATTTTTGGAAGACAAGCTATAAAGATGTATGAAATTGTTTAATTAAAATGTAGGTTTGGAAAGATCTTTTTAATACTTGTTTTTCTTATTATTCTCTTATATACTACAACCTAACTGCAATTCCCCCAGTGTCCCCCTGCCACCTCTAATCTCCTCCAGATCCATGCCCCCTGCCTCCCCTCAGAAAAAAGCAGGACATCAACCAAATACGGCATAACAAGCTACAAACCTCAACATAAAACCAAACACACTGAACCTGATGGAAGAGAAAGTGGGGAATAGCCTTGAACACATTGGCACAGGATATATTTTCCTGAACAGAATACCAATAATGCAGGCATCAAGATCAACAATTAATAAATGGGACTTCATGAAACTGAAAAGCTTCTGTAAGGCAAAGGACATCATCAATAGGACAAAATAGCAGCCTACAAAATGAGAAAAGATTTTCAACAACTCCACATCTGACAGAGGGCTGATATCCAAAATACATTTAAAAAAAAACTCAAAAACTAGACATCAATGAACTAAATAATCCAATTAAAAATAGACTACAGATCTAAACAGAGAACTCTCAACACAGTAATCTCAAATGACTAAGAAACAAAGAAATGTTCAACATTCTTAGCCAACACAGAAAAATCTTAATGAGATATTTTTCTGTAGAGAATGACAAGGAACACATTCCCCCTAATATCATAGACTACAGGGGACTAGATAAACAAAAATACTGAAAGATTTAAAATCAGTCATCTTTCAACATTTTTAACAATTCACATCCATTCCTTATACTAATACATGTTTTATACAAATACTAACCAATAGTACTCTTTCCAAGGGACCAGGGAACATTATTTGACTTTGCAACCTGTTCCACACTGAGAAAAGCCCATGAATCAGGTTAGTGACTGAGTATTATTTGTATATGCAAACATAGGAAGTTCTCTGAGTTCTTCATCTTGCTTGGCCCCACTTCACATTTTCCAGGACTGATTTCCAGAAATGCAAAACCTTGAATGAAAACATAAATAAAGTCAAAGCTTAAAGGACAATTCCAGAGCCCAGGTGATCACGCTATGGTCAGAGTAGTAGGTTACAGATAAACAACTAGATATTAAACAGTGATAATTCTTCTTCATACAAGCCAGTTAAAGTTTATTAGCTATTTCTTCTCCAATAGTTACCCGGTTTATCGACTAAATAACTCATTTAAAAATTTGCGATTTTTAAAATTTTACCACGATTAACCCAAGCAAGCATTTATGATGCAAATGTGCTTCTATAAAACACATGTATTCAATCATATGAAAATCTCCTTGAGTTGATTAAAGAATGCACGCCCAGAAAATGATAACCATTCCACATGCACTAACTTGTTGTCTTTCATTGCTCCTGAAAGTTTCTTTGGCCCCATCCAGCTTATCCCAGCCTCCCTGCCTTCTTAAGCAATTTCACTTGGAGTGTTGGATTTGAAAGGTTAGGTCATGGATGAAAATATAACTCCCTCGCTTCAGCCTAAGATGATGCTTGTCTGTCAAGACTCCTCAGCCTTTCAACCCACATAAAGCTTCCAACCAGAAACGCCATTACAACCACTGTATCACTAGTTTCCAGTAATATGTTAAATGCCACGAGGTTGACCTCTGCAAAGCTTTCATTTAGTTTTCATTGTATTACAAATTTTTAGCATGCTGCTTAAAACATTGATTTATAACTATGATGGTTGAAAAATGAACAAATACTAGCCTTGAGGTTTTGTTTTATTTTTTATTTTTTCCAGTCCTGGGAATGGAATGCAGGGCCTTATGCATGCTCTGCAAGAGCTCTTCCCCTGAACTACATCTACAACCTTTCAGGTCTTGTGTTTCCCAGAATGACATCTGACCTGACTGACTGTGACCTCCCTATGACATACAAGTCACTGCAAGCTTCCATTCCTCCTACCTCTCCAGTAGTGAGGACATACCAGTTGCCTGGTTCTGCCTTGAGAATTTGGGGTTATTTGGACATAAACACGCATACTTATTCAAAATTAAAACACAGACTCTACAGATCACTGACATGACAGATATACCCATTTCATACACTTAGTGTCAAATGAAATTACATAATCCTACAGGAAATTCTCCTTGCACAACTTGAATGCAGCCTCCCAAAGTTGGCCCATTCCTTTCCTGGGCATTGAAAAATTTCCTCATACTCTGCTCAAACCTCCTTAGAGTTTTCTGTTTATTCCAGCTGATGTGGAAATTAATGAAGTTCATCATCCTAATCGCAGGGTGCTGATGGCTCGTGTTCTTCAACGTAGAAGTTTGCATGGCTACACCAGGAAAGGAATAAAACGAGTAGACAGAGACAGGAGAGAAGACAGATAAAGGTAATGGAGCTTCTCTTTCCCTGTCTTTTTAAAACAAGTTCTCTGCAGCTATTTAATAAAACCACCCACTTGCGTTGATAAATCACTTGCAAATTATATCAGCCCTAAATTAGTTCCCAAAGTTCCTAGCTGCTGATGGCAGCAATGTTTTATGGAGATTTAAACAAGGTGATTTGGCAAAGAAGCATCAGCTCGCCCTTGCGTAGCCCTGAAATAACTGGTGGCAGAGAGTGCCTAAGAAAATGAGGGAAATGTTCCCAATAAGTAATTTGTCACTTTGTCTACTTGTACTGCCCCAGTGAGCTGCAGCACAAATGTCTGATGGTCAAACATATTTACCCTTCATCACCTCGCGAGGGTGAGTTCATCTATATTGATCTCTGCTAAAAACAAAAGGAAATGTTTCTATGCAGGTGGTTTGTGACAAAAGTATTCAGTGGGCTTTATCTGGTGCTTTATTTAATATCTTACAAAAGTTTTCTAAGGATAAACATAGAGAATGTTGTAGATAAGTCTGTCTGTCTGTCTGTCTCTCTGCTTCTTTTTCTGCCCATTTCCCTAAAATATTAGCTAAATGAAAATTGTGACATTTGTTTTCAACTGACTTACAATTCAACAGAATCACAAGACATTCCTGTGTTAGTAAGAGATCATAATTACATCAACGTCTCAACTTAGAAACCAAAAGCACATTGCTTGTCTGTCTGCCTGTGATCTCAGTTCTGTCTCTCTGGCATTTCTGCCTCACTTACCACAGCCTTCAGCTACAACTAAGGAGAAAAGATTGAGTTGTAATCCCTCAATTGAGACCACTGCAAGGACACTACCCATCTCTTGGGAACTCTTTATCAACAAGACATTTGCAACATTTTGGATTTCCTGGAAGTCCTTCGAGAGTGATGGCTGTTTTCATCAGAAACTGTCTGGCTTATGTGCAGAAGTGGAAGCTTTTCATGCTTGAGCATCCAGTGTGAAGACAGATATTCCCTGAAGAGAAGGGCTACTGATACAGTAGAGACTCCCAGGTAACAGCTTTATAAAATGCAGCAGAAATGCACTTGTGCAGAGGGCTGCTCCATCAGACAGAGGTTTGCAGAACTGTACCCACATGTCTAGAGTGCCCCAGTTCACAGATGTAGGACCTAACTTTCTTAGTCTCACTGGCCTTTTGTACCTCATTGTCCAATTAATAAATACTCTACATCTCTTCTAAGACATAGTAGTACAGTGGGAATCAAGGAGGCAGAATCTTGCACTCATAGCATTACCTTTTAGAAGAACAGGTAAACATAGAGACTGAATAAATGCATATTATCATAGACCTTAGAAAGGCTAGAGCATGATATTATCCACTTTACAGTAGATGGAGAATGCCACTTGAGAAAACATTTGAGCTTCCACTGAATTTATATGGCACTATCATCAAGAATTAGTCAAATATTCGTGATGAGAACAAACTTGATAAATGAAAAAAATCAATTGAAATAAAATTACTACTATTTTTTTTATAAAACCAGCTGCTTATATATATTTCCTTCAAATTTCCTGCCTTTTGTTAACATACTGTCTCCTTGGCATAGCACTGTACACCGTCTTGAAAACAGGTATTGTATGCTCTCGAGTTCTTTCTTCCCTGTAAGACTGTTTTGGCTTTTCTGATTTTGGGGGATTTCTATATGTATTCCAAGCTCTGTTGTCTTAGTTATTGCACAAGAAGCTCACTGGGCTTTGGATTGGTACAATAGAGATCAGTTTGGAAATGATGAATATCTTTGTAACACTGAATCTTCCCATTTCTGAACAAAGAGAGTATCTTTTATTTTAATTTCACTCTGTAATGACTTAATGCTCTTGGACACTTTTAATTATATACATTAAGGATATATATATATATAGAGAGAGACATATCCTGTGTATTTATATACATATATACAAATATATATGTATATATATACACATATATGTATATATACACACACATATATATATATCCTTAGTTGTATGTTGTTATTTCTAGTGAATGTAGAATTTTCTTTCATGTTTTCAATATGTTATGTTGAATAACATGTTTATTTTATTTTACAATACCATTCAGTTCTACATAACAGGCACAGATTCCCTTGTTCTCCCCCTTCTTGCCCCCCTCCCCTTCCCCCCAGCCCACCCCTCATTCCCACCTCCTCCAGGGCAAAGCCTCCCCCGAGAACTGAGATCGACCTGGTAGACTCAGTCCAGGCAGGTCCAGTCCCCTCGTCCCAGATTGAGCCAAGCATCCCTGAATAAGTCCCAGGTTTCAAACAGCTAACTCATGCAATGAGCCCAGTGGTACTACTGCCTAGATGCCTCCCAAACAGATCAAGCCAATCAACTAACTGTCTCACCTATTCAGAGGGCCTGATCCAGTTGGGGGCCCCTCAGCCTTTGGTTCATAGTTCATGTGTTTCCATTCGTTTGGCTAAGAAGAGAAGTACACACACACACACTACCACCAAAAATAACAGGGATGAACAATCACTGGCCATTAATATCCCTTAATATCAATGGACTTAATTCACCTATAAAAAGACATAGGCTTACAGAATGGATACAAAACCAGGACCCATCTTTCTGCTGCATACAAGAAACACATCTCAAATTCAAAGACAGACACTACCTAAGAATAAAAGACTGGGGAAAAGCTTTCCAATCAAATGGTCTTAAGAAACAAGCGCGTATAGCCATCCTGATATCCAACAAAATAGACTTCAAACTAAAATCAATCAAAAGAGATGAAGAAGGGCATTTACATACTCATCACAGGAAAGATCCACCAAGATGAAGTTTCAATTCTGAACATTTATGCCCCAAACACAAGGGCACCCACATATGTAAAAGAAACATTACTAAAGCTTAAACCACATATAAAACCCCACACATTAATAGTGGGAGAATAACATGTTTTTAAATATTTTATTAAAATTTTCTTATGTGTCGGGTGGTGGTGGTACATGCCTTTAATCCCAGCACTCTGGATACAGAGCCAGGTGGACCTCTGTGAGTTCAAGGCCAGCCTTGTCTACAGGGCAAGATCCTAGACAGGCACCAAAACTACACAGAGAAACCCTATCTCATAAAACCAAAAAAGAAAATTTATGCAATATATTTTGACCATATTATTTTTTTTGAAAGAATTGATTTTGTATTTTTCTTTCACAACATTTAATGTCTATTTCATCTCGTGTGTATTTTCTTTAAGATCATCTCTAAGGTTTTGGGAGGCTTTTTTTCTATTTTATTTTTTTTTATAATTTGGTTTAATATTACATATCAGCCACGGATTCCCCTGTCCTCCCTCCTCCTGCCCCCACTGCCCTTCCCCCAGCCCACTCCCATTCTCATCTCCTCCAGGGTAAGGACTCCTATGGAGATTCAGCTCAACCTGGTAAATTTGCCTCTTTCAACTCTTCCCATATAATCATTACCTCCTTATTATCCTAACTTCAAATTCTCATTCTATCAAAAAAAAAAAAGGAAAAACTTTCTGAAAACTTAAAAGAAATTCAATAAGGCAAATAATTCCAAAGCAAAATGAAACAAAAGGTGTGCGCGCGCGCACGCGCGCACACACACACACACACACACACACATACACACATCATAGAATCCATTTTGTGCTAACCAACTACTCCTGGACATGGGACATACAATGGATTCTGGTTGATATGGCCAGTGGCACTGTATTGAAGAAAACTGAGTGTGTCTTTCCCACCAGATAGTAATTGAAAATAGATTCTTGGTTAGGGTGGGACTTTGTGTCTACTTGTTCTTCTTGGTGCTGGAATATTGTCTGCTTTGAAGCTGTGCAAATTTTGTGCATGCTGACACCATCACTGTGAGTTCATACATGAATCAGTCTTGTTGTGTATGAAAAGCACTATTCCCGAGTGCTGGGAGGCAGAGCCAGGAGGATCGCTGTGAGTTCGAGGCCAGACTGGGCTACCAAGTGAGCTCCAGGAAAGATGCAAAACCTGTCTCGAAAAACCAAAAACCAAAAAGAAAGAAAGAAAGAAAGAAAGAAAGAAAGAAAGAAAGAAAGAAAGAAAGAAAGAAAGAAAGAAAGAAAGAAAGAAAGAAAGAAAAGAAAAGCACTATTCCCTTGGTGTCATCCAAGAAAGACCTCTCAGTCTTCATCTTCCCACCTCCTCTTCCACATAGATCCCTGAGCATTGAATGGAGGATTTGATGACAACATCCCATTTAGGACTGAGTGCTCCAAAGTCTCTCACTTTCTGCACATTGTATATTTATGGGTCCTGTGTTAATTCCCATCTACTACAAGAATAAGCTTATCTGAGGAAGGTTGAGTAATGCTGTGATCTATGGGTACAGCAATGCATTAGTATGAGTCCTTTCATTGCTATGTCCCTGTAACGGAATACTAGTAGTATTTTTTCCCTAGGCCCATGACATATCTAGTCTCAGGTTCTTAGTTCTTAATTTGGGCAGTATCTTATATGGGTTCCATCTTATGGAGTGGGTCTTAAATCTAATCAGAAAGTGGTTGATTACTCCCACAACATTTATGGCACTATTGTATCACTACATATTGTAGGCAGGTCTCTGTTGTAGGTCACAAGGTTTATAGATGGGGGAAATGAAAAATGATTTTTCTCTTCCAGTGCAAAGTATATCCAGATCTATGAATGCTTGTTAGGAGGGGTGAGGCTTGATGTCATAATAACTTATGTCTTTACCAAAAGGATGTTGTTATTTTTATTGTTGAAAACCTCAGTGTTCCTTTTACTTAAAATACTTGTTATAACTGTTTCTAAATTTGTATTTCTACGTAAGTTCTATTATCTGTGCCTGTTTCTGTTAATTTATTTTTAAGAGTATTTTATATTTTTCTTCTTTCTGAGTGTCTAGTGTTTTTAATTAAATATTGAAGAAGTATCTTTTAATTCGATGAGTAGAAGTATAGAAGTTAAGCAAATAATGGTGTTCCAGGAAGAAAACATGTGCATTTTTAAATTTCATTGCTAATTTGTAATCAGTCTTGATCTAATTTTTGATGTACATTTAGAAGATTTGGTTCAGTGTTGTATTTTAAAAATATTTTAGGGAATAATCAAGAATTTCCCTTAAAGGAACATGAAATAGTAGTGACTGATGACTATCTAGGAATGTTTATATCTTCCAGCCTGTCTCCTCGCTTTGCAGATTGCTAAGGAGTTTTCTGCACTATGTTCCTATGTCTGCACCCAGACAAATGTAAGTCGGCTTTGAGCAACCATCCCCTTGTCAAGGGTGTGATGGAATGCGGAGAAAGACACTTGTAAATCTTCCTCACAAGAAGTAGCGCTCTGCAGAAAACACTCAGAGATTCTCAGTCTTCCAGTGTTTCTCCAATGACCATTTCTGCTCTTCACAAACATGATAAAGTTACTTTATGCTTCTCAAAGTAATATTTATTTATTTTACTATCTAAAAACATAAATGCTGTATAGTAAATCAATGTTATATATGCCTTTGTTTCCAGTTGAGTGCCAATATAACTGGATTTGGTGACTAGAAAGTCAATGGTTGCAAATTCTCATTTACATTTATAACAGTTGCAAAGTTACAGGAAGATAAGCTGACAATCAGTAGCCATTTGGCAGGTAAACCCACACTTCCAACATTCTTCCCAGTAGAAATGTCTTTCTCATATTTTAAAATAAGTATAAACAAAGCATCAAGTGTTCCCTGAGGGCTAAAGCTGGGAACACCCCCTATTTAATCTGTTCCCTTACAAGCATTCTTTATTGTGATATAGAAATGGTGGTCAGAAGGTTAATTGAAACACAGAATATGCTGATGTGAACACCAGTGATGTCTGACAGTTTAATAAGTTTATTAACTTTTGGTCTTTCAAATTTTGGAAAAAAAACATAATTTACCATTGTTCCTGTGTTGGTTCTCAAGATAGACAAGTAGCATACCTCAAGTTCTCTAAAAACAATCTTATCACACCGTGTTCAGTTTCAGTTTGTCTTTGAAAAGAGTCATTGTTAGTTAAAGTATGCAAGAATCACAAGGAGATAGAACAAAAACGCTGGTTTCTGGGTGTCTGTTGAGCTGATTCATAAGGTTACATGAAAGGCTCTGTTGACATGCAGAAGCTGTACCAGTGACACCTGTCACCCCATAGCTCACCTGGACTGATTTGGCTGATCTAGCTGGCTATGCATGTTGTTCCTTCCTCCCTCAATGTCCCGTGTATAACCTTCCTGAAGCTGCATGCTTGGGTGAAGAGGAAAACTTCCCAAGATAGGGGCCGATCATTCTCGGGTCACAGTTACAAGTAACTGTACTTCCCTCCTAGAACCTCCAAGCAAGTCTGCTAAGGTTCATGTAAGGTTCTGCAATCAAATGGAAAGATTAGAGTAATATCTACTTGAAACATTGCCTAATTACAAAGTTGTAAGCTTCAATGTGGCACATTGCACCCTAATAATGGCATGTTTTGATCTTTACCCTCCTAGTTTCTTCTCGCATTACTATTTCATCATTGCTGCAAAGCTGGCTTCACTGTATCATTTGGTTCCTATAAAACGCAAACTCCTTTTGCCTGAATACTATTGTAAATGTGATTTTCTCTGAGCGGAGTCTACTCTGTCGTTTCATCAACCTTTCTTTTGCCTTGAGACTTGGCTTCAGTATACTGTTAATCATAGATTACCTTACAAAGATTTCATGTCTCTTATTCACTCACCTGTACCAACCTGATGTATCTGTAAGTCGAAGCTTATTCGTGGCCATTTGCATACTTGTAACTGTAGTTTTGTTTAGCTCACAACTTTTTCTCTTAGAAATATGAGTAGAGCAATCATATCCGGACTTGCTGTGGACCCTCATGGGTGGGGCTTAGTCACTATCTCAGAGCTTTGCACATAGTGACACAGTGACTACTGTGGATGCCAGGCCTTCACAAAAAGAAACAATGCTGATCATGAAATCTGTCCTTTTGCCTGCTTTGGTTCCCCTTACTTTACTCTTTTTGTGTAGATGATCTTCTTGAGTTCCATTCTGCCCACATGGGTATTTGATGCCATCCACTTAAGTTAACTCTGAAAGTCTATTCTCTGGGACCTAAGTGACTATTGTAAGCAAGAACGATTAGAGCTTTCAGACAAAAGTTTTGGAAATAAAGTCAAGAATGAAAAGCCATCTCTCTTTGTGTAAATATGTGTTAGCTGAAAGAATCAACAAATGCAAGCAGCCATTGTTCAGACATAAAAGCAAGACCAGCAGTGAAGGCAGTCTTCAGAGGGAGGGAGTGAAACAGGCATGCAGAGAGGAGCACCTGGACATGTGACTTCCATTCTATGCTGCAGTCCTTCTGGAGAGCCACCTGTGCTCTGCTCAGGGTTCCTGGAGCCACTCCTGTAGTGTCTCACTAGGCTCAAATCAAGGTGTCCTCAGAACTGCACTCCTCTTTGTGGCCTCTAGGAGAAAATGCTTGCTTCTTTCAGCTTAGAGACTTCCCACACTCTTTGACATGATTGTTTTTCCCTCCATATTCAAAACCGACAATGCCACATCTGCCTCCTTAAAAAAATCCCTACATTTAAAGGCTTGTGATTATACCAAGCCTACATCTGGGTAATCTAAGACCATCTCTTCAATTCCAAGTCCCTATCTCAATTCATATCTGCAAAGTCCCTTTCGCTAGAAATGTAGTCATGAGTTCTGGGATTGAGTACATATATGTCTTGAGCGACTATTATTCTATCTAGTATATTTAACACCCATAGGACTAATATCCCTATGTATATAGACTATGTCAGTCTATAATTCTATAGCTGAAATGTCTCTTCCATAATTTATCCTATACTTCTGTCTATATTAATAGAGATCAAATTTCTAGCATAGAAACCCAGAGCTCTTTAAAACTATTTATTGTTCAGAGCACACCCAGCTCCCAGTTACTCACTGTCTTGTATAACTAACCTTCAAGACAACCAAGTGAACCACATTTTGCTAGTGTTGTAATTCAGGCTAAACCCTTCTTTCCTTGTAGTTATGGGGCCCACCAGAGATGTTTGCCTGTTGTTTTTTCTTCATCAAAGTAATCCCCACCGGATGGCAATCACATTATTTTTCCACTGATGATCATATGATGTTGCTAATTTCCTAATAAAGCACATTTGATGACTCTGAAATTCCATAAATTACATCTAGGCTTTCATACAACAAGTCAGTTTAATTCATGTTATAACTGCCTTTCTTTTGCCTTCATCTCTCTTCCTTCTTATAATCTAAGTTACCAAAGGGGCTTGATAAATATTTGTGTCATAAAATGCGTGCCCCATCCATTGTTCCTTTGTACTTCTACTTGCTGTGTGACGAATGCTCAGATATATGGAAAGAAATAAAGAGTCTAAGAAAATTTTTTTTCAAGAGGTAGCATGTGGAAGTAAATTAAAAAATGTGATGGAATTGTTCAGTGTGGATGTTGGGGGATACTTGTAGATTGAGAAAGTCTATTACAGGACACATACAATTAGTTTTATGAAACTGTATTTAGTCATCAATTCAAATGTATTTTTTTTAATATTTGCTATCTTCTATGTTTTAAGAAAATAGAAAGTTGAAGAACAAAGTTACCATCTTTACAGTCCATATGTTAGTGGAGAAAATGGACAACAATTCAAAACATTGACAATATAAACAATTTTGGATATAATTATTCTAATGAAGTAAGTTTAGCAGGGTAAAGGGTGAAAGAATATGAATAAATGCTGGAATCCCTTTTAGGCTGGGTTCTAAGGACAACTGCAAAGGAAGTGTCACAGATTTATAGTATAAAAGCATTTTCTTTATGAACATCTAAGTGGAGAGAGTTTGAAGATAGGAACCAACTGTGCACAAGACCATGGTTTAGAAAAAACCTGAAATTGCATTATGAGGAAAAAAGATAAAGAGAAAACAGTGAAAATGGGATTAGAGTGTGAGAGAGTAACAGATGTGAAATCACTGTTAACTGCATCCTTACTTGGATGCTAAGCACAGTGTGAGCACTGTGTAGGGCCTTAGTCAGGAAAATAGCTGTTTGATTTGTGATTTAAGAAGCCTATCTTAAGGCTTTGTCCAGTGACTGATGGAGGCAGATGCAGAGATCCATGGCCAGGCACCAGGCTGTGCTCCGGCAACCCAATCAATGAGAGAGAAGAGGGATTCTGCAGGTGGGGGACTTCGAGATAATGATGGGAAGACGTGCAGAGATGACCAGCCACACTAGTGGAAGCCCATGAACTGTAGACTAGTGGCTGTGGAGCCCCCATGAGACTGGACTAGGCCCTCTGGATACTGAAGATGGTTGTTTGGCTCGAACTATTTGGAGGCCCCCAGGCAGGGGGATTGGGATCCCTCCCTGGTGCATGGGCAGGCTTTTGTGAGTCCGGTGACTGTGGTGTGACACCTTGTTGCAGTGGGAAGGTACTTGGACCTGCCAAGGCGCAGTGTGCCGGGCTCTGCTGACTCCCCATGGGAGACCTTGATTTGGGGGATGTAGGGATGTGGGGTGGCTTGTGAGGGAGGGCTGGGGGTGGGAGGAGGGAGGAGGTGGGATCTGTGGATGATATGTAGAGTGAGTACAAAATTTCTTAATAAAGAAAAATGAAAGAAAAAAAAAAGAAGCCTATCTTGTCTCTCGGGTTGGGGAGATGACTCGGTGGTTAAAAGCAGTTGCTGCTCTTCAACAGGACCGGGGGTTCGTTTCTAGCATGCACATGGTGGCTCACAACCATCATATATATATATATGTGTGTGTGTGTGTGTGTGTGTGTGTGTGTGTGTGTATACATATATACGTATATATGTATATATGTATGTGTATATATATACATATATACGTATATATGTATGTATATACATATATGTGTGTGTATGTATGTATGTATGTATATATGTGTGTGTACACATATATATACATATATGTATATATATGTTGACAAAACACTTATACACATAAAGTTAAAATAAAGAGTAGATCGTAAAGGAACAGAGTAGGGGAAGGAAGCCAATAAAGAGATTATAGCAAAAGTCAAGTAAAGAGAGACTAGTGCAGTGGTTCTCAACCTTCCTAACGCTGTGACCCTTTAATACAGTTTCTCATGTTGTGGTGACCCCCCAACCATAAAACTATTTTCATTGCTACTTCATAACTGCCATTTTGCTGCTGTTATGAATTACAATGTGAGTTTCTGTATTATTCAATGGTCTTAGAGGACCCCGATGTTGAGAACCACTGGCATAGTGGCTAGGACAGCGAGGATGACAGTGACAGGCATGGTGTGGAGTGGATTTGTGAAATACTGAGAACTGAATCAATGAGTCTTCAAAAGTACAGCATGAAAGTGGAAGCAAACATAATGTCCAAACATTGAGCCCATAAGAGCATTGCAATGGGTGTGTGTGCGCGCGCGCGCGCGCGCGCGTGCGTGCGTGCGTGAGAGAGAGAGAGAGAGAGAGAGAGAGAGAGAGAGAGAGAGAGAGAGATTTTGTGTTTATGTACACATGAGTATTGAGGCCAGGAGTGAATGTCAGATGTCTCCCATTATCACTCTCCAAATTTTTGAGACATGGTCTCACTCTGAACCTCAACTAAGAAATCTGGCAAGATGAGATGCTCAGCATGTTCCAAGAATTCTCTCACTTCCACCTTCCCAGTGCTAAAGTGACAGCTGTGACCACCGTGTTCACCTTTTCTATACAAGACTTGGGGACTGCACCCAGGTCCTTGTGCCTGTGTGGCAAGCACTTGACTTGTTGATCTGTCTCTCTATCCCCCAGCTTTGCAATTCTTAAAACCTGAAAAAATAAAGCTTATCACAAAGATCATAGGTCAAGTAGGGACACTGAGGGAGCTGAAAGGACAGGAGTACACAGTACCTCAAAGGTCCAGAAATAGAAAGAAATCTACAGCGTCAAGTGAGGCTGACAGGCCAAGGAAGAGGAGCCTACGTAGAAGTCACTTTAGTAAGACTCCTTTTATTTTAAGGATAAATGCCCTCCTGGGTTAGATCAAAGACAAAGGATGAAGAGAGAAAAAGTCAGCAGATACTGTCTACTCTTGCAAGGATTTTTGATGTTTGATCCAAAGGCTGAAGATGGTTCAACCCATTTTTAAAAATTCTGGTATGAATACTTGTGTGCCTATGACATTTCTAACAACAATGCACTTGATTACAGTTGGTTGACTGTAATAAGAGTAATAAAAATGTCTCTTCAGAAGTCTGGTATTATAATAGACAGTGTACATTATAATTAAACAGTTAAGCTCAATACCCTCATATTTGTGTATGAGTTTAGATGAGTTAGTTAAGCTCTCTGAACCACTGTTGTTCTTGTTCATAAAATAGGAATGACGATGGTTTGTTTTTTTTTTCCTTAATGGAAATTAGAAAGGGGGAAATAAAAAAAGGAGGAGGGGAGAGAACAGGAGAAGGATGAGAAGTAGGAGGGAGAAGGAAGAGGAAGAGGGAGGAGAGACATGAAAACATACATAAGTATCTATGTCCATGACCTAGACTTGGTGAGTACTCAATAATTGAGAGGAATTATTGTCATTACTATTTAGCATTTGTTAATACTGTCTCTGATCAGTGGGATAGCAAATTAGGATTGCAGCTGCACCAAAGAGAACAATTTCTATTTCAGCTGCCTCAGCCTTGATGTGCCTCTTGTTCCCAGCTAGACCCTAATGCCCTTTCCCATTTCAAAGCACCGCGGGGGACATAGCCAAGGGGCTGGAACAGCTGTGTACCAAGCCTCACACAGAAACCTATTGAGTTAATGTCATTTTAAACATAGTTTTCTTATGTGTAAATTAGCTTTGCAGATTTTCAGCTTCCTACCACTAATTACTAGATTAGCTGGAGTTACCCTGCAGGCAAAGTTGCAGCCAGGAAGACAAACATGACATTCTTATGTGGCTGCTTATTTGCATAGTTCACACAACTCTCAGTTTACAGAGGGAGAGAGAGAGATCCTGCCTTCTTCTAGTTAAATCTGTTAAGACATTTATAGCTATACACAAGAATATTAGGCAACAAATTAGCCCAAGGCTACAATTAATCATCATCCAGAGCCAACACAAGGGAATAAAGAACTAAACAAATATTTGAACATTTAGCTCTTTTTTGACCCATAAGCTGGCAAGATCACTTCCTAACTTGTGAAGTGCTGTATGAAAACTAATGAGAAAAGCTTTGGGAAGAATGTGTGACATACAGTATCAGAAGCTATCATGGATAATATTATCAACATGAATGGATCTAGAACCATGTTGGAGAAGAGCCTCTGACCATGCCTGTCAAAGACTATCTAATTATCTTCTGGGCATGCTTGCAAGAAATGATTTAGTTTAGGTTATCTTTTGGGCATGCCTATGAGAGATTAGGTTACTTGAAGTAGGAAATTTCATCTTGACTGTGGGTAATTCCATTCATGGACTGGGGTCCTGAAATTAATAGAGAGCAGACAGTAAATTGAATGTGAGATTCATCCCCATGGCTTCCTGACTGGGGAAGTAATGTGATCGCCTACCTCATGCTCCTGCCATGACTCCCCCACCATGATAGACTGTAGCCTGGAACTGTGGGCAAGCTCAATCCTTCATTCCTTAAGTTGCTTTTGTCTTAATATATTATCATACTGTGGTGATATTGGGATGCAAAATATTGTGCACCCTAATAAACTTATCTGGGGGTCAGAGAACAGAACAGCCACTAGACATAGAGGCCAGAAATGGTGGCACTTACACCTTTAATCCTAGCATTCCTAAGGCAAATATCTATCCGGATCTCTGTGAGTTCAAAGCCACACTGGAAACAGCCAGGCACAGTGACTCATGCCTTTAATCCCAGGAAGTGATGGCAGAAAACAGAAAGGTATATAAGGCATGAAAACCAGGAACTAGAGCTGGATAAGCTTTTAGGCTTTTGAGCAACAGTTCAGCTGAGATCCATTTGGATGAAGACTCAGAAGCTTCCAGTCTGAAGAAACAAGATCAGCTGAGGAATTGGCAAAGTGAGGAAGCTGTGGCTTGTTCTGCTTCTCTGATCTTCCGGCTTTAACCTAATACCTGGTTCTGTGTTTGTTTTTATTAATAAGACCTTTTAAGATTTGTTCAACATCATACCTTAATGTTAATATCATATCTTAATGCTTTTTTACAATTTCAAATTAAAACTCCTATTACCTTCTTGCATTAAGTAAGTCATTCTGCCAGGAAAATCCTGCCATCATGGAAGAAGCCCAATTTAACCAGTGTAAGTCAACACCTTGGGACTCTTAAAGCAAAATATGAGAGAGAAAAGGACTTCAGACTTGGCGAAAGAAAGTAAAGAAAAGAAAGGAAGATTGATTTTTAGTTTTTTTACTGAAGCCATGTGGGTATGTGGGTTTTTTCTATTTGTCTCATTTTTTGTTTGTTTGTTTTGTTTGTTTGTTTGTTTTTAGCTTTCATTGCTCTAAAAAATGCTATCTATTCAATGTGAAAATCAGATGGCTTTCAGGCTTAAACCATTCAGGAATCTCTTATGTCGGTGCCTGTACTGCTTTTCTTTATTGTGAGGAAATACGATGGAGATGACAACTCGTAGAAGAAAGAGTTAATTTTGGCCTGTAGTCATAGAGACCCACAGCACAAAATGACAGGAACAGCATGGCAGCAAGCAGCAGGAATGGCAGCTATATCAGGAAGCTAAGAGTCGAGAGCTCACATCATAACCATGAGCACCAAACAGAGAGACCAAGCCAGTAGTAGAGCCAGGTTTTATTGCTCAAAACCAGCCCCCAGTGACATACTTCCACCAATAAAACCACATCTCCTAAACCCTGACCCCCACCCCCAACAGTACCACCAATTTAGGACTAATGGTCAAATATCTGCGCCTAAGTTGCAATTCTTATGCAAACCACTGTAGTGCACTAGAAGGTTCCAAAGCAATCGGAGATAAGACCAAATCCAGATTCAAATTAGTGTGCACCAAGTAGAAAAAGAAAGGTTTAGATGCCAGACATTTTCCACTTTGAGCCTGAAATTAAATAAATTTTTAAAAAGTGAATGCCAATCCTCTGACTGCTGAAGATGTTCAGGCTGCTAGTAACACATGAAATGTATGCTTCATGTTACTCACTTTTCTGTCCTGTGACCAAATACCCAAGAGGTGACTTAAGGAAGAAAGGGTTTATTTTGCTCACCATTTGAGAACATAATACCTGGTGACAAGGGTGGCTCCAGCTATGGCTTACAAGAAAAGGGCAGCTAATCATACTGTGTCCATAGTCTGGAGCAGACAGACAAATGCTAACGCTTTGTTGACTTCCTTCTCTTTCCCAGCCTCCAGCCAAAGGTGAGTCTTTCCTCTTTCATTACACATCCCACGAAACAGCCTCATATACATACTGTGTGAGTCTTCTTCCAGTCAAGTTGACAACTGAGATCCACTGTTGTTGGATCCAAAAGAAACTTGGGACAAATGGCTGTCTGTTCTGCCTATTAGCATACCTCCAGGCTTCTTCAGTATCACAGGTACTCATTTTATAGCTCATAATGACATCCTGGGTTTTCTCAGCTCTTCTCACCTCAGTCCCTGCTTAAACTTTTCCAGCACATGGACGTCCCTTCTTACAGCTTCTCTTTCCCTTATAACTCTGCTGTTTTGGTGCTGTCTAGGTCCCCTCTCTCAGTCATCTGTGTCTTCCTCTCTGGCTCTCCCCACCTTTCTCTCCTTTCTTGACCAGAGCCAGTCTACTGGGATGCTGTCTATACTTTATCTTCCTGCTATGAACTCTTCCAGATGCCTTTGGCTGTACTCTCTCCCATATCTACAATAAAAAAAAAAAAAAAAACCTTCCTAACCATGCCTAGGAGCTGTCATCTTGTCAGCTTATACAACTGTGAGGTATTCTATGACTTAAATCAGATTATAAGCTATTTCTTGCTTAATTATTTTATTTTTGAATTACTGATTTAAGGGATAGAGCAATGGCTCTGAACTTAAGAGCACTGGCTGTTCTTCCAGAGGCCCCAGGTTTTCTTTCCAGCAACCATAAGGCAGCTCACAACAGTGTGTAACTGCAGTCCCACAAGATCCAAGGTCCTCCTCTGTCCTCCATGAGCACTTGCATGCATGCATTATAAAGACATCCATGCACACAGACCATCCATACACACAAAAATTAAGGCTAAAGAAACAATAAAACTACTTTAAATTATTAATTTATATATAACAAAATTTTTCTTAGATTAGGTACATTCCCATTCCCATAAACAACATTCAGAGCAACTCTTTCATTACAAATTCTTCCCACTGGTGGGTCTTGTTTTGAGAAGCTCTCCTCACAACTTTAATCTCTGTTCTTTTGTTCATGACCATAATGACATAATTAGAGCTGTACAGTATATAGAATTTGCAGTACATTTTTTTTATTCAACTAATGCATATATATTTCATTCATGTTGTTTTTGTATCAATACCTATTTTCCGTTTACCATTTTTATTTTTGTTATTATTTTTCGGAAGGAACTTAAATGTTGAAAAACAGCTGTATATAAAATAAAATAATAAAAAAGCCACTATGTTAATAAGTTATTGGTTTGTAGCTTTCTTGTTATGCATTTATTTGGCTCAGATATCAAAGTAGTGCTAGCATCTTCAAAATTGGAGTTGAGAAAGTATTCCTTTCTATACAGTTGCCTAAAAGATTGTGTAGAATTAATGCTATTTCTTTCTTAATATTTTGACAGAATTTGGAGAAAAATAAAATTTATTGAAAAAGCTATCTGGACCTGTAGAACTTTAGAGTTCTTTGTTTGCTTTTTTTTTCTGTTATGTTATTGTTTTCTGTAACTTTTATTGATTGAGAATTTTACACAGGAAGAAATCCACCCACCATTTCTTCTCCTATCCATCCATGCCAACATTAAGGATGCTAGTTAAATTCAATTTCAAAAATTGATCTCAGGGCCTGAGGAGGTAATTCAGTGAATAAAGCACTTGCCACAGAAATATGCAGATCCCAAATACCCATATAAAAAGCATGGGACAGGAGCATCATGGAGAGCCTATATCCCAATACCTGAAAGGCAGAAATAGGGCATCCATGGCAAGCTGGTTAGCTACAGTAGTTGAATTGGTGAGTTTCAGATTCAGTGAGAAATCCTGCCTCAATATATAAAGTAGAGAATGATGGAGGGAGACACCCAACATGAACCTCTGGCTTTCACCAGAACATTCACAGCCACCCACACTCCTTTGCCAAGAGCATTACATATCAAATAACGACCATTTAGACACACACACACACACACACACACACACACACACACACACACACACACACACACCATATTACGTTTGTGTGTAATCATGCAGAAGCACAAATATCCATATGTGTGGTACTTAAATGAGAATGGCACTATGCTCATATATTTGAATACTTGGCCTCTGGTTGGTAGAATTGCTTGAGAAGGATTGGAGGTATTGATTTCTTGGAGGAGATATGGCACTGGGTTGAAATTTTCAAATGTCTCACCTGATATTGGTACAGTGTTCTCCATTTCATGGTTGTGTATAAAGATATGAACACTTTGCTGTTCCTTTTCTCCACCATCCTGGACTCTGATCCTTTGAAACTGTTAAATGTTATCGTTTATAGGTAACCTTGATTATGGTAGCATTAGGAAAGTAACCAAGAAAATATGTAATAAAAACTAAAGAAAAAGAAGCCACAAATTTGAAAGAGAGAAAAAAGAAAGTACATGGGAGAATTTGGAGGGAGGAGAGGTAAATTGGAAATGGTGTAATTATATAATAATCTCAAATAAATAAGTAAAAAATAAAACAGTAGTTTATAATATTAACTATTTATCTGTTTCTCCAGCCCAGCTAACTTATTTTTCATCCTTAGGTGACATAATTGAAGAAATTTGAGTTAAATTTTGTTTTTACAGTTTATGAATGATGCCTTGAGTATTTCTGTGTAGCATGCATTTCTGTATCAGTAGAAGGGTAATTGCTGAAGCATATGGTAATCTGTCCATAATCTGGTAAAGAAGAAATCAATGAACTGTGTTCTAGATGACTGTTATTGCTTTACATTTTCATCAAAAGTGGGTATAGTTTTCAGTTATTCAGGTCTTGGTCAAAATATGTCAGTGTGTGGTTCAGTCAGCACAAGAGCTACATAGGAGTAACTTGAATTTCCACAGTAACTAATAACGTGGATAACAATTGCCATGTGATCATTTACAATGCTTGGTTTTTGTTTGTTTGTTTGGTTGGTTGGTTGGTTTTGTTGTTGAAATGTCAAACTTTTTCTTTTTTAATGGGGTGATTTTTTTCTTTTTATTGCATTTTGAGGGCTTATATTGCTTGGATTCAGGTCTTTGATTAAATATATGATTTACAGAAATTTTCTTACAATCTGTGGTAGGCTTCTCCATTTTAAAAACAATATCATTTACAGATAAATCCAATTATAGTTCATTAAATCCAGCCCATCATTTTCTTTGTATTTTGTAGATCATGGTTTTTGTGCTATAAATAAGAATTCTGTCTCATAACCCCAAATCCTAAAGATTTTTCTGTTACTGCGTTATATTTTTAGGTTTAACATTTAGGTTTATAATGCTTTTTTTAAAGAACAAATAAATTGTTAAGGCCTAAACTATAATAGACCATCTTAAAATGTACTATTCTCTGGAATTTATTATATTCAAAACGTCAGGCCAAAACCATTTAGATCTAGTTCCAAAATGTCTTCCCCTCTCCAAAGGAAAACTTCCCCATGAAGCATATGCTCCTTGTTGCCCTCTCTCCCTTATCGCTGTAGAATACTGATTTACATTTGGATTGTGCACATATAAATATTTTGGCTATTTCATATTAATAGAATCAATCAAGATGCCATCTTTTTGTCCCTGGCTTCTTTCATTTAGTAGAATGTGTTTGTGGTTCATCCACATCCACATTGCAGTATTTCATATATTTATATGGATGAGTACTTACATTGCTTTTATATATCATCATTTGTTAATTCATTCTTTGGAAGACATTTGGACTGTTCTGAGCCTCTAATTATAGCAAATGTAGCTACTAAAAATAGGCATGCTTATGTACTTGTTTCAATAGCTGTTTTTTAAAACTTATTTGGAGTATGTATCTAAGAGTGGAATCACTGAGTCATATAGTAATTACATTCTAATGTTTTGAGGAAAATGTCAAACTGTTTTACACATTGTCTCTGCCCTTCCGTCACCACCACTGATCCCTGCCAACACTTGCTGTTTCTCATTGGATGCTCTGATGATGTGAAATGACAGTTCACCACTGTTTTCCATACTTCTTCCCTGATGACTAACAGGCTGGGAATTTGTTCACATGCTCATATGTCATTTGTATACCTTCTTTGAAAGAATATCTATTATAATCTACTGGATACTTAAAGGAGAAATTAGATTTTTATTATCGAGTCACACAGGGCTTTTCTATTTCTTAAAAGAGGCCTACTTCTCTTTTTTATTATTGAGTCATTAAGATATTCTATGATGTATTGTTGTAGAATATTTGTACACTATGTGAAGATGTGTTGCTGTGATTAGTGAAATAAAGAGCAGAATGGTCAATAGCTAGGCAGGAGGTATAAGTGGGACTTCTGGGGACTGAGAGGAATCTGGGAAGAAAAAAGGTGGAGATGAAAGGAAACACAGAAAAGGTAGGATGTGCAGGAGGAGAGGTAACAGCCATGATCCACATGGCCGAATGTAGATTAATATAAATGGGTTAATTTAAGTTATAAGAACTAGTTAGAAACAAACCTAAGCTGTAGGCTGAACTTTCATAATTAATAAGAAGTCTCCCTTTCATTATTTGAGAGCTAGTGGGACAGAGAAAGACTTGTTACGATATATTATAATTATCAGACAAGGTCCACAGAAAACATTAATTATATATTATCTAGATATTTGGTAATTCTTTATGGTAGAAAATTTGTGATTTGCTCTTATCAAGTACATATGCTTTGATCTTTTGCTGTCAGTTATCGTGATGTAATCTTGTACTTCCACAATTTTTATGATTTGGAGCTGTTATATTAGGTAACAAACATTTTGAATTAATTTTTTTTTATGTGATCTGAGTTAAGCATCCAACTTCACTCTACTCTATATGAGTATCTATTCCTCCCAACATTATCTGTTGAAGAGATCATCTTTTCCCACTCAGAATTGATTAGGCTACCTTGTCAAAAATCAATTGGTCATAGATGCAGTGATTTATTCCTGGGCTTTCAAGCCATTAGGCTATGCATCTGTGCTTGTGTCAGTGACACATAGTTCTGAATATTGTAGGTTCCTTTGCAATGAGCATTCAAAATACTGGTCATCATAGCAATATCTTTAAATTTGCATATCATGTTGTCTTAGTTATGTTCAAACACACCTACTTCTTTCTCTTGCGTCCCACCCACTAATCATTTTGCTCCTTCTACATGGTTCTCTGCTACTTTATGCTATCTATTTGTCTATCTATCTATCTATCTATCTATCTATCTATCTATCTATCTATCTATGTGGGTGGCACATATGTATATACATATATGATATACATATATATATGTGTGTGTGTATGTACATACATATGAAGCTCATATTTTACTAATAATTTGAATACAACTCTTAGAACTCAATGCTGGCTTACATCTAGGTAAGAAACTCCTGGGAGCCATTGACTATAGGAAGTTTCTTCACTTTTTGTCAGCTGCATCAGTTTATCCTGTAGTGAATCTGGGATCTTATAGTGACCTTGGGGAGGAAAGAAGGCCTTCCTGACTCTCTCAGACTCCTCTATAACAAAGGACATGCTCCAATATAAGAAATATATCTACAGATATTTACATTTCTACCCACTCGAGCATGCTACAGACTTACACTCTCCTAAAGAGACAAAAGATGTCACAACCAGAAGAGACTTAAGAGAGTGTTCTGGAAATGGAGCAATTGGAGAAGAAAATATGAACCAGGGGTAGATGAAAGAAGTTCCTACTGCTGGCATAGGAATGGCAACAACTTAAAAGGCTCCATCACCATGATACAGACCACCTGACGGTAACCTAAAGCTATTCCATGTTCTCCTCATACTCTACCCACACTGATTAGAACAATTACAGCAGTGTAGGGAAAAAGAACAGCAGATACAAGTGTCCTCTGAGGATCAGATCAAAGAAGATCCTAAAGACAAGACATGTGGTTAAAAATAGGGACAATAGAAGACCCTAAAGGTTGTGATAACTGTTTCGATTAAAACTACAAATTAAACAGAGCCAAGCTTTACCTAGTCTGGAAAAACACTGTCTGTGAAAACTTATTTCTCTGAATATATACTAGAAAATAATCCAAGTCCAGCTTTCACCAAAGTATGACAAGGCAAACTGGAAAACAAAATGAAAGGCTGAACTCCCACCCTGGTCAAAAGACAGTGATCTCAGAGTCAGCTCAGACTTGATGCAGACAGCACATTCTAGGCAGGGCATTTAAAATAATTGCAGTTACCGTGTTAAAGTCTTAAATGGGAACACAAATAGCAGTTGGATAATATCAGTCAGGGGATGGAGAGTGTGAGAAGAATCGGAAGAAAATGATGGGAATAAAAAGGAAAATCGCAGCAACTGAAATGAGGAAATGTTTTCATCAAAGGTTGTGTCAGTCATTTTGACATATCTGTGGGGGAAACCAGTGAACTTGAAGATAGGTCAATAGAAACCTTCAAAACTGAAATGCAAAAAGAATAAAATGATGATTTTTAAAAAAAGGAACAGGAAAAACCAAGATATACTAGACAATTGCAAAAGGGAGAACATATTCATAATTAGAATGCTGGAAGGAGCTAAAAATTAAAAAAAAAAAAAAAGACAAGTATGAATCCTCAGTCCAGAAGAGAACAAAACCAGAAGAAACTACTACTCACAATACACCAGCAAAAGACACCTGCGGGTTTCCATATTCAAAGTGCAGAAAGCCAACATCAAAAGGCAAGTATGAAGCAAGCAAAGGGATGGAGGGGAGGCCCTTAGCCACAGGGGGTAATAGTGCAGCTGCTTCTCACCCAGAACCCTGCAAGCCACAGGAGCATGCAGACGGGAAGAAACAAGTTACTCTCGGGGACATTTGCTCCCCGAACCATTTTCTGCCATTACTTTTCTTTCATTTTTTTTTTTTTTTTTTTTTTTTTTGGTTTTTTGAGACAGGGTTTCTCTGTGTAGCTTTGCGCCTTTTCCTGGAACTCACTTGGTAGCCCAGGCTGGCCTCGAACTCACAGAGATCCGCCTGCCTCTGCCTCCCGAGTGCTGGGATTAAAGGCGTGCGCCACCACCGCCCGGCTTTTCTTTCATTTTTATCAGTGGCTTTATTCAATTATCTGAGATGGGTAGCTATAATCAATAGAAGATTGATTCTTCTCCCAGGAAACAGGGAGAAGCACACTGTTTCTTTTGACCCGGTGACAGATCTCAATCTTAATGCTTGGTTACATTGTGAAATAAGTATACCTTTATTGATCTTTGAGGAAACTGAACCAGCTAACAGGATAAATCTAGGCATCACAGCTTGTTAAAGGTTCTACCAGGAATTTCAGTACAAGGTGAAAACTCTGTCAACTCCCAGCTACTATGTGTGTACACGTACGCACATGTGTGGGCACACATGGCAATGCCAAGTATCACAAGTTCTTTGAGTAAACTTCCTTTTCAGTGAGTAAGACTTTGCTCATCAGGAAGGTTATTAAATCAATCGAATGGAATATTACTTAAGAAATTATTCTATTTACCAAGTTTCTGGTTTCTGGATTATTGCCTTCATCTCCACCTTCACAAATGGTTAAATTTTATTTGGACAGAATAGGAGAAAACAAACAATGGCATGGAAAAAATAGAGGTCAATGATACTTGCTTTGCTTGATGTCATTAGTTAAAATTTGCACCATTTTGATACATTTCATGTATTGTTTCATCTCATAACACTCATCCACTAGACAGAAATAACCCTCCCAAACTTGGATGAGGTCAGACAGTACTGTGTACCTTTTATTTCATATAGTTATCACATAACCTCATATGAAATGGTTTCATTAATATTCACTCTTGACTGGATTTTGACCTTAATTAGAACAACAACCATGTTTATATCACTTGTAATAATTTCACTAATATGCATATTTCCTGGTATAATATTATTTTGTGATATATACTGATTGAAAGTTATCTCCTTGGAGTATGTCTTGTTTCAGTCTGTTGAGACTCTAAATCAGCTCAATATGGCATAGAGATACTAAGAAAAAAAAAAGAGCAGAGATTCTATTTTTCAATATATAAGGATACTCTCGGAGGTTTTGATATATGTTGAAGAAAGTCAATGAATGAATGCATGAAACTACTGTGGCATTAGCAAGCCATATCATTTATATAAACCAATGTAATGGAACATACAAGTAGACAAATAAACAGAATGGACATGTATAGTCATTGTCAAAATAAAAATGGATAGAGTAGCAGTCAATTTGCTTCAATTAGACTAGAAAATAGCAATTTAGGAACAAGATTCTGTATGGCTGGGAGAAAACTGCTGAGCACAGGTCTAGACATGCATCAGACATGAGATGCTGATTCTAATGAGTGTGAACAGAGAACCTGGAAGTCAGAAACAAGGAAAGCAGCTATTCTTCCCAAGGGCTGGGAAGAAGTAGTGAGAAAACTCAGATAAATTTACAAAGAGTGGGTAAACTTTGAGTGAGAATTTGAAAGATAGAAACACTTATTGGTGGCATGCACAATCACTACTCTTTTTCAGACATAAATCCAAATATCTGGTCACCTGAATTTAATCTCTAACTCCATTTCTTTTCTCTACACATGCCTAGGACTTGTCTTTATGGAGAGAAAGTATCTTATTAATTTCAGGGATTATTACACCAGTTTTTCTCATTTTGCTGATTGAGTAATGAATGATGCAGGGCTACAATGAGAGGCTTGTCCAATGTACCTTTTGCAGCATTGACTCACGGGCACACATACATGACATGTATGTTTAGACATGCATATTCTCCTGCTATGTAGGAGAATCTCTGTGCATTAAACTTGCTGTAGGAACTTTTTAAGGCAGTAATCTTTTTAAAATTTAATCTGATTTATTATTATTATCATTATTATTGTGTGTGTACCTATACATATAATCATGGTGCATATATGGAGGTCAGAAAGCATTTTTAGGAGTTGGTTCACTTTCCTCCACACTGGATTCTGGAGACTAAAGAGACTATCAAGCTTGCAAGCCAAGTACTTTTTCCCACTGAGCCAGCTCATCTACCCAAGATCTATGATCCCTAAGAATATGTTATTTGTTTAAAAGACAGCCTTCAATTAAAAATATGTATGTACTAATTTTGACATATGAGTTATGCTATTCATCTAAAATACTATCTGGTAAATGCCCCCCCCCGGTTTTTTTTTTAACCATTTCTATGTAATCAGTAAAATTCCATATTTTGCTATGCCTCATAGGAGAAAAAAATAATATTATGATAAGCCCTATATTCAAAATATATACAGACTTTCATTGGTGTTAGAAATTTGAAAATCACAAGAGATTCTCATTCTTACTCTTACAATTTAAATAAACCCAATAAGCTATGAAATCACAGCTTTTAAATGCTCACCAGAGAGCTCAGTATATAAATAAATCTAAATAAACCAAATTCTAGAAGGACTTTTGGAAGAGAGAAGAGGTTGATAGAAATGTTTCAAAATATCAAAAGGGAAAAGATATACACATTTTTACAACAGAAAAAAAAATTATCACAGTGGACTTAATAATAGATAAGATCAAGCAGGAAAAAATCTTAAAGATTGATCAGTAGAAAGTATCCAAGTGGAAATACACAAAATTTAGTGGGAGAAGAGAATAAAAATCAGATATCTGTGGGATAAAATCAATTAAACTAATTGAGCACTTATATTTAGAGTTCTGGAAGGCAAAACAGAGAGACATGAAAATATTTGGATTCAAAATAGCCAACAGCTTTTTAAACTGAATGTGTGTTACATGATGACAAATCTGTATTTATACTGTAAAAAATAAATCAGTATAATTCACAGCAGTAAAGAATGAGAATATAAAATTATACAATGATCTCAACACATATATAAAGGGCATCTAACAACACTTAACTTCTAATAGACACTATTCTCGAAGTAGCATTGAGAGCAACTTAGTCATTGGTAAGAAGTGTCTTTAACAACCCTGAAGTTCTTCACCAGACTGAATAGTCAATGTTGAATACTTTTCTTCTTGGGTCAGAAACAGTCACAGACAGTGTTCTAGGAATGGTTTTGATTACTTAGGAAGTCTACATATTAAAAATGAAATGCAAATATTGTCTTGACTATTTGAGAATGGCAGGAGTTTATAGGTTAAAAATGAATCATATCTACAAGAAGACTTAAATCAACACATGACTTCAAGAAAGATGTAGGATAGGTGGTTAATATACAAAATAAACATGCTCCTGAATATTAGCAAGAAATAATTTCAAAATTTAACTAAAAATATACCAGGTATAATAAAGTACAAAACATAAAACACCTATGGAAGAAATTTAACAAATGCACGAAACTCTGAAACACTATTTAAAAGTGACTTAAAGAAAACCTAAATGAAGAGAAACAATCATCAATGTATTGGTTAACTGGTGGGACATGGTGGTGCACACCTTTAATTCCAGCACTCAGAAGTCAGAGGCCAGGAATCTCTGTGAGTTCAAGGCTAACCTGGTCTCAAAGTGAGTTCCAAGGCAGCCAGAACTTCACAGTGAGATCGTGTCTTAAAATTAACAACAGCAAGAAAATATATTGATGACTCAATGTTTTTATATGCTTATTATCATCTCCCCTAAGTATGATCATAAATTCATATGAAGAAATCAACAAGTTGATACTAAAGTGTTCATGAAAATTCAAGAAATAAAACATTCTCTGGAGGAAAAAAAAGAAACAGATAATAAATGGGAAACTTGCATTATTTGACTTCATAACTAATTACAGAAGTATAAATACTAGCCTAAAAATACAGAGTGATCTAACTTGGGACAGAGTTTAAATATCAAATGGCAGTATATACTCAATACATTTCCCTTGGTAAATAGTCAATGTCTGTTTGCTTTATTGGGGAGAGGGATAATATTAAATTTAGAGAAGGTTTGCAAGGGTAGTTCAAATAATTTAGATTTACTCCTTTAATATCCTATTTCAACATAATTACAACCACAGTACATTTGTCAAAATAAAAAAAAAAACAAGCATTGGCATTGGCATGTTATTAGCTGAACTCCATACAGGCTTATGTGCATTTCAGTAGATTTTGCACAACTTTTATTAATGCTTTTGTATTATTTTAGGATGGAATGTATGATGTCAAATTATATTTGGTCAGCATGTGTCCCCAGCCTCCTCTGACTTACATAGTTTATCGTAGTTCAGTAGTTCATCTTTGTTTCTGATGGCTCTAATATTTCTGAGTACTGATTGGGGATTCTGTGTGATAGTCCACAATTTAAATTTGTCTGTTATATAAAAGTAGGAGTGTCTCAGAAGAAACTACTAAATAAACAGCCTCTCTTGTCACACTGTATCTGAGGTGTTTACTCTTCACATGACCTATATTAACTGTGATCACTTGGTCAAAATAGATTTGCCTGGCTTCTCTAATTCATGTCTTTGTTCTTGGGGAAGCCAATCACTGAGACAGCCCATAGCCAAGTGTGTGGGAAGATAACCTTTGCTATCAGGAAGAATGAGTAGCAATTTAAATTATGTAAAATTATACAATTCTTCCATATAAATGTATTTATTCAGTTAACTATTAAGCTTTTATTTTGCATTAAAGTGCTGCCCTATAATCATTACTATTTTGTCTACCTGTTCCAGTTTGAGACAAATAGGATTTCTTTCTATTTGACCCCTATATTCTTTTGATGACCATAAAAAAATAAAAAATAAAAACTTCCAGCCCTTTAAGAAGCTTCAGGCTCCTGGAAAACAGGACCCCAAGAAAGACACGGGGATCGCTCAATGACGGAGAAATGGCTGAGATCTACATGAACAACCTGGACATGAGTGGGAGTAATGAAGGGCAAGGGTTGAGGGAAAGAGAGCCTGTGGGAGCGGGATATCCCAGCTGGAACAAGAACAGAGAAAGAGAACAAGGAATAGGAGACCATGGTAAATGAAGACCACGAGAGAAAAAGGAAGAAACAAAGTGCTAGAGAGGCCCACAGAAATCCACAAATATACCGCCACAGTAGACTGCTGGCAATGGTCGAGAGACAGCCGGAACTGACCTACTCTGGTGATGGGATGGCCAAACACCCTAATAGTCATGCCAGAAACCCCATCCAAGGACTGAGGGATCTGGATGCAGAGATCCACAGCTAGGCCCTGGGTTGAGCTCCGGGAGTCTAATTAGCGAGAAAGAGGAGGGTTTATATGAGCGAGAACTGTTGAAACCAAGGTTGGATAAAAAGCACTGGGACAAATAGCCAAACAAATGGAAACACATGAACTATGAACCAAAGGCTGAGGGGCCCCTGATTGGATCATGCCTTCTGAATAGGTGAGACAGTTGATTGGCTTGATCTGTTTGGGAGGCATCTAGGCAGTGGTACCAGGTCCTGGGCTCGCTGCATGAGTTAGCTGTTTGAAACCTGGGGATTATGCAGGGTTGCTTGGCTCGGCCTGGGAGGAGGGGACTGGACCTGCCTGGACTGAGTCTACCAGGTTGATCTCAGTCCTCAGGGGAGGCTTTGCCCTGGAGGAGGTGGGAATGGGGGGTGGGCTGGGGGGAAAGGGAGGGGGCAGGAGAGGGGACAACAAGGGAATTCGTAGCTGATACGTAGAACTGTATGGTATTGTAAAATAAAATAAAAGGAAAAAAAAAAAGAAGAAGCTTCAGGCTGATGTTATTTTCTATTTCTTAAGACTAGGATGAGCAATTTCTTCAACTGTTCAGATACATTTTTTTGGAGTATAATATCTAGAAACTAAGGTTTGGACACCAGCTCTACTCATTTCTACTAGGATGCCATTGATGCGCAGTTCTCATGGTGGGCAGAGCTCAGTAATTTATATATGTGTACTAACACGTGTATATGCACACATCTATAATTATTTCTGGGTTTCTCCATCTGTATTTATGTTAAACTAAACATATGTTAATGCAAATGTCTCTAACTCTAATCCAGGACTACATAATTTACTCTACTCATCTATAAAGTTCTGAGACATTGAACCTATGTCCCACCCTCATTCAAGTCCACATTATTTATCTTTGACCCCAGTTCAAAAATAGATCATTTTCAATATTGATAATCTTTATTTCTACGACAAATAGTTTTGTTAATGAGACCCAGGGCTTGTATTTAGTTCATTTTTTTTTCTTTACAACTTTGTAGTTTCTAAATAAAAATCCATTTCCTCCCAAGATACTTAACTGAAGTCCTGTCTCTTGCCTCTCTGGGGAGGGTATGTCATACTGTGTGGTATAAATAGATTCCCTTCTCATGGTCTATATTTCATAGTGGGATTTCCTGAAGCACTTGTTTGATTTCTCAAGTTCATTAGCATGTCTGCAAGTTTATTGTCTGTCATGTAAAGTTCTGCAGATCTTGAGAAATTCATAGAGTCTGATATTTACTATCCCAGGACCACACAGAATGGATACATCACCTGAAATGCCCCCTGGCATCTTCTGTTTAGTCAAATATTTTTTTTTCTTTGCCACAACCCTTGGCAATCTCTTATCTATGTTTTACTCTTACAACACTTTCCAGAATGTTAAATCAATGGAATCATATAGTTTGTATTTCTTGGGCTGAAATTATTTCACTTAACAATGAAGATTCATCCATTTGTGTGAACCAATATCTCATTCCTTTTATTGTTGCGGTAATATTAAATGTATTTGCAATTACCTATGGAAACAATTTTGATTGCCTCCATATTGAGAAATTGTGAGTAAAGCTTCTATAAACATATATATGAATGGTTTTGTGTGAATGTATTTGCAGTTTAATTAACTGATTATAGAGGAGTATAATGGCTGGGTCATCTGGTAAAACTGCTACTTCTTTTCCGTTTCCTTTTGAGATGACACTATAATTACATCATTACCTTTTCTTCCCTCCAAACTCTCCAATATATCTTCTTTGCGCTCTTTCAAATTCATGGCCTCTTTTTTCATAAACTGTTGTTGCATTTTTTTTTTGCCTGCTCAAACTTTGTAATGTTGTTTGTATAATATATGTCTTCAAGGCTGACCATTTCATACCGGATGGCTGAATGGTATGCTCCTCCCTGGGAAGGTCTATAAGGAACTTGAAAAGCATCTCCCACAGTAGTTGTTCTGTTTGTATTTCAACTAGCACTAAATCAGAATTCCTTTATTCTCTGAATCCTTGACAACTTTGGTTGTCATCACTTTTTAAATGTGTTCTCACCCAGTGTTGGCATCTGTTTATGGACAACACGAATAAATGTAATTCTCTGACTCCGAAATAAGTGCAGCTGTTTTGAACAGGTCTAGTCAAAACTGTCAATCTAAATTAGATCAAGAGGTTTGCTTTATAAATATTTTATGAAATTACATCTAAGTGAGATGAGGAAATGGTTAATCTCATGTGATAATCTTCCTCATTCGCTCAGAGTACGTTTGGAAATTCATAAGGATTCAAAGACTGCTTCTGTCATCAGTGGGAGCCTTGTGAGCAATTAGCAGCTTGTTGTAAACAGAACACTGGGCACCAGAATTCCAGCACATTTCATTTCTAAGATTTGTATCAATTTATCTCTACCTAATGGCAATTCAGCACAAGGTCCTATTGCGATAGACAGAATGATAGTCTCCAGAATATAGCATTTTTGTCAAAAATTCTCCCATATGCACAGCACAGGGAAGTGTGCTAGGGTTGAAAAAGTAGGAAAGCTGATGACCTGCTGACTCTCCAATCAGGAGGTTATTCTGCAACAATCTGTGAAGTTCCAGTGGGAATGATGTGAATGGGTCAGAGAAGTCCGAGTCAGAAGAACCAGTGAAACAGGTTTGACTGGTCACTCCTGGCTTTAAAGATGAAAAGGGCTATGATAAGCCAAGGAAGGCAGTAGCTTCCAGATGCCAGAAAAGGCAGAGTCAAAGGCTCCTTCCTACAAGTCCTATGCAGGAATATAGCCCTTTGAGCTCCTTGGATTTTAATTACACGAGACCCACAATTTAAAGAACTGGAAGATAAATCCATATTGTTTTAATATACCCAGCTAGTGGTAATTTGTTATAGAAAACATGCTGATGGCTCCATTTCTGATGCACAAAATGAAGAGGTAAAAGACTAGAATGTGATGTTTTCTTTTCTTTTTTTTAATCATGAAAACAAATTATTTAAAAATTTAACATTCTTAATGTTCTTAGGAAGGTTTGATATCTTGACAATTTTTTCCTTCCTAAGATTATAAAAACTTAGATTTTAGAAATATTTGTAACACTCTGCACTGATTCACAAGTGAATAGTGAAGTTTCTCAGTAACAAAATAAATTAGTCTATCAGTGTCTACAACAAAAGGCAAATAAAACTTGAGGATCACTAGAGACATAAGTATAACCCTTAGTAATCCACTGATGACAGGGATCCACACCCAGTACCTGGCTTCAGCTCTTTTAACCAGCTCCCAGGTAAGAACATACATTACAATTTAGCTGACTCTCATCTCTTGGGAAACTCCAGGTCTTACTTATAATGCCAGGCTGTGCCGATGCATGGAGAATGCTGTAGCTAATTTCTATGGGTCCCCAAGTGTTCATGAGTTCTGTTTGCCTATTAGTGACTAATTCTCCCTTATGTCCTATCCATACCTCCTGTTTCCTTCACGTGGCATCCAAGGTAAGGGTAGAAACAAGCTTATACTGAGAGCACATCTGTGTTTTCACAGAGCTGTGAGCCGTGTCCCTTTGCACTAACTAAAAGAATTGCACCTACAAGACAAAACACACATCTTGAATGGGCCAAGGAGATTTTTGCCTAATTCAAATAGAAACTGAGGTTCACAGATTACGTACCCCTCTAACAGAACATGTTTATAGAAATATATAAATTTCAGAATAACCTCAAAAATCATAATTGCAGGTCATGACCAAAACAAACAAGTTATTACATTGGTGCCTAAAATGTAAGATTAAAAGAGGTGACTATAAAAGCTGGGAGATAATTATTTGTTTGTTTGTTTTTTTCCTCCCATGAAGCTAAAGGAAATTGTTTTTACCTCTGACAATTCGGAGTAACTGAAAAATTACTTAGTCCCAAACAAGGAGTGTTGGCTTGATATATCTTCCAAACAGTAGAATGGGCTGTCATTGCCTGGAGCAGTGGTTCTCAACCTTCCTAATACTGTGACCCTTTAATACAGGTCCTCATTTTGTGGTGACCCCCCCCCACCATAAAATTATTTTCATTACTACTTCATAACTGTAATCTTGCTACTGTCATGAATCATAATGTAAATATCTGTGTTTCCCAGTGGTCTTAGATGACCCCATGTGAAAGGGTTGTTTGACTCTCAAAGGGGTCAAGACCCACAGGTTGAGAACCACTGGCCTGGAGGGTTCAGTGGGGTATGTTAAGGACTACAGAAAATAGCCTGTGGAGAGACACAGAAGCTGTGGTTACCCACATAAACCTACACAAGATCCATGCGAGTGAGCCTGCCAGCCTTCTGCCTTTAGTAAAGAAGTGGTTCATGAGATTTCTTACTTGGGGAACTACTGGCAATGAATAGCTACTGGGCAAGACAGTCATTTTTCTTCAGTAGTGTAGCTCTGGAAGCAACCTCAACTAAACTGGGTGGATCGTTAAAAAAAAAAAAAGTAACTGTTTCTTTGTGTCTCCTACCCTCCACATCTCCAGTGTTACTTTGTGTCCCAGACACTCAAGATCTCCAGTTTCACTTTCTGGCTGCTGAGGGCTGCTTTTGTGAACAGACTGGGGATCTGACATTGTTACTTTCTGTCCTGGATCCTGGCTACCAGCTGCCACTTTCCATGCCTGAGTGGCTAATCCTCTGCACATTAACGGTGTTCAGCACAGGGTGAGGAGTTAGCTAGTCTCTGTAGGAGGTGCCTATAGACCAGCAGTCTCAGGCTGTAAACATCCAGGAGGAGGAAGCTGCAATGGCTAGTTTTTGTAAACAATGGTCAGTTGTTCCTAAACACTCATACTTGTACACACTGTATTCTCACTTGGACCAGGCGAAAACTTTGCCATCCGTCTGAGCCTCACCCCAGGGGGGAAGACTTTGCCATTCACACGAGTCTGAGGAATTGGCCCTTGATATGAGCCAAACAATATAAATAATACACATTCACTCAGGGCTTCTTTGACTCCTCACACTCCTTTTTGGCATACAGAGGCAGAGGAAATATTGAGAGGAAGATTGTAAATTGATTTTACCACACATACCAGGGGTGCTAAAAACTATCTGCTAATAGTATGGATCAACACCTTGGCTGAAGAGGTTGATACCTTCCATTGCCAAGCAGAAAAGGTACGGGAGATTATAAGGTCCCTCGTAGATGAAAATGTTCTCAGTTCCAAAGTGCTAGAAGCATATATATATATATATATATATATATATATATATATATATATATATAAATATATGACCTGTCTTCAAAGCAGAAGGAACTGCATGAGTCTCTCAAGCCCCAGCAATACAGTGCAACCTCCACTGAGGGTGGCATCGCCCATCTTTTGAAAAGGTACAGAGAATAAACACCCTATGCAAAATACATGCGGCTAAATTAATGTAAGAGGTCTAAATTCTCTGAACATAGTTGTTGCTCTTAAGTTTGACGTAGCTAAGGGGTATCCCTGGGTCACTGGCCCTGAGCCCTATCGAAGCTTTGTTGGAGACTTTACCTATGGAGAGCCCTGCTGCATGACTGGGGACTTTCCACCTGGTGTCCCATATAAGTCATTTAGCCAGGTTCTAACAAATCCTCTCAGAGCTCAGGAAAGGAGCTCTTGATGGAAGAGAGAGATGGGGTAGTCCCAGTTCTGATCTGGAGCTCTAGTCCTGGTAAAAGTCCTTCAGAAGATCCCCACCCCCTCCTTTTGAACAGCAATTGGATGGATCCTTATCCTGTTCTTTAGGTTTGCCTTTATATCCGTCAAGATAGCTGGTGTAAATTCATGGCTAAATGGTACAAGACCACCTTGAACCTATACAAAGGGCAGTTGTTTTCAGGGATGCTTTTTTTTTCTTAGCCTGAGCCTAGATAAGAGCACTTGTTTCAATATTTCCCTAACAGATACCAGTGTTAGAACTCAAAATTTCAGATCCTTGCCTGTATTACCATCAATGTGACAAGTGCCCTTGGGTAGGAATGGTAAACAGATTGTACAGTCTACGACCAGTCAGGGATATCCAAGGATAGGATCCATGAACCTGACCTTAATGAGTAATTGTAAGATGGAACATTGTCCCAAGTATTGTCAGCCCTGCACTTGTGAGATAGTGATGGGACATTTCCCTCATTGATGAACTCAACTTCCTTTTTTCAAACTTTCTTTTTATTTATACTTCATGTCTTTCACCGCATGCATCTTTTTGTTTGTTTTGTTTTGTTTTTTTCAAGACAGGTAGCTTTCTCTGTGTAGCTTTTTGCCTTTCCTAGAACTCACTCTGTAGCCCAGGCTGGCCTCGAACTCACAGAGATCCGCCTGCCTCTGCCTCCTGAGTCCTGGGATTAAAGGTGTGCGCCACCACTGCCAGACCACAGCATGCATCTTGATCCCATTCATTTCCCTGTACCTTCATATCTGCCTTCTGCCCTTGCACCACCCCATAATCAACTAAAATTTAAAAGAACACACACAAAAAAAAGGAAAGGAAAGGAAAAATCTCATCATGTAAGTTGTAGTGTGACACAGTGAGTTACACAATAAGCCCTTTTGTCCATATGTCCTTACTTGCAAGTGTTCATTGCAAAGAGTCATTAGTCTGGTTGGAGGCCTCTAATTTTTGCTATCTATTCTGGGCCCTCACTGGGACTCCTCTTGGATGTTCTGTTGTTGCCCTGTGTCATGGAGATCCTGCAGGTTTGTGTCTTCAGGACCGGCCCCCATCAAGTGCCAGCACAGCTCATATAGATGGTGTGAATGTTGGAGTGGGCCAACACATAACTCTGGTTCTGGGCCTGCGTACTTGCAGGGTTGGTCAGCCTGCCAGCTCTCCCCCATCCTTACCACCAGGGTGAGCTCTCCAGCATTACCTCAGCTAATTCACCCCTAACAGCAATGAGCAAGAGGCTAGGCCCTACCCCTGAATGCACCCAGTCTCATCTGAACCCAACTTCAGTGTGATGTGATGGGCCCATCCACTCCCCAAACTATTACCATCCTATTGGCCAGATTGAGCAAGGCCCACTAGTCCCATAAGGATCATAAAACTCTCCTTACTTTAAGGGCTGGCTGACTCAGAGAGCATCTATGGCACACACAGACCTCTCTTTACCTGGGAGTCCACATTTATCCTTCAATGAGATATTTGAAGGTTCTAGGTCCATCACTTGTATCCTAACTATACTACAAAGCCACAATCTTCCAGCAGACCCATTTTGCCCTGTGGATATTCCAGACTTGGTCAAGAGGAACAACATACCAAGACAGTTGGTTGTAGCATCTCTGAGTAAAAAGGGTCTACTAGGAGTGCAAGCCTAGACACTGCAGGGAAACTAGCATGGGACACTTCAGAACAGAAACATTCATTAGGAAAGGGATAGGACATAAAGTCTGCCTATTATTTTAGGAGGAGGGAAAAGGCTGGAATGTCTTAAGGAAAGTAAACTCCAGGCTAGAAAGGTGAGTAAGAGATGCAGAATGGATTATCCAGGAATATGACCCCACTACGACTTGTATGGAATATAAGATGCCCATGGGCCAATGATCCATCTTCCTGAATGCCAGGACAAAGTCTGATAACAACTTTCACTTTCACCCTACCCTTGTTGCTTAATGTTTCCCATGAGGTGGGGTTGATGGAAGAGACACTGTGGCTCATTGATGAACTGAAGTCTACAGATAGGAAACTTTCTGAGCTCTTGAGTCAACCCAGTGGCCTTCTCCATGGAGTATACCTTGTAATGGCCAAAGGAGGTAGGGAAATCACCAGCCTAGCTGATACTTACAACGAAGTCTGCTAAGTGTTATTGCATGGTTTTCTTGTCTGTTCACCTTTAATAAAGGCAAGGCTGCTCCAACTGTTTTTTGATCAGGTTCTCACTAGGGGTTATAATTATCCTAATGATTTTACTCCCTGTAGGTTATAGATTTTACCTGACCCACATAACATATTATCATTTAATAGCTCTCCAGAAGCCTGTTTCTACACAGTCAACTGATTGCTATTTCAGCCCTGTGCATGAACCTTAGGACCTATGCCTGAAAACATCCTGTCTTTGATCAGCGTTCTGGAATACCACCCACCTTTTATCTGGAATTAGCAAGAGTGGTCACCTCCTCCATTCTCAATAGTGTCAGTCCCCAAGAGAGAAATGAAGGAGGGTCAGAGGAACTTGGGATGATCTAGAAAACCATGAACCGCCCCTTTATGGTAGGTTGATCTCTGTTCTGGGGGTTGTCTTCTCTTCCCCTACACACACACACACACACACACACACACACACACACACACACACACACACACTAGGAGTTTGTGGACAACAGGGCAAAGAGAACCTATCCAAGGGAAAGTACCCAAGCCCAATCAGGAAGGAGAAGAAGTCTGAAGTCAAACACAGACTCTCACCTCGCTTTGATGGCAGTTGTTGATCTATTCTAATAAAATGGAGTTTTTGTTCTCTCTGTGTCTCTGTCTCTGTCTCTCCCCCCATGCACCGGCTGATGTCTCTGTTTGTCAATGCTTAACTCTGTGTCCAGAACCCTCAGGATCTCTCCTTTAGCTGTGGGAAATTTCCTCTTTCCCTTCCAGCCTCAGATCTATAATCTTAAGGACCCTCCTGATATTCACATTCACTCTTGAGAAGGAGGGTGCTTTAAAGTTGGGCCTCAGGATTTGTACCTGTTATCCTTTGTCAGGGACCCTCAGTGCCTGGCTGCCACTTTCAAGTCCCTACTTCAGGTCTGTAACTGTCACACAGTCTGTCATTCTCTAAGTGTCATTTCATTTTCCTATTCTGATGGGGTTTTTTTTTTCCAGGACACACAACATTTGGCCACCCCATGGACAGACCTTAGCAGTACCCCTAGAGGACCACCCCTCACCCAAGACTCTTATGATATCATGAAAGTAGGAGAGGGGCTTGTTGGGATGGGGAGGTCCTGAGGGAATGGGGGAGGGGAGGAGAGAGGAGAGTGGAGGTTATGACGGCACAGACAGGAAGAGGGAACTTGAGTTGATGAAGTGCCTCCATCAGATTGGCCTGAGGGCAAGTCTACCTGGAATTTCTAGATTGCTAACTGACATAAAAGGGTCCAACTCACAGTCTGAGTTTCTATACCTGGGCAGGAAGTCCCAGGCTGTATAGGAATGGTAACTAAACATGAACCCAGAAGCAAACTAGTAAGCAGCTTTCCTCCAGAGTCTGTTTCAGTTATAGCCTCCAGCTTAAGCTTAAGTCCAGGCCTTGACTTCCCTTAGTGATGGAGGGTAACATGTAAGATGAAATAAACGCTTACCTCCAGAAGTTGCTTTGGGGTATTGTGTTTATCACAGCAACATAAAGTAAACTAGAACAGGGGTGAATATGATCAAAATAATACATTGCACATATTTATGAGCTTGTTAAATATATATGTGTATGTATATGTATATAATGGAGAGAAGTGTTCATAGTATCTCACAGAAAGTATATAATGGGCAGAAATATTTTTTAAATTTACCTGAGATTTAAGAGCATATAAACAAAACAGTTTATTTTTCTAATTTTTCTGGTCTTGTTCGTCTGTTAAAGCCACATGTAGCAGACTATAGTTAAGCAGGTCATATCTATCAGAACGAGTCTGGAAATGGCTTGAACTCTTGGATCCTCTGCTTTTTCATCTGCCATCTTTGTATATCTTTCTATCTCCTTTTCCTTTTTTTTTTTAATCTTGTAGAAAGTTAGGGGGAGAACACACGATTCAAATTACATACTTACTGGTTGTTGAATGACTGAAGGATGAATGAATGAATGAATGCAGAAAACTTCAGCTGTTCCTTTTGAAAGTGTTCTACACAAAGCTTTTTCTGTAGATAACCACTTGGTCCTTGTGCTCCCCCGCAGATCTGATGGGAAAACTTCAGCATCTACCAAGGACTTGGCTTCTTTTCAACATGTTCATGGCTACCACCACATCCAATGATGAGACACTCCTCTGACAATCTTCTAATAGAGTTTTTTTGGTTTTGTGGGTTTTTTTCTTGTTTGTTTGTTTTTGTTTTTCAAGACAAGATTTCTCTGTGTAGTTTTGGTGCCTGTCCTGGATCTCATTCTGTAAAACAGGCTGGTCTCAAACTCACAGAGATCCACCTGGCTCTGCCTCCCAAGTTCTGGGATTAAAGGTGTGTGCCACCGCTGCCTGGCTCCCAATGGATTCTTTTACTCTCTTTCTATATCTGTCACCATGAATCTAATCTCAAACAGATTCTTTTTGTAAAAGGATGATAGAAGACTTTCCTCTCTCCAATCCTTATTTCACTCAAAATAAAGACCAAGCTCCCTCAAAAAGCCTACAAATGCTCTGTGATCTTAATCTTGTTTCCTTCTAGCCTCATTTCTTTCTTTATTCACCCCTCTTCTCTCTTAGGCTTTATTTTTATGCAGTCTCAGTACTGAGCATTATGCTGTTTTATGTATTTCCATGTTATATTTACTATTGGTTGGTTTATTTCCATTTCTACCTGATAGATTCAAAGCTTGGTTTGGTTTATTGATGCATTCCAAGAGCCTGAATCATTAGACATTCTCAGTAAATATTTGGTCAATTAATATATGCCATTATAACTGTGCATTATTATTGTTGTAGTTAATATTTTCACATACTTGTCATATGTAAAATGGTGTCCTATAATAATGGTCTTCCTAAAGAAAATCAATGACAAAAAAGTAAGTTTTATGGTATGGAATGACTTTTGACACCAATAGTTCTATCCCTGAGGTGTAAAGATTGATTTTTTTTTCTTCTTGCCATGTGAAAATCAAGGGTCTTACTTTGATGCATATCCCCAGGGCTTTAAACTAAGCACCAATCAAGTTACCTTAGAGATTCTAGCTAATGGAATCAAATCACATGTTGGTACCAAAGTCATCTCCAGGAAGAGAAATAAACAATGGGGAAACCATCAAACTTTTAGCATCAGGAAAGAAATCTAATAAACAGACTCAGGAAATGCTCAAGGCAAAAATAAGACTCAGAATGGCTCTTACCTTTTCTCCAAGTAATGATATATTTAATGTTTTACTACGAAAACAGTAGGGATGGAATGGGCAATTATCAAGAAGCTTTCTTTCTGGTGATACAAGGGTCAACAGTGATGATCACATGGTCTTGGCTCAGATTCTCTTTGTGACATTGGGGCATCAGTTTCCTCATTGGTCAAAGGAGGAAAAGGTACATGCAAGGATAAAATTAAGTGATGTTCATGAAGCTGTTAAGACCATGTTTATCACATAGAATGTACTCATATGCTGCATGTTCTTCAATATCTCCTGCTTTACAAAGGCAAAGCTTGAAGTCAAAAGCTACCAACTGTCAGCTCAATGGCCTTTAGTCTCAAGGAAACACTCTCCAATAGAGTGGCAAGAGAAAAGGTCTTCATAGTTAAACATCAAGCACTGGGTGAAAATGAGAACATAGTGAGCTTCCTCACAAAGTTAATGGGAGCAATAACCCTACTTCAGTGTAGTTACTATGGAGATGAGACCCACCAGGGCAGTCCCTGGAATACAGGGAAAGTTCACTACTTTTACTTTCCTAATACACTTTTATCATGATAATTACATACACCAGGAGCTTGTTCCTGTGACTCCTTCCTCATCTGTCCATCACCATAGGTATCAATTGGCCTTCCTTTCTCCTTTCTCCATCTCTGAGTCGTTGCTGGGCTTTTTTCACTGTCTGATCCATTCCTTGTAATACTCTCTTTGTTAGTTAAGAAGCCCCGATCCTTCTTCTTGTTCCCCAATATTCATGCTACCAGAAGTTCCCCCTGCTCTCACTAGGCACCCTACTCTCTACTCAGAAGTCCAGCTGGTTGTAATCCCAAACCTTCTTAATCGGGACAAGCACCTATAGCAAAGGCCCAGGAAAAGCCAGTTCTGTTTTCATGAGACTATGATTTGGCTTTGCTATCCAGACAAAGATTCCTTATCAGCATTCCGAACAGTTTGTCCTATTTGACTGTCCGTTATAGATTTTCCCTTGTTCTGTTGGGAGGGTTTCCTTTGAAGTGCCATCTTATTAACTTGTAGTCTAGAGAGATATGGATGGGTATCATCCCATCCTCCTCTATGTCAAGAGGGGGAGGGGAGGTGTGTGTTAGGAAGGCAACTTAAAACCCACTTTGTGTAACTCAGAAACCGTTTCGTGTTACTCAAAAGCCAGTTGATGTGATTTGAAATAACATGATGCCTGAGTTTGCCACCAGGCAGCTCTGATAAGAGCTAAGCCTCAGCAAGCCACTGTAAGGCTACCAGGCAGTTCAGGGAGAGCCTAGCCCAGGACAGACCTTGATATGCAAATCAAGTAACTCCAAGGTGGTGTTGATATGCTAGTAAACCAGTCACCAGGCCGTGAGTCCTGATAGTGCAAAGCGACAGCCCAATGTAATGACAGAAAAATTGCAACTCTCTAGCCTCTGTGATGATTTCCATTGACTAGAGGACTTGAGACTGTGCATGACCCTGGCCTCAGTGACTGTTGAACTTCCAGCACTGTTCCTGGGCCTGTTGGTGCTAGCTCCTCAACAACACACTCAAGGACTTCCTGAACCTCCATCAGTGCCATCCTTTCAGCCTGCCAAGCTGAAGGACTTCATGGCAAGCTTCCTAAGGGTCCTCAGCAGGGAAGATTCCCAGTGCAATCCTGCAGCCTCATTTCTACCCAAACAACTGTTTGCTGCTTGGTGAGATGTCTCTTTAATTTTTGTATTAGCATGATATTATAAAAGATGTTTTTGTGATTAAATGAAGCATAATCAAAAGTCAAATCTTGCGTGGACATCCTAATTGCCAAGCACCTTATAGACCTTAGACAGAGCTTTCCTCAGTTGGTGTAATCAGCAGAATTCTACTGGATCATGATTGCCAGACCAAACAATTAATTAATTGGGCAGAGAGGGAGCTAGAAGCTGTCTCTCTAAAACTCTCAGAGTCTAAATTATCTTGGTATATCCATAAAAAAGGGTTAAGATTTTGTGCAAACTAGCTGGTTGACCTGACTGAGATTATTTCAGAAGAAGCCTAGGCAAGATGATTATGTGAAAGACCTATGGGAAAATGTTGATAGACTAGTCACAAAGAAATTACCAGTGAAACTTTCACAGGATATGCAAGTTGTGCTCAAACACCTGAAAGTGGTTGAGCCCATATTGACAAGAGCAAATAAAAGGGAGGTACTAGCTATTCTCATAAATACTATAATAGGCATTAGATAGGGATTTATGCAGAGGCAAAGAGTTAACTAAGAGAGTAATTTTTGGATCCACCAGTGACTTAAACCAGACATACCCTTCTACCATCTTAAAGGGTACTACTACTCACCCTACCCTCACCCCATTACTCTTCAGGACAATGAGAAGTATCTCTAGATATAGAATATGCAAGCCATGAAGAAATAACTGCCAATATCAAGGCTTCTCTAACTTGAAGAGCTAAGACAAGACTTTCCCCTGGAAAAGAATGACTGAAGTAGACTGGCTACTAAAACTCTAATAGGACAGAATATTGGGGAAAATTATAAAGGCCACTCCACATAGTTAAAAGGAAGATTTATTTAGTGGATGCCTTACAAATGAAGGAATAGATAGGTTGCGGGGGTCTGGGGAAGGTGTATTGCAATCCAGCGGTGTTCTCTGGAGTTCTGCTCAGTCAACCTCCACCATCCAGGGTCCAGGAACAGAGAGAGTGCTTGCTCATCCTGGTCTCAGGTCTCCAGACGCCTCCCTTGGCCCTGCCTCGTAGGTGTGACAGTTGCCAGAGTCTCAATGGGGGTTGGAACTTCCAGAACCAAGCTGGAATAGCTACCCACTACAAAAGAATCTAATAGTTATAGAAGGAGGACAGAATCTAATAGTTAGAGGTATGAAGTGCTACAACTAATAGCAGCTTTAACACACCCTTCATTCAGAATTTCAGCCATGCAAAAGGCAGCAGAATTGAGGCAACCAACCTCATTCCTTGAATTAAGATAGCAAGCTTCCTCAGCTAGATGATAATGCTATAGGCAGTCAACTTAAATGGGAAACTCCAAAGGAAGGAACTGAAATTTGTAAAAAGCTTGCTGTCTTACGTATGGCATATGAAATAGGGAACAAACTCCCATGACAGCTCATACCCCAGATAGCCTTCAAAATGCTTTGATCTGAAGTGCACGGCAACCTATGAGGATAACCTTGAACACAACACCGGCAGTAGAACAAAACTGGCAGCAGGAGCAGTATGCACTGCAATTCCAAATGGAATTAGAAGGACCTCAAGATACACCTTTACTACCCAATTCTCACCCAAATTCTTGGGCTTTTGTTGTTGTTTTGTTTTGTTTTTTTGTTTTGTTTTTTAAGGCAAGGGGGAACTCCCCAAAGAATGGATTGCCAAAACCTCAAACCTAGAAATTGTACACCAGAGTCCATTGTCAATTATGGACTTAAACCATACTCAAAGGGACCCCCTAAGGCCCATCTCTCCACCCCTGAGATGGATCAAGGGCCACCACTCCAGACCAAGCCAAAATGACATTCAAATCCCAAGCCAATTACTTCTAATTAAGGCTGGGATAATCCACAGGGTTGGAATAGACCACTACAACTTGATAAAATGAAACCATGGGCAGAATGAAAGCCAAAAAACAGATGGAGCCCCCATGGTCTACTCCTCAGGGATGGTAGGTTAGAGTAGCCTCCCAGCCTGCCACTGCTAAAGAGCTTCATGGAGAACATAGGATGAGCATGCAAGCTTTCTAAGCAGCCTCCCTAGAATGGAACACTGCAGTAGCATTTCTGTCCAAACAACTGTTCACAGCTTGGTGAGATGTCCATTAAACTTTATTATTATTATTATTATTATTATTATTATTATTATTATTAAGATTTTCTATTCATTTTACATACAAAAGATTTCCCTCTCCTTCCTCCTCCTGCCCCCCAGCTTCCCCCCCAAATCACCCCCACACCTCCTCCAAGGCAAGGTCTCCCGTGGGGAGTCAACAGAGTCTGGTACACTCAGACTCACCAAGGCTGAGCAAAGTGTCCCACCATAGGCATTGGGCTCTAAAAAGGCTGCTCATGCACCAGGGACAGATCCCGATCCCACTGCCTGGTGGGCCCCCTAAACAGTTCAAGCTAAACACCTGTCTTGCCTATCCAAATGGTCCAGTCCAGTACCATGGGGGCTCCTCAACTTTCTGTCCACAGTTCATGCATTTCCATTAATTTGGCTGGCCATCTCTGTACATTTTCCCATCGTGATCTCGATGTCCCTTGCTCATAGAATCTCTCCTCTCAGTCATCAACTAGACTCCTGGAGCTCAGCCTGGCTCCCACCTGTGGATTTCTGCATCTGCTTCCATCAGTCACTGGATGAGGGCTCTATGATGACAGGATATTCAGCCATCCAATTACCGGAGTCGGCCAGTTCAGGCACCCTCTCAACTATTGCCAGTACTCTAAGGTGGGGTCATCCTTGTGGATTTCTAGGAACTTCCCCAGGACTCTGTTTCTCTCTATTCTCATGATGTCTTCATTTATCATGGTATCTCTTTCCTTGCTCTCCCACTCAGTCCCTATTCTAGCTTGAACCTCACGTTAAACTTTTATATTTGTATGATACTATAAGGAACATTTGTGTGAATTAACCGAGCATATTTAGAAGATAAATCCTAATTACTGAGCACCTTAAAGCCCATAGTCCCTCTCTCTGCAATGTGACTGCCTTAAAATGCACATGGGCGAAGCTTTCAAAGGCACCCACCCAAGCAGATGGAGATAGCACTAAGAGATGAACAGAGTAAGAGCTGGTCCTGATGGCATCACTTATGTCCCAGGATGAAGTTCTGTCAGAAGGTGAACTGGTGCTGTCTCTCCAATAGTCATTTTGCTTGAACTATGTCAAATTGAGATGTCTGGAATGAATTTTATTATTTCATCCAAGTGAAGTTCTGCTATGTTGACTGTTGTTGAAACATTTTTGGAAAATTCCAAATATTAGAGTCAACACATGGGGATCTGATGGAAGTTCTGACCCTCACCAACACACAGCAAATGGAAATGTTCTACATATCTTCAGATTGGTTGTGATTACCAAAACAACGTAGGTGGAGAACCACACTATGAAAAGAAAGAATAGAACACACTCTTACTTGCAAGAATGAAACATTTATTTCTTAGTAAATTATGTTGGAACCAGGCAGGGAAAGGATCTAGCAGATCTTCCAAAATGCAGTGTATAGGCTCCTTTTAACAAAGAACAAAGAACTGAGCAAGAAGCAGAACAGCAGTATGGGAAGTATAGCATTGAAATTGAAAAATAAAAGCATAAAAAGAACAACCCTCAGATTGAGGAGAGATCCAGCAAGCAGTTATCTCAAAGGCTTCTCAGTGCCTGGCTTAGGGGATTTTAACTGCCAAAAGAAAGAAAGGAGTTCCCTGAAGGGTCGACCTTTCTTTGACTGACATAGGTGATTGACATCTCTAGATTACATAATGTTATGTTTACTGTGCATATATCATCCCACGATCCTCTGTGTTAAAATCATATTCATGAGATGCATTTCATATACATCAGTCCTTAAATTATTTTTGACAACCTTAATGTCACCTTGGAATAATGTTTCCCTTCTTGGTATGGTTAGATTTTTTTTTCTGTTTGTTAAAAGAGAGTAGCACAATCCAACAGATGGGTCAGGGAGAGCTAAGTGATGATTAGGACATTCAAGGGTTTGTCTATATTAGTTTCTAGGTACAGAAGTTAACCTTCCTCCTACTTACAGTCCTGTATGTCTAACCCTATCTTCCTTCCTCAGTGTGAGGGGACTTTGGGGCACATGAATTGCTTGAAGGGTAGTTTAATCTCTTTAACAAAGCTCCATGGCTCTAGTCCAGTAAGCTACCACTTTTTTTTTTGTGAATTCTTTATTGAACTATTTGTTCTTTTATTATTAAACTATGAGGTTATGGATGCTCAGAACTGTATCATGTACGTGATTTTCAAACAATGGTCTCATTCTTTAGGCTGTTTACTCACTTATTGCTATTTTCACTTAACGAATGAAGGTTTTCTAATTTTTGTTTGATTATATTGGATTGAATTTTCCCATAAAACTTTCCTCACACTTTAGGGAACAGATCCCATAATACATTGCGAAACACAAGGCTATGAGAATGTGTCCTTGTTTTCTTTCAACAACCTTGCTGTTTCTACTCTCACACTTTGAACATTAATGCATTTTGCTACTATCACTTTTAAGTATTTATTATGTATCTAGAACTTCAGACTAATAATCTCACTCAGTCCTTACAGGAACACTTTTCACTAGGTACGTAGATGATTTTATATGTATGAAGAGGTGGAGCAATCAGTTTTCTGTTGAGACAATTAAATTCTTAATGGTTTTGCCAAATCTGCATATGTAGAATTCATTTGCTGACTTCAAGTACTGAATAAATATCATCATGTGGATATGCTATATTTTCTTTACCCATTTATCTTTTAATAGGCATGGAGGCCAATTCCATGATTTATAAATAATGCCATGATAATTGTGGGTATGCCTGCATTATATTAAGTAGCTGATTATTTTGCTTATATATCTGGAAGTGGTATACTTTGGATTATATACAAGGTCTAGTTTCAGGTTCTGAGGAACGTGCATTTGGAATCTCTATGGTAGCTGCACTATTTACATTCCCACATCAGCAAACAAGGGTTCAGTTTTTTCCACATTATCACCAGAATTTGCTTGTTTTAATGATAGTCATTCTGACCAGAATGCAACAGAATCTCAAATGTTGACATCCATTTCCATGATGACTATTATTTTCCTGTATTTATTGACAATTTGTCCTTTTGAAAACTGTCCATTTACATTGCCTGGATTATTTTCACATTATTAGTGGCATGGATCTCTATACCCCTCACTGGTCATGTTGAATGCTCTACAGTGTCCACCTGCATGCTAATTATCCACTGGCATTCCTTGATTATTGACATCCTCTACTTCCCTGTGCCCTGGAGGCTGCACACTAAGGACCACATAACTGAAACACTTTGTCCTCTGGATTCCACTTTGGTTTAGACACTGATATAGAGACTAACGATTAGAGGCAATGTTTGGGGAGTGTCTCCCTTTGCACTTTATTTATGCATTGTGCTGTGAAGCAGCTGCATTTCTTCACCACATGTTTGCAGCTCCTTTTGGTGCAGTGTTCTACATACTGCAGTTCTCACAGAATACCAAAGATGTTAGTCCTTCTCCCGCCTGTCAGGTCTAGAGATCAGAATAGAACCTCAAAATTCTAAGTACAGTGTGATTGGTGATGATAAACCTAAGACAGATTTCATGAGAAGCTAGAAAATGTAACCATCATTTGTGACATTTTTCTCTACCGAAACGCAAGTGCTCAGGCTCAATCAACAAACTCACAAGTGAGCTTTGGGAAGGAAGCTGGAGAGTTGCAGTCTCTATTATTTGCCCACCTTGCCCTCTTTCTGCAATCTGCAGAAAGAATTACCGGGTAGTGCCATTAACAAGAAGGTACCATCAAAAACAAAGCTAAAATGTGTTTATAGAGCTAGGAGTAACTGATTAGCACAGCTGTTAACATTGAAAGATTAGCTAGTTACAACACTAATAGAGTGCAGGGAAGGTGATTAATTCCTCTCCAATCTAGCAGTCGCGAAACCTTTTAACTATGAATGAAAAATCTATAAGCCATAAAAGAAAAATCATAAATGAAACTATGTATGTTTAAACTTCGGCGCAGAAAATAAAACACCATAAATAAGGCAGAAATATATGACAAACTGAACAAGAGGAAAACTACAACTTTAGGTTCTGCACAGAGGACCAAGCTCTCTAACATACAAAAGGCTGCTTGCTAACATCAAGAAGCAAAGGCTGGTGACCTAATAGAAAAATGGGCAAGAGATACAAACAAACTGTAGGCAAAAATGCTCCACCTGATCATAATAAAAAGAAATTCAGACTAAAACAAACAAAGTTGCCTTTATATATATACCAAAATAATAAGCATGAAGTCCAACCACTCCTAGAAAAATCACTTAACCAAACAGGAAGTCTGCAGGCAATCTCTTGAGAAGCCCAGATCTATATTTGGGAATGTACTACTTTTCCCAGAATTTCTCTTTATTAACAATGCTGGTGCTTACGTCTATGTTATAACCTCTTCTTAATAAACCCCATTTCTGCTTCATTCTGACTCCCTTGACTATCAAGAATCCAATGCTCAGCTGAGGAGAGTTTGCCTAAAGAATTCAAACTGCTGCAAGAAGCAGTGTGCACATGGGTCCCCAGTGCCTATTACTGCTGCTGCCATCCTTCTGGGTGGCCAATATGTAGCTACATTTCTGAAGCATTGTCTCCATAATCTCAAGAACATGTTTAAAATAATGCTGATTATACTTACAAACTCTTAAAAGGTTCAAAATCTATCTTGAAAGAAGAAAAATGACATCTTGTCTTCTCATAGACAAACAGAAATCCTATTTATAAATCCATTGGTAGTTGACCCACCCATGTACTCACAGTCTTAAACCCATCCACCCACACACAGCACTGAGTGGACTCAGTGGGTGTAAAAGAACAGTACATGAGGTTGAGAGAGAAAAGTTGTGGGGGGATAAGGGAGGAATTGCTGCTGAGGGAATGGGGGTGGATTTGATCAAAACACATTATATAATTCATGGAATTATCAAACAGAAATGCCTTAATGTCTCTAATTTTCAGGGAAATGAAAATTATAACCTCAGTGAGATATCTCTTCACCCTAGGAAGATTCCCTTTTTTCAGAAAACAAAGGGTGTGGTGATGTATGTCTACCATTCCAGTTTTTGGAAGGCTGGGGGTGGGGGGAGAATGACAGGTTCAAGGTCAGCCTATGTGATATAGGAAGAACTCATCTTGAAAAGAGAAGCAAACATAAGGGTATGGTGAGGTACTAATGAAGACATGGAGAAAAGAGCTTTGTTGGAATATATATCAGTTAAGTCAATGAAAAATATATAGAAATCCCTAAAAGCAAAAGTATCACTCTAATAGTCATCCTCCTACAGTATATATACAAAAAAAATGATGTCAGTACGCTAATGAGGCATCTGCCCTTTCTTGTTTATCACAGGACTATTCACAACAGTCAAGACATGGAAACAACTTAAGTTTTCACCAGTTGACAAATGGACAAATGATAACATGATACACACACTGGGAATATTATTTAGCCATGAAGGATGAAATCCTGTTACCTGTGACAATGTGGGAATACCCAAAGATCATATATCAAGAGAAATAAGGAAGACATAAAAAGATAAGTAGAATAATATCTCACTTATATGTGGAATTTGAAAGATTTGATCTCATAGAAGTTGAGAATAAAATCCTGGTTAATTGAAGGCTGGAGAAAGAGTAATGCCTATGTAGTCATGAAATAGCGAGTTACAATTACTAGAAATAATTTCTGATGTCTTTTCTCATAAGTCATTGTAGATATCGGTAATATATATATTGCAAAAAAAAAGCTAGGAGAAATGACTTATTTTTAATGTTTCCCCTCCAAACAAATAATAAGTGTTTAAGAAAATAGATATGTTTTCCTGATTTGAATATTACACAGCATATACATGTACTGAAATATTACATGTAATATTACATGTAAATTAACATTTTCAAGTGCAAGTTAAATTACAAACAAATACATACATCAAAATGCCCACATACACACAAGGAAAACTTGAACTTCTCTCAAACACAGAAGTAACTTTAGAGCTGACATTTAATCCACAGGTAATTATTCCAGCAGAATAAAGAGCCCCATGTAACTGTGTGTGTGTGTTTGTGTGTGTGTGTGTGTGTGTGTGTGTGTGTGTGTGTGTGTGTGTGTGTGTGTTAGGAGCACCTTTTGATATATTTTTAGCTGGTGCATTTTCCCCAAATTTTCATGAATATTTTCAGATGTAATATACATCCTGAAAGTTCTGTTGTACATAACGAAAACAGAATACATCTCCTTGCTGAATTCAAGGCTAAAATATAAATCCTTGACTGCATCTGTTTCCAACCAATAAGCCAAGCAAACTCTAGATCCAAAAATATAAAATAGAAAAGCGAAAGTTGAAATAGGCTGTTTCTAGGTTTTCCCTAGAGTTTCATGGTGGTTTTCACACTGATGTGTAAGAATCATTATTGAAGGAATTGGGAGCAGCGAGGTTATGTTTAAATTTTTAGGTAAGTCCTATACATTCCTCCACTGAAATAATTTCTCTATATAATTCTCAGTCTGGTCAGAAAATCATTAAAATATAAAATCATCTTGAGAAAGATTCACTTCAACCTCATTTTCTTTTCTCCTTTTTTTAATTAAGAGATTTTCTCTTCATTTTACATACCAATCACAGATTCCCCTGTCCTCCCTTCTCCCACCCTCCAGCCTTCCCCTCCAACCCACCCCTAGTGCTTATGGTGAGACATGTTGTGCAGCCTTGGTGTAGGGAAGAGGGGCTTGGACCTGCCTCAACTGAATGTACCAGGCTCTGCTGACTCAACCTCATTTTTCTATGGAGACATTTGCTATAATGGCTTCAGCCTTCTATTGGGCTCCCATAGATGAAGGCATGGGGGTAATGGTTGAGTGCAGAGAGCACTCCATATGGCTTTACTGGTGTAGCATCCCACTTAATGAATTCTCCCTGAATGAAGCATTTCATTGGAGACAGAAGCTTCTTGATTTTTAATTGAAATTTAAATGCATCATCCCCAGAGTTAGAAGATGATAGTAAAAATCTGGTTGTAAAATAAAATTATAATTGGTTTTAGGACAGTCTCCTCATCAGCCAAATGCTTCTTGCAGTGTTATAATGCTTAAAGAATCTCATCATAAAACAATTTAATTTTCATCATAATATAGGGTATATCAGGTAGTCATGCCCTAAATGTAATGTTTGAATAACATAAATCTAACTGGCATGAATTCTTATGAATGTCAGTCCTTCAGAAAATAAGTTTTGAGTACCTTAGAGAACATCCCTTTCTCTTTTTCAAGTAGGAGGGAGGATGTTCAAGCTGTAGGGAGACATCAGAGGAATGGAAATGCTACATTTGAAAAGGGTCTTTCTAAGGAGGAAAAAGCCTTATATGAATAGTCTGTCTGGTAGACCTCACGTCTCTGTAATAATTGTGCAGCATAACAACAGAGTAAACTACTTGCTCTAGCGAACAAAGTCCTGAATGCAAACTGCACCATTAGTGCTTGAAGCTTCACCAAAGGGAGGGCGAGGGAGCAGAGGAGCGAGTACCCTGAAGTCTCAGTCTCCACCACAGTCACTTCGCTCCACCCCTCTGAAGAACTCTTCTGCACTTGTCTTGTGAGTGTGAGCATAAAGAGAAGTAGCCTGGCACTTCCTTTTGTTGCTCTCAAGGCTTTATTCTTAAAAATATGACATAGTTTATAAAAATACACTTTATCCATTCTTTGAGAATTCCCTTTCCTCTCCTCTTGCCAACCCTCCCAGATGCATCCCCTCTTCCCTACAATTTTGTGTCCTCTTTTTATCATCAAATGAGGGTGGGAGAAGAATAGAAGCTGCATATTCATTCCCATTAGAATTGTCAAAGTGGTTAACATCGGGTAGTTGTTCCAATCTTTCTTAATCTCTAGACAATATCTTCATTTTTCAGGATCCAGTGTCCAGCAGCTCATCAGAACCGTGAGCTAGCTATGAACATGGTCTAGTCCACATTATGAGATATTTTTTAGCTCAACTATGTAGTTCCTCAATGTCAACTTTGTGGATGTCTGTGCTTTATCACAATGTCAAAGGCTGGGCACATCTGTTTCAGGGAGAAGATATCTCTTGGAATAATAACTAAAGAGATGAGCCACTGAATAAATAAGTTTAGTGAAAAAGAAAATTGGAGAGTAAGGAGTGAGTGATGGATGACTATGGATTGGAGGATCCCTGTAGTCTATGAAGGGCATTGAGGAAAATTAACTTCCTCCAGAACTAAGAATGGAGAGCATTCATTTCCCCCGCTGCATGCACCACAGCCCACTCCTGAACTAGTTTCCACGCTCTTTGGGGTGTCACAGGGCTTCGTCAGATTGCCTTAGCCCCCTTGGCCCCAGCTCTTCTTTATGCACAGGCGCCTACTTTAGAGACTGCTGCCTGCTTCCCCACTGCAGGTTTCCCGGCTGAGCTTGCTTCCTGCACATTTAATGAAGCCCACAGGCAAGCAGAAAAGCACCACAGAAAGGAGGTCAGGCCAAGATCTCTCTTCCCCTTTTAGCACAGAGTGTTCTAACTGTGACAGCCACGGGAGAACTAAAGCTGCAGCCTCGCTCCTCTCTTTCCCATTCCTCACATCTTTACCAAGAAGACCCAAGTGTCACCCTTGAGCCTCCGGCCATCCCTGGGCATCTCTCCTCCTCCCTCCTGTCATTGCTGGGACTGGGCAATGGTGTCAGAAGATGGTCCATCAAATTCCTCAGGTGCTGTCCTATCATGAATTCCATCAGAGGAGAGAATTATCTGAAAATTGGATTGATAACCCTGCCTTCTCTGGATCAGTCCTATTAGAACCAGGTAGTTTTTAATCTCTAGATTAGAGCTCACACTGGTGTCATAGGTTGATGACTGGGTCAGCAGATACGTTTTATTTTCCAGTTATGGTCTTGAAAACAGAAAAACAAAAATGGAGAGCCAACATTTTAACATTTAGAGGTTTCATATAAAAACCCATGTTTCTTAATAATCTTGAGAAAAATTACTGCTTGTCTCACAAAAGCCTTGTTCTGCCTCGTCCATGTTTTTCTTATGAGTATGGGGCCTCTCTCTCTCCTCCACCTTCTTGATCGCTCTTTCAAATACATGCAACAATATGGAGGAAAGTTTACATGGAGAACAGGGTTCTTGTGTCAACTCATCTTCACTCACATTGCTGCTCTCCCTACAGACTTCTGAGTTAAGAGGTCTTAGCTAAAATGGGTGATATAATGATGTCTGCTTGTAAAGAAAACACCATTGTCACAGTGGTCCTAGGAATGATAGCTGACTGAGAGCTTAGTCTTGACTAAGTGCCCTGTATACAATGTATAATAAACACTATCATATTCCTGAATAAAGAAGTACAGTCTAGAAGAATTTTAAAATTTTTCCATTTCAGGCAGTTGTTATCAATTCTGGTGTCAAACCCAGGTTTCTATTACCCAAGGCCACATTTTAAATCAATTCCCACACTTGCTCCATCAAATGTAAAGTGTTCAACTTTGCAATAGAATGTTGCTCTTGATTAAATTTAGAATGCTTGATTAAAAATTTCTAGAAACCCCCCCAATACTGTCTCTACAAAGACAATGACAGTGAGTTATGAAAAGCATAAATATTCAACAAGATCCAAACAATACATTTTTGGCATGATTATTTACTGATTATTGGCTAATTATTTTTACTGTGATGCACTTCCTTGAGTTACCAATACTTCAAGCTGAATTTGAAAGGGTTTCTCCAGAGATCTCAGTTCTGAGATACCACTTGATCTATGGCCAGATTTCTTGGGCCCGGATTCTACAGTGGAGACTTTGAACACTGCAAGCTTAGATGAAAAGCCAGAGTGTGGAAAAGCACACCTCTGCATCATTCAAGATCCTGGAAAAAAAACAGATGGTGGTCACAAATTAGGTAGCTGAAAGAGAGTGATGTACAGAAGCAAGGAATCAGGAAGTGTGAAGCATTAAACCTTTAACATTGCCAGGCACAAATGAACAAAGCAAAGAATCAGCTATTGGGCCTAGAAACAGAACTCTGTAGTGGAAAAGTATCTACGTGTTGGATGAGAGAAGTGCCAGGCCATTTGGTGCTTTAGGGATGGGCAAAGTATCAGCACTATGGTCTTCCTCAGGCTGGCACTATCCTGCTTGTTTCTCTTCATATGCCAGAGAAACGGAGAACCCGCTGGTGTGACCTGCAGAGGTCAGCCCTTCCCAAGTGCAGGGTGCAGCAGAGAGGGGTGGAGTGTGTCTCCAAAGGAGCAAATGGAAGATTCTCAGAACTTCCATCCTGGGTGGGATTTCCCATGGGAACAACTAAGTAACTTGCATTTAATTGTGGAAGATTCCAGGAAAATGAAAAAGACTCTCTTAGAATAATAATATCAGAAGTCTGTAGGTAATGCATACAATGTTTTCATTTCTGCTCTAACAATCTCACTCACGGTGTTGAGGGTGATTAAATCATGAATTAGTCAAGCCCTACTCTTAAGTGCCCAAGCTGGAGATAGATGAGGAGAAAATACATTTTTTTTTCAAGACCACTGGAATTTAACATAAAAGCACTTTCCCTATACAAATCTTAGGGATGCTTCCCTTGAAGTGGGGAGAACTTAGTACCATAAAGGATTAAATAAAAAAGTCTACAACATTCTCATTACTGGAAAATTCTTCCAAACTCTGATCCACTGTCAAATGTACTTTTCCTAGAGGGGCTGACAGAGTCACCTGCAGATGACACAGTCTCTTTTCTTCACAAACCCTTTGCATATATATCTGAAGCAAGTCTCTTCCATGTCTGTGCTGTTGCTCATCTTCATGGTGGAAACACTCATGATAGCTTTTATTCTACCTTTACAGGACTTGTTTTCTTGTCCACTAGTCATTCTGGGCATCACTCTGTACTCTCCGTGGTTCACTGACAGGTTTAGAGAACAGTGCTCACAGGAGAACACCCGCAGAAGAGCAATAAACATTAACATTCACTCAGGATTTCTTACTCTCTAAGTCCATTCCAAGAATGCTATATATTTTAGTCCATGTAATCTTCATGGCACTCTTCTCAAGAAGCTAGAACAATTATCACTATTTTATGAAACCTAGGTTTAGTAACCTACTTAGGATTACTCAGTTTAAACCTGAACATGGCTCCCTCCGAAGTGTGTATTCTCATGTTCTACCAACAACAAATGCCTCATGCTAAGCATATACAACTTTGAGGAAAACTTTTCTGTCATGTCATTAAAAATTCCCCTGGTATGAGACAACTTTTAAGTATCAAGTTGTCATATTGTCCTAATACTAACACTCAAAACTAATTAGTGGGAAATAAATTTTTTTACATTGCTAATGAATTTGTATACATTTTCCTTCAGTCACTTTGCCATTATATTACAGCAGCAGTATCTCAGAAACATGTTTATTGAGAATATAGGCCATGAATTTATTACACGCATAACTACAAGTATATATAAACTATGAGTAAAACATAAAAAGTAATATGAAAATTTAGCAACTGGGGAATCAACTAAATAAAATTTTAGGGTATCCTCCAAAGGAATACAAAGCAACCATGAAAATTTCTGGTATATAAAACATAGTGGTTAATAGAACACACATAGAATTATTCTGTTTCATTGAACATGCTTTCAAATATAAAGGAATGGGAGATTGAAAAATTATCACACAGATGAGCTAATTTAAGTGCTTTATACAGCAAGCTCCCTGAAAAATCCACAGAAAGCTGGTTCTTACAATTAGACTTGGGAGCAAACCTACCACAGAATTGAACTAAGTGATACATATTTGTGGCTTCAGTCCACAATAGGAATGCCTAGGATGTGTCACATGGTCTTATGCTCGGATGTTTACCAACATCAGAAATAAAGGGGCATTCTATTTTGCCTTGTCTCACCATAGTGTAAGAGAATGTTACACTATGATGTCCTCATGAGTCACACCTGGGAAGAACTTCCAGGTTCCTCAAGTCCAGCCCTGTTTAAAAAAAAAGAGACTATAGGAGAATAAAGCATATTATTTATGTCTTTGTTCCAGTGAGATTTTCCTCATTTTTTCTGTAAATTAAATTTAAAAATAAAGTCCAGAGGCTTTCCTTTTTTGCTTTATATGAAGCAAAGCAAAGAGTCGGCCTGGAGCATAATATTCTTTTGTGTGAAATGATAGCAAGTTTATTGAAGAATATATATTTAAAAGCAAACCTCAAAAATGAAACTCCAATCTTACCACTGCTAATAAGTACTATATTTACTATATATTTTGTTCATTTATCCCTAGGGTTTGCCACGGTAATACATGCTTTTCTTTACATGCATGCACTCATATTTACTCCTTTTGCTATGTCCTTGTATATTTACTAAAGCAGCATGAATATCCTCACTTTCCATTGTATGTTCTAGAGCAGGACATTTACAACAGATGCAAGTCTGAGGCGAGGGAAGAAAAGCTGTGATCGATGAGTGATCAAGGCAAAAAACCAACCAAAATTAAGATTCTTGTTTGTTTGTTTGTTGTTGGGTTTTTGTTTTTTGTTTTTTGTTTTTGTTTTGTTTTGGTTTGGTTTTTCGAGACAGAGTTTCTCTGTGTCCTGGAACTCACTTTGTAGACCAGGCTGGCCTTGATCTCACAGAAATTCACCTGCCTCTGCCTCCTGAGTGCTGGAATTAAAGACATGTATTACCACTGCCCAGTAGAAACCAGGATTCTTTTGATGCTATTAGTTGTATGCTAATATTGCAGTTGCAATGAAAAAATCAGTCAAAGATAAAGGAGATGAAATGGCCAAGAAGAGATTGAATTAATATTATAAGACTTTTCAATAAGCTATCTACAGCCATTGGACTAATTTCAACAGCTTCAAGTAAAGATGAAGAAATGTGAAGCACACCCATTGGAGTTGTTCAGGTCTTGTTTAACAGCCCATGTTGATGGGACTTCATGTGTGTATTCTGATATTTCTAGGAAGCAATCTCGCAGCTAGCATACTGTTCTCAGGCTCTTCCAATCATTCTTCTCTCATAATGGTTTCTGAGCCTTGGGTGTCGGGATTGTGTTATGGATGGATCAGTTATATGTTAATTTTATTACTGTGGCATCGGGGTGTGATAGCCTTGGGAGCCAGGACAATAGACATACTCCTCAGTACAATCCTCATTGGAGTGAAGCATTACTTGACATGCATCCAGGCTCTTCCACTTGCTACTTCAATGACACTGAGAACATGGTATTAATTTCCCTAAAGTTTTTTTTTTCAATTCTGAAAAAAAATGTATATTTTGATAGTATCTACTTCAGGAAAGTGTTTTGAGAATTGAATAAGGTAATATGAAATTGAACTGTTATAATTTCCTACTGCACATGAAAATTAACTCTAATTAAACTTACAGCCCTTTTACCGCTCACTGTCATTAGGCTACAAGCTTGTTCTTTTCTTTTAATTTACATTTTTGAAAAGCCCATACATGGGTATGGTATTTACATAATTTTCACACCTTCCTCCACCCCCTCCAACTACTCTTCTCTCCTGTTTCATACATACATTCGTACATACATACATACATTCATACATACATACATACATACATAGATACATAATGAGGGGTATTTGGGGTTGTTCTTATGTCATATGTATAGGACATAAGGGATTGGATAACATATCAAGCTCATCCCTAAAGAACACTGATACCCTCTCTCTCAGCAGCTACATATAGCTCATAGTTTTTTATGTGAGCATGAAAGGCACATCAACTGATGTGGTTATTACATAGGTCTTGTTTAAGCAACCATATTGTTGAGATGGGTGCAGTTTCCTGTTATGCCTAGAATACACTCTCTAGGAGGAGATATCCGTGTCTTCTGGCATTTTCCCATCTTCCTACTCCCTCTTTCATGATTTTCTCTGTGCCTTAGGTGTAGAGGATGCATGAGAGATGCATCAATTGTACCTGGGTACTCCCAGAGTCACCTATTCTCTGCATTTTGACTATTTTGTGTGTAGCTGGAAGTTATTCTGTGTCCCACCTGGTCCGGCAGCTGCTCAGTCCCAAGTAAACACACAGAGGCTGATATTAATTACAAATTGTATGGCCTATGGCTCAGGCTCATTATTAATTAGCTCTTGTAATTTAATTCAACTCATTTCTATTAATCTATGTTTTGCCATGTGGCTTCATGGCATTACCTGCTCTCTCACATCCTGCTTCTCCTGGCCATGGCTTGCTTCTCCTCACTCCATCCTTCTTCATCTCTGTCTGCAGTTTGAATGTACCACCTACCCTTATTCTCTCTTGCCATTGGCCAAACAGCTTTATTTATCAACCACTGAGAGCAACATACATTCATAGCATACAGAAAGACATCCTACAGCATTTGTGGATCTCTGTGATAGTCTCTATCTGTTTCAAAAGGAAGCTTCTTTGAATGGGTGGAGCTACACCATCTATGGTTTAAGGATAAACATTTAGAATAGTTTGAAATTATATTGCTTTCAGAAATTAGGTGTAGTAAGCTCTCTTTTCAAGCCTATGACCTTTCCAGTCATGGGCAATTGTCTATGTTTACAGAACCAGATATGAATTCTCTCCAGTTGGAGTGGGTCTCACATCCAATCACATAACCCTTGGGGATGTCTTGTCATGTTGGTTACTGTTGTGGTGTGCAGGCTTTACATCTGGGAGGAACTATTGATTGCTTTTCTCACTTGGTGACTTGCATAGCACCTCTGGATATTGTGAGAGCTAGCCATCTGCGGGTGAGGGGCAGGTTTCCAGGTCAGTTCCAGCTTGATTCCTCCAAGTCCTGTATTGGAAGCGTGTGTTACTTTCAACAGTGGTGTTACATTCAAGCTCTGAGAGTCAATCAAAGGCAATGTCAATAGCCTTTATTGTTTTGGGAGTCTCATGGATTCCCTGGCCAAGTCTAAAGGACATTTCCTACGCCTAGTACTAAGGGTTTTGTTATATATTTTGTGGCTTTGGTAGAACATTATCATCCTATGGAGTATAAATATGTTTAAATCATAAATAGATATATCTGTATATTATATATGTATTTTAAATAAGATTATGGAATCACAAAATCCTTGCTGATTTTGAAACATCCTTAATATAGTCTATCTCTTCTTCCATCCTCCTCTCTCCTGTATTACTCTCCTTCACACTTTTGCATTTAAAGCATTCTCTCCTGTATTTTGTCTATTCCTGGGACATCAGGGCATCTGTCCTCTGACGTACTGCAGCAAACTCCATTGTACGGCAGAAAAATATCTCACCTTTTGCCAATTGAGACACTCTAAATAAGATAAATCAAGAAGCCAATGCAGGAAAATAATGAGTGTGTGTGTGTGTGTGTGTGTGTGTGTGTGTGTGTGTGTGTGTGTAAGTTTTCATATGTCCCACCTGGTTCCATAGCTGCTCAGTCCCAAGTAAACACACAGAGGCATATATTAAGTACAAACAGTATGGCCTATGGCTCAGGCTTCTTACTAACTAGCTCTTACAACTTAAGTCAACCCATTCCTATTAATCTATGTTTTGCCACATGGCTTTGTGGCATTACCTGTTCTCTCACATCTTGTTTCTCCTGGTGGTGGCTCCTCACAGCCTGTCCCCTAATCCCACCTTTCTTCTCTACCTCTTTTAGATTTTCCACCTAGCTCCATTCTGCCCTGTCATAGGCCAATGCAGCCTTATTTATTAACCAATGGGAGCAACACATATTCACAGCATACAAAAAGACATTCTACAGCACTTCTCCTTTTCTGTAAATAGAGCAGGAGACTCTAAATCACAGGGTCGTGGGTTCGTGTCCTACATTGGGTACCAGATATAGCGAGAAATCCAAGGGAGTCTGCTTAAGGGGTATAGGGAGCTTATTAGGATATAAACTGGAGAGTATAACTCACTAAACAAAATAAGGTAAAATCATTGCAGAGTCCTGGAAGGCTGATGTCCTGGCCCATGCTACACCTGCTCCCTGAGACAGCATGCACCATCTAAACCCATGAGGGAGAGAAGAGAATGAGGTATAAATGCCCCTCCGGTTTTAAGCTAGCCCCAAGGCCATGCCCTAGGGGCTGATACCTCAAGGTTATAGGTGGAAGAAATACCCACTACATGTGTGTGCATGTCAAAGAAAGGTATGGTTGGTGGAAATGGTCTGAGTGCCCCTTTTGGCTTAAGGATACACAGTAGAAATGTCTCATATTTTATTCCTTTTCACTAACATTTTTTTTCTAGTTTCCTTGAGCATATTAGAATAGCCCATTTACTCTCTTCTTATGACATTCTGGAGCTGTCACTTAAAAGAAGAAAATGAATGTTTTGTGCCTTGAGACTGAATGAGATACTTTTCATTTTTCCCCCATAATACAGTGTTGTTCTCACATAGTGACTTGTTATCACAGGCCAGGCTGCTTTGGTTTGGGGTTAAAATTGTTTTATTTGCTTTCCTATCATTACAGAAATGTATTTTCTTCTATAATACCAACTAGACACAGATGCTTGAATAAATTGTGCCTTTTGTTCTGCTCTTTTAATACTATGCATGCCCAGATCCTGATTCCCAGGTATAAATGCAAGTAATGCATGAGAAACTACAATTTGCCCAAAGGCATGAGAAGCATCCTCTCTTCCACTATTTGGTTCCCACTGAAATAATCAACATATTCCCGATGGTTCATATAGATAATTCATAAATGCAAACATGTGAAAAGTTCTATCCAGAAAATTACAGAATTATAGGAAGTAAAGAGATCTTGTGACCATGAAGGAAAGAGTTAGGAAAGACTTTGCAGAAGAATTTCTTGAACTAAGATCTGTGAACAAGTTGAAGTCTGAGGGGAAATGTGCAAAGAGAAAGTAGTAACTGCAGCTTGCTCGAAGTGGAGGAAGTAAAGGCATACTACTTAGAAACAAGTAGGAAACCTGTGCAGCTGGAGTAGTCAGTGATGGGATTATGGGGACCTGGGAGGTCAGAGAAGCAGGTGAGAAGTCTTCCACTGCTTTCTGCTTACAGACAGTTTTGGTTCATGATACCTTCTTTTCCTTGTCTGTTAATCTTTCACTAAAATATTTGGAAGTAGGAGATAAGATGTGAGTAATGCAAAGGCTCATAGGAGAGTCTCATCAATGCTACCTAAACAATGCAATGTGATTTTTCTACAGTGTTATAATAGACATAGATCAGTCCAGATTGGAGTTCACACTCACAATGTTGCACCGTTATCTTCAAAGACAGGATATAAGAAGCATACACTTGAGTGGGTTTTGTGTAAATATAGGCCCATCACCTGCAAAATGGGGCCAACGACAGCAGCCTATCAGCCTCAGCAAAGTTCCACAGCATTAAGCTGCAGCATAGCGATAAACACATTAAAACCTGCATTTCCGAGATAGCATACTTTTAATCTTTTTATGCTTTCCTCACTTACATAGCAGCTGAGAGAAGCGCTTTCCTAGAAGTCCAATATTCTGCCTGTGGCCATGAATGAATCCTCGACTCATTTTCAAGACATAAATCATCTCCCTTTACCTTTTTCTACGTGTCATCATGGTACTAACGGATGAAAGGTCACCAATTTCCTGCATGTTTATTGTCAGCCTGGTTAATTTTTTCAGCTGGTCAGAAAATGTCAAGCCCATCAGTAGTGTTACTCATTTCATTAGCTAATGTAGCATAATTTGATGTTTGGTGATCAAATAAAATGGAACATTGAAGAATGCCTTGGAATAAGACCAAGAATATTTTTCAAATTACCTCCATTGCATGAGCTGATTATCTTTTCTCAGAAAATAGCCTCATATGACTCTGTGCCAAATAACTGTATATATCATTAAACAAATAGCCCTGAGCTATGCTTTAAAAAAATGAAAACCTTGGCGCAGTTATATAATCATTTTAATAGAAAATATTTATTAAACATTTAATATGTGCAGTACTCTGAGATGAGCATTTTGAATAAATCGCTTCGTGGAGTACTCTTTCTTGGTCATTTGGAGAAGGGATTACAAATGAAGTGAATGCTTCACACTCTGAGGAATGTCACTCCCCCGTGCCTACGAGCACTCAGTGATGGGTGTTTCAGGGTAAAACACGGAAACTCATGTTCCCTTGACTTGAAATCAAGGGAAAGGGCATTCGAGTTCTAAGCGGCAGTGAAAGAGAATGCTATCACATTCAGACTCGCATGTGATGATGTGCCAGGCTGTATCAAGCTGGACAAAGCATCTTCTAGCATCCTTTTCTCCTGAGAACTTACAAGAGAGGTGAAGAATGCGGAAAAAGATTGCCTTAAGACACTCCGTATCAGGGCTCTCTGTAACATAGTCTGTGGCTGCTTCTTGCATTCTGTTTTCTGACACCCTGCTCTTCTTGTCTTGTTCCCATCCTAGTATTTGACAGTCCTAAAACACACTGGATAATCAAGAAAAGCAATCTTCAATATGTTGAGCATAACATGTGGGTGTCCATAATCTTTGAATCAAAACATGATTTTCAGAATTTTTACTTACATATTTTATTTAATTTGCTCATACAATATATTGCAATCATACTCTGAGAAACATATTTTTAGATCTCCATGAATTGCTCATATAGGGTGCAGAAATTATAAAAAGGTACAAAGAAAGGTGTACCGTTTGCTTAGTTCCTGAAGTAGAGATTGCCATTTGACACTCTTAATGAAAACATATGCTTGGCATAACATGATAGCAATAAAAGTGACAGCGCTGATCTAGAATCGAAAGGAAACGCACCGCAAGTGAGAAGGCCTCAGCTTAGTATGATATAACTCAGAACAACTCAAGACAAGTCAAATATCCTTTACTGCCTTTACATACGATTTCCAAAATATCCTCACAGGGAAAAATCACTCCAATATCATAATCCCCAGGAGAAAATGTCACCAAATATAAAACGGTAATGGTGTTAGAGAATAGCATCATTTTAATGATTCGTTTAATAGGTTAGACGGATACTCCAGCAACATTTGTCCCAATTTTTCACTAATTATTTTCTTTCCCTGCTGATAAAATGCTAAGCCCTAAGCTGTTGAAGAATAATTTTGTCTTATTTTTATAACTCAGCATTATTTATAGCCCAATAAATCTAATACCCTAAAGCTGATGCTAAAGTGATTCTTCCAAGCACCACAGAAATTTCTGTTTTCATTTGCCTGTTCTGTGGGCAGAGGAAGTACATTCCTAATGCCCAGACACAGCAAATATCACTTGATGAGACAAACAGCTGGGTGGCCATGAGTGGATGAGGTTAGAAGGAATATATTAAACCTTAGAAAATCAATAGACAAAAATAAATGTGCTTGTTATTAGACCTAAGTATCCCAGCCTTAAAAAGAAAAGCAGGAGTGGCAACAAGCAGACAAGAAAAATAAGGGAAGGAGGAGACCTGTGTGGGGATGCAGTGGCCTGAGACGCACGCCAGCCAGCTCTGACAAGCACAGAGGGTAAACATGAAGAGCTTAGCTAAAGCCCTGGAGCCAGTTCTGCTGACTAAGTAGAATAATAACTATTTCCTTTTTTGAACACATGTTTAGTAAACAAAAAGAGTAAACAAAGGCCATTATCATTGAAGTGTCTGGAGAATAAAATTCCAAATGACTGCTCAGGAAGAAGTATCTGCATGGCAAACAGTGAATCAGTCCACTTTGGTTGTGATTCTAGCTAGTGAGCTGGATGGGTTTTCACAAGCGACCTTTTCTCTAAGCTTAACTTTGTTCGTTTGTTTCCCCCTTATAATGGGGATCATCTAAGAGCATCTTTGCTAGGTAACAAGGCTGCCTTTTCTCTTTGTCCATCATGGTGCCTTTACTCTAGCACAGCGAGATTAACAGGCTGCTTGCTTCTGACTTTCAGAGAGATGTGGCTAAAGGAGGCACCAATGGAAGAAAGTGAAACTTTCATCTGAGGGAAATGTGTTTTCTCTGGGCCAGTGACCTTCAAATTCCTAGGCTTTGCTCATATTTCTCCCTCTGCCAAAGCTACAAAGAAACGGGCTTCATTTACAGCTTTGCATGTTCATCCTAGATTTGGTAGCAACCTCTTTTAATTCCTAAAGGTGGCCGTAATTGATTTGAATTTGTTCTCACCAGCTAGAGATCTTCACCATCTCGGTTAACTTCTCTTAGCTATGGTCACAAGTTTGTAATCCATACCTTTGTCCAAAACTCTCAAACAGCCCTATGTGAATCTTGGATTTTCTTCCTACTGAGATCAAAGAAGGTGCAACAGAAAGGCCTTGAGGAAACAGTCTCAGATGGAATTCTGAGGGTAGGTCCTTTATACATTTTCAAAAAGCACTGGTATTGTCTTTGTAGGAGGTAAGTGGATCACTAGCATTCCAGGAGATAGAGTGGAATTATTTTCATCATAGCTATCGCTGAAGATGAGCTAAAATGAAGAACCAACAGAAAGCAGGAACTTAAGTGATCAGGTGGTTAGGATCCATGGTAACAATACTAACCAACATGTCTGGAGGAGGTACTTAACTACTTCCGACATCTCTGGAGATGTTCTTAGAGAGGGACTTTCTTAGAAAAAAAAAAAAGGCAGACTTAAGTCTTCTGACTTCCCAGTTCAGCATTAATGATAACTTTTGGGTGACCCTTTTTCTCTTTGTAGTCTCAGGGCTGATATGTCTGTGATAGAAATCACAGCCTGTTTAAAAAATGATTCCCACAAATAGGACATTATTGTCACATTCTTGCTCCCTGTGTTAGAGATCATCTCTAAAGAAGGGCAGAAAAACTGTAAGAGCTAGAGTCTGGGGAGCGCCAAAGAACAACAGTATCCTGTGGATGGTTCAGGACTGACACCCTCCACTCATCGCAGCTGGGGTTCCCTACTAGAGACAGACACAAGACCAAGCCAGTCAACATTACATCATGGAGGCGGAGAGATTCATGAGCCCCCACTTCAGGCCCAACGTATGGACATTTGATGGCTTCTAGAGGGAAGCTTCCAGAGAGACTCAGTTTCCTTTAAGGGTGTGGCCCCTGGCAGCTCTATCATGCTTAAGTGGATAGCTTCACATCCATGAATATATGGTTAGCATAAATGAGAGAGTAGATAGGTTATTTAAAAAAAAATGACAGAAATTTGAGAAGGAGTGGGGGTGAACCTGGAAAGAATTAGGAAAAGAGTAGGGTGGAATGTGATTAATATATATTGTATACATATGTTAGAGTCTCAAAGAATTAATAAATTAAAGAATTAAATAATTTAATTTATTAAATAAATTAATAAATTAAAGAATTAATAAAAATTAACTTAGTTGTACCAGTTCATTTATGTCCTGATACCAATGGAAAGTAAAACGCAGGAGAAAGTTAAGGTTATATTTTGGCAGAGCACAGATGAGGCTAAAAATTTCTGCACCCCCAACTCTCCCTAAAGAAGGCAGCCATTTTGAACACAAAACCAACGAAAGTAAAATCATAGAATAGCTCAGGCAGTGAGTTACAAGGTCTAGTGTCTAAGAAAATTGTCCATTGACTTTAGAACATTTCTGATTTCTATTGGAGAAAGGAGTTAGAAGAGCATGCAGGAAAGCAGACACTAATAGTGTTGAGTTATAAAAATAAAATATAAAACTGTATAGTGCCAAAGAAATTGATTTATGTATATTTACTTTACCAGGAAGAGAATCAATAGTCTGTTTGGTTGGCTAGTTAAACTCAAATTCAATAATGTCCTAAAGCCAATTGGTTTGCTTTGCAGAAATATGAAAACTTGCCTGGAATGGGTCCACACATGTAGCCTGCCAGGCTATACTTTAACCAGCACAATCACAAGAGAATACAGAAGACTTTTCTTTTACTAAAACCTTAAGAAGGCATCTATGAGAGGCCCTAGCATCCTTTGACATATGCGGACTGTCCTCTTGGACTAGTCATGACTACAGATGTTATGAAGGAGGTTATTTTCCTGTCTTCGGTGCTAAAACAGGACCCTGAAATACTAAGTCTATCATACTGAGAATAATGGTTTCACATCACCTCACAATGCATACAGATTTGTTCAGCCAAGGTGCAGGAGTAAGATACACTGGTGATGAGTGGCAAAACAGAATATTACAATTACAAATCTAGACACTATGGCCAGTAACAGAACTGGAGATGACATAGCTGTATTTGCTCATAAATAGATTTTCTTCCTTCTGTCTCATAGAAAGAGCAGCGGAAGTCACTGTCATCAGAAGGGCATACTTCTGGTTGAATGGCCCTCTACTCTGTTTAGATTCAAATGATTGCTTTATCTTTGTACCCCAAGGATATAAGGATTGCATTGTCTCTTATGTTTTCCTCCACTATATCTCACTGGGTTTTCTTAATATCATTTACACCTTTGTAAAATATGTCTTTTAGAAACTCTTTATTTGTCCTACTTTGGTGTAATGTTTCTTTCTGGAACCTTAACAACTATACTGCCTCATTGTGTTATTGTGAAGATGAAGACAAATCATTAGTAAGGACTAAGTCCTCAGAATGGTGTCTGGCACCATTGGGTACTGCTATTAGAGATGCCTGGTTATTGTTATCACTTTAAAAGTCAGTAGATCATCTTATGAAGAGACTTCATAGCAACACAGGATTAGTGAAGCATTCAGCAAAGGAAGCCTTAATACATAGTTATTAATATAATAGTAATCTCTTATATTTTTATAAAGTACCTACTCATAGTCATTGACATATTGGGTCTTCTCATGAAGCCTCAATTTTACCTATTTTATTTTCTCTTTACCTTTTATAAATATTCGTTGTCTCAATCTAGATCATTTAATTAGGGGGCTTTACAGAGCTCTAATGTTTCAGCTTTGCCAGTCTCCCTTGAGCTTTCCATCACAGGGAAAGCTATTTATCCCTTGATGACTTAATTTTTCTAAGAAACTGTGACTTAGATAGACAGGTGAGTCACCTGACTTTCAAAGAGCATGTTTAATATTTAAAATTCACAAACACTGTTAAGCCTTGTAACAAAAAAAAATCAGAGCAGGAAAAATAATCACACAAAATATCTGGGGCTTTCCTAGGTGATCATCTAACACCCATAATCTGGGCCAATATAGAAAAGAAATCACAGCTGAGTAGAACGTTCTAGAAAATGACTTAGAAAAGAAGTCTCAAGGTATCTTCAAAGGATGTGGATTGGTCTGTGAGTACAATTTATAAAGACATGTTCTCTTTCCAACATTAAGTGCAAGGACTACCCACAAAGGAGCATCACTAAATAGACCATGACTTCCTTACAATCTGATTTATTTAGTCGTTAGTACCAAGCAGAAAATCTGGAGAGGAGACACCAGCCATCTCATATAGATTAAAAGGAGCTCTTATATTTGAGAACCAACTATATTTACATATCATGCCATATCTGAACTTGTAGTGGAAGGTTCATTAATAAACTACAGCTCATCAATGTCTCCTCCTATGAGCCCAATCTGGAAAATTCCTTTGCTACAGTAAAGCAATTAGATACCTGTTTCATGGTTTCTTGATGGAGAAAGAAGACAGATAGCTTTTCAGATTCTGTTTGGAACTGGTGAAGATCCTTTCTTGCTTTACTGCCTTGCATTTTCCTAGAAGATTGCTCAGGCTACTGTTGCCTCCATTTCCCTACACATTATAAAGGATCTCAGAGCAGTTGGCCTGCTCCTGAGAGGCTGTGGTTTTCCAGCTTGTTCTCTGAGGATAAGGTGTGAAAGTCATTTGGAATGTCTCTAAAAGCATGTGCCCTGTTATAGAATCTATCATAATTCTCAAGTGTAACAGGAATAAAAAGGAATGGCTTCTTGTCTACAAGGGAAATAGAGAACACAAAAGCAGTATTAGCTACCCTTTCAAGATTTTTAAACCCACATTGTATAGAACAATTTGTCCCAGCTGCTGAAGAGCAAGGGATCTTAAAATCAGAGGTGACTATTTTAAAAGTCACCTCAAAGTACAGTAGTGAGTACTAGGTATTGGGAAATGTCCCAAGGATCTGGGACAAAAGTGGAAGAAATGTGACTGGATATGTATGGACAAAACATACTGAATCTCATTAACGTATGTTGATTTACAACCAATAAGAACTCAAAGCTTTTTAAGAAGTGTTTTATGCAGACAGAACAGTAACTGAATTTTATATACCAAAAGAGTTTCTTTTAAACCTTTAGCTTATTTACCACTAGAAATCATAAAAGGAGGAGAAAAAGTCATTTGCATGAAAAGAAACTTGGGTTCCAATTAATACAGAAGGACTACTTCTCTTCAGCTCCGCTGTCCGCCAAGGTTGCCCAGCCAAGGGTTCCTCATAGGGTGTGTGTACAATGTGTACAATCAGTGAAAGAGTCAGGCTGAAGGTTTAGGAAGACATTTTTCCAACTATGTTATCTACTGTCTCCAAAAATGTTGACCTTTGGCCAGGCAGTGGTGGTGCACACCTTTAATCCCAGCACTCTGGAGACAGAGCCAGGCAGATCTCTGTGAGTTCGAGGCCAGCCTGGTCTACAGAGCAAGATCCAGGACAGGCACCAAAACTACCCAGAAAAACCCTGTCTCGAAAAACAAAAGCATCGATCTTTGAAGTCACCCCAAGCTTTTCCTTGGGAAAGTACAGCTCCTCCAGACACTTTCTTATTTTACTTTTAGCCCAGAGGATGGCAAACAGCAGATAGCAAATCCCATCATTGTTGTTCATAATTTGCCTTAAAACAACTGTGCTCCCCGAATTCTCCCTAGGAATTTATCCAGAGGCACGTTAATTGTCTATTATTATCTATCTAGAAAGGGGTGGGACCTTAGGGAAATAAACATATCTTATTGATGCTTCCAGTTGCAGCTCTTCTCCCAGCCTCTCTCTATTCCTCCCTTCTTTTCCTCCCACAAATCCACATCCTGGTGATTCATTTATTTCCCCTTCTTTCTTCCTGTTCTTGTAGCAAAATATTTCTTCTTGGGATGTAATAGTTTAATTATTCTTTCAAGGAAAAGCTGTATCTAATCGCTATTTTCCTCCTTTCTCATAATTGGATAATTACGCATTTAGCAGTTTCATCAGTTAATTGTGCATGTGGAAAAAAACTTCTCTAATATTTAAAGACAGAATTTTATTTAGTTGTTAGCAAAAGGGATTAATGTGTTAGTTTAAAGGGTTTGTGGGTAAATTACTTCACAGCTTCTACAACCTATCAATAGCACCTGGGGTGAAAGATGACTCTGGCTTCTATTTTGAATGAAGGAATTAATTTATGTGCAGATTTCAGAAATCTAAGAAAAAATAACTAGAGCATGTCTCTTCAAACTAAGAGAGAAGTGTTCTTTCACTGGCATGGGGGCTTAGGGCACTGTGTTTATTTAACCAAACCAGCCACAGCCTTTGTGGAAATGGTAAGAATTGTCTTTCCCAACGACAGCTTGAGAGCTCACTTGGGTGATGTGAGGGGGTCCCTTGTTAAAGGTTCATGATTGGTCACACTGGGATCCAGAAGTTAACACACTGTTTCATTTTGCTTTCTACCATGGGCAAAACCTGTTGTTGGAAAATTTTGATTTAAAAAGGTGTTTGATGCCAGAGAGAAAGAGAGAGAGATTTCAATAGATAATGGGCTTGAAAGGAACCAGTTGTTCCTTTGTCCCACCTGTGGTCAATGTTTTTAAATATGCTTCCATAAATGAACATATTTTAGGAAGTTTCTGCAGTAGTAGATTTCCCTGTGGCTTTTCGAAAGGCCTTTCGTGTTACTTGGCCCTCCCTGCCCTCTATATTCTTCTCATTTAATCCTTCTATTCTCTTTCCTTTTATCCCTTTATAACACTATGTTCTATTTCCCCTTCAGACTGGGAGCTCAGAAGAGGAGCACTTGCTCGCCTGCACAAGGCCCTAAGATGACCACCAGCTGCAACAGTGACCACTCAGCAAATTCATTGGCCAATATTTTAAGCTTCCTACTGAGCATATCTTCTCTGGACAGCCTTCTTTGTGATAGTCTGGAAGATTGAAAAAAAAAATGCTTTCTGCTTTTAAACTGATCGCAAACTGAGGGAATGGTTCAGACCAAGAAGGGACATTTCACTCACCCACAGTGGAAATGAGCCAAACATAGAGGGAGCTTGACAAAAAAAAAATGTATTTTTCTTATTTAAAAAAAAAATAAGGAGCATGACATTCTGATGTAGCTTTACTGCTTTTACAGTTCCTCTGTGTCTGTGGAAGCATGGCCCCTCTCTGTTCTACAGTCTACTCAGAGACAATGAAGAAGAATGGATCAATTGCTGAATCTCCAAATACAATAAAGCGAACTCAGTTTCCCCTAAAGCACAGTCAGGATAATAGTATTTTTAATACCTTACCAATTTTATTACTGTTACTGTGATAAAATAGCCTGTCAAAAAGCAACTTAAGGAAGGGTAGGTTTGTTTTACCTTACAAATGTCCATTATCTCGAGAAACTCAAGGCAGAAACTTAAAGCAACTAGTTGTATCTATAGTCAAGAGCAAAGAGAGGATAAAGGCATGGATCCCTGCTTCCTTGTTTTCTTTTGTTGATCCCCCGACTCTTAAAGAGTTTAGGGCCCAGCCCAGGAAATGGTGCTCCCCACAGTGGGCTGAGTCAGTTAACAATCAAGAGAATCCCCTTGAGCTATAACTACAGGTCAACCTGATTTGCATAATTCCTCAACTGAGATTATCTTCATAGATGATTCTAGATTATGTCAATATGACAGCAAAAACTAACCCAAAACACTATTCACATAGGTCCTGTGACTAATTCATCTTGGCATCCTCAGTTCATAGTAGGGAAATATGTGGTATGATGTATGGCCAACACATGACCAAAGGATAAAGGTTTGAAAACTAGGCAAGGTAAAAGACATAAAGGTGTCAGGGAGAAATGGGAGGGAAAAAAGTTGAAAGGACTGAGTGGGATGTAGTAGAAGGAGCAAAGATGAAATCAGGATCAGTAGTGAAAATTCTAGAATCGAAGGCATTGCTAGAACTTAGAAATCAAATAAATATACATTACTCTATTTTTTTCTTCACCTGAGGACTGAGACTAGCAATGCTTTCTTTTTGTTTGTTTTCAGTATGAGAAATAATTTTCTGTCAAGCTTCTCTGCATTTGGTCAATTTCCTCTTTAGTCAGAGGTGATACTTCCCCTCAACTAGGCCCAATGAGTCACCAAGTCTGAGACAAGTTTTGGAGCAGAGAAAACTTTTGAGTTTCTTTGGCCAGCAGAAAAGAGGATCACAGCATGGATATGTCTAGTGTGGAACTGAATTCTGTTTAGGACAAAAATAAGCCCCGGCAGAACGTCAGATAACTTACCAGTAGCTCCATTGGGATCTTGGTAGATGGTCACAAGGAAGACAACCTGTTATACAGCAGTCCGGACAAAACTCTCTCACCCGTGGTCCTGCAGGTGTTTATAAAATAATCCCTCAGAGGCTTAATATTATTTACAAGCTGTATGGCCTATGGCAGGCCTCTTGCTACCTAGCTCTTATATCTTAACTGAACCCATTTCTATTAATTTATACTTTGCCACGTGTTCCATGGCTTACCGGTCTGCTGGCATATTGTTCCTTGGGCGGCAGGCTGGCATTTCTCTCCACACTCTGCCTTTCTCTTTCTGGTCTCTCTCCTTGGATTTCCTGCCTGCCTCTAAGCCTGCCTTGCTATAGGCCAAAGCAGCTTATTTATCAACCAATGGGAACAACATATATTCATAGCATAAGAAAGATATACCCCAGCACTTATCCTTTTCTATCTAATTACAAAGGATGGTTTTAGCTTTAATACAGTAAAATTATATATAACATAGTTACTTCTCCAGCAGTAGTCTTTAATTTATAAACAGTCAACAGAAAAACTGTAATTATTCTATTATGTCCATACTTTCCCCCTACTCTCTACATTGAATCTCATTCACAGACATGGTTGAGAATGATGTTTTTCACCAGCCACCTTAGAGTTCTATTTTGTCATCACTATTACAAACCCATATAAATAGAAATTCTCAAACCAGCTTCCTTTCCTGATATACATACATACATATATACATACATACATACATACATACATACATACATACATACATACATGTGAGACCAAAAATGAGCCATCTTAGAAATAAGACCAAAATGCTTTCACCCTAAAATTAAGGCCTAAGATTTCTCCTTTTGGGAATAGGTCATTAGTTACTGAAACCAGTCAGTTCAGATTCCAGAAACCAGGAAGTGTAAAAGTACAGAGTCACAAGGTAGTCACGAGGTAATGTCTGCCAGACTATGGAATGTCCTTTCCCTAGTTTCCAGGGTAACTGACCACAGAAATGCCCCCATCTGAGGGCAGCCAATGAAAAATGGTGGCGGGCAACCACTCCCTTAGAAGTAATTTCTAGAAGTCCCTAGAAGTGAGCCAATCAGAATTGTATCCATACTAGCACCCCTAAATGATATAACCTTGTGACTTTTCCCTTTAAAAGCTGAGCTTGCAGATAGGTGGGCGCTTCCTCCAGCCTCCACTGCGTTGGATGTATTGGACGAAGTCCCTGCCTAGGCTTGTATTGCTTTTGGATATCCAGAATTAAACCTTGCTTTTGCATTCCGGCATGCTCGTCTTTGGTGGTCTCTCTGGGGGGTCACGATCTGGGCACAACAATACATACATACATACCATGGGTCAGAGTTAAATGGAATATGTTAGCAAACCAAAAAAGGGGGAAAAGAAACAAAAACAAAAACAAAAAAACAAAAAAACTTCAGTCACATAGCTTCAGTATCCAGAGTAAAGGGAAAAAGAATTAATGAAGAAAGACTCTAAAAGTAAGTATACAGATACTCTAACCCAATACAGTGAATTTGACAAATGTGTTACTCAGACTGAAACAAAAGAAATCCAGCAAGAGACTGAAGCTAAGTCCCTTTGAGCATCCTATAATTTATAAACAAAAAGACAAAAATCAAGGGAAATAATTGTTCATTGAGCTGAACACTAATTGGTCTCAATCAGTCAGGATTTGCCTAGGGCAGTGGCAATCACTTTCTCGGCTATAGTGAAGAAAAGGGACATTGCTCCTTGCTCTCCCCTGAGTCTCTCCTATCTATTGTCACACACTTCTCTCAGCTCAAACAAAAGGGAGTCCACTTACAGACAGATAATGCATTAGCCAAGATTTTTGGTCCTTAGTTGGGCCATCAAGTGACTGTACATAAGCAAACTACAATCCATGCCCTGAGGCTTCAGGCCCACTCCAGAGTACAAACAGCACCTGTGTGACCAATTATCAAACTACCACCTGGAGCCAATCCATAGTCATTCCCTAGAGTCCTGACCAACCCAAGGTCAGGTCAGCCCATATAATCACAGACTTGAAGTATACCCCAGCACCAGTATGCCACTTGTGACCTCTAGCCCATGCCAGTAGCCAGAGAACTGGTTCTGTGTTATGAAATCTCATGTCAGCCTCTGGCCCCAAGGCCAGGCAAGACCCTGGGGTTCAACATTTCAATCAGATTCATATTCCAAACTCACCTACTAAATGTGGCCTAAGGTCTTCCATGTCCCCATGGATTCCAAAACTGACCTATCTCCCACAGTCTTGGGGAGTGCCCCTGAGTCAGCACACCTGTGGGATCACATATCCAGTCTCCAATAAAAAATTCAGAGTGAATAAAAACAAGGCACAGTGCAATACCATCACTTTAAACTGCACATATAATATGAAGGTATAGAACAGACAGTCCACATACACTGAAATCAAAACAGAACTGGGCACATGTATACACGCTATATGTTTAAAGGGGAAAAGGGAGAGTCCCTGGGACAACCCCAACAGTTAAAGGTGGCTTCTCATGACTGGTGTTGTAGGTTTTCTTAGATCTTTTTTGGCTGTTGGAGGGAATATTGTCAGCCCAGATGGGAAATTTAATTTAAGCTATATATGTAAATTTATACACAGGCTTATGTGTAGTATAGGTTTTGGAGGTAGATAGTGGCATGATTCCTTATGACTTTTCCAGACATCCTTACTGTTATTTTACCCTCCTTTCCTCTTCTATATTTATCTTCCTCTCACATGCCTGATTAGAGCCCCCCACACACACACACACAAGGTTTCCAGTTCCTCCATTGGAAAAAGTAAAATGTGCCTGTAACATGATTCCTTTCCTTTTAATTTTTTTTCCAGTTTCAGATTATAATTGACATCATGTTTTCATTGGTGTGCTCTTCCCCAGGGAAGACTATTTCACCTGTTCTCATCGCTCTTTAGTTACCTATAGTTCTTTGTGTAGAGTTGAAGTCTTTCCCCTATCCACTTTGACATGTCTATTGCTATCATCGTTGTTGAGCTCAACAATTGGTTATCCAATGCCAAAAGGTCAGCCTGCAAAATATGTACATACAAGTAACATCATAAGACTCAGCAGGTTGTAGTTCTGTGCTATGTGTTTAGGAATACAGATGGAAATGTATTGCATGTTTAAATCAGGTTAAATATAAATATATCCTTGAACAACGGAAAATGAAACAGGGTTTGCTGGCACCACTTGCTCTTAATCCTCCCCACTTAACATTTCTTCTCTCTTCCTTGAAAACCAAGTCAGAAAACTCCACAGCTGCAGTGGTTACTGTAAGTGTCTTGATTTTTTTTCTTCCCCACCATTTGCAAGACTCCAGCTCTGTCTTGCTGCCGTGGCTCTGTTCTCTGTGACTTTCTGCACAGAAGATCCCTTTATCGTCTCTAGCCTCTAACTCCAGGAGACTTTTATGAATGTCACTGAGATTATCAGACACCAGTGATGTGAGAGGGGGTGACATCCTATTGATGCTCTCTTGGCTAATATACACATGTCCTCTGGGGAAGTTTGTTCTCATCAAATTGCTTCTTGTGTGTCTTCAAAGGACAAACAAAGGAATTGAAACAATTATTCAGAAATTCTAGGCTTTAAGGGCAACAGCTGCTGATGATAATGAGGTAGGATTTTGTTCTGAACTGTGTCACCATTAATCACGTTCCCTAGATAAGTTCTTGAACCTCTATGATGGCCTCAGTGGAAGACTTAGTGAGCAGAATATTGGAGCTGGGAATGTAGGAGACAGTTAATTTAGTAACTTAACAAATCAATTGAAGTTTCTTTTGGAGTTTAGCCTCTGATTATAGGAGTTATAAGTGCTCACATGGGGCACTTCATTTTTCTAATCATTGCAAACTTAAATGATGACTATTTTTCTAGCCCCAATTTGGGCATTTTCTTCTCTCTCTCTCTCTCTCTCTCTCTCTCTCTCTCTCTCTCTCTCTCTCTCTCTCTCTCTCGCTTTTTCTCTGTCTCTTTGTCTCTGTCTCTCTCTATCTCTTTATCTCTCTATCTCTATCCCACCCCCCACCCGTGTGTGTGTGTGTGTGTGTGTGTGTGTGTGTGTGTGTGTCTGTGTGTGTGTGTGTGTGTGTGTGTGTGTGTGTGTGTGTGTGCTTGTACAGAAAGGAAAATTGTGAAACAGGTATTTCCTGGGTTAATTTAGCTATTCCTTTGGGAGTGTTTGTGGGACCTCAAAGTACTTTCCTTCTACACTTTAGGTGACTAAAAAGATCTGGTGCCTGTCTGTTAATCAGCATCAACTGTAGCAAATGGAAGAATGTACATGCTGCTTTCTCAATAGTTGGACCCATGTGTCCCCAGTAAGAAAATTTCAGCTTGTAACCACATGTCAGCCACTTGAGGATAAAATTTGTTTATTCACAGGAGAAATGATGTGGTCACAAACCACCATGTAAACACCTTCCAGGCCAGTTTGTTAAATCTCAGTCACTAATAAACTCTCCCTGATGTTGAAAAGATGGAGGTCAAGGATGGGCCTGGGGTAACATTTGATAACTAGTAAGATAGCAGAGCAGGAGATAGGAGTTCCATTTGGCTAACATTTTTTAATATAAAGACGTAAAGAAGGCCCTGAAACAACAAATATCAAATCTCACCAAAAAAATTAGCATCTACTAAGTGTCAGGAATTATTTTAGGGACTTTGCATGGAACCATTCATTAACAGCTAACTTTTTTTTTTATTGTCCAAAGCTCATATCCTGTGAATGAGGAAAAAAATATGCAAGTAAATAGTGTGCAAATAATAAAATTTCAGATATGATATGTAACATGGAGATAATGTAGGGATGGTGCAACTGAGAACGACTAAGATAAAAAAAAGATGGAAGAAGAGAGCAGGCCCAAGTAGTGGCAATGAAGGAGCCCTGAGCTGAGTTCCCGCTGGCCAGAAAAACCTTGTCATGAATTGTCACATAAAAAGAAGAAGAGTCTTACCAAGGAAGCAGCTCGTGTGGACAACCTGAGTATGAACAAGCTATGAGATGCAAGGCCAGAACAACAGGAGGGGATTGTCAAAGAGAAACATTACTAGACAAAGCTAAACAGGTAAGGGAGACAGGATTGTTTTAAGGACCATCAGTGTGGAATCTTCATGGGACCAGACTAGACCTTCAGCATACAGGAAACAGTTGTGTCACCAGGTCTGTTTGAGGAGCCACTGGCAGGGTGATCAGGATCTATCCCTGGTGCATGAGCTGGCTTTCTGAATCTCATTACCTATGTATGGCCAGACACCTTGCTCCACCTTGATTCAGGGGGGAGGGCCTTGGGCCTGCCTCAACTGAATGTAGCAGTTTTTGCTGTCGTCCTCCCCCCGCCACCAAGGGAGGACTTACCCTTTTGGAGGAAGGGATGGGGGGTGGGTTGGGGGAAAAAGCTGGGGGGAGTGGGAGGAGAGATGAGAGGGGGATCTGTGGTTGGTATGTAAAATGATTAAAAAAATTTTAAGAAAAAAAATTAAATAGATAAATTTTAATAAAACTATTGTACAGGTTTGTGTCTGCTTTCAGGTTTATGCATGTGAGTGAAGTGCTGCCATTGGAGGCCAGAAAAGGATGTTGGAATCCCTGGGGCTGGATTTATAGGTGGTTGTGAGCTATCTAACCCATACGGGTGCTAGGAACAGAAATCCGGTCCTCACCCCTGACTGTTAATTCAAGTGTCTTCCACTTGGTTAGCCAATACCTTTTCTCCCTGAAAGGAACCCAGACCACAAGCCATCCTAATATGAATCAGAACCTGTAATCTAGCCAATCCAAATGTCATTAATCCCTGTGAGTATTCTCATACATAACTTTTTCTAAGAAACGTTCAAAAAAAGAAAAATCCAAGTATCCGTCATCTCAAGCCTTCTCAGGAGGAAATAACCTTTGACTATTTGTTTTCCTGCATTCATTACACAAATATTCAGCTTTCTTCCTGCAGCCTGATGAAGATTCCCAGTTTCAATCGACTCACCAAGGACAGTTGTCACAGAAAACGCTGCAGTGCAACTCATCCCTTGAGAGAAAGCAATCTGTATCTTCATCCACTGAGATGTGAAGTCATGGTTTGCCTCTCTTCTACCTCAGTGTTTCAGCTCAGACATTGTACTCTGAGTCTCCTTCTCATTTTAAGTTTCATACCTCTATGTACTTGGAATAAGCATTTGCTATTTATTCTTCTCTGCAATATCTGAAATCTTATTTTTTTCTAAACAATGTGTATCATTTCTGCTTCAGAGTGAAATACACATACACATGTACACTGAAAAAACAGTGAGAAGTCAGATTAGGATTCCATGTCAACAAATCTTACATACTATGTAAAATCTTACATTCTCCTATTGAGAATACTCCAAGGCGATAATTACAAGAGTCTGTACATCTTTTCAAAGTTGGGATGCTCGGAAAAGAAACACAGGAAGCTGGGATGGAGTTGCTGCTGTTTGGAATGAGAGATAGCAGTGAGTGTATCTCATATGCTGTGGAATAATGAGTGATGATTTATGAGTGACTGTATACCATATTTTTTTCTTCTGAGATTTTAAATATGGTTCTCTGCATGTCCCAGGAAACTCAGTGCCCATCTGTCAATCCAGGAGATGACTCTGCTGTGAACAGTACTCCCTTTCAGCTGTTTTTAAGAAGATATTGCTCTAGGATTCTATTCCACTCCTAATTATTTACCACTTCAGTCTTTTTACAAAATGCTAAGCACCAAATTTATCATGCTATAAAACATTTTTAAAATTGTTATTAGATTAACTCTCAGTACAGCATGTGATATTATCATCGACTTTTATAGGCTGGGAACCAGGTTGCCTTCTATCACTATTAGTCTGAGGCAAATGTCTTTGTTTCAAAAGTGTTTCTTTCAAAAACAAGTTTCTTCAATAGAATGTTACTTTGGAAATTATACCTGTGGCTCCACAGACACAGAGCACACATCTATGACACCTATTGCTATATTTTCAGGGCCTGGCTTAGTGTTTATATAGATATTCAACAAAACTGGTTAGGTACTAGCCCACCCCACTTTCCTTCAGTCATTACGGGAAAAAAGTTTCTATAAAATACAGTTAGTTGTTTGCCACCATTAGAGAGCCAGCCCACACCCTTGAGCATCTTAGGAAATTCATGTCCATTGAGCCATATTCCTAACCTTCACATATACGCATTAGTATTTAATTCATGTGCTGCATGGTCTTACAGATGAATCAATGCATGCATTCAGATTATTTCTCAGGTTAGAATTTTATTGTCATAAATTGATTTTGTGATATTCTGGTCCCATCCTCTAAAAGCAGCATTGTTAAAAAAAAATAACAAATGAAATAAAAATTGTGTCCCTCACTGCTGTTATGACATAATACCTCATAGAAATCAAAGTTCATTGATATATTTGCATTGTGTGGTTTTTCTTTTTGCTGAAGTTGCAGTGACAGGGAAGAAGGAAAGAGAGAGAAAGAAGAAGTAGTAGGAGAAGAAGAAGATGGGGAAAAGGAGGAGGAAAATTAACTTGATAGACATTGCAGCACAGGTTTTGAAATGAAAGAGACTACCATGTAATATCCGGGTAAGAGGATGCATTTGCAGACATCCTTGTAATGGCAAGAGGGAGACAGAGAAGCAGGGATGCATTGGTAGCATTGAGTCAGAGCCAGAGTTTCATTGATAATCTCTGCCTTTGAAGATGAAGGAAAAATTAAAAGGTAAAGAAGAAAGAGAGCCTTTAAAAGTTGAAAATTGTCCTCCCACGCCCACCCATCAATGCTCAAGGCAGGTGGAAAGTTGACCCTGAGGACAGAAGGGCTGCCCCTGCCTGCCACAAGCTGCAACACTCAGGAGAGCAGGACCTGCACCTTACCTGAGCAGCACAATAGAGCCAGTTCTGTGGACAGAGATGTGGGTGAGCCAGCCCTGAAGTTGTGCCCATGGGAGAGCTGTCCCCATTACTCACCTGTCATGTAGTAGCATGGGCAGGAGAGAGATGCCCCTCTGCCCCCAGGCAGGTGGGAGAGCTGGCCTTGAGGTCATAAGAGTGGGAGAGAGAACTAGACCTGACCCTTATCTGTTGCAGCAGTCTGGAGAGTGGGCCCTACACTATACCTGGGCATCACAGCAGAGCTGACCCTGAAGATTTAGATGTGGGAGGTCCAACACTGAGGACATGAAAGCAGGCAAACTGGCCCTGCTCCTTGCTGCAAAATGAGAACTAGTCAATGCAATGCAGGAGAGCTCACCCTGGTGGTGAGAACAAGGGAGAGCTAGTGGGCTGAAGAACTCTGCAACTACCCAGGCCCAGAACCAGGGTTATGGGTTGGCCCACCCCAATATCTACCCCATCTGTGATCTGCTGGATCCAAAGCTTCAGGATTTCCACAACACAGGGCAACAGCAGGATAACCAGGAGGAGTTCCAGTGAGGGCCCAGCATCAACAGTGTAGCAGAAACCAGAGGCCTAGAACCAGACCAATGACTCTACAATGAACACTTGCAAGTAAAGATATATGGACATGGACAGAGGGTTTACTGTGTGACTCACGATGTCACACTACAGCATCCATGACAATATTTTTTTTCTCTTGAATTTTACTTTTTTGTGTGAGGAGAGGATGCAAGAGCAGAGAGAGGGTATGCAGGGATGGAAAATGATAGGGTCAAGATGCATGATATGAAAAACACAAAGAATAAATAAAAGGAAAGTTTTTTTTTTTAAGTTAAAAATTGTCCAGGAAATGATTGTCTCCTATAGTTTCTTCACTGAACACAGTTCTATGGACTCTGTTTAGACTTCCCCCTTCAGAACTAAGAGGCAATAAGTTTATTAAGCCACAAAATCTTTGTTATTTTGTTATAACTGAGGTCATGGCATAATAAAATTACTATTCCAAATTTTCTATTAAGTCAATATTTTTCAAAATATGAAGTTGGAGAAAATGTTAAACTTAATGTTAGTCAGCATAACAATCATTTAGAGCAACTATTACAAGACACATTCTTTAGCGATGTATAATCTGCAAGAAGTAAAACATAGTTCAATTATTTGATTTGATATTTTTTGACAAATTTATAAACCTGTGTCACTGTCTGCTCAAAATGTAAACTCTTATGCTATTTAAAAGGTCTCTAAGCTACCTTCCCATTAATCTCTCCAAGAATAGTGAATGTTAATATTTTATCTTTCTAGATTCTATTCCATTTTATAAGTCATATAAGTAAAATCCTGTTTATATCTTTCACCCAACAAAATGATCTTGTATTCCATCCACAAGTCACAATTACAAGTGTGTTTTGTTTCCCTCTGTTTTTGCTGACTAAAGACATGTGAATATACTTTAATTTTCTCCATTCATTTCTTGGGACACAATTATGTTGACTGGGGTGTTTAGTTGTTATGAATAAAATCGCTATATGCAATCATGCAGAAGACCTTGTGTGCTGGGAGCAATCTTTTTGTACACTGTGAATATTTGTTGCTCTCACTGATCAAATAAAGGGCTGAATGGCCAACAGTTGGTCAAGTAGAGATTAAGTAGGACGTCTGGACACAAACAGAATGAGGGGAAGAAGAACAGAGGGGTCATGGGAGAGTCCTTGGGAGCCAGACACAAAGAAAGCAGATGAACATGCCTTGTTGAAAAAAGGTACCACCACGTGGCAGAGCATAGATAAAAAATATGGATTAATTGAAGCTGTAAGAGCTAGTTAGTAACAAGCCTAAGCTATAGGCTGATCATTTATAAATAATAATAAGTCTCTGTATGGTTATTTAGAGAGCTGGCTGGTGGGACAGTTCTGACTGGTGGGACAAAGAAGGTGTATAGATGCAAGTTTCTGTCCTGCCTGGTCCTGTAGCTATTCAATTATAAATAAACACATGGAGGCTGATATTATTTATAAACTGTTTGACTTATTGTTCAGGCTTCTAACTAACTAACTCTTATGTTTAAATTAACCCATAATTTTTTGTCTATGTTTAGCCATATGACTTGGTATCTTTTCTCAGTCCAGCATTCTCATCTTATTTTCTCTGTATCTGGCTGGTGACTCTGTCTCTGCCCTTCCTCTTCCCAGCCTTCTCCTAGTCTGGTCACCCTGCCTACACTTCCTGGCCAATCAGCATTTTATTAAACCAATAGGTGTGACAAATCTTTAATGTACAAGAGCATTATCACACAGTAAAAGTCCACCTACACTTGTGCATGTGCACATGTCTGCAACAATCTTTATGCTAAACACTGAGGAGTTCTTGAGTCACCAGGAATTAATTCATTTTTAGCTTATGAAAAAAATCTCCATAATGTTTTCCACAATGGTGGCACAAATGAATATTCTTGGTAGTGTAGAATAGTACCGTTTTATCCACATCCTCACCAACTCCTTGACTCTTAGTCTCTTTGGAAGTAGTGACTGTGATGACCATGAGAGGATAGTTCCTGATTTCAAAGTGCATTCCTCTAGTACTGTTGACTAAAATTATTCTTGTCATTTTTCTGTAGATTTTTTTTTGAGGGGGTTCTTATACATTTTGTTTCTGAATTCCTTACCAGACATATAGTGTACTAGTTACTTTTCTGATAGTTGTGACAAATATCTAACAATAAACATTTTAAGAAGAACAGATTGTTTTGGTAACAGTTTGAGGAGGGTAGTATCCATCATGGCATGGAAGACATGAAAGACTCAGCAGGGGGAAATTAATCATATTGTATTCACAGTTAGGAAGCACAGAAAGAACAGGGAATAGGGATGTGGGACAGGGCTAAAACACCTCAAGGCTCAGGCACAGTGACCCACTTCCCCCAGCAGGGCTACCTTGGCTAAAAGTTAAACAACCTTTCTGAACAGTGCCTATAGCTAAGGACATTTGGGGAACAGCTCACATTCAAACCCCAGCACAGAAACTGCCAGTGTTTTCTCACTACCTGTGTGTTGTCTCTTTCCTTTGTTAACTGTTTACATTCTCATTTTATTTCATTGTTTGAAGATTTTTGTGTATGAGTACTATATTTATATCATCCATCCTTGTTTCCCTCTTTGACCAGAGCCTTTTATTTTGATGTATTCACACTTGTCTATTTCTGTTTTGTTGCTTCAGCATTTGGAGAAAATATAAAAATTTATTACCCAAACAAGTATGCTATAGTTTTTTTTCCTAATAGTTTTATAATTTTGTATTTTAGGCCACATAGTCCTTAAGTCTAAGTCATGACTGATATGGATTCACAGCATGCCCCCACGGTTGAGCATGGTTGCATATGCCAGGCAGGACCTAGTCATTTCCCCCTAGTCATTTCCACGTCAAAACGTCTGGCATGACCAGGACCCCGTGGCTTTGTGTGGTTACATAAAGCATGCAGTGCAACCATGTAATCTACACGCATGCATGAAATGGCCACATGGGCCTGTGATTCCGCTCAGGCGAGGCCCAGCCTTTATAAGCCGGCGCCATGATTCCCGGCTCCATCTTTACTCAAGTGTCCTTTCCACGGGCCTGTGCACCTCTGTCTCTTTACCTTAACTTAATAAAACTCTTGTTAGTGAATTTTGTCGTGTTTCGTGACGTTTCCTCGCAGGGTAAGAGCGCCGCAAATAACCAACAATGACCCCCACCTTTTTTTTTTTTTTTTTAAATCTCAAAACCTTAAGGTCTTTGATACTAGTTTCTCACAATTCAATGAGGACTGTACTCCAGACTCTTTCTCTTTACTCCTAACTATTGAACTTTCTAAAGTCTTATGTCATGCAAGTACAATTCAAGAATATGTCTAAGATTTGCAGAGAACGTATGAAGATCTCAGAGTTTAAGTCTTTTGTGGGTTTGTCCTTTAATTAGATTCTCCTTCCAAAGCCTAGCCATTCCTATAACTGGGGAAAATAAAAGTGAATTCAACATTATATTTTCCTTTAAAAAAATACTTTTATTCTTTTGAGTTTCTGCTACCTCTGTGTCACCCTACTATACCTCCACATAACTATTTATATATTTTGTTTGGCATTTATACTTGCTAATAGTATTAATGTGTATTTCTGTGGTACTATTATTCAAAGTAAGAATTCTCCAAGGAAAATTTTTAAACTAATGCCTGAAATGTAAAACATAAGCAAAAAAATAAATAACTCACACACTGCAAATAAGTTTCTCAACTTATTCAACCTTTTCTACCCACATATAAGCTTACAGAAGAAAAAAAAAACCCACAAAAACTAGATTAGCCAAACCATGAAGAAACAAGTAAATTCAGAGTATGTAGACACCACTACACAGAACAACTAATCTAGTTTCTTCAACCAAGTAAGGCTATAAAAATAGAAAAAAAAAGACTTACATGATAAAAACAGGTTAATATAAATTACCCAGGATCTGGGGATTTTCCTACGCCTTGTGTGGGATATCTGAGGGGAAAAAAATCTACATATACTATGCTCTTATGTCTGTTAACTTTATTCCGCTAAGACAAAATTCCATCTATTCAGCTACAGCTCTGTCAGGCATTCAGGACAAGAATAAATCTAGATACACCAAGCTCTTTATTGGTCTACTTTATTTCTCTGGGGTGAAATCCTGTCTCCATAGCTTCAGTTCCATCCTGATACTCAGCTCTTCTTTGTCCCCTCATTTACTGATCAAAGTCGGCTAACAACTAAGCTCTTATGCTCCCTGCCTCATCTTTGTCCTGTTTCTTCTCCCTCCATCCCTATTTGCTCTACTTGCTCTATACTCCTGGCTCAAGAGTTCTGCCTTACCACCATCTACCTCTGTGTTCTTCTCTTCTCCCTGGTCTTGGCTGTTCTCTCTGTTCTACAGAAAATGCCTGTCTCGCCTTCCCCTGGCCACTGAGTTCTCTCCCTCCTCAGGAATGTTGCTCTACCTTCCACCCTGATATGTAAAAACCTCTATTGTTCTTAGTCAATTCCTCTGGAGAGCCACTAGGCCTCAAGGCAAGAGAATGGTCTGAGCTTCATTAGCACAAGAAACAAAGCTATGTGTCTCCTACTAGCTTGTCTTTGCCTACATGATCTTATCCAAGTACTGACTCCTGCAGAGAAGTTAGTTACCTAGAAGTTCAGCAGGTCTGAGGAGCTGAACTGTTTGCTAATTGGTCTGGAAATATTTGGGCATGCAAGAATGTCATAGTAGAAGACAGCTGAAATATTAGAAGCAGGATAACACCAAATATTCATAATAAATGGCTTGCCTTTTGACAGACCCTTGACTGGTCAAAGTATAGCTTTAATACACAACTGAATCTCTATAATATATATTTTGTGGTCTGTCACAGGTTAAGAACAAATAACAACCAAATGCCATAACTGGTTAGATTTTTAAAAGTCAATACCAGAGGATGTATTTGAAATTGTTAAAGAAACTTGGACATTAACTGAGTGTTAAATGACATTAGACAACCTGTTTGTAGATGCAACAATGGCATGGTGCAGATGTTATTATAACATCAACAGCTAATGCTATATTCCAGAAATCTTAATAGCAAAATAACATAGCATCAGCATCAGAAAATTTTATATTAAAAAAATTAAAACAGGCAAAGCATGGAAAGTAAAATACTCTGGCAAAATACTGAAGTTTTAAGTCAGAGACAGAAAAGTTGATTCTACTGTTCTTTGAAAATTTCAATATTTCTGACAAGTTTATTCTAACCACAGCTGGAAATGACTGCATAAGAATGCCCTCATGTTAACTCCAGCCAGGACTGGCAAGGCTGTGTGGTGTGTCCCTGCCCTCTATGCCTCTGGAAGGTGTCGGTTTAGGATGAAGACACTTTTCCCAAGAGGAAGGAAAAGATCCATGTAATTGTTGCCTTATTCAAGGTTATTTATTTCTGTCTTGATGAGCAGCATTTTCTTTGTCTCACTGTGTGTATCCAAGAATCTGTTGGGGTGATAGTTAAACAGCACTGGTTGGTGGCAGTGGTTACTGGTGGAAAAGTCACGGGCCATGGCCACGACCACCAGAGGTACAAAGAGCTTTATTAGAAAAAAGCCAGGCCTGGAGAGAAAGGAAGATGGTGGGAGCAGAGAGAAAGCAGAGAGAGCATATATATAGAGAGCATGGGGTCTGAGAGAGCGTGGCATCGGCGCCTGGCTTTTTAAGGTGGGTACATAGTTGCCAGCACCCCCTGATGATGTAAGCTGCCAGACCCCAAGCTGCGCATGTGCTGGAGTGAAAGCAGGATCCTAATATGGGGTGTGTGCATGAAAGGCACTGCCAGGGTCCCCAATATTCACTTTCCTCTTCTGGGCCCAAACACATGCCTTCTGTGTTCAATTTTGGAAGAAAATAATATACAATAAAATTCATATTTCTGAAAAATTAGAGGATACGTGAACTAAATTATTGAGAACCACAGAAATCTTTAGGTCAACAAAAAGTAATATTTAGTTATGTTAAATCACTGATTTTTTTAATGAGCTTTTTTGTTGTTATTGCTGCTGATATTCATATTAACTCAGAATAACTTGGTTAATAAGCATTAATTAGAAATGACAACATTCATCATAAATAGGAGTGATAAAATATATTTTTAAAATGCTCAATAATAGCATAGCTATTAATGAATAATTAGGTGATTATTATATGTTAGACTCTGTTTTGTAAGAATTATGTTTTATTGTATTTGTGTAACAAATACAACGAAGCTCTTACATTTAGCACATAAAATTGGAGGTTCCCAAAATAATATTACAAATAATTTTCTCAAGTTCACACTGTTAAGACACAAAGATGCCAAATTTTGAAATCAAATCCATGTACCTCTGAAGTCCATATTTGTAACCATTGTGTTGAAGACTCTGTGTTGAAGTTTATCCTGTGGTATACTTGATCAAAATGTTAAATCCATATTTTATTCAGTACCAGTGGATACACTGAATAACTGCATAATGAAGTATAATCAAGAAACCAGTGAGACCACCAAAATGACTACTCCATGTATGGGGAGAAGGATTTTTATTGTAGATATGAGAGAGAGAACAACCAGACTGATGATAGCCAGGATTATCTCTCAAGAGCAGAGAAAATAGCAAAACTAGAGGGAGAGTACTGCCAGTGAAAAATGGTTATGTTGCAAAGCAAGGAGAGTGGGTTAGCTGGAGCACCCTGGAAACCAGCATAGTGTCAGGGGGTGAGGGGGTTGAGAAGGGCCAAGAAGCTAGCACAGGGGCTTTGATGTTCATAATAGGTACATGTTACTAGGGGCTGCAGGACCATGTAACTAGAGGTTAACATGGGGTTTGATATGTAACCACAGGTATGTGCCAAGGGAGGTGGCTCTTCTGGCCAGCAGAAACCAATTTCACAGGTTCTTGAGGAATATAGGCTTTTAAATATCCAACAGTGTCTCAGTTTGGGTTACTATTGCTATGATGAAACACCGTGACCAAAATCAAGGTAGGAAAGGTAGGATTTATTTGGCTTATGCTTCATCCATAGTCCATCTCTGAAGTCAGGACAGGAACTCAAATAGGGTGAGAACTAGGAGACAGAAGCTGATGCAGAGGCCATGGGAATGCTGCTTACCAGCTTGCTTCTCATGGCTTGATCAACCTGCTTTCTTATAAAAACCAGGACCACCAGCCGAGGGATGGCACCACCCATCATGTGCTGGTCCCTCTCCCATCAATCACTAATTAAGAAAACACCATTTAGTGTTTCATACAGCCCAAACTTATGGAGACATTTTTGAAATTGGGGTTCCCTCCTCTCAGATGACTCTACCCTGTGTGAAGTTGACATAAAATTAGCCACCACAGCCAGCAATTCTTCAGAATTTAGCCTGAGCTGAGGAATTAGGACCTAACAGAAGGAAGTGAAAACACATAAGGAAATTGGTTGGAAGGAGATTTAGAAATTGTTTCCTCCGTGATTTAACTCATCCTTAGCACCTTGCAGCTTCAAATATTCATTGTTAAGTATGCTGTTTTTAAAGAAGTCATGGCTTCCATAAACAATGGGTATGCAGGTGGGATTGGGAATGTGAGGGAGGGATTCTTTACCCATTTGATTAGTTGTGCATTCTATGACTCTTGGTACTTCAGCCTTAGAAGATAGTTTATGTTACCATGAAGTTCAGTCTTCTCACTTTACAAGCAAGAGAAGAGTTACAAAGAACAACTCAGTATGAAGACATTCTAATCAGTAGAGATAAATGATAAGCAAGAACCCTCAGGTTAACCACTCAAGGATCTGGGAAAACTGCTATTAGGAGCAGTTAAATAAAAATAATAGAAAACTAAGCATTGCAGTTTCCTTCTCCATAAGTTTGAAAATTACAAATGGTTTTTTAAGTACACATGGTCATCCTTATAATATCCACCGCAGCCAGTTATGAATATTTGATGGAATGCTTCTGAGGTGCCCAAGTGAAATAACCTGTCCTTGTGAAATATTTTTGACTCATTTTTATTTTTTATTTTTAAATTCATTTTTATTAAAATAGATTTACATCACTTCCTTTTCCTTTTCTTCCCTCTGCCCCTCCCCAGCTGCCCTCCTTTCTACCCCTCCCTCCATGCTCCTTTCATATATTTATTGTTAAGTCAATAGCCTTTTTTTCTTTGATTATTTACAAATCAATGAGATAAATGCAAAATGTGATGGTAAGAAAGATGTAACAGATGGAAAGGGAAATGGGAAGGGCCAGCTGTCTACAAGGTTGGTAGGGAAAGTATACCAGGCTAAAACATAAATATCATATACCAGTCTAAAACATAAATATCATAATTAGACAGAAGGACAAGAACAATGCCTTCTGAAAAGAATCCAGTACAAAGGTCCAGAAGTAACTTGTATCCATAGGAAATATGTATGTATCTTGGCCTCACAGTCAGCCTACCAGAAAATAATCACCTTCCTCTGGATTTACCATATTTGGCATCTCTCACTCTACTCTTTAAATTCCTTACCATTACCTGCTTAAAGTTTTTTTTTTTTTCATTTTCACATTAATTCCTTTAATGTTTTTTATGTGGGTGTCCATCTGGCCCAACTAAAACTCACTCGCAAGACTCTAACCTTTTAACAACCACTAGGAACATTCTCCATACATGTTTAATTACAGTACATCTAGACTGATTAATCTAATTTCTGAAACAGATGAAGAGCTAATATCTCCATGTGTATAGACAGATGGAAAGGGAATATCTCGTACTCTATTCCATGGAAAGTCTCTACAGTAATTCCCTGACCACCATACCCATGGAACAATGAGGATAATGATTTCATGGTTTTAGTGCCATGATGAGGAAAGAACATGCTGATAAGCATTGCTAGAGCACATAGTCAGGAAGCCAGCCTCCATTCTTCACTCTGACAGACATTTAACTAGTATGAATGGGCCCTTTCTATGCACCAGAGAGATTATAAATAAAAACCAAAACAGTGGTTTCTTTCTTTCTTCAAAATCATAATATTGTTCTCCAAAGTTGCAGAAAATAGGTAGATATAGGTTTCTATATTATTCACAATACTATATATATTCTTTTTAACACGTACATATTAATTATAGTTAAATATCTATGCACTTTTTGTGTGTACATGTATGTGCATGTAGGAGGGTGCACATATACTTTTGTGCATGCAGTGACCAGAGGTTCATGTCATAGGTCTCTCTGTAGCTCTCCACCTTATTTTTTTGGGACAGGATTTCTCACAGAATCTGGCACTCACCAGGACATGTGGCCTGGATTGTCAGCAAACACCAGGGGTCCTCCTATCTCTGCTTCCCCAGGACTGAGATTATAAGCATACACCATCACATACACCTTTATACATGTGCGCTAGGGGATGCTTGCAAACATTTTACCAAGCAAGCCTCAGAGGGGCTTCTCCGAGGGATTGTCTAATGCCATCTACAAGAATGTTAAGTTCTTTGGTATTGAAGGACACCTTTCACAATGAAACATACTAGGTGACAATCAAATTGCAGACACACCAATAAAAATTGATTAAAGAATCTTTCTTTGAATAACTCCCAATATCATAAACATCTGATTGTGGAATCAGGCCCTATTCGAACACACTAACAAATAGAGGAGTGCAATTCAGATAGATACAGGCTCATTTAGAATTTAGAAGAGATTATCAGTAGAAAGGCTATGGATGTGACCTATCCACAAGCATGAATTTTTTCATTACTACCAATGGTTTCTTTTCTGGCCATGGCCAAAGACAGTATCAAACCCATTCTTGAATTTCTGCCAGTGCTTAATTTCTGTCTCCCACTGTCCTTGGGGATCTTCCTTCCTGATTTCTTCCCAGCATTATCATTCCTAGATTCCATTTACACACTTGATCTCTTTGTACAGACATTACCTGCAGATCCTAAGATGACTATCAAGTTGGGTTGGGCCATAGATATTTGTTTACCCATGAGACTTTACTTAGCAGGTGGGTGGACCAGTCCTAATCAATCTCATCGATCACCCAATAGCAGAAATTGCCTGGAGAAGTTGTGACTGGTACATTTGTAAACTCTGTGCCTGTATATGGTCTTGAACACAGATGAGCGGCATTCTCGATTCTTGCCAGGTTCTCCAATCCAATTCCAAAAGGTTCAACCTTACTAGAGCATGGTCTTCCTCCAGAAGACTTTGATTCTGCCTCAGCTCTGTGCTTAATACTCTTCTGTAATTTCACTCAATCATAAAAGCATACTTTACAGAAGGTTAATCATTTCATGGCACTTTTTGTTTAAAATTCTTTCACAAACCCATCTTCTACTCAAAAGCAGACCCCTACCATGCCCTGCGAGACCCTGCTTGGTCAGAGTCTTCAGTCCTCTCTGATGATAACCATTATTAATTCATTGTTCTTTAGTCAGTTTCTGAACACTTGTTTTTGTTGTATATCTAAAATAAGTCAAGCTCATTCTCACCCAGTAGTCTTGAAACTTGCTACTTTTTTTGTCTGCAAAACTCTCAGTCACAGGGGATTGTCTGCAGCTTCTTCTTGGCAATCTACTATTGTGTGCTCTGACCATCCATTCTCAGCCTACTTCCTGGGAGTCATTCTTACCCTACTCAGTCTTTACTCAGTTGTTCTAGTTAATTCTATGCATAGCTCTTATTATACTCTCAAACTTCCTTACTTACTTTCATAAGTAAAAATGAACATGCTAAGTATCTAACATCCCCAGTCCATCTTGATGACCAAGGAGGTTGAGTATATCTCTACTTCAGTGATCACCCACTCTTTCCTTAGACAGAGGAATAAAGAATATGAGAGTTATTTCAGTTGGCATCTTCCCTGCAGTGCTCTTAAGGTAGGAGCCTACTCACCCTCTCTTTCCTGGTATTTTCATGAACATTTGGCCCATATTGAATATTCAAATAGGGAATATTCAAATATTATCTGCCTCTGTAAACTCAAGGAGAGTGGGCTACTTAATGTTCCAGAAGTCCATTATTAAACCTTCTAGCCACTCTTCTTTCAGACTTTAGCTTTGTAAGTAACAGTGAAACTCAAGTGCATCCTATTTCTCAGCTAAAGAGAAAGTGTAAAATGGGGGTTGTCTTAAAACACCCCTATTCCCTTGAGATGAAGTAGGAAGCATCCTCCTCTCTCTCATCTCCTCCAATGAGGCTGATGCTCAATTTCTCTTTGTGTATCTTCTCTTCCTTCCTCTTCAGAGGTTGGCATGTAGCTGTCTTGACTGCAGTGATGGCTGGAGGAGACAGGGAAATGTACTTTACATGCCACCTTTGAACTCCTCATGTTACAGCCTCACTTTTCAGTTTGGAATAGGACATTTATTACTAGAATGCTTCATGAAAACTTTTCCACATCACTTAGTAATCATACACACACACACACACACACACACACACACACACACACACACACACACACATCCATAATTTCATCCAGAATCTTTAAACATTTGTATGGGCTAAGCACCTTTGACAAACCAAATAGAATTGTCTGAAAGAGACCAGTTTGTCTCTGCTACTTCATGCCAGGTTAATATCGAACTCTGTCTCCTCCTTCTAGAATTTACATACTATGAAAGAGATTTCTCCATTTTGTTCTTCACTGTGAATCCTTTGAGCCAGGGATACCTAGGAAGATTACCTCCACTAAAAATATCAGTAAATTGATTGAATGATTAAACATTAATGTGTGCTAGGCAATAGTGGTTAATACTGTATAGTAAGATAAGTGCATAAAGGCAGTTATTATTCTTTTTAAATTAAAGAACCAAGGTCCAAATCAGTTAAGTTGTCTTGGGTTATGCATATATAGTCTTTTCCAACTAGGATTAAAGTCTAACCAATTAGACTCTAGGATATTTATTCTATTAGACCATTAATTCATGCAATGTACGACCCATCCTCTAGGGCTGGAACTGAGCTGAGGACTTCTTCATTTTCTTATATTTTGACAAAAGAATAAAGCAGGGCACAGTCAACTCCAGGACAATGTGGAGCTCACTTGCTGCAAGGTTTTAGGAGGTACTAACTTTATTTGGCAGGTGCAGTTTCTAAAAGGTTCTGATGGATGATGGCATCTTGTATTACTCTAAGAAGACACTATGAATCCTGGGAGCTATTCATAAAGATATACATATTCTATATGAATGTTTTTAGAAGGTGGAATTGTGGTAGAAACAGAAGGAAAAGAATCAGAGAAGCCATGAAGCTGAGTGCATCATAGTGGGTAACTGAACAGATATTGTAGATGGGGAGTACTTAGCTTTCAGTATAAGACTTAAGAGCTCTGAATTAGAAGCACTGAGCCTAATAGATGTTACTACTAAGAGGAATTAGGAACTTCATGATAACTTGCAATAGTAGCTATGAAAAGAGATACATAAAGTAGATACAATGAGGAAGCTAGCTGGAATCTTTGGATGTTCATCCCAAATAGTGGGGCACAGAATTCATAGTGGACCGATGCCTCATGTTTCCAAAGATATGACTTTAATTCCCAAAAAAGGAAAATTGGTTCCATATGAATCACTAAACACAAAAAGACAGGTAGCAGTGACAGGACCCAAGTGGTCTCAGTGGGATCCAAAAAGTTCTTACCATTTCTGTTATTGTCACAATGTTTGCAAGATGATATACAAGCTGTCTTTGACTGAGATCTGGTTTCCTCCATATTATACACGGTTTTCTCCCTTTACACATGACTGTGGAGTGGGTTGAAGAATTGTCAAGCTGCCTATCAGCAGTGTGGCAGATGCAGGAGAAAAATAAAACAAGCAAGCAACAAAAACCATGACTGGGCATCATTACAATTGAATTATAGTTTGAAGGCATCACCGAGTTTTGCACTTGTAAGTCAGTCTACATATATAGCTACAGGTATGTTTACATTTGTATCTTTCACTCTTTACTCTAAATGTCAAGCACATGTTCCGTTCTGAACGTGTGTGAGTCATGTGACTGGGACAAATTGGAGAAACGTGTCTGCATCACTAAGGATAAGCTGAGATGGGCAAATGAGTTGCCGGACTGCTTTGCAGTGTTGGCTCCAGGGTCTTCAGTTCTAGGCCTGGTGTGTGCTGGTGGGGACTCCCAGCTCAGAGAGGGACATTTAAACAGGAGCAGCTTCCCTTCCCTGAATTAAGAGATCTCAGTATTTTCCCAGCTTATTTGTGTAAAAAGCAGGCAACAGAGAGATTTTCGTATAATTTTTGGCCTGTTCTGGGTAATCAGCAGCAACTGGTCCAGTATCTCAACTCATCTGTGAAAGCAACAAGAATGTACAGGGTTGTTGCACAAAGATGGAGTGGAGAGAGCAAACTACAGACTATTTAGTTTCATATCTAAAAGTTTGAAATAATATTTTCTCTGTTTACTGATAAATATTTGTTCTGTGAAAAATATAGTATATAATGCACTACAAAGAACAATATTTTCACCTACTAATAATTTGTGTTGTCTATGTATTAATTAGAAAGACATTTACTGATATCCACATGTGCCAGGTACCATATTGATCTCTAGGTATATGTTAATGAGAAAATGAGAATTTGCATTGAACTTATGGGCCTTCCTTATTTCCACATCAAATGTTAGTATTAATATCCTGTCATGCCGGGCGGTGGTGGCGCACGCCTTTAATCCCAGCACTCGGGAGGCAGAGCCAGGCAGATCTTTGTGAGTTCGAGGCCAGCCTGGGCTACCAAGTGAGCTCCAGGAAAGGCGCAAAGCTACGCAGAGAAACCCTGCCTGGAAAAACCAAAAAAAAAATAAAAAATAAAAAAAAAAAAAATCCTGTCACAGAGGTTTTATTCTAACCCAATTATCATACCTATGTCACACGACTGTTTCAAGCTCTGCCCAGGGGCTACTTTCTTGGGACATAGGGCTGACGTCAATCAGACCTGTGGATGCAAGCAAACTTCATCTTGTATTTGAATGTGACTCGAAAAATTTGCTCAGTTTGTTCAATGCTTCAGAGTCTCCATACAATGAGGGTAGTGATGATTGCTTAATCTTCTTGCTGCTGGAACTTAATGCATTAAAGCTTATTATGTTTTTATGCAGCATCTGGCATACAAAGAGTCTTTATAAATTATGGCTTAAGTTTTTACTTGGTTGAAATAAACAAGTTAGAAAAATAAATAAATGCTGTGTGAGTCCTCAAACAGTATTTAGCATAGTCCAAAATAATAGAGATAGAAGCAGAACAGTGGTTACCAGAGACTAGGAGGAAGAGGGGATGATCTATTTCTTCATTGGTAGAGATTCAGTTTTGCAAGATGCATATTTCTAAACATCGATGGTTCTAACTATTGCCCACTATGAATGTATTTAACACTACTGAACTGTAGTCTCAATTTTTTATTCATTTTACTACGATAAAAAAATGTGGAAAGCTTAGAGATTCTCACTTTTACTGCACGATCATGGGCAGGTAGACTATCTCTCCTCCCAGCTCTCCATCTCATGCTTGTCACCAAGGGCTACTCTAAGGGCTTCTAAATAATTCACATAGCTAGAGGCAGGCTCAGACACAAGCATAGGTATGATTTCAGCTTGCTCCATTAAAGTCCATTCCCATGCAGCATTTAGGCCCTGAAGCACCCATAAATAACCCAAAGCTAGGGAAGCTCCATCCACTGGAGGATCCCCTGCCAGCACTGTGGGGTGCTCCCCTGCAATAGCTTTGCCAAATGAATCAAACTCTATCTCTGGAAAGCATGACTAGGGACAATAACTGCTTCACTCCCATGGTGGAAACCGCTCCTGGACCAATCTCCCAGGAGCCTGAAAAGTAAATCCAATGGATCAGCATTGCTTTGCCCCCGATCTAGAGGGCAATAGACAGAATATGTGATCCCCAGACTCATTGACAGTGCCACACTATCAGCTCCAACTACTTGGAAGCAGCTGAAGCCCTTCTACATTACTATGAATTGCTCCTCTTTTAAAGTACACTTGGTCCAAGGATAGACAACACCAAGCTTCCCTCAAGCTGGTTCTCTGGACTCCTACTTCCCTCAGGGGCACTCACTTCCTAAAATCTAGGCTTAAATTTCCAGTTGATTCCAAAGGATTTGCAGGGTCTGACACACCATGGTGTGGCTGATGAAAGGTCTTTTTCTCCTGGGTCTATCTGGATTTCTTTGCTGTGTCCTACAAAGATATCTTATAAAGTGCTAAGGGGAACACATTAATTACCTAGGGCTGCTGTAACAAATGTTATAAATAGTGAAGCAGCCTAAAATAACAGACATGGATTCTTTCATATATCTGAAGATCAAGAGTGTAAAATCAAGCTGTATGTGATAGTAGTTCCTTCCGGGCTCCAAGGAAGAATCTGTTGCATACAGTGCCTTCCCCAAGCAGTCCTAGGCCTTGGCTTGAAGTATAAGATCCCTCTGGTTCTGTTTCATGTGTGCTTCTTCTCTAATTTCTTTTGTGCCTCTATATTCTGAGTGTTCGTCTCCTTTGAAGATCACAGTCACTAAAATTACTCTCATTCTTCATGATCTTCAGTTTTGGTTTTGTTGTTGCTGTTTTTACTTGGACGGGGACATCTTATATTTATTACATCTGGAAATTTTCTATTTCTAAACAAAGTACTATTCATGAGTACTTGAGTTAGGAATTCAATATATCTTTTTTGTTGTTTTTGTTCCGGTTTTTTGAGACAGGATCATGTGATGGACTGAGGATTGCCTAAAACTCATGATTTTTCTGTCTCACAAACTATGACTGCAACCAGTAATCATCTCAGTACATGAAGACTTCTGAAAATATGACTGGACACGTACCATTAATTAATTAATTAATGGGACATTTGAATGTATAGAAAAATATAAATGTATTAGGTGATCTTTGTAACTCAAACAATGCTTTTCCGTGTGACCAGAGTATGATGTCATAATATCATGCTATTGATAAACTAACCACTTAAATGTAAGATAGGTCAAAATTGGCTGATTCTATATTACAACTTATCTTCCAGAAACTATCAGTTGTTGGGTTTGGGTATGATATTAAAAAAATATATCAACAATTATCTCTAATGGCTATTTCAAGATACAAATTTTTCCTATTATATATCTCTAGGAAGTAAAATTTTCTTTATTTAATTCGATGGAATTACTTCAATAGGCTATATTAAAAAGAAACATGGGAACTCCAGCTTTTAGTCCCGGATGACTTTGAGACAGGTTATCTCTTGTCCATCAATGTGCATACCAGGCTAGCTGGCCTATGAGACAGAGTAAGGTTTCTTTCTCTTCTCCAAAGCCTTGGTAGGAGGTACTGGAATTATGAATGTTTACACTACTACATCCAGCTTTTACATGGGTTCTGGGGATTTGATCTCAGATTCTCAAGCTTGCACAATAATTACTTAACCCACTGATCCATCTCTCCATCTCTGTTAACCTTATTTCTTGATACAGAGCATTCACCAACTGACCAGAATGACAGGCCAGTGAGCTCTGGTGATCCACCTATCTCTGGACCCCAGGACTGAGGGAGCTGAGATGCATGCTACCATGTTCATCTTTTACATGGATGCTGAGAACCTGAACTCAGCTTTTCATGCTTGCATATTAGGCATTTTACTGATGAAGATATCTCCCCCTCACCCTCCCTGGTTTGCTTCCCCCCCGCAAAAAAATTAATGTAGCAGTATTAATACTGTAATTTATGTATGTCTATATGTTGTAGAATATTATTTTAAGATGTGCTACATTTGTTTATGCTGTGGAACATTTGTTTAATGATGCAATGATGTATTGCAATCTTTTATGCTGCATTTGCTTAACTCTGTGAAGCTGTGTTACTTTGCCTGTCTAAAACACCTGATTGGTCTAACAAAGAGCTGAACAGCCCATAGTAAGGAAGGAGAAAGGATAGGTAGGGGTGGCAGGCAGAGAGAATAAACAGAAGGAGAAATCTGGGAAGAGAAGGAGTGAGAAAAGGAAGAAGACTCCAGTGCCAGCCGCACAGCCATATAGCCAACACAGAATAAGAAGGAAAGAAAATATATACAGACATAGAGAAAAGTAAAAACCCAGAAGCAAAAGGTAGATGGAATAATTTAAGCTAAGGGAAGCTGGCTAAATTAAGCCAAGCTAAGGCCAGACATTTATTAGAAAGAGTAAGCCTGTATGTGATTTATTTGGGAGCTGCATGGTGCACCCCCCCCCACAAAGAGTTTAAAAAAATCTATAACCTTAAATCCTATGAAGGAAAGATCTTTCAGATACTCAGTAAGTGGAATTCCTGAGCAGAAGACAATATGTAAGAGCTATTAATGCAGAGGGAAGACTGTGGAATTTCAAACCCAGGACTTGAGCCCCACGGCTCCTATGTGACTAGGCACTCTTTATTTTCCAGTCATACTGGAGACAGTGCTCCTTTAGCTACATTTTGCTTTGTGTAGCTTAATATTTCCTAAACAAATGTATTAGTAAATCCTTTGCAGCATCAACTTTACTGCTTCAAGTTTCTCCTTCGCCACTGGGAGAAGAAGTGTTCTGATGTGTGGAGGCACCTACTACTACCAAAAGCACTGCATAAAGGTGTTTTTCCCTCCATGGCAGTCACAGCCTGTTAACATTTGGTGAAGTGTCAACAATAATTACCTCCCTGTGATGGAAATAACAACATACTTATGGATCAGCCTAATCGCAATGCCAAAATGTTTTTATCTCAACCCAAACACAAGCTCATTTGGTTTTCATTATGCTTTTAGTCTTTATAGACCTCAGAAATTCTGGCTACAGATAAGGCCATTTGGGACAAACATTTCTCAAATAATTAGCTGGTTTGCATACTACAGCAAAACTCAGGCAAAGGTCCACAATGACCTGCAAGTAATAAGTGCTAAGTGTCTGCATGGGCAAGTCCAACCCTAAAACAAAAGAAAAAGAATGAGACCTTTGAACCACTCTTCTGCTAATGGAAGAACACAATGTTACCATGAGAGGCAATGCTAGTGGCCTTGTCCAATGTCTCTTCTGCAGTAAGAACTTAACTAAAAATCTTCTTCTGTGTAATCCCATCTCTCATATTGCTAACGAATACTTAACTCTTCCCAACTATGCTAGATAGTTTTACACTAACTTGATGCAAGCTAGAGTCATCTGAGAGAAAGGAACCACACAGTTAAGAAAATAGAGGCTTCCTCACTCAGCAGATGGGAGAGAGTGCAGAGACCCACATCAGGATATTATACAGAAAGAGCAAGTCTAAATTGGAGGTCTCCAACAGGTTCTTCCCTTTTGGAGATTGGGGAACCCCAGGGAGGAGGGGAAGGAAAGATTGTAGAAGTAAGAGAGGATGGAGGGCTCTTGAGAACATGGCCCACTGAATCAACTAAGAAGGGCTCACATGGGCTCACAGAGACTGAAATGCCAAGTACAAATCCAGCGTGGGTCAGCATCAGGTCCTTTGTGTATATGTTATGGTTGTTAGCTTGGTGTTTTGTGGGACTCCTACAGTGGAAGCAGGTGTTTCTCTGACTCTTTTGCCTGCTCTTGAGACTCTTTCCCTCCTGTTGGGTTGCCTTGCCCAGCCTCAATGTGAGGGCCTTTGCCTTGTCTGAACTGTATTTTGTTTTGTCTGTTTGGCCGTTATCTTTTGGAGGCCTGCTCTTTTCTGACGAGGAAAGGGAAGAGGAGTGGATCTTGAGGAGGTGGGAGGTGGTGGGAAGCTGAGAGGAGGAGAAGGAGGGGAAACTATGGTCAGGATATAGTGTATGAGAGAAAAATCTATTTTCAATAAAAATAAAAATTAAAAGAAAATGCCTCCGTGTGACAGGCAGGTGGGTTGGGTTGGGAAAGGACTTAGTTTTTTTTTTTTTTTTTTTTTTTTAAGGGGCTCCAATGAGTATATGGATAACACAAATGGGACTTGGGTTTTTTGTTTTTGTTTTTGTTTTTAAGGGCAGCACAAGGGTGGGTAGGTGAACCTGGGAAGATTGGGAAACAAGTGTTATTGTTCTGCATTGTATGAAATTCCCAAATAAATAATAAAAATAGTATGTTGAGGGAAAAAGACTGGGATGTTGGCAAGCTTGCAGAGCATTTTTTTAAAATCAGTGATTGATGAGGGAGGGCCAAGCCAAAGAGGGGTGGTGCCACCCCTGGGCTGGTGGCTTTAGGAGCACCACTATAAAAGGGCAGGCTGAGCAAGCCACAAGGAGCAAGCCAATAAACAGCACTCTTTCATGGCCTATGCATCAGCCCATGCCTCCAGGCCCTGCTTGTTTGGGGTTTCTGCCTCAGTTTCCCTCAATGGATTGTAATTCAGGGCATGTAACCCAAATGACACCCTCAGACTGTTTTAGGTCATGGTGTTTTGTCACAGCCATAGAGAAGTAACTAGGACACTAAAGCAGCTCGATGCAAGTGTTGTGAATGCCTCACCCTGCACACCTAACTATCCAAAAATGCTTTGTGGTTGTGTTTTCTTTCTGCATTTCTAACAAGTTTCCAACTAGTGATGGTAGTGCTGACGCTAGTAGTCAAGGATGATGCTTTGAGAACATCTGACTAAGAGTCTAAGCACAGTTCCTCGAGACTTATAGGATAACATGTTCTGAGTTGTTTGCAACTGACTCGGAACAGTGCTCATTCACATATTGGAACTGACTGGCTGGTGAATGAGGAACAAGGCTGTGTTAATAGGAGAGCAGCGGTGTGAATAATCCACTGCCCTGGATAATCCAAAAACCACTGCAGCTTGGTTTTGGAAGGTGTTCAAGGCAGATTTTAATTTTGCACAGCACAGGATTTGCCTCATAAATAGGTTTTGCTAAGGCCAGTGTTAAAATCCTGTGACTGTGGTCTCAGTAAACATATATTTTCCTCCAGAAGGGATAGGGTATGTTGGCTGACTGGGCAGACATATCTGGCTGGCACTCACAATTTACAAAGCAGGCACTCAAGCTCCCCAGTGGAGAGCTGAATCCACAGAGGGTACTACAAGCTCCCCAAAGGATAATGGATAGCTGAATTCACAGAAGGCACTAAAAACTACAGTTGCCAAGAATGTGCCTCAAAGTGTGTGTGTGTGTGGGGGGGGACTGTTTATTTCTTTCTATACATTTCCACCCTGATTAAGCTCATCACCTGCAGCATTTCATTGATCTCTCCTGTGCTCTCTGAAGACACTCACATAAAACACAAAGGCTAGAACCAAAGATGTTTGAGTGTGGCAGATAAGTGTTTATAATTTTGTCTTATGGAGATTGTAAAGGAATAATACTACCCCAAGCTCACAGATCTTGCTATGACTAATAGGCACAGGAAAGTTTGTGGTTAGAGGCAGTTACAGTTTGCAGATGGTCCACATGAGAAAAACTTCAAGCTTGGGAACTACCTGTTCTTTGCTCAGTACCCCGTGGATGAAGCCTTGTTGGCATGTCCTTTATCTTCTTCCTCTCGTCTTCTTTTCTTATTCCTTCCCTATTTCAGTGTCTTATCCAGCACACAGAAAGAAACAGTGAAGGGTGCATCTTGTGAGGTCTTGGAAGAAAGTGTATTCAATGACACTGTAAACAAAATTTGTTTCAGACAGAAGTAAGCACAATACCATAAATGGAAGAAGTCGTGATATTACCTCAATTGTTGTCTTCTTGTTATGGGGAAAACACTGTGTTAAATGTCTAGCATGAATTACTTTATATTTAATTTTCCAAATCTCTTTCATAATATGTTTTCTTTCTAGGCCTTATTTTACAGGTGAGAACACTGTGGCCCCAGGTGCATCACAGTGGCAACCATGTACTACTTATATTATATAATTATTTGTACATAAAAATTATTTTTGGACAATGTATTTTGATCATAGTTTTAATCTCCTCTCTGAATTCCTTCCAGGTCCTACACACTCATGTTCTTTTTGTCAACTTCATGTTCTTTTTGTCTCTGTCGCTATCTCTGGGAGGCCTGCCTGTGTTTTGAAGGGAAGGTGGAGGAAGAGTGGATCTGGGAGAGACTGGAGGTGCAGGAGGGAGGAAAAAATTCAAAACAAACAAATAAACAGACGATATCTCTTTTTTAAAATGCCTCCTGAGAAACGAGCATGTACACCACACACACCGTGTGTACTACTTTAGATTTTTCTTGCCTCTTCACTTTTTGCTACCTATTTCAGCTCTAGTTCCCAAACTAACCAGACCTAAGCTCAGGAACCTCAAACTTCAAACTTGTGTGTGCTCTGTCCGCTGCTCACAGGCATTCTTGGGTCTTTCCGGGGTATTTTCTAGAGATGAGAGCTGATGAAAACTATGAAGAAAGTAATGCCTTCCCATGTCGATACTGGGACCAATAGTAACCTAGGGATGGAGTGGAGACACTGGCAGGTAGACACTATCCTTTTTCCTTTGTGCGAACTCCCCTGGGCAGCAGTCTATAAACTTCTCTAGCAATAACCCTCTGTGATGGAGCTGTATGAACTATTCGATAGCAAAAAAAATGTTACCTTTCTAGCTTACAATCATCACTGTTTAAAACTAGAATGCTCCCTACTGGTCGGCTACAGCGGGTGGTACTGACTGGGAAGTGGGGAATCATTGGGAAGTGGGGTTTCCCTGGCAGAAGGAGACCACCAAGGCTGGGCCCATGAAGATAATGGTTGCCTCCAGTCTGGTCTTTGCATCTGATTCCCACCAGCGCATCGAAGAGGTTGGTACAAGCTCCCACTGTGGTGGAGTTGTTCCCATGCCTCCCTAGCTATGTGCGGTGGACCTTCTGAAACTAATGGTTGCTTCTGTCAAGTATTCTACCACAGCAATGAGAAAAGTGACTCCTGTATGTGCTCTTCTTGATTCCTTGGTTCACATTTCCTACCCCTTTGTATTTCTTTTAGGCTCCTTAGAATCACATCCATGTATAAATGACACCTCAAACACCTTTGCCACACTTTGTTTTCTGGGAAACTCAGGTTAAGGCAATTTGACATTTTACAGTCCTCCAGTGCATGGGGAAGTGCTGCTTTTAGTCCCCAGTAGAAGACATGAGATGAAATATGTAGGCAGATGTTTCTATCCCCCCACCAGCTTGCAAACAACCACAGGGAGACTTATTAATGATAAAAGCTAGGCCGTTAGCTTAGGCTTGTTTCCAACTAGCTCTTATAACTTAAATTAACCTATTTCTATTCATTTACTCTCTCTCTTGTGGCTTTATTATCTTTACTCTGCCCATGTTATTTTGTTGTTTCCTCTGTGTCTCGTTGGTGACTCCTCTTGACTCCACTGTACGTGGAGTTTTCCTGTACCAGCAGCTACTCCCAAATAATCACTCAGAAACTTAATATTAATTATAACTGCCTGGTCAATAGCCCAGGCTTGTCACTAGCTAACTCTTACATTTATATTAACCCATATTTCTTGTCTATGCTTTGTCACGTGGCTTGGTACCTTTTCTCAGTACGGCATGCCTATATTGCTTCTCTTTGCAACTGCTGGCAACTCCAGACTCCACCCTTCTTCCTCCCAGCATTCTCAGTTTGCCTCTCTTGCCCAATATCTGTCCTGCTATTGGACAGTCAACAGTCAGCTTTTTGTTAAAACAATTCTAGTGACAAATCTTTCCAGTGTACAGAAGCATTATTCCACAGCATTCCACCCTTCTTCTTCCTAGTGTTCTCTCTGCTCTGAAAATCCTGCCTAGCCACTGATCATTCAGCTTTTTATTAAAACAGTCCTAGTGACACATTTTCTCAGTGTACAAAAAGATTAGTCCACAACAGAAGTAAAAGGAAAAAGGGAAATGAGATGAAATGCAGGGCTGAAGTTTGTGTCTTTAAAACCTGTTCCAGGAAAAAGCACTTCTCTGCTCTAATCCATTCAACACAAATATTGTCACAGCTTTGGTAAGCATGGAGGGACACAGTTGCAAATAGAGAAAAATGAATGGCTTGTTTTTCTTTTGTTACAGAAGAGTTCTTACCCTTTGTCTGCCTGCAGGCCTGCATAGAATTCATTGTCCTGTGAATCTGCTGTATTGAGCACACCCCTTGTTAAAGGCTCTTCCAATGAAAGGGGGAGATGAGTCCCCTGAAGCCAACATCAGGAACTAAACGATCTGTCCAGGTGCTATTGAAACAAACAAACCAACATACAATAAACCCCCAACAACAACAACGATAAAAATATACCCATGGCTGTTTCCCAAGAAGTAAAGCTGTCTGCAGAAGGTGTGGCTTAGAGCCAGAGTTAGAAATGAACAGGTGTGCCTCAAGAGACAGGTTCCAGCACCTTCCCTAGGCAAACAAAAGTAACATGTGTTTCCTTTCTCCTTTCTCTTGGAAGAATCTGCACAAGAACCTAGAAGACAAAAAAAGAAAACTCACAAGAAAAAAAAAAAGGTAGTTGAGAAATCCTTAGAAAGTATTACTATACACACTTAAATAAATGTGGAATTGAAAGCTGAGAACACGTGTTCTCCCCATATGCTGAAATTAATCCATTTTTACAATATATGTACACCTGAAAACAGATGTACATGCTCAGTACAACAGAAGACAAAAGACAGAAAAAGGCTAGTGATGAGGGGCTGAGGAGGGGCTGATTTGGCTTTTTGTTACTTGTAATTCTGTCATGGCATTTTCCCCCCTTTGGTTTGGGTGATGGATAAGTACATATTTGATACTGAATATGCAAAATTTAATGCAAAGTGCCACAGCTTCCTTTCCAAATGCCTATTCTAACTGTACAGAAATTCATTACATTGTATAGACTAGGTTTCGTTAATTTTTGTGTGTTGTTTTTATTTGTTTGCAAGTTTATTTTATGATAAACCTTATAAAATTAATTTATAAAAAGAGAAACATGTGCCTAATAACCAATCTCTAAGTACAAGGGCCTTGGGTCAGTTTTCAGGTTAGCACAGCACTAGATAATTGTGTTCTCTATCACACTCCTATACTTAATGCATTTGGATAGTGCATTTAATTCACCTGCATTCTCCATAATCACAATGAGCCAAGTACTGAGCAATACCTCAGATGAAGGAACGGTTGCTAATGTGATCACAGTGTACATAGCATAACAATTAATTCTGTATATATGTATATGTATTTAAATTCAATACTTTGCCATGAATGACTGAAAGAGTGGTAGGATTAAGAAAGGGTGGTGAGCTACTATGATAGTGTGATTCAGAACATGTGTATGAAGTTTGGACAATGTGACAAGATATTTGCTGGGATAACTTTAAGGTATTATATGTGCATAAAATATAATTCCTACATTCAGTGGATAAACCTGTATAAATTAAAATCCCAAGAGTCAGTGAATTTTTAGGCTCGTAGGAGATTGTAGTTTTGATTAGTGCCGTATTAATGCTTGCTAATATTTATTGAGTATTAACAGTGGTGTTATATATCCTTAGAAATATTATCTTGTTTAATTCTCATAATGACTCATTAATTCTCATAATGAGGTCAGTATAGTCATTCTCATTTCACTGAGGGCTAAATAGACTTGGATAGTTAAGGATACTATCTAAGATAACCTAACAGAGATAGGAAGAGGCACGGGAAAGATGAGATGTTTGAATACAGATACTTGTAGCAGGAATCTTAAAAGTTCTTATTAATAAGATCACACCCAGTGCCAGGTATTGGGGTGAATGCTGGAAGATCAGAGAAGCAGAATAAGCCACAGCTACCTCACCTCACCAATTCCTCAGCTGATCCTGTTTCCTCAGACTGGAAGCCTCTCAGTCCTTATCCAGAATGAATCTCAACTGAACTGCTGCTCAAAAGCCTAAATGCTTAACCAGTCAAAAGCTTCTAGTTTCTTGTCCTCGCGCCTTATATATCTTTCTGCTTTCTGCCATCACTCCCTGGGATTAAAGGCTTATTTCTTGGGATTAAAGGCGTGTGTCACCATGCTTGCCTGTATCCTTGTGGTCTTGAACTCACAGAGATTCAGACAAATTTCGGCCTCTGGAATGCTAGGATTAAAGGTGTGTGTTACCACTGCCTAACCTCTATGTTTAATATTGTGGCTGTTCTGTCTCTGACCCCAGATAAGCTTATTAGAATGCACAATATTTTGGGGAACACAATACCACCACAGATACTCTTGTCTACATGGGTGATGTGACTATGCTATCTTGTCTTTGTAGTTAATCATTTGATTTCTATAGTAATCGATAAATAGGACAGCCACTCTATCCATGTAATATTGAAAAGCAGAGACACAGTTAAGTCACCTATTGCTGTCCACCCAGAGACTGGGATAACTACTTCTTGATTTCAGGCTTCAACCAAATTAGTAGACTCTATGGGAGTAGAGTCTGAGATTCTAGGATTCTATATTCTACCTTCATGTATGGTTATTATTATTATTATTATTACTATTTTACAGATATGGGTGTTTTTTCTGCAAGTGTGTCTGTTCTCTGTTTGCAGCATAACCGAAAGAGGCCAGAGAGGATGACAGATCCTGTAGAACTAGAGTTGAAGCCTTTGGAAGCCGCTATATGGGTGCTGGGAATTGAGCCTTTGGAAGAGCAGCCAGTGCTCTCAGATGCTAGGCCATCTCTGCAGCCGCTGCGTTGGTTGTCTTTGACAGCAAGTGGCTCTGTGAGCTTGGTGTGCCCTCCACTCAGGATTGCCAAACTCTTTCATGGAAACCTGTGGAGCGAGAACATGGTAGAATCAGCAATTATTCTTCAGCTGAGGATGGCCCTGTTTCAACATGCCAGTGTCCCTGTGGCTACTTTTGGTTAATCTACAAGAAACATCTCACCAGTTGTAATTTCTGAAGTATGTGGCTTTGGACTCAAGAGAGATGGGGCATTTTCTTCCTAAAGACTGAGTCACATAGATACAGAATTTAGAAGATATTTGCTTTGATTCTCCTGCTCCTTGAGGAGAAGGCAATGATCCAATGAGGCAAAGGATCAAATAACTACTTTACAAGTTCAAAGCAATATGACAGGGCATGGTTATTATTGTGGGGGCTCATTTTTAGACCAAATTAGAACCCCGCTTGCTGTCTGATTCTGAGGTCTGAGCACCATGTGTTCTCTGTGCATAGGAGCATACACCGTCTGGTAGCCAGAGGACAGCATCTGGGCTCCTGAACTAGTTGTACAGGCTACATATTCAGTGCCATCACTTTGGGCTAGCTCTGTAACAGAGGGATGTATACTGAGTCTTGCCACCTTTGCCTGGCAACACCCTGGGGGCAGAAGAAAACGAGAGTTAAACTTTAGAAAGAGATGTTCCCTATCCTGCCTCCCTCCCCCACCTATCCTTTTGAAATAGATATGGCTTCCACAGGGAGCTCTAAGGCTAGAGTCTGGAAGATAGGGTATCTTGTCTTACATTATCTTCTCTGTCTATGAGCCCGATATATGGGTTTTGGGATATATGACCAATTTAAGGAAGACTCCTGTAGGCATAGATATAGATTCTCCTGTTTCAGTTTCAGTCCCTTCAGCTTTTACTCCAGGCTTGCTGCCAATTAGCATGATTATACTCACCCTACTTCTGGTGATTGAATGCTGCCTGTGGCCTCTGAGAGTCTTACAGCTTATCTTTGCTTCCATTACAGAGCTTACCATTGCATACCAGTATCTTCTACTGTCAGCTCAACTCCAGAACACAATCTCCACTGGATTTCTCAAACTGTCACTTGAGGCCCATATTGTCCTGCCCAACGTTTGATAATAAGTGTATGCTCAGCCCACTCTGACACTCATCTTAAGGATATAGACCTCTGGTGGGCTTTCTAGTCTTAAATGGTAGACTCATGCAAGTAGCAAGGAACTCACTTTTCAAACCCTTCTATTCATGACTTTCACATGGTCTGCATGGTAATTCTAGAATATTAGTACCATTTAACAAGAACTGGTACTAAATCCAAGCTTTAAAGGCTTGCTGCAGAAGTAAATTAGGACTGTCTCCTAAACTTGATTTTAGTCAAGATGCTTAGTCTTATAAAAGAGGGAGGAGGCAGTCAAATCAGCAAGCTTTCTATCATCTGTCATTCTGTCGACCCTGATACTGCACCTTCAAAACTCATCTAAGTCCTACCATGCCAATGACTTTAGTCCATGGTATCCGGTGCCTGTGGCTTATGCATCTGAGGTCCCAACATACCTTAGCAAACACAGAACCCATTGCTATTTGTCTTTTGTTATTGATTTGGTAGCCCCAAGAGGAGGCAGAAACAGATCTTGAAGAAGACCTGCCTCTAAAGTTGTCTCTATAGCTTCAAGTCAAGAGTGAGGCAAGCTGCTGATCCCCTGGGAAAGTGGGATGCTTATGTGGCCCAAAAAAGACAGTGGAGTTTGAAGAGTAAACTTATTTAAATTCATCTACCCACACACCAGTCCAGACCAGGGTCACATTATCTCCATTGGACCCTTCTTTACCATAGTGAATTGCCAGGTTGAGAGTTTAGGTTTCCTCTAAAACATACCCTCTTCCTGTCCTTAGTTACTGTGCTCTCCAGCTGTAGGTAAAATGATTCTGTTTAAATGTTGCCAGGAAGATCTTTGACTCTGGCGCATTGTATTAAATTGGTTATCAATTTTCTAAGCTTGTTATCTTTTCTCTTAAAGTGTCAGTAATGATCAGCACATTATCATTGTAGTTATTCCTCTCAGGAACCTTTGAATTCTTCTGGAATTGCATGCCGAGATAGTCCTCGAACCCAGGTCCTGCCCCGGGTAATCATAGGTGAAAGTCTCAGTTTATCACAATCACTGCACTATTAAAGATGAAGGACTAAAGAAGCAGGAGGACCACTACTGCTTCACCTTTATCACTAACATATCCTCACTACCACTAGGCTCAGGAGAATCCAACTCCCAAATCCAGTTCATGCAACTGCTTCCTAGGACCACTCCCAAGGCCATGTGTACATTTTCTAACAGCTGAAACTAAGAGAGAAGGTTGGAGCTGAATAGTGGCTTTTATGTCATTCTGCCTAGATGACATGATTCTTATTTAGTGCTTCTTTCTATATATCTACTCAACTGTCCCCCAATTCTCTCTTATCCTCTTCCTTTCTCTCGACCATCAAACATACTTGTACTCTTAGAATGGCAGTCTAAAATCAGTTATAGGGTATGGAGAGGACTCAGTAAGTAAAGCTGTTGCCACACAAGTGTGAGAACCTGAATTCAAATCCTCAGAACCCAGAGTCCAACACAGACAGACATGTGTGGCTCTAATTTTAATACTTCTACCACCATGAAATGAAAAGTGGAAAGAAGAGTATCCTTGAAGCTCACAGGCCAGCGAGCTTGGTGTGTCCAGCAGAGAACAACAAGAGATCCTGTCTCAGACAGGATGGAAGGTAAAGACCAGCACCCAAAGACATAATCTTCTGACCTCCATACATGCATGCTTATTCACAAACACATAGACACTTACACATACACATATGAATACACACACGTGCATCACACATGAACACACATACATGCATACATCAAATCACTTAATCTTTTCTTTCCATATAGCAAGCAATATTTTTGATTTTTTTTTAATTCTAGATTTTCACAATAAACATTTGACTTGACCTTGGTAACAGCGGTGACCTTGGGTATTAAGAGGGTCAGGAGGTACAGTAGAAACACCCCTTGGGCCTGTGGGTAGTGGGAAAGCAGAGAAAAGATTAAATCGACACAGCATGTTTTCCACTGGAGCTCTCCTCTCTGACAATAGATCAGACAGATTGCTGATGGGAGAGAACAGCTTACAAAGAATAAAATGCCCCAGTATTTTTTTTTTTGATAAAATTTGCCTCTAGAGATAGTATAGCCTTATAAGAAGACAAATTGAACAAGTGTTCCATGAGGACAGAAGCCACATTGATGTTGCTCAGTAATGTGTTTCCAACACTGATAAAACACTCAAGTCATAGCCTGTTGTCAATGAATTTCTTGAATGAATGAATGAATGAATGAATGAGTGAGTGAAGTATGTCTAATCCATACAGACATGGTTTAAAGTCTTAGGCACACACACTGATCTTCTGCAGTTATTTTATTTGTAAAATGGCCATAACAACAGCGCCTGTTCAGAAGATTATTCTGAGGTTAAAATTCATCACATTGCAAGAGTTAACTCTTATAGAGAGGCAGTATGCAAGAAGAGCTACTGAAATGAAAAAGGGGGATGTGCAATAAAGGGTAAGTGACACTATCTCTTGAGGAAGATGCGCTTTCGTGTTTTTTTTTTTTTTTTTGAGAACTGGGATAATATTACAGGTAGTAGCTGGACCAGAACCAGAGGTAGTCATGCCTGAAAACACCAAAACCAAAAAAACCATCAGATTCTTCCAACTGGTCAGAAAGGAAAAATAGCTACAAGCTGCAGCAGCAACCAAGCAAAAATAAAGCTGTTTGCACGAAGTCTCTTTGGACAACACTGCCTCTGGAGACCACTGGTCTCGGCCTAGCTTTCTCTGTGAAAGCTGCGGTTCATGTGAGAGTGATTTGGGGGGAATTAAGCAAACTACAGATGTTGCCTACACAGAGTAAGTAAAGCCTTCTGTAGACACCAAGCAAAAGAGCATAATTTTAAGCTGACGCCTGCTAGAATGAAAAGCTTGTCTCTCTTCCACCTGCCTTTTTAATTCTTTTCTTTTTCTCTCCACCCCTTGCAAACAGCACAGATGGGGAGGAGAAAAGCAGACGATTCAAACTGGTACATTACGTGGGCACAAACAAGTTGGGGAAAAACATCTTTGCATGGTGAGAAAAATTCCACTCCTTTCTTGGACAATTTCTGAGGTATTGGAAACCATGGAAACTAATATAAATGTAGCCAGTGTATTGTACATTCTCAGTCTGAACAATAAAAACACAAACTTAATCTGTTAAAAAAAAGTTAAAAATAAACAGAACTTGGACAGCAAACTTTAACAATACTTCTTATTCCCCGCAATGGAAGCTTACAGGAATGAACAACTTGAGAAAAAAGAGCTATTTACTCATTATCTCATCAAAAAAACTACATATGTGCACATATATTGCCTATATATAATACACATATGATATATATATATATATATATATATACAGCTAGTATCTAGTATATGCATATATCCATAGAACCCTAGAACTCAGAATATTCCTAGCTGAAAATGTTCTTGAACAATAAAATTATATAATAATAAATGTGTAGAAGTATATTTAGATGTATGAATATTAGCTTTCAATAGCTGACCTGTCTGTCTAGCCCAATAAAAGTATGTTTAAAAATGTAACAAGGGACTTAATTTAAATAGGGATATGGAAAATTACACACACACACACACACACATACACACACACACACACACACACACACACACACACACACACACAAAGAGGTTGTCACTTATGGGATCATGAAAAATCACTGTGAGTATTGTTTGGGTATAGTAATAAACTAGTTCAGTGTGCAGAAAGAGATATTCAGTTACAAAAAAGTGACAAAAGAGATTGATCCTTCATTAGCCCTCACTAGAGAAAGCTAGCAGAGGGGTCAGTTATTTTCATTAGTGGAAAGGAAAAACTTACAGCAGACTGGTATTGTAGATTAACATTGTACAAAACTCTTAGATTCCTGGAGAGCATTGTCAGAGCATTTGGAGATGGAACGAGTTGTTCATGAAATCATCTCCTTGGAAGTCAGAGGTGATGTAATGGAGAAATGTGATGAGAAGAAAAAAGAAATTTAAATCATGACAAAACATGAACCTCCCTGCAAGTCACATCATGAGTCACTCCCATAGGCAGTATGGACTCAATGTGCCAATACATTAAAATGCTCTGCCTTCTTTCTTTACCCCACACCTTGGTTTTTCACATCAAAGCTCAGTTTAAGCTTTAATCAAAGTCCCTCACTGACTAGGAAGCACTACACAGTGTACTGTTCTGAACTGTAAAATGGAAGAGTGATCTGGTCTAGGCATTCAGTGGAGGTTTGGGTTGTGCTCAGAGCAGACCTCAGAACTTGGACTTGACTTTTGTGTATTAAAGAGAACTTTGTTTCCTGCCCTACATTTGAAAACTGAAACTTAATGTTGGCTTGTGAACTAAAATAAAATAAAAACAGCAAGTTAACTGTACACTTGAGAAATTATCCTCACGTTATTTTGAGTTTTTTTTTTCCACATCCTGAAGCAGCCTGTTTCCTACCTTTAATAAGTTTGAGTTTGCTGTGCTCAGCATAATTGGACACAGCTGCCTGAATTTTCTGCCAGGGTGTGAGGAAAAATGGAGTTATTATTAGCGCTTGGTATTGCAACCTGCCTGGCCAATGTAAATCTTAAGATTCAAGTGTTTATTGGTTGTGAATTTTCCATTGTGAGGGCACCTAGGAAGTCTCTTCACTAATAGGAGTCTGGAGTAGGAGGCTGAAAAGCACCAGTATCCAATCACAAAATTAATTGCTTAACCCATCCGCAATGCCAGAGTCAAGAATAGACACATTAGACCACACGAAATTGGGCTATGCTCAAAATGAATAACTGCAGGGAGCAATTTCAAGGACCAGCAAGTGAAGCTGGTGATGCTTTAAGTCACAGGATTTTGTAGGAGTGTAACTTCCTGAAGGAGCAGGTCTGAAATCAGTATTGGTTTGAGTCACTTCAGTAGACTAGGTCAAGGACTGGATCTAAGTGATTTCTCTAGGAGACACGGAAGCTGTAGTGTGACAGATTTTTCCTAGGGAGACATGAAAAGATGTTTTCTCAACACACCTGGGGAAGAAACATCAGGCCAAAGTGCAGGTACCACCAAAGTCCAACATGCTGAGCCAGTGAGTTTTATTTGGGTTACTTATAAAAATATGGTTGAGAGGATATATACAACCACAGAAATGACTCAAAGAAAGCTGCATCATGAAGGTCCAACCTAGCATGGGTGACAGCTCACAAAAATCTGAAAACCTGGGGCACCCTACACAGTCTGTGAGACAGCTCAACAGTCAGAGAATGTCCTTTCCAAGTGACTCATTGGTCTAAGCTTCTTCCTGGCAGCTTGGCTCGCCTTTGTTCTTCTAGGACATTTGGCTGGTCTTTGCTTCTTCCTGGTGCTGGCCTGGTCTTGATTCTCCCATGTAGTTGGGCTTGGTTGAATCTTCTTGCAGCTTGGCTTACCTAAGAGTGACTCTCATAAGTCTTGACTAATTATATACTCTTGGGAATGTAGGGGACCTGGTGAATCTGGTCAGTTTCAGGCGTTTCCTGAAACCATTTTGAGTTGTTTTCTTGCTGCCTTGATGGAGTTCCCCTTCAGGGTGGAATGTTACACCTGCCCCTAGAACATCCTGTTGTTCTATGTCCCTGTAAACATCCTGTCCTAAAATATCCCATTATTTCACTTTTTTTCCTTTATATCCCACAACCTATTAAGCTTCCCTCCAAGATGGAGGTTTTTCACTTTGGTGGAAACTGCCATACAACAGAAGAGAACAGTGATGAAGAGAAAGGAAGACAGCCCTCCCCCCACCCAAACAAAAAACAAAAAAAGCAGTACATCATTAAGCCTGCTGCCACACAGAGCAAACAGAGCTCAGCCTCATGGACAAACAGGAAGATTTTACTAAGGATGCCCTGTCATTATCTTACCCACTATGTAAGGGAGCTGAGACGTTCACACACTGACTCTGGAGACTGTTCTCCTGTTGTGTTTTGTTTTGTTTTTAAGTCCTTGGCATTTCTCAACTTCTATAAATAGGAATAGGGTCACTTTTATTATTTTGGAAAAAAAACCCTCATGCAAAAGAAATGCAGATACTGGCAATGGAAGTTGGATAGAAGAGAGTGAAAAGCTGCAGAAATGGGATTAGGACACTGACAGAGATAGATGGCCTTAAAACTCCTATGAGCACAAGGATGTGCTTAGTCTCCTACTGTGTGGATAGAGTGAAAGACCCCCAGCTGAGATCTTCCTCCGGGAGAGACCCCAAACCCAAGGAACACACCGAAACCACAGATCAGATGCAAAAGCAAGAGGGTTTATTTAGACCAGGTACCTGGGGCGAAGTCTCTTGGAGGACTTGCGCGCTTTCCTAGGGCAAGGGGGACTTTTTATGGGATCCCAGGGGCAGAGGCGCGGTTACAGAAGCGAGAAGCATAGTTACAGGGTCCCTATTGGTTGTTTCAAAGAAGGCCAGGGTGAACTTGGGGTCGTATGTGTGTGGCTGATTTGGCCTTGCCCAGGCCAGCTGCTTATTTCTCAAGGCCAGGGGGCCAGCCATAAAATATCCTGATTTGACTCAACTGTTTTTCTCCCAAGGCCGCCGACCACAGTTATCTCTCTCAAGGCTGGATGGCTGGCCATAGTTATCTCTGTCAAGGCCGGGTGGCTGGCTACGGCTGTGAACTCCTGTTTTTCTGATTCCTTCAGAATGGCGTTTCTTAGGCTAAGTTATTGGGGGGGGAGCATTTCATTGGCCCAAAGCCCCATGTCCTCATAATGGAGCGGGGGTCTTTCAAGAGAATCCAAGTCACTTAGGGAATTCTTTAAATAAAAAGTGTGCTGTGAACAAGTCAGGACAGAAATCGACACAAGTACTTACGTCTCACACCTAATCATATGGAATTGGCAGGCAGCTTCTGCAAAGGGCCATATAGTAATTTTGACAATTCAGCTCACACACAGTCTCTGTCATACATTAGTCCTTGTTTTGTATTTGTTGATCTTAGCAATCCTTCTTTTTTTAAAAAAAAGTACTTGGGTTTCATGATATGCACCTCTCTCTCTCTCTCTTTTTCTCTCTCTCATGCACACGCGTGCTGTGTGTGTGTGTGTGTGTGTGTGTGTGTGTGTGTGTGTGTGTGTGTATTTGTTCCATTAGTCATAGCTGGGAGCAGTAAATTGCAATTCCATTTTACAGATAAATGATTTGAAGCTTTTGCCCATTACTTTGTGGATTCTGTAAGAAGTGGGGTCTGATCTGCTTTGTTAAATTTGCTATTGTCAACATCTTGCTAAAAGAGCTCTTTGCATACGGACTTCATTTAATAATTTTTTCAATGAATAAATAGTTCAAATAGCAGTTCTGGCTGAGAGAACACATCACAATTGCAATTATTCATGTACGTTGGTAATGGGTCCTTTGTCAGCTTTTATGTGTCCATCATTTACAAATCTGTTGGAGTCTTAGTGATTCATAGAACCTGAGGAGAATCAAATGTCCTTAGTGCACAACATGGTGTATGAAGAGCATCCCTAAGAAAAATGTGGCCTGGCTCAGAGGCAGGCTGAATGAATATTAATAATCCCTGTTTTTTCTTTGTGTTTTGCTAAACCTTGATGGAATGTGGTGGTATTGTTTTCCCCAAAATATTGTGTACCTTAATAAACTTATCTGGGGTCAGAGAACAGAAAAGGCACTAGGTAGGCGGTGATAGCACACACCTTTAATCCTGGCATTCCAGAGATAGAAATCCCTCTGGATCTCTGTGAGTTCAAGGCCACATTGGAAATAGCCAAGCATGGTGACATGCCTTTAATCCCAGAAAGCCAGCCTTTAATCCCAGGGAGTGGTGGTAGAAAGTAGAAAGATATATAAGGCGTGAGGACCAGAAACTAGAGGCTTTTGGCTGGTTAAGCATTTGGCTGGATAAGCATTCAGGCTTTTAAGCAGCAGTTCAGCTGAGAGCCATTGGGATGAGGACACAGAGGCTTCCAGTCAGAGGAAACAGGACCAGCTGAGGAACTGGTGAGGTGAGATAGCTGTGGCTTATTCTGTCTCTCTGATCTACCAGCATGGACCCCAATAACTCGTCTCGGGTTTGATTTTATTAATAAGAACTTTTAAGATTCCTGCTACATCTGGCGCCCAACGTTCGTGTTATGAATTCATGAAAAAGCTGTTTGCCTGTGGCCTTTTGAGCTCCGGCTCAGGCCCAAGTTACACTTACTCAGCCGGTTGTGGTGGCGCGCACCGGTAGGATTTGCTGAAGGAGGCAGAGGCAGTAGGATCCCGAGTTTGAGGCCAGCCTAGGAGGCTTGGGAGAAACTTTGGCCCGGACTGAACCACAAACAGTGGTGGAACCATGGAAGCAGTGGCTACTGCTCCACGTTGCCAGCTCCTTCTCATCGTGTTGGTGACTGCGGTGATGCTGCTACCTGGGACGAAGGGTTTACTGCTGCTGTTTCAGAGAAGAATTGCCAGGACCATCGTGTTACAGGAAAGCATCGGCAAAGGTCAGATTGGAAAAGTTTGGCAAGACAAATGGTGGGGAGAAATGGCTGTGAAGATTTTCTCTTCTAGGGAAGAATGTTCATGGTTCCGAGAGACAGACATTTATCAGACTATGATTGCTCCAAACCACAGAGGAGGCAAAAAAAAAAAAAAAAAAAAAAAAAAAAAAGTCTGCAGGAAACCATGACCATGCCTAACAGTGACTTTGAAATCTTCAAAAAGATGACAGGATCCTACAACGATGATTCCACATGGACTATGATAAAGCCATTAAGCCGATTAACACCATGGAAAAATCGACTTTGGACTACAAACTGGTCAGAACAATTTCAAGAGGACTAGTTGAGATGATCCAGCCTGACAGACTACTCAAACAAGGACTTGAAACAAGCCCTGAACTTTCCTATTATCCAGAGACTGGACAAACGATACAGGACTTGATGATTAACCCCAAAATTTTCTTTTCAAGATTCCCTAAAGATATCTTCACCCCTAGAAAGCAAAAAGAAAAAGAGAATATAGATATGAGATAGATCATCGAATCTACTCTGAGAAAAAAGATAAAGAAATAATAGGATAAATAGGTAGATCACTGAATCTACACTGAAGAAAAAGGGGAAGATATAAAAATGACAAAAGGGAGACTACTGAATCTATTATGAAAAGAAAAAAGAGAAAATATGGATATGATAAGATAAAAAGGGAGATTATGGAATCTACTTTTAAAAAGGAACTACTTGTTTTAAATAAGATAAGTAATGAAAATTTGTTGGTCTGAGTTTATCAGATGTTACTGGACTGGACATTGTTAATATATATAATGGAGTTTTTTGTCTGGATCTGTCAAATGTTAATGGACTAGACATTGTTAATGTCATCTTGACTGTATATTGCATATACCTATTGAAGATAGTTTTTCTTGTATTAGTTATAAGCTTTCTTTAATTTTAGACAAAAAGAGAGGAGATGTGGTGGTATTGTTTTCCCCAAAATATTGTGTACCTTAATAAACTTATCTGGGGTCAGAGAACAGAAAAGGCACTAGGTAGGCGGTGATAGCACACACCTTTAATCCTGGCATTCCAGAGATAGAAATCCCTCTGGATCTCTGTGAGTTCAAGGCCACATTGGAAATAGCCAAGCATGGTGACATGCCTTTAATCCCAGAAAGCCAGCCTTTAATCCCAGGGAGTGGTGGTAGAAAGTAGAAAGATATATAAGGCGTGAGGACCAGAAACTAGAGGCTTTTGGCTGGTTAAGCATTTGGCTGGATAAGCATTCAGGCTTTTAAGCAGCAGTTCAGCTGAGAGCCATTGGGATGAGGACACAGAGGCTTCCAGTCAGAGGAAACAGGACCAGCTGAGGAACTGGTGAGGTGAGATAGCTGTGGCTTATTCTGTCTCTCTGATCTACCAGCATGGACCCCAATAACTCGTCTCGGGTTTGATTTTATTAATAAGAACTTTTAAGATTCCTGCTACAATGGAACTTGGGGTAGAAAGAAAAAGTATGTAGTCAAGAAATTTAGTGAGTACATCGAGGTACAAGGAGAACAAACACTTAGCAGAGCTATGGTTGCTACTATCATGTTGCAAAATAATAACCTGAGTTGAGTGAGACAGCGACCAATGCTTGTTAGGCAAGAAGCCAGGAAAAATCCATCTCCTACTGAACTTTGCAAACTAGAAACAAATTCTACCACCCAGACTTTCCTGGACAGAAGGAACTGTCTGCCAACATAAAACGCTGCACCAGCTAATGCACAGCTCACTCAGCAGTGTGCAATATGTGACATGTTTCACTGATCAAATTCCAAACACCCCTGGGATATTGACCTATATATTCAGAGAATAAAGGCCTTGAGATATGGAGGGGCTTATATAATTATGATTAAATCCTATTATTCTGGATTTGGTTGGGGTTGGCTTTGTTTGTTTCTTTTGCTCTGCTTGTGACAAGGTCTTACTGTATCATTCAGGTTGGTCACAAACTCATGATTCCCCTGCCTCAGGCTTTCAAGTTCTGGGTACAGGCAAGACTTAGCATATCTAGCTCTAGCTTGACTATTTAATGGACTTAAATCAGCAACAAGTCTTATGATTTGATTCACAGACTGTGAATCCAAGATAGAAAAGGCTCAGTGGGGATGACTTGGCCCCACAGTGTCTGGGCCTTTATCTGGGGACAATAAGGGGTATAAATTTGAAAGAATGTGATGTGGGTGGACACAAGAGAAGATTTGGAGGGAGGAAAGGGAAATTGTGTTATTATATTACACTCTCAAAAATTAAAGTGTTTAAATAAAAAGAATTAGAAAAAAAAGATAACTAGGCAAGTTTCCCTCCTAGAAGGAAAGAAATGGGTGGAAATTAGATGTAAGGAAAAGGTATCATACAGTGAGGACTAGATATATAGGAGCATGGGAACTGCAAATGGTAAAGAGAAGCAAATAACTCAAGAAGCTATCATACTATTAATGAGCTGACCTGATCTTATCAGCAAAAATTATTTCAGGTCCTGATAGGTATGAAAGAGCTCTTGTGTGTTTTTTGATGAGAATTCAGCTAGAGAATAGTAAAAGGTCACAGTTTCTGTGACACTCAGTATATGTAGCAGGCATGGAATGTTATGTAAGAGAAATATACTCGTTACATAATCTTTTATGGATTATTGGAAATATTACAGATAAGCCATAGTATCTCATCTACCCTTTTCTACAAACACCTAATGTGTATTTTTGGAAGGGAAAATTCTCATCACTGTTCGAAACAAGAAGGATCCAGAAATGGACACCATTTGTGTGAATTCATCTTCAGGAAGAAACAGTACTATTGATGGGATCGTTTTTGAGACACAAAGCTTCCTGGAGAGGGGAGGACTTCACTAAGCCCCGGAACATCCCCTGGATGAGAAAGAGGAAGCATACTGGTGCCATTGAGGAAAAGTGTTGTGTAAGCAAGTAAAGGACGACTCCTGACTGTAAGCACAGGTCAGAAAAGGAGTCACCTTGAAGGAAACAGGTAAAAGACATCATCTAATATGGATGTCTGTACAAACCGGTAACGTATCGTACAGAATTTGCAATGTGTGTTGAAAACTCAAGGGAATATTTTATATGTGAAAACGGAGTTAAGAATTTATTTTGAAGAAAATATTCTAAAATCACTGAGGATTATATAGAGGGTTTTTTAAAAGAATTTTTTCATAGTTTAAAGCATTTTACATTCCATAACTTGAGAGCGAAGGTAAAAAAAATCATTAATGATATAAAGGAATGTTAACATGATAGCAAATAATAAGAAAAAAATACTCAAATCCTCAATTTAGATAACACAAAAATAAAGAAGAGACAACAAAGAAGAAAGAATAGAAAACTGAAGGGGGTGGCAAATTGGATCAGCTGGTTAAAGAGCTTGCCCCCAAGCCCAGTGATCCAAGTTCAATCCGCAGAGCCCACATAGGGAAAGGAGAGAACTGTGTAATAGTCTAGCGGCAGAAGGTGACCTTGGAGGGTTGGAGCCAAGGGCACCACAAAGTCACATCAGGCAACAGAGCTCACATGGGAGGCTTATTGGGGGAGGCACAGAGGCAGACTCTGGACAGAGCAGAAGGAAAGAGAGAGGGGGTTGAAAAGGGCTTGCCTTTTTTTTTTTTTTTTTTTTTTTTTGGTTTTTCGAGACAGGGTTTCTCTGCGTAGCTTTGTGCCTTTCCTGGAGCTCACTTGGTAGCCCAGGCTGGCCTCGAACTCACAGAGATCCGCCTGGCTCTGCCTCCTGAGTGCTGGGATTAAAGGCGTGCGCCACCACCGCCCGGTTCGGGCTTGCCTTTTTTAAGGTGATATAGAACATGAACACAGGGAGAGCGCTCTGCTCAGTGGCTGCAGCAGCTGCAATGTCACATCTTGACTGCTGCTGATGACATGTCCTCCTAGGGCCCTAAGAGCAGATGAGTGCAAATGCCTGAATGCTAAAAAACTGAGTCTCACAATTTATTCTCTGACTGCCACAAGCACACATGGAACACACTCTCTCTCTCTCTCTCTCTCTCTCTCTCTCTCTCTCTCTCTCTCTCTCTCTCTCTCTCTCGCACGCACACACACACACACACACACACACACACACACACACGGAATGAATACATTTAAAGAAGAAAAAGAAAAAAATAATAAAAAAGAAATATTTGTTTAGTTGAATAAAGGCATGTTGAACCCTGGTCAGGTAAATTAAATTCAAGCATTTTTAAACATTAAAGCATCCACAGTTAGAATATAAAGATGATATCCTAATATCTAACTTCATGAGTAAACCCTCATGTTTGGGTGTAACCATGCAGATCTCTTATTTTTCCAACTAGCTAGTCTTGCTAACAAACATCACATTGACAGGAGGCTTGGTAGCTACCTTCCTCTCTGGAGACCAGAAGCCATAAGGACTTTTTCATTCCCAAGAGGGTTAGTCTGAAGGATGTGCATAAAGAACTCCCTGGAGTAAGAATGCCATGGCTGTGGCTCTCCTTTCTCATTTCCGCATGCATGGCATTGCTGCTGAGGATTTGTTGTTTTCAGTCTGTAAGGGGGATTGCCTCCTCCTGGGAGGATTACTCATTCAGAGAACTGTTCTAGCTCTGTTTGTTCCTCAAGGGCCTGATCCAGGCAGAGCTGGGCATAGGAGTCCTGGTTTGGTTACATCTGGTACCTCAGAAGTTGGAGTTTCTTGTGTGGCCCTGTCAGAAACCACCTGCTCCCCTGGGGAATGCTGTCACGGGATGGACGCTGGTCACTATCTCCTGGCTCAGAAGCGGGTCCCCTTCCTGAAGTGAGCGACTGTAAAGTGTCAAGACTCAAAGGCTCTGGTGGCATCCAGTTTCTGTGGATGAGAGTACCTCTAACTTTCTATGAAAGACTTCTGCTATCTCCAAGGAACCTGATAATTCTGAGTGCGGTCAGCTTCAACAAATCTACCCTGGTGTGCTTCTAAGTGTGACCATCATCTGAGGTGAGTCTTTCTGTTCTGCTTTTTAAAAGAGCAAAATTCTTCTAGCATGTTTGATGCGATTATATTGCAAATGCATAGCTACCAGTCACTATAATAAATGCAATAAAGTGTGTCAGTGTGCATAGTGTGCACGTGTGTGTGTGTGTGTGTGTGTGTGTGTGTGTGTGTGTGAGAGAGAGAGAGAGAGAGAGAGAGAGAGAGAGAGAGAGAGAGAGAGAGCGAGAGAGAGCATAACATAGCATATTAAAAATTTGAGTTGGGAAAATGTATCAGACATTGTTTGAATCAAATCAAATCAAAATAAAATGATGACACTTATAGTACTAAAATTAAATGTTAAATAAGGCCTTTTAAATGGGAACTCACAACCATTCCAGTGGAAAATAAAAGAGAATCAAAATATAGTAAGAAACATATCATCAGAATTAGCAAGACAGATTAAAAGATGCACAAGGAAATATGAAAATTTAATAGAACACTTTGGGCTTTTGACAGAATTTCAGGCAAAGTAGCACATATGAACAATATATAGAGGAATCCCACACAATGCACATTATGCATAGAACAGGTTTTCACATATTAAAACTCTATCTCATTTTTAAAGATTATGGAACATTTACCTAAATTGGTTATATTCTCTGACTATAAAACCCATGTTAGTACTCCAAGGTAGAAATTACATTCTACTTCCTTTGATAACAATCCAATAAAGCCAGCATTAAACAATAAAAATATATTTCAAAAACCGACACAAGAAAAAATTTTTTAAAGGAAAATCAAAAGTATAATTACAAGCTATTTAGAAAATAATGGCATTGAAATTACTATAGTGTAGAAAACAGCTAAAACAGAAAGAAAGAAATGCACACCTTTGAATTAAAGCAACATTTGAAAAGAAACAAAAGTTGAAATACATTAGGCTTTTAACCTCAAGATTAAAAAACCACATTATAACACATTGGAGGAGTTCTAAAAGGAAATTATTAATCAAAATCAATCACAAAATATATTCAAACAAAAGCAAAACATTGGTATGTGGGTCTATTTTTTTGTTCAGAGAAGCACAGTGGACACTGGCCTGATAAAATCAAAAGGCCCTAAGAAGGATCAAGATGAACATTGTAGTGGCCTTTGGTGTTAGCATCTTTATCTTGTTATTGGATCTGAGATGAAAGCAGCTGTGTAGCATACAGAGAAAATACTATAAAACACAATATGTTTAAAAGAAAGGGGACAAATTCTAGGAAAATAAAATTAACAAGGTCCTATTGAAGGAAAAAAAAACCAAATTCAAATCAATGGTAGAACTGCAAATAACATGGGAAATGCTCAAGACTACTAAAATTAAATATGGTATTAAATATACTAGTACGCTATGCACACATACTCACTTTATTGCATTTATTATAGTGACTGGTAGCTCTGCATTTGCAATATAACCTCATCAAGCATGCTAGATGAATTTTGCTCTTTTAAAAAGCAGAACAGAAAGACTCACCTCAGATGATGGTCACACTTAGAAGCATAAATAATAAAATAATAAAAGGTGAGTGAAAAGACAATTAGCCTGTTTGAAACATCAGTTCCTGTATCTACTGCTTTGTGAACTTTGTGAATGGCTTATGCTTGGTGTTTCTTCATCTCCTCATTTATGAAGTGTTAATACTATTAAACATCACGGAATTGCAGCAAAAAATTCAAAAGATAGCACACATAAAATATTTAGTAATATTTTTTGAATGTATAACAATAAAATTGAGTATTAAGCACTCAATAAATGTAACTTTTTTCATTTTTTATTAATATAAAATATTTATTAAAACTGCAAGGAGGATTTATTAAAGTGTATACTAACACATTTTATTGCATCAATGGATCAAAAGGGTTTTGAAAAACTGTGATTATCCTAGTATATTCTGAATAATATTAATACTTTTTAATGTTTTCTTCAAAAAACACTGAGTTCCAGAAAGTGAGAAATGTACAAGTAATATTTGACAAATTAAAAATTTAATCATGGAATAAAAAATAGATTATATTTCTTAATCAGCTTTCCTTTTGAAAATGAAGTCGTTAAGTGAACATTTCCATGAAATCATCTAAAAGCAACAAGAGCAACAAAAATAATGCATCCCATTTTGTCTAAATAAAGAGAAAGCTGTACCCTCAAGTCTTAAGACCTGTCAGAAGACTGAGAAAAGCCATGGAGTAAAATCAGGAGCCATGAAAGTGAGGAGTGAGTAAGGTCATCCTCTCAGATCACAGCTTTGAAAAAAAAGCATAAACCCCCAAGGTGAGAGAGGTCCATGTTCCTTCAAAACGCAAATTATTGACCAATATTAATCCAAAGGGTCCGTGTACTGGCATCAGGTGTCCCCAGAAGCAGCTCTGATCTATACAGAAGAGGAAACAGTATATACATAAAAATTCCGATGCGCAGACTTCAAGTTCAGAAATCAGGCTGTTTCTTTGGAAGCACTTGATGTGGCATTCCCAACTATTTTGTACATTATACCTGGACATTGGATAAATCAAATCTAAAGTAAGCCCCAGGTCAAAGAAATAAATAGTAACATGCCTAGAGAAACTATAATAATTAGGGGATCAGATGGCTGAATACCCTAACTGTCATCATAGAGTCCTCATCCAGTGACTGATGGAAGCAGATAAAGAGATCCACAGCCGGGTGCCAGACTGAGCTCCAGGAGTCCAACTGATGAGAGAGAGGAGGGATTCTATGAGCAAAGGACATCGACATCATGATGGGAAAAATGTACAGAGACAGCCAGCCAAACTAGTGGAAACACATGAACTGTGGACCAATAGCTGAGGAGCCCCCATGGTACTAGACTAAGCCCTCTGGATAGGCAAGACAGTTGTTTAGCTTGAACTGATTAGGGGGCTCTAGGCAGTGGGATCAGGACCCATCCCTGGTCCATGAGGCAGCTTTTTGGAGCCAATGGCTGCGGTGTGGCACCTTGCACAACCTTGGTGCAGGGAGGAGGGGCCTGGACCTACCTCAACTGGATGTACCAAGCTCTGCTGACTCATCATGGGAGACCTTGCCTTGGAGGAGGTGGGAATGAGGGGTGGGTTTGGGGGGAAGGCTGGGGGTGGGAGGAGGGAGGACAGGTGAATCTGTGTTTAGTATGTAAAATGAGCAGAAAAATCTCTTAATAATAAAAAATGAAAAAAAAATATACATGGAAACAACTACAAAAAAGTAGTTGATCCTAGAAAAAAAATTCAAAATCAGTGATTTAAAAAAGCACACCATCTCCATATCCATGCAAATGATTACACACCCTTCTTCTTCTAAATTAAACTGCACATGGGGTGTGGGAGGGGGTGTTGAGGAAGTAGTAGGGATGAAGAGATGGAAGGATGAAGGGAAGGGAGAGGGAGCGGGCCAAGGGTGGATGGAGGAAGGAAGGGGATCAGCACCAGGCCCACGGTTGTAGAACTTATATTATGTATCTTGACGAAAATCACTGTAACGTTATTTAAAGTTTTCCAGAACATAGGAAAACTAAGAAAAGCTTCTGAATAATTTTATTTTACTTTTCTAATTTCTTATAAAGTTTTATTTACATTTATAGTGATTCATAGTTTTATTTAGTCTTTAGAATTTTGTACATGTATCCAATTAAACATGATCATATAAACGCCCCCTTTTCTCCTCCTATTTCCCCTATATCTTCCCCTAAGATGTCTCCCTCCAAATTTCAGGTCTTATTTTAATTGGTGTAATTATTTATTTTCATAACTAAGTCCAATTAGTGTTGCATATGTATGAATGGATAGGAGGCCATCCACTAGGGTGTAAATACAAGTATATTATAACAATGTGGTATTATTATGTAAATATCGATGAATAGATCTAGTCTAAAAAATCCAACAGTAGGAACTTCAGGCTACTAAGAAATGATGAGAGTGGGATAAAATAGTCTTCCTCAGGGAAGATTATATTTGCATATTTAGAAATGTATATTTATATAGAGAGAATATATACTTATATATTTTCAAATTAAATAAAAAGAGACCAGGGGCCACAATTTGAGAGAGAACAAGGGGGCAGGGCAGATTACAGGGGTTGAAGGGAGGAAAAGGAAAGAGGAAATTGTAGTAGCTGTATTTTAATTTCAAAAATAAAAACAAATTCAAAATTGAAAGTAATAAATGAAATTTTAATAATTCCATAAAATGGAATATTTTTCCTTTATGTCTATATAAACTATTGAATAGAAATAAGGACAAAAATCCAACAGTAAATGTACCAGGACAAAGGAATATGTAGTTATAAAACCACTAATGGATAACCAAAGCATAAAGATTGTTCCCAATTTCAGAAGCATTGAAAAATGTACATTCAAATGAAATTCCCATGTTACAGTTACCAGATTTCAAAATTTCAAACTTGATGTATACCTGCATTTAGTGTGGGTGGGAAATGAAAAACACACATGAATTGCTTACTAATGATTTATCTATCAAAGGTGTTCAAAAACAATTGTTTTAGTTAGGATTGCTATTGTTGTGAAGGAATACCATGACCACACAATTCTTATAAAGGAAAATATTTGATTGGGGCTAACTTACAGTTCAAACCACCACAACAATGTAGCATTATTTTCAGAAATTCAACTTTCATATTTCTTATGAATGAACCATTGTACTGTAGAAATTCTTACTCAGATCCATAAAGAGCATAGTCAGAGCTGTTCCACAGAGTACTGTCTGTATTGCTTGTCCAGACAGTACTATGCAGTGTCCACCAACCTTAAATCGCTGACCTTCATTGATACCACTCAGCAGTTAAATATAGCTAGGAAAAAATAGATGGTAGATAGGTAGAAACATGATAAAAAATGAAATGGCACAGATAGATGATTTCATATATTTTAAAATTATATTATATATGAATTATATGCAACAGATATATAACAAACAGACAGTTTGTGGATAGATTGATAGAAGATAGATGGTAGACAGATTATAGAGAAATAAATATAAAGACTATGAATAAATAAGTGATGGACAGATGATGAATAGTTGATAGACATAGATGATAGATAGATAGATAGATAGATAGATAGATAGATAGATAGATAGATAGATAGATAGATAGATAGATAGATAGATAGATGATAGATTGAGGGAAACCAGCTCTCTCCTCCCCCCAGGGTACTCTTCAGGAAGAAGAAGTGAGAAGTATGTAGATAGAAGTATAGAGGAGAGAGATAGTTAGAACATAGGATAGCTTGGGAGGGCCTGGATCAAAACACACCAGCCCCTTCTGTCTCTACTAAAGAGCTTTTAAAGGCATGTCAAAGGGTGAAGCAAAAGAACCCCCCCCAGCACAGCCAAGTGAAGACCATCCCAGACACCTGGTGACCCTGCACATGGTCAAGCCATCCCCCTAATGCAGCTATGCTGTGTAAAGCAAGCTCAGATCTAACAAGGAAACCTTTACGGGCTACCACAATAGATAGACTAAAGATAAATCGGTGATAGGTGATAAATAGATACTTAGATTGATAAACAGATGATAGATATGTAGTTAGATCTTAAAAAAAGAACAAGTATAAAATTATTAAAGTAAGACTGGTTCTTAGCATATTATGATTAAAATTACTTAGAAAATATACAATCCTTTATTTTTTAAATTTTAATTAAAAAATTTAATTTTTTAAATTAATCAATTAATTAATTTTTAATTAATTAAAAATTTAATTTTAATTAATGCATTTTTAAAATGCATGTATTAATAAATAGCACATTTGGAAACAGTATTCTGAACACAGACATAATGAGGTCGGAAAGAGACAATTCACACAAGGAGAATGGGCCTCTATCAATATTCAGGATAGAAAAATCTTGCAGCAGAAAATAAGCATCAAAGGAAGACAGATATATACTGTGAAATATAGAGGAAAATATTTTTATGTTTTCTAGACCTAAATTTTGGACCTAAATAACACTCAGAATATACTTAGTAATTTATTACCATACAGTATCTTTATAGCATTCATTTGATATGAATATTTAATTTACCTTTCCAGAATTGTATATGAGAAATTTCTGATGTGGGTGTCTATGTGGGAAGGTAGGAGAGGGGTAGAATGGAAATCAGAACTAAGCAAAACCCAAACTCTATTTCTGAGAATACACCATGAATTCCCTGTACCAGAAGCTTCCAAAATAGCTAAGTCATATGTAAGAGAAGTTAATGCAATAAAGCAGCATATAACAGAAGTTAAATGAAGGAAAGCATTATGCAAAACAGCACATATGGGTCATGTCTATTTTGTCTGAGATCTATAATGACTGCACAGAACAAAAGACAGACAGGCGTTCACAACAAAGAAGTCTGCCAGCTGAAGTCTGCGGACTGAGCGCCTTTCATTCACTGTCTCTAGTTCTAGTTTCTAGTTTTACTTTGTTACTAAAACCTTTGGTTTAATAATACAATTAACAATAGCTACTAAAGAAAGAAATGTGCAAAAGCACCGGGGAGTATGGAAGAACATCTAGTTTCAAACCTTAGCTCTTCCACTTATCATCTGAAAATGGATGCAGCAGAGCACTCGTCACCTTCCAAGACTACTGTAAATAAATAAAAATAAAAATAAAAACCATTGCACAAGCAATGTACTGGACAATTGGGGTTAAGTGTGCTTCAGAATTCATATTATTGTTTTAGTGGTACAATAATGTAAGTCTAACCGGGCTGTGGTGGCACACACCTTTAATCCCAGCACTTGGGAGGCAGAGACAGGTGGATCTCTGTGAGTTTGAGGCCAGCCCAGTCTACAAAGCGAGTTCCAGGAAAGGCACAAAGCTATACAGAGAAACCCTATCTCGAAACTACCCCCCCCCAAAAAAAAAAATAAAGTAGGTCTAATATATATCTTTTGTCAAATGGCAAATTATATACGTTTTTAGTGAAATAGTAATAGTCCTGCTAATAAAAATAATTAAGTAATAGTTCTAGGTCACTTTAGGTTAAAATCCATGCTAGATTTTGCCACCAGGTACATTAAAATGTAATGTATATTCCAGAAGAGATTTTAGTATCAGATTTGCAGAAGAGGAATTCAGATAGATAATCTTAGTTAAATGTTGAAAGTCAGAATAGATCAACTCATCACCTTCACATAAATGAATCTTGCAACAAACAGGCATGGAGGGTTCAAGGACATTGAGAGTAGAATTTATTCAGTATTGGGGTTGACACATGCACTATGCAAAAGAATAAAAGTAACCCAGCTGAGTAAGTGTGAGAACCCAGCAAGCAAGAAAAGTAAGGGCTCAAGCAAGAAAAGCTTGCGGTCTTGAGGAAGGAAGGAGTACCAAGACAGGGTTCGTTCAGAATTGCTTGTGCAAGTTTTCCAAGGAGGACATGAACAGATGTCGATTTACCCAGACAGACCAAAGAATTGCTCCAGGATCCAGGTTGGTGAACCAACATGTTTAAGCTGGCTACCTACAGGAGCATGGGTGAAGGTTACAAGCCCCTACAGTATCAAAGAATGCCCTCCTCAGTGATTGTTAAACCTTTATATATCCTTGTGGAGGAGGAGGAGGAAGGGCTGCATTAACCTGATGAACACCCACTTCCCAAAGTGGAATGTGGGTGGGCTCAATCACACATGGATGTCCTCCAGGTAAACACTGCAGTCAGATCGAGACAGCAACAACCATACCTTGCTAAAAGGAAGAAGTTCTATGAGAGGTGAGGGGGACTGAGCTGATTGTTCTGAGAGAGAACTTTCAAAGTTCTGAGCTTTGCACAGCATGAAAAGCAAAAAAAAGTCAATTCTAGACGTTCCCCAGAAACCACTGTCCGCAAACTCTCCCAGCCATACTTAATTGTGCGTTTATCCTCCCCAAAGTGAATGCTGGCTCCTCCATTGAGCGATGCTGTCAACTGTCACAGCTGCCAAGCCAACAGATGGTGTGGGCTGGTGTCGCCCGCAGTTTCCAATGTAAAAATATAGTCATTTAGAGGTTTTCTATGCACATCCATCTCCTCATTAATCTTCTAAGAGCAACTGCAAATGGGTGATTTCTATGTGAAGATTAGTGGCGTTCTGGCTACCTTCATTCTCACACTTCCAGACCACCTGTCACCCTAGCACCTTGCTGGAACTAAGAATGTGTAAAGGAACTTCGAGATCCCTCTTGTGTCTTTCCTCTTTAGCTCGGGGATTTACATTTTCACCTCTTTGTGAGCAAGGCTCGTTGCACTGGATTATTTCTTATCTGGACAGACACAAGGCAGCACTGTGCAAGAGAGCTGACAAATATTCTTAAATTGATTTCAAATCAGATCTAGTAAGAAATATTCATGACTAACAAAAGCATATTCGCAGGCAAGTGAAAAATTCAAAGACTGAGTCTAAAAATCAGTAAGCTTCATGGCAAATTTTCACTACTTTTTTTTTTTTTTTTTTTTTGCTATCACCATTACAACAAACAACTAACAGTTATGAACCTCTAAATTACCTCTTAGCTTGGGGATAGTGAGAGTCTCAAAATAGAATTCATGGCAGTCTGGCTTCCATCATCTAGTTCATTTTAAAAATTCTTACCAAATTTGTCTCTTCAAAGCACATATCCAATCTCTCCAGCTTAAAATTCTAACGACTTTCTCTTATCAGCTGAGAAGCACACCAAGAATTTTCCAAGTAGCTTTTTTTCATTATTGGTTCCATGTTTCCTTATTCCACTAGTTGAAGCCTGGACATCGAGGGGAGGGGGGGGGAGGAAATGCTTTAAAATATTCCTATTGGCATGTATACATTGACGTTTTTCACGGAGTTTGTCAATAAGACCTTAGGACATAATCAATGGCTTTGTCACTTTGGGATGGTCTTACATAAGAAAAAAACCGCATTACACAAAAGAAATATGAGGTAGGTTGTGAAGAGAATAGCAAGCCAATATTGAGAGAGTCAGTTTAAACAGCAGCATCAGGAAACCAAGTCAGACAGTTTCTGAAGAGACAGTGCAAACCAAAGTTCCACAATCAGTTATAATATCCAATTTTCCAGCTTTCATTCTGTCCTTTAACAATAGTTTAAGGAACTCTAACACCTTCTGGAAAATTCCATTACATAGCACTCCAAACTGAAGTTGAGCCAAACAGACACATGCGCCTGCACATGCTCGTAACTTCTGATTTCTGAATCCAATTACTGCAATCAACTGTCCCAGTCAGAAACTTCTGAATAGTCATCATCATCCTCCCTCAAGATACTAAATCCCACAAGATTTACACTCAGGACGCAAACTGTAAACTGGAAGACATACAGCCTGTCTGGGGATGTGTGTATGTGTGATTTTCCTGTTCTGTGCTTTGACCTAGGTGGTGTTGGCCCACACACTGTTACAAGGTTTGAAATTCAGGAGATCCTGCATAAAACTTTCGGTGTTCAGGTTTTCTTGAAAAATCTTATTTGACAATGATGACATCACACTGTCCCATAAGACAATACATTGAACTGAAATGAATATAGATGCCACCTAGAGATAAGGCAGAGGTAAGATGCTTGCCAGATTTTCTTATCCCCACCTTTCCTATCCTCTATCATCCAAGCTACTCCACATCTTTAAAGTCATCTCCCTGGTTAATATAGACACTGGCATTTGCGACATTTGTTAGGATACTCTTTAGATACTGAAAGACATCCTTCCTTATCCTTTTGCCTTTGAATGCTTGCCCTAATGCTGACAGTTCCCCACAGTGCACATGGATCATGCTGCATCAGAAATTATGCAATTCTTTCAAGAGCCCATTTTCTAAAAAGCCTTCCCTGATTTCCAAAAAAAATAAATGGGCTCCTTTCCTATGTGCCCCCAAAGCATTTATTAAATGTATTTTATTCCCCCTTGGGGAAAAAGAAAACTTTGCTTGTCCAGCGTTAGAAATGTGTATTTCTGTTTTCTTCAGGAAATTTTCAAAGTTTTAATGCTAGTCTATGATCTATCTCAACATTATTTTAATTAAGTTTAAGTAATTAATTTTACATTGTATAATTAGGGTTGCAAGTTTTGGTTTTATTTGTATTAATTATAATTATGAGCTATAATTTACATCTTAAAAATATATTCTTTCGAGGTTACAGATTAATGGGTTTTCATATTGCTGCAACTAGTATCTCAGGCAAGGTATCAAACAGTTTCCATTGTCCCCAAAATTGACTTTTCAAGCAGCCCTGCACCATTGGAGTACAATGTTGTTATTTCTTTTTTGACAATGTACTATCTTTGCTAAATTTAATGTAAACAAAATCATACAGCAAGTGTGTTTTATTTTCCTTCTTTGACACAGAATGCTTTGTGCTCCATCTGTGCTGCTGATCAATACCTTCTTCCTTTTATTGCTGACTATATTTCACTGACCAAGTGTACTAAAATGTGTTTGCTATTCCCTTGATGAACATGAGTTTTCAGTTTTGGTAAGAAATTGAGTGGCTTTGAACATCATGTCCAAATATTGGTGTAAAAATAAGTCTCAATTTGTCTTGGGTAAATATGTGCATGAATGGAATTGCTAGGTCTTATTATAAATTGATTTTATGTTATTAAGACACTGTAAAACAGCTTTTCAAACTGGCTGTGCAACTCTGCATGCCCATGAGCCACGTACTAGCTCTCATGCTCCTCATCCTAAACAGTCCTCAGCATTGCCATTGTTCTGCAAGTTGGCTGCTCTGTTGGGTACACAGACAACACCTAACCTGGTCTCAATTTGTGTTCACTAATGACTAATTATAACATCCCAGCCTAGTTGCACCAACCAAAGGAAGCAGAGACTGGCAGGCCATATAAAGGTCATTGAAATTAACTATCATCAGGAACGTCAACAAGATCAGTTAGCTACTATGACAGACAGGGTCCCCCAAGAGCCAGAACTACTGCCTGGAAGACCAAAGGTTTGGTAGAAATGGCTGAACTAGTGTTCCCTACATACCACAGAGCTTCTTAGCCACAAGTTGGAAAACTAGGTCTTCTCTACTGCCCTGAGAAAGTCCCAGATGGATTAATAAACAGGAAACCCTTCTGGTTCAGTGGCAGAGACTCATGTGTTCTCCTTGGTGTTGCACTGGAGTGGTAAGACCAAGGTCACTTATCTTCTCAGGGGAATCCTCAACCACAATACTCACTGCACAGGAAGAAAGTCTGTGGATGGCATGTGATAAGCATTGGTGCCATTAGCTAGCTACATCTGTCCCGCTATGACAAGGAGAGCATTCTAAAGCACCTGACAGCTCCCATGAAGGAAGCAGGTTCCCTCAGTGGACAAGGCAGATCTTCTGAGACCCCATTGTACCTGTGCCTTCATTTGAACCCCCTGGCCTCTCTCTGGACACTTTGTATTGCTTCTTTGAATTGGTTGAAGCCAGAGTGACCTATAGGGGACTTTCAAGGATTTGACACTGGGTGATTTGCTTTTCTAGGGGTCATACTCAACACTGTCAGTCATAGTCTCAAGCACTTTTTGGGACTCATGTGTATTTTCATTCATGACATATCTGTCAAATATTTTGTCTAGTTTTGAAAATAGGTTATTTAACAAAACTTGTCAGAGTTCCTATGTTATAAATGCAACACTGTGCTTCTTTCCATAGTTGGTAACAAATATTTGTTAGAAAACTTTATTTTTGTATATTGAAATCCCTTGCCACATTTGCTGAAAATCAATTGGTCAGTTATGCACATACCTGTAAAATATCTATTCTGTTCACATGCCCGGTTGATTGATTGCTACAGCTTTATAGTTAGCTCTGAAAGCAGGTAATAGATGTTGTTTCATTTGTACCTTCACTTTCAAAAAATTTTGATTCTTTAGAATCACCTCATTGTTTTCCATAAAAATTTCATTTTGAATTTAGACATCTGTTCAGTTCCAATTTGGTAATAAATGAGGTTTTATGAGACCGAGTCTCACTATGCAGCCTTGACTGGTCAGGAACTCCCTCTGTAGACCAGGTCAGCCTCAAACTTACCGAGATTCTCTGCTTCTGCCTTCTGAGTGCTAGGATTAAAAGTGTGTGCCAACATACCCAACTAGAAATGGCTTCTTAGTATTGAGTTTCAAAGTCGTGAATGTGTGATCCCTCTTAAATCATCCAGTCCTTCCTCAATTTCTCATAGTCATGTTTTAAAACATTCAGTACAAAGAATCTGCCCATATTTCATAAATGTTTAATTTTTGGTGTTAATTTTACATACACACACACACACACACACACACACACATATATATATATACATGTATGTATATATGTATATATATATATATTCTGGTGATTGCTGTTAGTATATAAATATATAATTTCATGTATTTGAATATGGAATGTTAATGTGTAGTAATTCTACTTATGAATTTATTATCTCTAATACATAAGATAGCCTTTTCTATTTATGTTCAGATCAGTCTGGGTAAATTGTGTCTTTTAAGTAATTTGTAATTTTACTAATATTCTGCAATACATTGCGTTAAGTTGTCCATGATGTTCTCTTATTGTACCTACCATGTTGTCAGCAGTGAAGGGGTCAGAGGCACAGACAGCTCCATCACTGTCATCCTAGAAACATGGAAGCCCCCTTAACCTTTTAGTGACCTCAACTTGCATAAATCACGGATGATGTCAGAAACAAATGTCAGGACTAGTCAGTATGAAACAGACTTAGGGTTTAATACGGATGTTATAATATAGGCTTAAGGACAAGGATTAAAAGAAATAAAGTTTCTTAGTAAGAAAGAAACACCTCAAAGCATGGGTACGGCCTTCTTAAAGAGGAGTTGCAGTTCACTGTTTCTTACAATTGGCACATTATATAGGATGTGGGAAGGTCTAAAGCTATTATTAGGAATTTTAATTTCAATATAGCATTTTAATTAACTCTAACTATATATATATACATATATATAATGTATTTTGATCATATTCACTTCCTATCCCTTCCCCTAAGTCCCCAAAGAGCCACCGTTCACCACCCACCTCCCACCCTTTCCCAACTTCAAGTCCATTTGGTTTTTTTTTTTACAATCTACCAAGTCAAATTTGTGCTGCCCTCATACACACAGAGTTTGGCTGTCCACTGTTTATTCCGGGCATCTCCAATCTTTGTCTCAAACAATCTTTCTGTCCTCCTCTTCCACATTGGTCCCTGAGTTTTAGGAGGAGTGTCTATGATGTAGATGTCCCATTTATGGCTAAGTACTACACAGACATTTATTCTCTTCAGTTCGACCAGTTGTGAATTCCTGTCTTAATTCCTATCTATTGTGTAAAGAAGCTTCTCTGATGAGGTCTGAAAGCTACTCTAATTTGTGGACATGGAGATATATAGAGATACAAATTTAAAGGATAGTTTAATATTATGTCCATTTAGCAAAATAATAATAGTAGATTAACCTCTGGAACCTGAGACCTCCCAACCACGAGTTCTGGGCCAGATTTATAGTCCTAGGCAATTGTTTTCTCCTATAGAGTGAGCTAGTTGCCTCCATAACATTGATGACATTATTGCATCAGTGAGTATACCTTACCAACCTGGGCATTATTGTAGCTCACAGGGTTCAGAGCTAAATAAGGATGTTGATGATTTTTCTCCTGAAGCCTGCATAACACTTTCCAGTACTATGAAAGCTGGCCAGTAGAGAGGAAGTGAAGCTGATAGCTTTGAAGTGTAGCTGAGGAACATATAGGAGACCACAGAGTAATTCTTGAGAGATAACTCCCTGGATTATGATTAATGCAGTAAAATTGTAGCTCCCAGAGATAAAGGGAGGTAGGATATATTTTCTGTAGAGAACAAATGGTCCTCTGAGATTCCCTGAAAAAAAAAAAAATATCTGGAGAAACAAATGTATTTCTTTCTGATGTCATATATACCTAGGACTTGAACCTAGGGTCATCATTATTATTTTCACATAAAATATCTATATATGAAAGGAATACTATTCTTATGTTGGCAACATTTACAACAACTATTGTTGCTTGTGTTGGCCTCTGTGCTTCTTAACTGGTGAGAAGTTTCAATCAGACTCCAGGACCAGGGGCTCCTTTTTCTCTGATATCTTCATAATTTGCCCTGCATTTCTATCAGCTTCAATGTCTTGGAATTCATAGTTGTGCCTCCCTGTTAACCTGGCATCAGCAATGTGTGTTGTTTCTTTTATAGACTTAAACTGTTATCATTTTCAGATTGTTGATTATATTAATCTTTACAAAGAAAACAAGCCTTTGATTTCATTGATTTTTCTATATGTCTACTTTCTGTTCACTGACTTTTACCTTTCATTATTTCTTTCCTTTGGTTTACCATACTTTACTGTTCCTTTTCTAGGATCTTAGAGATTTAATGCAGTAATGTACTTTTCATTATTCTAGTTTCTTTGAAAGTCAACTCTTTCATCTTCCTGATTTCACAGCCTGTAACTTCAACCACACTGCCTTCCCTGTTTCATTGCAGATGCTCTATCTCTTTGTTTCTGAAAGTTTGAGGTTTACTTTTACTAGCTTCTGTAGGTGCCATTCCTTTGCTGTGTGACAAACGTGTTCAACAAAGTCACTCTCTGGTCTTGTTGATACATAAATGCCTCTGAGACCTGAGAATTACTCTGGGAAGTTGGGAGCTCACTTGGCCTCCTTGAGTTTCACCTGAAACCCTACATGAGTACTGCTTCTTAGTTACAAAGGGGCACACAACATAGAGTCTGGGGCTCTTTATGCCCTGGAGTACCCTCCTCTGTAATCATCTCTGCCAATTCCAGCTCTGCCTCGCTAATCTCCAAACTATGTCGTCTCCTTTCAGCCTTGTGAGGCCACTCTGCTGCGCTTGTGTTACCTCAGAACAGTACCCTAAAGTGTTTGATCCCTGCAGAAAGCCAGTTATTTGTAGCATTCCCCTCATCTGTGTTATTATTTTAAAAATCACAGTTCTGTGTTGATGGTGGTCCAAACAGGAAGTGAACACAGCTATTGAATTTTCAAGTTCTTCATGGTGGAAGAGATGTCCACTATTACTTAGTCATTGACAAAAACAAGGTACATCTATAAATCTATACATATCTTTATTATAGTATTTATCACATTGTTTAATAATGACTGCTTTCCAGTCTGTGTCAGTCTTGGGTTTCTGGAGGCATTAAGTTTTACCCTAGGACTCCATTGTAGATTTTGGTGTATCCTCATCAGGGAACTGATGTGAAAGATGTATATTACATGTACACATTGTTGCAGAAATGTCTCCAGCTCTCCACACATAGATTTAATTAGCATTCTGACAGATTCCTTTAAAATCAAACACTTTTATTAAGAAGACTCTATTAAAGAAAGGACAAGCATTTTCCTATAAGGTATGTAAGTTCCTGTACACAAAACTCATTTTTTTTCCTATGGGAGCAGAGGAAGTCCTGAGCAAATGTGTAAAGAGAAGATGAAGTCCTGAGTGAATCCGTATTGTGGACATGAGCACAGCTATGTCCAGGCTTCAGATCTGTGGGAAATTAGCAGGGTCTTTCCCCCTTTGGATTTAGAAAGGCAAAGCCTTCATCCTATTTCAATGTGAATGTTTATAAATATTGACCAGGGTGCACAAAACTGAGTAACTATAACTTCATTCTCCCAGATGTTTACAGACTGAGACTTCTTGCCTATAGAGAGCTCCTACAGAGACTTATTCCCCTCCCAGCATGATTAGCTAATCCCTTCTCCTGTGCTATACCTAATAAATGCATCCTGGTTCCATGTTATTGCCTTAGGTGACACCACTCCATCAGAGTATGCACAGCTCACCTGACCTAGCTTTTCGGATTCTTGTGTCTGTAGTTTCTTTAGTGTCACATCCTTTCTGCATCCCCTCACTGAGTCTGGGCTGCAGAGCCAAGACCTGCATGTTGCAATGTTTTCCTGTTATTTCAAAGTGAGGGGTTACAACTGCTTTCTTTTCCCAATATGGAAAATTGAGCAAAGTTGGGGCTGAAGAGATGGGACTGTGGTTTATGTATGTGTGCTGTATGCAGAGTCCAGAAAAAGGTGTCAGGTGTCCGGCTTTATCACTCTCTGCTGTACATATCCCACTGAATCTGAGGCAAGGGTGCTGATCAGCAAAGCCCAGCAATCCTCTGTCTCTAAGTCGCCCCCATTCCCCACATCCCTGGAGTCAAAACTACGTGAGTTGACACACCTTGCATTTTACATGAGAGATAGGGTCTGAACTCAGGACCCTGTGCATGTGCAACAAGTGTTCTTTTGTACTGAGCACTTGTTCTGGAAAAAATCTTAACATTTATTCTTTCTCTCCCTCTTTCCTATGGAAGCTGAACTCCTGGACTCAAGTGATCTTTCTGCCTTAGACTCCCAAGTAGATAAAACTAAATAAATATCTCTTACCTTTTTTAATTTTGTAGCTTAAGTACTTTTTAAATATAATTTTACCCTCTGTTTGTGATTGTTTTGCCTGCATGTATGCTGTGCACTATGTGCCCACCTGGCTCCCATGGATGACAGAAGAAGGCTTCAGATAACCTGGAACCAAAGTTACAGATGGTTGTGAGATGCCAGAAGGATTCTGGGAATTAACCCCACATTCGTTTTAAAAGCAGCAAATGCTTTTAACTGCTCAGCCATTTCTCCAGCCCAAGCCTAAGCACTTTTTAAAAATACACTAAAAAAGGAATGAATTATCCCAAATATCAAACCCAATTAAAAACTTCACTTTGTGTTATGTATATATCACTTTATAATTATTGAAATATGCAAGTACAAGTCTTCTTAAAGAACTACTTGATCAATAAAATACTCCAATCTTAATTATGAATTTAGTATAAACTCCAAATTTTATGTTATACACACACATAAACTGTGTATATATTCTTTAAAACTGATTAACATTGAATCGTTGTTTCAAACATGTGTAACTAGTATTATGCCTCCTAACTTATTTTGTGATTTGGGAGGAACCTATTCATTTGCTTATATCCACTCATTCCCCATACCAACTTGTAATCTCATGATATATGTTTACTCTTTTAATGTACTCCCCTGATAAGGACAATTTAAACGGTCTCCAATTTATCACTATTAAATACTTGCATTTGACTTTTCTGGGTAAAAGGACAAAGACTCTTTATCCAAGCCCAGATGTCAAAATGACATCATAAAATCCATAGCCCAAAGGCACTATGGGTTTATTCTTCCCCAGAAGCCGATAAGAAGTGCATTTTCCTCATACTTTGAATTAGAAATCTGTTCCCATAGTCTAACCATTGAGAAGTATAAGAAATAACCACTTTTCACTTGTATCAGTTGCAAAGTTAGAAGAATAATGAGCCAATTCTGAAAAGATCAAAACACTAAATTATTGCATGCTCAATGTCTTTTGTGCAATACCAAAATCTCTTCCAAAAGGTCTTGCCAACAGAGACAGACACCGATCCCCACAAACACATACATCTGTCTTCCACAATGACTTTACCATGTACCATCACTTGAGTCTAGGACAATGACTCTATTTTCTTGCTCACTAGTCAATTCATTAGGTTTAGATTTCATTTTATTCAGCCATCTGTATTGGGCTATACACTGCTAAGATGTAATTTACCTGTTGAACAGGTTGTTTATAAAGATATCTGTATCAAGTAACAGGTATGTGCACTAGTGAAATGTTTATACATTTTTCAGACTGCTCTTGACTTGTTTTAGCACTCCAAAAGCTCCATTGCATAACCTCATCTAAAGCATGTCTTTCTCTTGCCACACCCATAGACCCTAATCTCAAGATTTCCAAGTCAAACTTCAGACTTAATCTGAAACAACTTCAATCACAGGTCACCCTACACACACACACACACACACACACACACACACACACACACACACACACACACACCTGGCCCAGTCACACAGACTCATGATCCATGGAACCATTGTGCACCTGCTTGAAAGACACATCTGCCCAATTCACACAACAAACAAACAACAAACAAAACCACAGCTGAATGACTTTTCTTTTGTTGGCTGAATGTAAAACAAAAATAAATCACTAAGTGTCTCTCCACTTTTCATCCAGTTGTTTCCTCTCCTGTAGGTACACTCAGCTCTCATCAATTATTTACTATACAATGATTTTGAAAAAATATCTTGCTTTATGATTCTGTCTTGCAGTGTCTTTCTTATATTTTGCCAAGAGAAGGGCTGGAGCCAGGAAGGGTGGGACAGTAGTTTTGGAAAGATGATTTTAGGCAGGCTGAGGAGAGGGACACTGCCCAGCTGGCAGTGTCTGAATAGACAGGTGGGGAAGTCTGCTGTCATCATTGGAGCCTGCTGGCTCTGGTCCCAAAGACTGGGAAGAATTTAATACCGGAATATGTGAGCCCAGGAGGTGAGCTATTGACACAGACAGCTGGGTGGAAGCCAGGCAGAGGCTCTGCCAAAGTCGGTAGGCTGAGAATGAACAGGGCTTGGTGGTCAGAAGGAAAGAGGAAGAACAGAACTCTGCAGGTGATGAGCAGCTATAATTTGATGCCTAGGGAATAAAGTGGGGGAGGGGCCACACCCTGCTCTCCTGGAAAACACATAGCATTGTAACTAACACACTTTAATTCAAGCGCTGACTTTACCGGCTTCAAGTCAGTTTGACTTATTTCTTTAAATATCACCATCATTGACTATTCTTGATTGAATAAAAGACAGTCATCATTTAAGTTTGCTGTTGGAAATTCAGCGGCAAATCATGGGTAAATGCTGTGTCAGTGACATGGCGTTGCAATCATTAGCTGCTGTACTAGTCATAGGTAAAGGTGGCCTTTAAAAAAAAGGTTCTATGAGAAGTAGACACCTCAACAATGATAGCTATACACATAGATATTCCACTTTCAGTGAAGAAAACTACTAATTCAAAATCAATGAGGAGTTGAATATTATTAGCCAGTCCACTATGGAGCACTCCATTAAGCAAGAGAAGAATGAATCTGCTTGGGTATATGTGGAACACATTCCAGGGTAGATGACATTGCAGGCCATAGAATAAGTAAAGGGGGTCTCAATAAATTTGAAATTAGATAGAGTGTGTCTCTAAACACAATGGAATGAAATTAGGCATCACTAACAGAAGAAAATTGTGAGCCCTCACAACTATAAAGAAATGAAACTACTCACTTCTAAATAACCAGTGGATCAAAAAAGAAACCACGAGGGAAATTAGAAAATAATTTGTGATGAATGTCAGTGAAAACATAACATACCAGAGCTTAAAGGATGCAGTCAAGACAACACACAGAGAAAATACATTGCAGCAGAAGGCGACAGTGAAAAAGAAGATCCTAAATTAATAAGTTTAAGAAGGGGGAAAAAAGGCAGATGAAACACACAGCAAGCATAAAGAATGAAAAGGTTCAAAGGGGGAAAATGTTAATTAGAAAATAAGAAGACAACAGAAAAATCAACAAAAGAGTGGATTTAAAAAAGATTAATAAGGCTGACAATTAGCTAGACTTATGAAGAAGAAATAAAGGCAGAAGACAAAATTTATAAAAAGCAGAAATGACAGAGGGAGTATTGATACCGTTACTGACCACAGAGAGATAAAACGGTAAACACTTCAGTGTTAGGATTTATGGAATTGCTTTAACATAGTTTTATGGATGCTAAAAGTTTCATCCTATTTGAACTTACATTTTAATCAAAGTGATAGCATTTCTTTTTTAAATTCTGAAGAAAATTATACTTATATAATGAAAACCAAAAAGAAAACCTGATAAGAACCACAACTGAAAAAGAATTCCTTACTCACAGTAGGCAAAAGTGTTCTGCTTATGTGATGTAATTCACAGCCAGTATATGTTGGAGACCGACTCTGGACAGCGGTGTCTTGAACCTTGTGTTACCTGCCACGATTTATCAAGCCTCGTGTAAATAAGAGGCTTTTAGTCTAACCTAGGAATGTAGGATTGAATAAACCTCTTTAAATCAGCTAGCTGCAGGGGCCTGGGACCAAAGCGACCTCCTGCTGACCCTCCTTAGGAATTTTCTTTGTCCTCTCCTCACTCCTGCTCCCCCTCCCTACCTGAAGCCCTGTTTATAAGCTCTAACACCCAGTCAATAAACGAGGCCTTGACGCAACTCAGACTGCTTTGTCTTTCTTCACGCGCTTGGTCTCCTTTCCCTCTCACCCCCCATTGATTTACAGGTGGTCCCTCCTCGAGACCCTCGAATAACCTGGCCTGCTGGACGGGTCAAGTATATGACTTTTACAGTGTAAGTATATTTTCATGAAATAGTGGTTTCTGAGATATTTACATTTTGTAAAACTATAACAAATAACTCATTGTTGTCTTTCACTGAAGAGAAGGTAGACGCAGAGAGCAGAATAAGGAGGAAACTGGTTCCAAAAATGTTCATCCTCAAGCGGAGAACTCTTCATCTCCTGGAGACTCAGTGTTTACCTAAACAGCATGGAGCTGACTTGGCTCCTAACCCAGACCTACTCTCTGTAGTTTTCCTAGCACTAATCTAGGCAGATTTCAACCAAACCATGTAAAAAGACTTTCAAATCTCATAGAGTGAACATATTTAATAGACACAAAAATTGATAAGAACCAGTAACCAGAGTCGTCAAGTAGGACACGGCATTCTGACACTTCTAGCTCTAATTAAAGACATGTCTGTGCAATACTTTCAACAGGCCGACTCTTAAACCTTATACCAATATGTGTGATCAGTACTAACATTTAATTAAATTATGCTTCATACCATAAATTATACTAGGAAAGGCTTCTCAAACCTCTCCAATCAAACATTACCCATTTTTTAAGGAATCATAAAAATTTTAGGAATTATTAAGATATATTTCTAAATTACTCACAGACCAATGAAGTAATCATGATAATAACATGTGTTGAAATGGATAAAAATGAGATGACAACGTCCTAAAACTTATGCAATGTAGCTGACAGCATTTAACAGGAAATAAGTATCACCAAGTGTTATATCTTTTAAAAAGCACCAACCAAATCAACAATCTGAGTTTCTACTTTGAGAAGTTGAAGAGAAAATAGGCAAGCTATATTTTATTTAGCAGAAGGAATGACAGGATAAACAGAAAATTATGAATTTTAACTCAGGAAAATCATTGATAAAAACCCGAAGGCAGAAAAGATCAATGAAATTGATTAAGCATTGGTCTCATTGAGTAAGAACAAGAAAGATGGCAGGGACAGGAAGAGAGAGGAGACAGAATTTCAGATGTTGAGGTGGTAACAGGGACTCCCATACACCATCAGGTTAATGGGAACCAAAGTATGTGGAGTAGGGACTTTTGAATTCTTGTAGTGAAACAAACAAACAAACAACAAAAATACGGTGTCTTTGCAAAATATCTTGGCAGTATCTTATAAAAATAAACTATGTCTGGGCAGTGGTGGCACACACCTTTAATCCCAGCATTCAGGAAGCAGAGGCAGATCTCTGAGTTCGAGGCCAGCCTGGTCTACAGAATGAGTTCCAGAATAGCCAAGGCTACACAGAGAAACCCTGTCTCAAAAAACTAATCTATATAATCATATGTATATACGTACATATGTGTGTATGCATATATATATATGTATATATATATATATATATAAAAATTATGATCCAGCAATCTTACTACAAGATATTTGCCTAAGATAAATGACATTATATGACTGAACAAAGCAGGATGCAACTATTCCGGCATGCTTTACTGAAAAGGACTTATAATCAAGAACTCTCCAAGTGGGCATGGAATGGTATAAGAACAAACAGATCACCGTGGGATGCTACTGAACACTATCATAAAATAGGAAGATACTTGATGCTGGGACATGCAGTTCCTTGTGCTGAGTTAGATAACCCCACTATTATAACCTACATGATTCTGCTGACGGGACAGAAAAGGCCACACTCCAGTGACAAAAAATATCAGTTGTTATGGGATGTCCTGGGGTGCAGGAGAGGTAATAGATTGACTTTCAAGGTTCAAAGGGGAATTTTAGGAGGTGATGCAATTATTTCATATTTGTGTTGTTGTGATAATTGCATTACTGTACTAGATTATTAAAACTCAATTATACATGTGCTGTTGATCATGTTGGTGTATGCATAGTATGTACACTCTAAGTCAATAATACAGACATCTAAAATGACCAGAGAAGCTATATTTCTTTAAAAGAATTATATATTTAGCCCCAGCTCCCAGCCTGCCCCCGACAACTTCCCTTCTGGACCAGAGGTGAGTGCCTGGGTCCAGCCCGGACCCCATCCCTGGCCACCAGCCACCCCGGGAGGACCTGCCCAGCTTGGCGCCGGGTTCTGGCCACTGGGCAGCTCCCCTTCTAGCCCCACCGGGAGGGATCCCCATTTCCAAGCCCCCGGCAGCCCCTGCAGTCTCCGCGCCCTACCCCCACGCCCATCTGCCAAGACCCCACCCACTTCCTGAGACTTAGAGACTGGCCCCCAGCTCCCAGCCTGCCCCCGACGACTTCCCTTCTGGACCAGAGGTGAGTACCCGGGTCCAACCCGGACCCCATTCCTGGCCACCAGCCACTCCTGAGAGGCCTGCCCAGCTTGGCGCCGGGTTCTGGCCACCGGGCAGCTCCCCTTCTAGCCCCACCGGGAGGGATCACCATTTCCAAGCCCCCGGCAGCCCCTGCAGTCTCCGCGCCCTGCCCCCACGCCCATCTGCCCAAGACCCCACCCACTTCCTGAGACTTAGAGACCGGCCCCCAGCTCCCAGCCTGCCCCTGACGACTTCCCTTCTGGACCAGAGGTGAGTGCCTGGGTCCAGCCAGGACCCCATCCCTGGCCACCAGCCACTCCTGAGAGGCCTGCCCAACTTGGCACCAGGTTCTGGCCACCGGGCAGCTTCCCTTCTAGCCCCACCGGGAGGGATCCCCATTTCCAAGCCCCCGGCAGCCCCTGCAGTCTCCGCGCCCTGCCCCCACGCCCATCTGCCCAAAACCCCACCCACTTCCTGAGACTTAGAGACCGGCCCCCAGCTCCCAGCCTGTCCCCGACTGCCATTCTGGACCAGAGCTTGCCCCTGACCTCCCTTCTGGACCAAAGAGTTGGACAAGAGAACTCCCTTTTGGACAAGAGAGAGAGTCTTCCTGAGTCTGTCAGCTCTTTGTGAAACAAGTCCACTGATAAGACCAAGAAGGAATCACAAGGAGATGGGCAGACGTCAAAGCAGAAGTACATACAGCAAAATGAAGAGCAATACAGCATCACCAGAACCTAGCTCGCCTCCAACATCTAGACCTGAACACCAAAAATTGGAAGAAGCAGAAGAAAGTAGCCTTATGAGTAACTTCATGAAGAAGGTAGAGGCTTGTGTAGAGGAAAAGACAAGAAAATTGGAAGAACGCTGTAAACAACTAGAGGAAAGGGCAAACAAATTAGAAGAAAACAATAAAGCCCTCCAAGAAAACAATAAAGTCCTGGAAGAAAACATTAAAATCCTGGAAGAAAACAATAAAGCACTGAAAGAAAATCATGAAAAAGCAATGAAACAAACAAAGGAAACAGTCCAAGATCTGAAAAGGGAAATTGAAAAAATGAAAAAGACACAAACAGAGGGAATGCTGGAAATAGAAAACCTGAGTAAAAGATCAGGAACTTCGGATGCAAGTATAACCAACAGAATGCAAGAGATGGAAGAGAGGATTTCTGGCATTGAAGATACAGTAGAAGAAATAGTTCCATCAGTCGAAGGAAACACTAAAGCCAACAAAGTCATGAACCAAAATGTCCAAGAAATCTGGGACACCATAAAAAGACCAAACTTACGAATTATAGGGATAGAAGAAGGTGAAGAATACCAACTCAAAGGCACAGAAAATATATTCAACAAAATTATAGAAGAAAACTTTCCCAACTTAAAGAAGGAAATGCCTATGAAGATACAAGAAGCCTATAGAACACCAAACAGACTAGACCCCCAAAAAAAGTCCCCTCGACACATAATAATTAAACAACTAAATATACAGAATAAAGAAAGAATATTAAGAGCAGCCAAGGAAAAAGGCCAAGTGACCTATAAAGGTAAACCCATCAGAATAACACCCGATTTCTCAATGGAGACTTTGAAAGCCAGAAGGACCTGGACAGATGTAATGCAGACACTAAGAGACCATGGATGTCAGCCAAGACTAATATACCCAGCAAAACTTTCAATCATCATAGACGGAAGGAACAAGACATTCGAAGACAAAGCCAGATTTAAACAATACCTATCCACAAACCCAGCCCTACAGAAAGCACTAGAAGGAAAATTCCAACCGAGGGAAGTCAGATACACACTTGAAAACACAGGCAATAGATAAAGCCACAACAGTAAACCCCAAAGAAGAGAAGTACACACACACTACCACCAAAAATAACAGAAATGAAGAATCACTGGTCATTAATATCCCTTAATATCAACGGACTTAATTCACCTATAAAAAGACATAGACTTACAGAATGGATACGAAAGCAGGACCCATCCCTTTGCTGCATACAAGAAACACATCTCAAATTCAAAGATAGACACTACCTAAGAATAAAAGGCTGGGAAAAGACTTTTCAATCAAATGGTCTTAAGAAACAAGCAGGGGTAGCCATCCTGATATCCAACAAAATAGACTTCAAACTAAAATCAATCAAAAGAGATCAAGAAGGACATTACATCCTCGTCACAGGAAAGATCGACCAAGATGAAGTTTCAATTCTGAACATATATGCCCCAAACATAAGGGCACCCACATATGTAAAAGAAACATTACTAAAGCTTAAACCACATATAAAACCCCACACATTAATAGTGGGAGATCTCAACACCCCACTTTCACCACTGGACAGATCTCCCAAATCGAAACTTAACAGAGAAATAAAGGACTTAACCGATGTCATGACCCAATTGGACCTAATAGATATCTACAGAACATTCCATCCTAACAAGAAAGAATATACTTTCTTCTCAGCACCCCATGGAACTTTCTCTAAAATCGACCACATACTTGGCCACAAAGCAAATCTCAACAGATACAAAACAATCAGAATAACCTCCTGTGTTCTATCAGATCACCATGGTTTAAAGCTAGATTTCAACAACAACAAAAACTACAGAAAACCTACAACCTCATGGAAACTGAATAATGCTCAACTGAATCACCAATGGGTTAAGGAAGAAATAAAGAAAGAAATTAAAGACTTCCTAGAGATCAATGAAAATGAAGACACCACATACCCAAACTTATGGGACACTATGAAAGCAGTGCTAAGAGGGAAATTCATAGCACTAAATGCCCACATAAAGAAGTTGGAGAAATCGCACACTAGTGAATTAACAGCACATCTGAAAGCTCTAGAACAAGAAGAAGCAAAGTCTCCCAGGAAGAATAGACGCCAGGAAATTATCAAAGTGAGAGGTGAAATTAATAAATTAGAAACTAAGAGAATAATACAAAAAATTAATGAAACAAAGAGTTGGTTCTTTGAGAAAATCAACAAGATAGACAAGCCCTTATCCAAACTAACCAAAAGACAGAGAGAGAGAATCCAAATCAACAAAATCAGAAATGAAAAGGGGGACATAACAACAGACATTGAGGAAATCCAGAGAATTATAAGGTCATATTTCAAAAACCTCTACTCCACAAAACTGGAAAACCTAAAAGAAATGGACATTTTTCTGGATAGATACCACATACCTAAGTTTAATCAAGACCAGATAAACTATTTAAATAGTCCAATAACCCCTAAGGAAATAGAAACAGTCATTAAAGGTCTCCCAACCAAAAAAAGCCCAGGACCAGATGGTTTCAGCGCAGAATTCTACCAGATCTTCAAAGAAGAGTTAATACCAATACTCTCTAAATTGTTCCACATAATAGAAACAGAAGGAACATTACCAAACTCCTTCTATGAGGCTACAATTACCCTGATTCCTAAACCAAACAAGGATGCAACAAAGAAAGAGAACTACAGACCGATCTCCCTCATGAACATTGATGCAAAAATACTCAATAAAATACTGGCAAACAGACTCCAAGAACACATCAGAACAATTATCCACCATGATCAAGTAGGCTTCATCCCAGGGATGCAAGGGTGGTTCAACATACGAAAGTCCATCAATGTAATACACCATATAAACAAACTCAAAGAAAAAAACCACATGATCATCTCACTAGATGCAGAAAAGGCATTTGACAAAATCCAACACCCCTTCATGATAAAAGTCTTGGAGCGATCAGGAATACAGGGAACATACCTAAACATAATAAAGGCAATATATAGCAAACCAACAGCCAACATCAAATTAAATGGAGAGAAACTCAAAGCAATTCCACTAAAATCAGGAACGAGACAAGGCTGTCCACTCTCCCCATACTTATTCAATATAGTACTTGAAGTTCTAGCCAGAGCAATAAGACAACATAAGGAGATAAAGGGGATTCAAATTGGAAAGGAAGAAGTCAAGCTTTCCCTATTTGCAGACGACATGATAGTATACTTGAGTGACCCCAAAGATTCCACCCAGGAATTGATAAAGCTTATAAACACCTTCAGCAACATAGCAGGATACAAAATCAACTCAAAAAAATCAGTAGCCCTCCTATATACAATGGACAAAGAAGCTGAGAAGGCAATTAGAGATACATCACCCTTTACAATAGCCAAAAATGATATAAAATACCTTGGGGTAACACTAACCAAGCAAGTGAAGGACCTATATGACAAGAACTTTAAGTCCCTGAAAAAAGAAATTGAAGAAGATCTCAGAAAATGGAAAGATCTTCCATGCTCATGGATAGGCAGGGTTAACATAGTAAAAATGGCAATCTTACCAAAAGCAATTTACAGATTCAATGCAATCCCCATCAAAATACCAACACAATTCTTCACAGATCTGGAAAGAACAATACTCAACTTCATATGGAAAAACAAAAAACCCAGGATAGCTAAAAGAAACCTGTACAATAAAACAACTTCTGGAGGCATCACAATCCCCGACTTCAAGCTCTACTATAGAGCTACAGTAATAAAAACAGCCTGGTATTGGCATAAAAACCGACATGTGGACCAATGGAATCGAATTGAAGACCCTGACATTAACCCACACACCTATGGACATATAATTTTTGACAAAGAAGCCAAAAGTGTACAATGGAAAAAAGAAAGCATCTTCAACAAATGGTGCTGGCATAACTGGATATCAGCGTGTAGAAGGCTGCAAATAGATCCATATCTGTCACCGTGCACAAAACTTAAGTCCAAGTGGATCAAAGACCTCAACATAAATCCAGCTACTCTGAACCTGCTAGAAGAAAAAGTAGGAAATAGTCTTGAACGCTTTGGCATAGGAGATCACTTCCTAAATATAACACCAGTAGCGCAGACACTGAGACAAACAATCAATCAATGGGACCTCTTGAAACTGAGAAGCTTTTGTAGAGCAAAGGATACGGTCAACAAGGCAAAGCGACAGCTTACAGAATGGGAAAAGATCTTCACCAACCCCACATCTGACAGAGGACTGATATCCAGAATATATAAGGAACTCAAGAAATTAGACATCAAAAGGACCAACAGTCCAATTGAGAAATGGGCTTTAGAACTAAACAGAGAATTCTCAACAGAGGAATTCCAAATGGCTGAAAGACATTTAAGGAATTGCTCAACTTCCCTAATCATCAGGGAAATGCAAATCAAGACAACTCTGAGATACCACCTTACGCCTGTCAGAGTGGCTAAGATCAAAAACACTGAAGACACTTTATGCTGGAGAGGATGTGGAACTAGGGGAACTCTCCTCCACTGCTGGTGGGAATGCAAGCTTGTACAACCACTTTGGAAATCAATATGGCGCTTTCTTAGAAAATTGGGAATCAATCTCCCCCAAGATCCAGCTATACCACTCCTGGGCATATACCCAAGAAATGCTCAATCATACCACAAGAGCACTTGCTCAGCTATGTTCATATCAGCATTGTTTGTAATAGCCAAAACCTGGAAACAACCTAGATGCCCTTCAACTGAAGAATGGATAAATAAATTGTGGCACATATACACAATGGAATACTACTCAGCAGAGAAAAACAACGACATCACACGGTTTGCAGGCAAATGGATGGATCTAGAAAAAATCATCCTGAGTGAGGTAACCCAGACTCAGAAAGACAAATATGGTATGTACTCACTCATAGGAAGATGCTAGATGTGGAACAAGGATGACTAGACTGCTACTCACATCACCAGTGAGGCTACCTGGAAAACGGGACCCCAAAAAAAGACACGGAGAAATGGACAAGATCTACATGAATAGCCTGGTCATGAGTGGGAACAATGAAGGGCGACAGTCGAGGGAAAGAGTGGGAGATCCTAGCTGGATCAAGAAAAGAGAGGGAGAACAAGGAATAGGAGACCATGGTAAATGAAGACCACATGAGAAGGTGAGAAGGGGAGGAAGCAGAGAGCTAGGGAGGCCCACGAAGATCCACAAAGATACCCCCTCAAAAGACTGCTGGCAATGGTCGCGAGACGGCAGGAACTGACCTACTCTGGTGATGGGATGGCCAGACACCCAAATAGTGGTGCCATAAACCCCATCCAAGGACTGAGGAATCTGAAGGCAGACATCCACGGCTGGTCCCCTGGTGGAGCACTGGGAGTCTAATTAGTGAGTAAGAAGAGGATTTATATGAGCGAGAATTGTTGAAGCCAAGGTTAGATAAAGCACCGGGACAAATAACCAAATGAATGGAAGCACAGGATCTATGAACCAAAGGCTGAGGGGCCCCCAACTGGATCAGGCCACCTGAACGGGTGAGACAGTCATTTGGCTTGATCTGTTTGGGAGGCAGCTGTGCATTGGTGCCAGGTCCTGGGCTCGTTGCATGAGTTGGCTGTTTGAATCCTGGGACTTATGCAGGGACACTTGGCTCGGTCTGGGAGGGGGGAATGGACCTGCCTGGACTGAGTCTACCAGGTCAACCCCGGTCCTCGGGGGAGACCTTGATCTGGAGGAGGTGGGAATGGGGGGTGGGCCGGGGGGAGGGGTGGGCGAGAGGGGGAGAACAGGGGATTCTGTGGCTATTATGTTGAACTGAATGGTGTTATAAAATAATAACAATAATAATAATAATAATAAAAAAACCAAAAAAAAAAAAAGAATTATATATTTATAACCAAAGGAAATAAAAGTATATTGAAAAAGTAGGATCAATACTTGATAAAATATATAAATAATGTCAAAATTGCCCCCTAAAATTATATTGCTAAAAATTTAATTAAAAGACCAAGAATATTAATTATCATAATGAAAAGCCTTTTTTCCATAAAACTGGAGTGAACCAAGTCTGTGGTTCCATCCAGATTTTAATATCATTATTTCTCTACTTCTATAAAAACTACTTTTGGCATTTTTATAAGAATTTCACTGACACTGGGCACTGTGGCGCATATCTTTAATGCCAACACTCAGGCAGAAGTGTGCAGATCTCTGTGAGTTCAAGTCTGGCCTGATTGCCACAGTGTTGCGAGGGTTTGAAACAGGACCCTAAATAGGACACTGACTCAAAACAAAAATTTCATTGAATATGTGACTCACTTTGGGTTAACACAAGCATTTAATAGCATTGTCTTTCCATCTACAAACCTAGGCTCACTTTCTCCTTAACTGTGCAATTTTAGTTTCTTTCATCAATGCTTTTATTATACTTTGTACGGTGCAAACTTTTATATTTTTCATTAATTTCTAAGTATTGTATTTAGTAGCTTTTGCAAATAGGAGTGATTCCTCTCTCTCTCTCTCTCACTCTCTCTCTCTCTCTCTCTCTCTCTCTCTCTCTCTCTCTGGTTTTGACAGAGTTTTTCTGTGTAGAGTTTTTCTGTGTAGCCCTGGCTTTCCCGGAACTCCCTCTATAGATCAGGCTAGCCTCAAACTCAGTACTGCCTGCCTCTGCCTCCTGAGTGCTGGGATTAAAGGCATGAGCCACCATCTCCTGGCTAGAAGATTTCTACATGTAAGAACACATCATCAGCAAGCAGAGCTAAAGTTTCTTATTTTCTTCTTTTTCATGTTTTGGTATCTTTTCTTCTTTTTCTTGCCTACTTGCTCTGCCTAGGACTTAACAGCATATGATAAATGGAAGTAGCAAGAGTGTCCTTCTTGTCTTACACAGGATCCAAGAGGAGATGTTTTGAGCTGTCTCCACTGAATAGGATCTCAGCTGTGGTCTTTATCATATGGAGACAACTGTAGATGTAACCAATCGTATTATTAAAATAAGAAACACAGAGCCAAGGTAAAAGAGAAAAGCCGAGAGGTCAGAGCTCAGAGATAAAATCTTACCTCCTGCAGTGCTCCTAGCTTCCCCGAGAGAGGGAGGTACTTCCTGTGTCCCTGTTTAAATAATCTTTCTGTTCTGCCTTCTCATTGGTTGTAAACCCAACCACATGACTGCCTCATCACTGCCTGTAAGTACCGCCCTCCAGGTCTTAAAGGCGTATGTCTCCAATACTGGCTGTATCCCTGAACACACAGAAATCTACCTAGCTCTTCTAACCACCACGCTCTTACTATGGCTCTAATAGCTCTGACCCCAGGGCAACTTTATTTATTAACATAAAATTAAAATAACATTTCAGTACAAATAAAATATCACCACATTTCCCCTTTTCTATTTTAATAAAAAGAAAAAAGGCAAAAGGTTATAACTAACAAAAGAAAAACTATATACAAAAGTACAATAACTATATACAATATATACAAGTAACAAATACCTAAACGATGTCTAGTCCATTTGTATTTGACAAATCAGAGAAAATAATTCCCTTATCTATCCTATTTTAGTAAGTCCAAAATGTATCTAATTCACTTTCTATCCTAATTAATCTTCAACTATAACTAACTAATCTTCAACTCCCTCAGAGACCCAAGAAGGAAATAATATTAGCTAACAAAAATAAAAACAGGAAGTGCACAAAAGCAACTTCCAAAAATTTTGTGGGTTGACAGAAACAGCCAGCTGCCTGGACAGTCACCTGAGGTTTCTCCACAGTGTTGGGGCATCATCTTCAGCCTATAGGCTTAGCGTATCTGACAGACTCATTTGTGAAGTAGGTTGTACACAAGGTCAACAGTTCAACCTCACACTGGGTGAGAGCAGTCCATGTACCAGAAACACCTGAATTCCACTAGTGTCATGTCATGATTCAGGATTTTAAATTCTGGAAATTGTTGATGGTTTTTGAATTCAGCTGTCCATTCTTCTTGGCTGTGTATATATGGCTTCATCTAAGCATGCCCTTCTCCACATCCCTCTATTAAATGCCAGTCTACTATTGAGAGGCGTGAGCTTTCAGTTGCTGTTCCATTGCACAACAGAAGCCATCGGCCCACTGCCTGTTCAGCTGCCTTCAAAGAAAAGGGCACTGTACCTTTTCCAGATTGTGAAGGCCACTTCAGGGATGGTGCCATATTGTCCTGGCCTCAGAAGATGCCTTCTGATAAAGCCATAACCATACTTGTTTTGGCAGGAATCGGTAGTCCTTTGTTTCGTGTTCTGTCTGTCCATTTTGTCCTGTTGATTTGAGGATACTTTGTTGTCCAGTGGCTAACTTTTGCCACAATGAAAATTAACTCCATATGCAGTTTCTTCAATACCCATATTTTCTCTGAAGTAGATTGGTACTGCCAGGAGCTGACATGTCTCAAAAAAGAAAAATTTCTAAGTTATTAAAATATTTTAAATGCCATATTCGTTAGATCTCTGAAGGGTTTGAAGATGACCTGTCTAAAATATATCTGCTCAATTTTTAAAACATATCTAATATGACTACAATTTCTATTGTAATGTCTAACTACTAACTTTCATTTCTTTATATCCTAATAGTTGGTAATAATGTAAAGTATTTAAAACTAGTAATTGTCTTTTTCTTTTCTTTCTTTTTTTTTTTTTTTTAAACAAGAACCTTAAATCTAATCTCCTTTGCTTAGCCTTTTTCCTAACCCTTGACAACAACTTGTAACCAACCCCCCTAAACAATTGAAAATTATCCCAGACCCAAAACCCATTAAAAGAACCAAAAAACCACCTGCCCCACACCACTTCTTTGGCAATGTGGGTGTCATATTCTTAAAATTGCTTCCTGCTGGGTATGGGTGAAGTTATCTTTATCCTGAAAGAAAAATTTAGGTTAATTGTCAAATTCTAGGAAAGGTAACTATATCCTTCATTATTATCCAGTCTGTGTATAAAGCCAAAGTTCAGGGTTTATCTCAAGTCCTTATTCAAGTAGTCTTTGAGACTGGATCATCTCAGCTAGTCATCTCAAAATTGTTCTGAGCACCTTGTAGTTCAAAGCTGATCTGTAGATGATGTTTGTCAGCTTAGTGATATTATTATTGTCCACGTGGAATTGTTGTTGTTGTTGTTGTTGTGGGGCCCCATCTTCTTTCCGGAGACTTCAGTTGATGTTAGGCCTGGCCGTGATTTCCTGCAGAAAACTGATAAAAGACTCGAACACAAAGACATATATATGCAGCTAATTGAAGCCTTTTTTCTAGAATTAGTTAGTACTCTATATGACCATTCATATCTTAACAAAGTTTAAAATGTATATATATATTAATCTTGTAAATTTTGATATAAAATTTATACTTTAAGAAAAGTTTAAAGAATCAGAATAGAATCAAAGAGTTGAGATTAGTAATAGAATAGTCCCTTAATTAATTTGGCTTTTGTCCTGTCCCATAGCAGAAAATGGCTCTTTTATTCTGTCATGATACAGGGAGTTTGTATTTTCATTTTAACAACATGCTTGAGTTTAAAGAAGGAGAGAGCCATTCTCCAACTCCAAAGTCAGCTTTAAATTTTAATTGAACTGGGACTATTAGAAAACCAATAGTGTTAAATCTTTAGAGAAAAGCAGAAACAAACATTTAAGAAGACATAAAATTTTTTAGATAATATATACCCATATGCCATATACTCCAATATACTCTGTTTCCTGGGATAGATGATTTGTCCCTTTTCTTCAGTTGTCTCATTTGTCTTGTGTCCTTCAGATTCCTTAACCTTCATTCTCCTAAAAGACAAAAACAAAAACCTTCCCCCAAGACTAATTTTGGGGATGTTCCTTTTTGGCAAGTTATTATCTGATTAAATGAAAAGACATGTGTTACAGGTACAAGTTAGTTTAAATTGGATGTTCATGCTGGTTGATGAACTATCACCTCCTCTAATTAAGAGGTTTCTCTTGTTCAAATCGAACCTTTATCAATTTTGATGGTACCCACAGCTTATCTTCTCCTATAGAAACAAAAGCAAAACCTCGTCCCCAACGTAATACATACCCTGGCTTCCATTCTGAGGTCAGCACATCCTTAAAGTATATAGGCTGATTTAATTCTGTAGTTTTTTCTATTACCCAATGTCTCTCTGCAGCTGTTGTTCCTTTCTCATTGGCATTCAGAAAATTCAAAGTTAATAGAGCATTATGCAGTCTATTTCTGGGGGTTTTTGTTACTCCTTTCTGTTTATTTAGCATATCCTTTAGAGTTCTGTTTGACCTTTCTATAACTGCTTGACCTGTAGGATTATGTGGTATACCTGTAATATGCTTTATATTGTAATAAGCAAAAAACTGTTTCATTTTAACAGAGACATATGATGGAGCATTGTCAGTTTTAACTTGTGCAGGTATACCCATGATGGCCATAACTTCTAGCAAATGAGTGATTACAGAATCAGCTTTTTCAGAACTCAAAGCAGTTGCCCATTGAAATCCTGAATAAGTATCGATAGTGTGGTGTACATATTTCAATTTTCCAAATTCTGCAAAGTGAAACACATCCATCTGCCAGATTTCATTCCTCTGAGTACCCTTTGGGTTACATCCTGCTGGTAATGGCGTTTGATTATAGAAGGAACAAGTAGGACATTTCTTTACTATTTCTTTGGCTTGTTGCCAGGTTATGGAAAAATCCTTTTTTAAACCTTTACTATTGACATGATGTTTTTTATGAAATTCTGAGGCCTCCAGCACATTTCCTACCAATAATTTATCAATCTCATCATTGCCTTGTGCTAAAGGGCCTGGCAAACCAGTATGAGATCGGATGTGAGTTATATATAAAGGATGACTCCTTTTCCTGATTGTATCTTGTAATTGAATAAATAGTGAAGTTAATTCTGAAGCATCAGGGATAAATTCTGCAGTCTCAATATGTAATACCACTCTTTCAGCATACTGAGAGTCAGTTACTATGTTGAGAGGTTCTGAAAAATCCATTAATACCAACAGAATAGCATACAATTCTGATTTTTGCACTGAACTATAAGGACTTTGTACCACTTTACTTAAATTTTCTGATTTGTAACCTGCCTTTCCTTGTTTGTTGGCATCTGTATAAAATGTACGAACTCCAGATATGGGTTTTTGCCGTACAATTCGAGGCAAGATCCAATCAGCTCTCTTTATAAAATCAATTCTGTTGCTTTTGGGATATTTGCTGTTAATTTCTCCCAAAAAATTACTGCAAGCTCTTTGCCAAGGTTCACTTTCTGTCCATAATTTTTCAATGTCCTCCTTAGTTAAAGGTACGACAATTTCTGCTGGGTCTATTCCTGCTAATTGACGAAGTCTCAATTTTCCTTTCCAAATCAAGTCAGAGATTTTTTCCCCATAAGTTTTTAATTTTTTATTTGGTTTATTTGGTAAAAATATCCATTCCAATATAATATCTTCCCTCTGCATTAATATTCCAGTAGGGGAATGCCTAGAGGGTAAAATAACCAAAATGCAATCCAGCTTTGGATCAATACGATCCACGTGCCCTTCATGTACTTTCTTTTCTACCAAGGCCAATTCTTTCTCAGCTTCAGGTGATAATTCTCTTGGACTATTTAAGTCCTTGTCACCTTCTAAGGTTTTGAACAAATTAGTCAGTTCATCATTTTTTACCCCAACAATAGTTCGTAGATGAGAAATATCTCCAAATAATCTTTGAAAGTCATTAAGAGTCTGTAGTCTATCTCTCCTAATTTGCACCTTTTGGGGTCTAATTTTTTGTAGCTCTATTTTATATCCTAAATAATTAATAGAATCTCCTCTTTGTATTTTTTCAGGAGCAATTTGTAATCCCCAGCAAGGCAAAATTTTCTTTACTTCTTCAAACATTCTTTCTAAAGTATCTGCATTTGAGTCAGCTAGTAAAATATCATCCATATAATGATAAATTATAGATTTAGGAAATTTTTTACGTATCACTTCCAATGGCTGTTGTACAAAATATTGGCACAGAGTTGGGCTATTCAACATTCCCTGTGGGAGGACCCTCCATTGAAATCTTTTAACCGGTTGAGAATTATTATAAGTAGGCACTGTGAAAGCAAATCTTTCTTTGTCCTTTTCTTGTAAGGGTATTGAAAAGAAACAGTCTTTTAAATCAATAACTATGAGAGGCCATCCTTTTGGTAACAGAGTAGGCAAAGGAATTCCAGATTGTAGAGAGCCCATCGGCTGAATTACTTTGTTAATTGCTCTAAGGTCTGTTACCATTCTCCATTTACCAGATTTCTTTTTAATAACAAATACAGGAGAATTCCAAGGGCTGGTTGACTGTTCAATATGCTGAGCATTTAGCTGTTCTTCTACCAGCTCTTCTAAAGCCTGGAGTTTCTCTGTTGTTAAAGGCCATTGCTGAACCCATACAGGCTTGTCTGTTAACCATTTTAAAGGTAGAGCTGTTGGTATTTTTGGAAGATTATCAGTTGTTGTGCCCTGTTCCTGTATAATATGGATGGCTGGTGACCACTCAAAATAATGCCTTCTAATATTTCTCTCAGAAACATGTGCTAGTTTATGATTTGTTTCTGAGATTGGAGGGATTTTAATCTGAGTATTCCATTGTTGCAACAAGTCTCGACCCCACAGGTTCATAGCTATGTTAGCGACATATGGTTTTAATTTTCCTCTCTGTCCTTCTGGACCTATACATTCCAGCCATCTTGCACTCTGTTTCACTCCAGATAATGTCCCAATTCCTAACAGTTGAACGTTTACCTCCTGAAGAGGCCAAGCTGGATGCCAAAATTCTGGTGCAATTATGGTAATGTCCGCACCTGTGTCTACCAGACCAGACAACAAAACACCATTTATTTTTATCGTTAATTTTGGTCTCTGTTCATTAATAGAAGTTTGCCAAAAAATTTTCTTTATGTTTTCTCCTGAATTTTCTATTCTCTCTTTTTCATCATCCTGACCAGCCTGATTTATTCCAATAGTCATTTGGTTATTTAATCGCTCAGAGCAGGGATTTCCTCTACAGCTGCAGGAAAGGTTTGAACTGGTTTTGCTATGGGGGCCTGCATGAGGCCCCTCCGGGAGTTTCCCGAAAACTGAGGCAAAGGATTACCCTGTCTGTCCTTTGTTGATCTACATTCGTTGGTCCAGTGTTTTCCCTTACCACACCTTCTGCATACTCCAGAAGGAAGGGGCATTCTGTTGCCATTGTTCCTTGAAGAAACATTGCTTCTAGGATTGACCTGTTTACAGTCCCTTTTAAAATGTCCTTGCTTTCCACACCCAAAACATCTAACACTCCTCAAACCTTTTGAAATTACTTCTCCTACCCACGTATCATGCTCATCAACCTCAACATTAATTGTTTCTCTAATCCAATCTTCCAAAGGTGCAGATCTTGCCCTTAACGGCCTGATTATTCTTTTGCATGCTGCATTCGCATTCTCAAATGCCAAAGCTTCAATTATTGCCTTACTAGCTTCTGATCCTGAGACCATTCTGTTTACTGCTGAAGCCAGTCTTTCTAAAAAATCTGTGAAAGATTCTTTAGGGCCTTGCATAACCTTTGTGAATGACTCATGTTTTTTTCCTGGTTCATCAACTCTGTCCCATGCATTCAAGGCTGCCATTCGACATAAAATTACGGTTTGAACATCATATAAACATTGTGTTTGTATTGAAGCATATTGGCCTTCTCCAATAAGCTGATCCTGACAAACTTGTATTCCTTTATCCCTCCATTGTGTTTCTACGTTTCTAGCTTCCTCCTTAAACCAAGTCAGAAATTGAATTCTCTGGCTGGGTTCCAGAACAGCTTGTGCAAGGTCCCGCCAGTCCTGTGGTATAATCCTATTATATGTTGACCAAGAGTTTAACATTTGCTTTACATATGGGGAATGCATGCCATAAGATACTATTGCCTCCTTAAACCTTTTAAAATCCATCAGTTCAATTGGAGCCCAGATATTTTGTGTAGCCATTTGATCAGGCATCTGCTGTACGGTTACAGGATAAATTAAGGATGATTGTGTGAAAACAGGCTTTCTTTCTGTAACCTTATGATCCAAACTTGAACCAACTTCACTGTTAAAATTAACAGGTTTTTCTAAAGCTGTTATCCTGGCACTTAAATCGACTATCTTTTTAAATAGTAAAATGAGAATAAGCATGGTGATTAACTGCATAATTCCCATAATACTAATCTTTTCATATAGTTGTTCCATTGTCAGACTGCCTAAAATTTCAAAAACCCAATTTTCTTCCAATGTACACAGGAAACCCATTTTTTTTTAAATGTGGAAAAAATTTGTCTTTTAAATAGTTTCCTTTATGACTTACCAAATCTGCGTAGAACAGTAGAAATCCGAGCGAATTTCAAAAGAGCCACCTAGTGTCCTAGGTGTGAATCCAGAGAGAGAGAGAGAGAGAGAGAGAGAGAGAGAGAGAGAGAGAGACAGAAACAGAGAGACAGAGAGAAAGCAAGAGAGAAAGCAAAAGCGAAAGTGAAAGTGAAAGTGAAAGCGAAGGGGTAGCCGGCTAAAGCTTAAAGCCAGCCACTTGTTCCCTCTTGAGCCGAGTCAAGGCTTGGCTTTACAGCCAGGGGCCCTGTTTAGCAGGGCAGGCCTGAGCTGTTTGTAGCACTGGCTTTAAGCAAGCAGCTCACAGTCCGGCCTGAGCCCAAGCAGACCTGGGCCGGGGCTAGGGAGCAGGCTGCTCCGGCTAGGGAGCCGGCCCCAAGCAGTTTTTAATGGATTCTTGTCACGTTGGGCGCCAGATGTAGATGTAACCAATCGTATTATTAAAATAAGAAACACAGAGCCAAGGTAAAAGAGAAAAGCCGAGAGGTCAGAGCTCAGAGATAAAATCTTACCTCCTGCAGTGCTCCTAGCTTCCCCGAGAGAGGGAGGTACTTCCTGTGTCCCTGTTTAAATAATCTTTCTGTTCTGCCTTCTCATTGGTTGTAAACCCAACCACATGACTGCCTCATCACTGCCTGTAAGTACCGCCCTCCAGGTCTTAAAGGCGTATGTCTCCAATACTGGCTGTATCCCTGAACACACAGAAATCTACCTAGCTCTTCTAACCACCACGCTCTTACTATGGCTCTAATAGCTCTGACCCCAGGGCAACTTTATTTATTAACATAAAATTAAAATAACATTTCAGTACAAATAAAATATCACCACAGACAACCATTTTCTACATACACTGTTTTACAAAATTTTCTTGAGAGTGGATGTTGAATTGGCCCAAATTCTTTTTTATTTGTTGAGATAACTGTATGGCCTCTATTACCCGTTGCTAATGTGACTGGCTTGTGTATGTCAAGTAAACCTTGCATTCCAGGGATGAATCCACAAGGCCATGGGCCTGTTTTAATGGGACATTGGGTTTGTTGGATAGTATTTTATCATAGAACATTGCAGTCATGCTCATAGAGTGTTGTTTTATGGTTTCTTTTTCTTGTGCTGTCTTCATTTGGCTTTGGATTTAGAGTGAGACTTTCCTCATAAAATTAGTTGGGAATTGTTTCTTCTATTTTCTGAAAGAGTTTAAAATAGTTTGGAGGATGCAATGATTCAGTTTGATGCCCTAGAACCTACCTTAAGAAAGGAAGGAAGGAAGGAAGGAAGGAAGGAAGGAAGGAAGGAAGGAAGGAAGGAAGAGAGAGAGAAAGAAAGAAAAGAAGGAAGGAAGGAAGGAAGGAAGGAAGAAAGGAAGAAAGAAAGAAAGAAAGAAAGAAAGAAAGAAAGAAAGAAAGAGAGAAAGGAAGGAAGAAAGGAAGGAAGAAAGAAAGAAAGAAAGAAAGAAAGAGAGAAAGGAAGGAAGGAAGAAAGGAAGGAAGGAAGGAAGGAAGGAAGGAAGGAAGGAAGGAAGATAAAAAAGAAAGTTGGACATGGTGCTGTGACCTTGTAATTTCTGCACTGTAGAAATGAAGACATGTGGATCCCTGGAGTTCACAGACCAGTCAGTCCAGTCTACTTGGCGAGTCATGGAGTAATGATATATTCTATCTCAAAAAATTAAAGTCACTTACACTTGAAAAATGATAGCTGAAGTTGTTCTTTGGCCTCCATACACATGACCACATATGTGCAAATATACCTGTACATATATGTGTAACATCACACATGCATATATATCACACACAATTATAATAAAAGAAAAATGAATTGATATGCATTCTTTTTGGAATGTTTAATGGATTTATCCATGAAGCCATCTAGTCCTTAGATTTTATTTACTGGGAATTTTTTGATTATTCATTCAGTGACCTTATTAGTGTTGTTATGAAATTAAGTTAATTATAAAATGAAAGTATTAAAAAAAATTTCACAAAAGATCTAAAGTAGCTAAAAGCACATTTCTTAATTTGAAACAATAATAGAAAGCTATATTAAAATTGCACCATAAAGCATAAAAGCAGACACCAGTAACTGTGGGACAGAATAGAAGTCCTAGAAATAAATCTATGCACCTAAGGATACCCAGAACACATCACAGTAAAGAACAAGCTAAGTGACAAATGATGCTAAGGAAACTAGGAGTCCACCTCCAGAGAAATGAATCCACGTTACAAACAAAACCAACACAAGATGAGTTAAAACCTTACGCAGAACTGGTAAACTAGCTCAATGAGCAAATATGCTTGTTGCTTAGTCTGATGGCCTGATTTTCATCCCTGGATGCAAATGGATAAAAGAAGGAATGGATTCCTTCATGTTATCCTGAGAATTCCACATATATACTGTGGCACACACACCACAACAGATATAGAAACATAACATAAACAAATGTAAAAATAAACAAACAATAAAAAACCCTATTCTGATAAACTGAAGCCATAAAACTACTGAAAAGTGTAGTGAAAACATTCTGGCTTTATCCTGGGCTACAGTGTATGGACGTGACATAAGAGTCACATACAACTAAAGCACATAAACAAGCCATCATGACTGCATATAACTAAGGAGCTTCTACTAAAGAGCTTCTACACAGCAAAGGCAACATCAGTATAGTGGAAAGACAACCTATGAGGTGGCAGAAAATGTTTGCAAACCCTGAATTTGGTAAAGAGCTAAAATCTGAAATATGCATGAAACCAAAAATAATACTTTCCTAAGAACTGGCAGAAATTAGTCAATTAAAAATTGGGTGGAAAATATAGTCATTCCCCAAAAGGAAACATACAAGTCTCTACTAAGTACATGAAAAAGATCTCAACATCACCATGAGTCAGAGAATGACAAATAAAAACCACAATATTTCATATGATATCGATTAGGATTGATGCCACTACAAAGACAAACATTAATAAGGACTGTCAAGATTGTGGAGAAAAAAAAAAGACCCCTTAAACACTACGGTCGTCAGGCCATTGATAATGAGAATATAATCCACATACATATACATACACATAGTAGGATGTTATTCAGCCCCTTAGACATAAATAAAACCCTGTCATTACAACACTATGGACAAACAGAGAGGTGAATTGTGCTAAATTAAAGAGGAAAAAAAAAGTCTGGTACAGAAAAATTCTACACAGATCTCTCTTAGATATCTAATGTAAAAAAATCTAATACAGAAGCAGAGAGTAAAAGAGTAGTTGCCAGGGTCAGAGTCTGGGGAAAATGAGAAGATAGTCAAAGATCTAAGTTTTAAGGAATAGGATAAATTAGTTCTGGAGGCTCAAAGTACACCATGGTAACCATAATTGCTAATGATATGTTATCCACTATAATACTTGAAATTTATCAAGAGGTCAGATATTAAGTGTTAACTTTATATGTTTCACATGGAAGGATAGAAAAAGGAAGGATGGCAGACAGATTGAGGGAGGAAGAATGACTGTCTGAGGTGATAGATATATACTTCCAGTTTATTGTGGTAATTATTTCACAGTGACTATGTATATTAATATATTAATTGTTCACCTTAAATATATACAACTTTTCTCAACTATACTCCAGTGAAGCTGAAGAAGTAAAACTAGTAATTTTTGAAAAACATTGATTGTACAAGAGCTTTGCAGCATCCAAATAACCATCATATTGCTTTAAGGCTGTTACTTTGCATACATGTTATCCAAGTGAACAAAGGAAAATTTGATTCCTACTTTGGCATGATAGCAATGTTGACTGCATAATAGTTAGATAAAAGTAACTGAGTGTCCATGCCATTCCTGTTAGTAACTCTTGGCACTAGCCAATTAGTACCTACACCAAGATAACTGTAAAGGACTATTGAACAATATTAGTTTAAGATGTGTTACATTCATTTATGCTATGGGTTATTTGTTTAATAATGCAAACATATGTTGTAGTCTTTTATGTTGCATTTGTTTAACTCTGCAAAGCTGTGACACTTTACCTGTCTAAAACAACTGATTGCCCTTATAAAGAGCTAAAGGCCAATAGCTAGGCAAGAGAGAGAAGTGGCGGGGGGGAGCTTCCAGGCAGAGAGTCGAAAGAGAAGAGGAGGACTGAGAAAAGGAGAAGAGGAGAACTCCAGGGGCCAACCACCCAGTCACACTACCAGACAAGGAGTAAGAAAAGAAGAAAGACATATAGAATAAAGAAAGGGAAAACTCCCAGAGGCAAAACATAGAAGAGAAGAAACAGGTTAATTTAAGTTTAAAAAGCTGGCTAGAAACAAACCAAGCTATGGCAGGACATTTATAAGTAAGAATAAGCCGGGCGGTGGTGGCGCACGCCTTTAATCCCAGCACTCGGGAGGCAGAGCCAGGCGGATCTCTGTGAGTTCGAGGCCAGCCTGGGCTACCAAGTGAGCTCCAGGAAAGGCGCAAAGCTACACAGAGAAACCCTGTCTCGGAAAAAAAAAAAAAAAAAAAAAAAAAAAGAAAAAAAAAAGTAAGAATAAGTCTCCATGTATTTATTTGGGAGCTGGGTGGTGGGCTCCCTACAATGAAAAGAAACCAACTGCAAAGGACAGTGGGCTAATTGAATGAAGATGAAGGGAAATAGAGCCTTCATTTTTACAGTAAACACATCAATTCCAAAATATAACAAATCAATAGTCAACAATCAGTTTTTGAATGAAATCAAGTCTTGTCAATGAGATAAAACATACATTTATAAACACAAGGATTTGAGCCAGAACATATAAACTTATCCACTCTAAGTGATATCCAAACTGTTTTTTGAAGAACTCAAACACTTCAGGTAGTAAATAGAGATGGTAAAGATGCAAGAGAAATGTAAGCAAACTGACACCAGGAAAATCAATGAAGAAACATTGCACTGTATACCAGTTGGATCTACCAAACACATGCAGATCAATCCATCAAACAGCAACAGAACATACTTTAGTCTCAATACTTGAAACATTCTCTCAAGAGAAATGAGGGACCAACTTAATCTTAAACGTCGTTTCTCAAGACTAAGGGAAGGATATCAACTCTGCCTTCAGTAGACACCCACCCAACCTGACAGTATTTCTGGTCCTCCTGGCTGTGTAAATAAATTAAGTTAGGAAGCACTGATGGTCTTTGTCACTTCCCTGACCTAGAACCCCGTGTCTTGTATTCATGCTAGTTTTTTTCTTTGGGGAAAAAGAAGTAGCAAGCAGAGAAATTAGTGTTAAAACCAAATTGAAAAACTTATGACTTGGTATTTGCTAAAATCCCTGTGAATCACAAGACTGAAGTCACAAAGGGGAAGACACAAATGGAACTTATTCACAAATTGGGAAATGTCCTATCCTATCTGTGTCCTTTCATGCTCCTCACAAAAGGATACACTTTATCTATGCCACCCATCAAACAACTACTACTCACTCATATCAAGAAAAGTAGACCTTTAAAATTAATTAGTTAATTAATTTATTAAAATCAAAGAGAACAGCAACTTTGAATGAAATCTTTCCAGAGTTTTGTGTCCTTTTTTACATTCATAGAAACCAGCTCAAGTCATTTTCTGCCATGCCTATGTCTGGTGAAAAGACAGTGATTTTCATGCCTTTGAAGAACACAGATTGTCTAATTTCTACAAAATATGTCAAAGACCATATCTGCTTCAGGGTCATGAAAATTTAGGCAATGAAGATAAGGGAAATTAACTAGGATATCCCAAAATAATGATCAAGACTAGTAAAATGAACAAAGGTAGGGTTTTTAAATATGTCTGAACATTTATCTGATGGCTGGAAAGTAATTGTCAAATGCCTTAGAATGACAGAAAGAGGGGTTGAAGGAGATTCTGAAAGGCTGGGCTTTAGGTTACCCATCATTCTTGGTGATGATCAAAGCCTCCACTACTTCAACCCATGTTAACTCATTTTTCCTACAAGGAGCACACCCCAAGGTCCATCTTGCAGACAGCAAGAACATTCCTGGAATTTTCAGATACAAACACCAATAAGACTCAGGATCCACCTTTCAAATGTTCCAGCATAAGACGCCGGAGACAAACATGCTGAACTGTAATTCAGTGTGACCAGTGTCTCTATAGCACCAGGTGACATCAGGATACAAATAATTTTCACGAGAGAAAAAGCTGAAAGAGTGAAGCCTTGTAGAGGAATTCTGAGATGAGTTTTGCATATTGAATGTTAAGGTAACCAAAAGAAGGCAGGAGGAGGGAGGGTGGTAACCATGACCTTCATGAAAATGACACATTTAGAGAGATTCGGGAGTTCTGGAAAACTAGACTTGTTACTCCAGGATAAATGCGTGTGTGTGTGTGTGTGTGTGTGTGTGTGTGTGTGTGTGTGTGTGTGTGTGTGATATGGTCACTCCAAGAAACAGGGAACTCACGAGTAGAGCAAATTGGTTATACATACAAGTAGTTCAATATCCTTTAACAGTAATACTTGAACATTATCCACTTTCGGCAGTTCAAAAATTAAAGTCATGCTTTGTGTTATAGATGACTCACCTCAAATACTCCGCAGAGCTATTAGTGGAGACACCTGAAACACACTGAATCCAGTTAAAACTTGCAGTACAACATGGGCCCATTACTGTGACATTTCCACTTCTGCTTCGATAGACAAGCTGATTTACAATTTTTACTTTTAAGAAATAATTATTACCTGTTCTTCGCAGCATTTGTTAATTGAATTATTGAGTAGTGCCATATCCAAATGTCCAAAAGCTGTATTTGCTCTGCACCATATCCTGGATTTCAACTTCTGGAGTAGGATAGAATCACTTAGATGTTCCTCCTGCAGCCAAAAGACACCAGTGAACTGTAGCTTTTATATAAAGCATAGACAGTATTTCAAGTCAGTAGATCCATAAGGGGAACTGATGTTTTTGTCCATGTTTCCAAAAAAGACACAAAATCAGGAAGAAAAGGTATTGTGATAAATCATTGGGTGTGGAATATATGAGACAAGTCCCCCATATTCAGAGTTACTGTTTTGTTTTTATCACGATGTGCCAAATATGGTATAAAATGACAAAGTCACCAAAACCACATGACATAGTTCTGGTTGAGTTCATGGAACAACGTTATTTGCCTTTAATCTACAGGAGTGTGCATATTCCCATGTCAAGAACAGCTATACCTTATGCATAAATAAAGATCATATTGCAGAAGGTTCTATGTTAATAATTACCCATGATCTGATTTTCAAGTTTTGGTGAAATTGGTCTCCATTTTTTTAAATTAAAAATGTTAAATTACTCATATTTTTTTTCAGTTCATCTTAAATTCTCTGAAGCATTCTGCAATGTCAGGTGCTGCTTCCAGCTGCAGGAAATTTATCCTTTATGCCCTAAACAACTTAGGATGTTTATATTTGTAAGAAGCACTGGTTGCATGTGGAATCCAGCACCTAAAACATAGGTGTTTTGGTATACCACCAGATTTCATCAAAGACAGCTTTGTTGAGTACTTCATGATTGGCTTTTAGTGTGGGTCACAGTATTTCTAGTCTGTATTATTCACACCAATCTGGCTTAGTTCATCTTCCGTATACACTCCAGATCACATTCACCTCATTACCATCATAGTGCTAGATGAATGCATGGCACATCTGTTCAAGAAGTGGTTTATTATCTGTTCGAATGAGGTTTAGGATGAATTGAAAAATAACTATTGAGGAGACAAATGCACTGTTTATACCAGCTGTGATATTCAATCCCAGCTATGCTATCTCTCAAAAATCCTTGGGTATCTTCTTTCCACTGAATGAAGAACTATTAATTAATGAGTTGATTCCATTTATCATGCAGAAAAAAATGCAAAACAGATATAAAGCAAGCCCAAACATATTCACAGAAATCCGGAGCAGGACAAAGGCCTAATGAAGACCTGACATTGTTCATTCACTTTCCATCTCATCCTTCCAAAAGAAAATTTGAAGGTCTGTAAATATTTTACCAACAATATAATATCAGATATTTCTAATGCAAAACAAGACTATGCAAATAAATCTGCTATTTATGAATCCGCCAGCAGCTTAAAGTTTTTCACAGCCAGTTTACAGTCAATCTTTTCTATTACTCTTAAGCCTTTATGATCCATTTCAGAGCCAGCCCCAGTCCCACAGCTACCCAGGGAAGTCTACTTCTCTACCTGGAGTGTGCTATGCCTATTCTTCACATATTCTACAGCCCAGCCATGAAGGTTAATGTCACTAAGGAAACACCTATGCATAGTTCATTCCTGCACTGTGACTGTTCAACTTCTACCCCTATTAAAGTGAAGAAGATCTTCAGAATGCTAGACCAACACTGGCAGATGAGACTGTTCTCCTATTTATGGAGGAAATGACAACTATAATAGGCAATATTTAACAACACAAATAAATACAACTTGTGTTCATGTAAAATCCCATCATTTAATTAAAAAAAAATTCATTATTCTTCCATCATGCTGTTCCTTTGGTTTTGTACATATATACAAATTGTATAAATCCTTATCCATATAAAATTTACTATATATCATTGCTAATATGAAAACATTTAGAGATATATAATCATTTTGCCAGCTAAAATATCTCATTGCACACAAAAAGTCATAGTTCAGAACTTTTCATTCAGTATGCTACAAGCAGGCTTTGAGTATGCCTCAAGATATTTATCTATTCAAGCTTCTAAGTCGCCAGGGGAAGACAAGGACTTCTGAAAATTCATGTGTTTTACTTCTACTATTTTTAGATATCTATGCTATTTTGAATTTTTCATTAATGGGAGCACATTATTATAAACCTTGTAGGCACACGTATCCCAGGAGTGGGATATTATACTAAAGTCCTGGACATGTTTACAGTAAGTTCTTAAGATCACAAGAAAAATATATGAAGACTGTCATGCCACTTATACATTACAAGTTGAAATATCAGGAGATACAGAGAAATTGGGTACATTCTCATTATCAGTTCTTCAAGATCCTCGTCAAATTCATTTGATCTTACCTGAGCTAACAATTAGAACTGAAGAGATCTATCTACCTAACCTAACTAGTATTTATCCATAATTTATATATGGTAATTATTGTCAAACAAAGGCAGTGGGTTCCCTAATGTCCAGTTATCTTCTGGTTTCTTTGAGCCTTTACTTTGGTATCCATGATGCCAAAGGCCTCATTCCTACTTTCCATTGCTTCTCATGTCTCTGTTCGTGCACATGTGAGGGGGAGAGTAAACACACACACACACACACACACACACACACACACACACACACACACGAAATATGTCCTAATGACACACACACACACACACATGAAATATGTCCTAATCACACACACACACACACACACACACACACACACACACACACACACATGAAATATGTCCTAATCACACACACACACACACACACACACACACACACACATGAAATATGTCCTAATCACACACACACACACACACGAAATATGTCCTAATGACACACACACACACACACACACATGAAATATGTCCTAATGACACACACACACACACATGAAATATGTCCTAATCACACACACACACACACACACACACACACAAAATATGTCCTAATGACACACACACACACACACACACACACACACACGAAATATGTCCTAATGAAGTTAGCTGGGGCTGGGCTAGAAAAAATGATTTAGAAACTAAGGCAGCATTCCTCCAGAAGTTGAGAGGATCATCTGGTTTGTAATAAGGTAAGGGAGATTTTGGAACAAAATCAGGAAGTCTCCAGACTCTTCTTTCACTGAAAATCCCATACTCTACTGAGAATAGCATCACCCTCCAAAAAGGTGACAGCGTTTGCCACCAAGGTGCCATTGGGGGTTCAACACAATGGTGCTGGTTTGAATGAAACTTGACCTTGATAAAGCAAAACAATTTTTGCAAGTTTGTATTCACTGAGCCATAAGCTGATGCCAGAGACACATGAGCAATTTCAAGTTACTATTGAAATGTCTTTGACAAAAAATGGCCATGCTTATGATTGCCTGGTGACCAGTCCAAGTCTGGAAAAGAGCCACCTAGAACAACCCAGCAATGGCCACTGTACAGTGTGGTTCTTTAGTGGTGATTTTTATTGTTCCACATATTTTGACTTGGGAGAGGATGACAAAAAGAATTAAACAGAGAATTAGCTGAATAAAATATATTTTGATGTGGGAATTACAGAAAAAACATAAATAAGCTATGAGGTTACAATGATATAGAATGACTAAAATAAACCTTTATTTATCATTGGTTAAACCACATAGAAACTGCTTCTGAAAGAATGAAATCATGTGTATCCTATCTGAAAAAAAGGTAAAGCTTTTCTTTAATAATGTCAAGCATATTTATTTTCAAAATGGATATGACATGATGAATATATGTAAAATCCTGTCTTGAACCAATTATTAGTTCATTATTACCTAAACTAACACTACAATGAGAAAGAGCCTAACTTTCTCCATAATTACACTGCTGAGGTCAGTTAATCTAACAAAGACTGGTTTAAATTCTACCACATAGCCCAATACCAGAAGGAGATGAACAAATACACAGTTTCTACCAAGTGCAATGAAAAGAGCTGAGAAGAGACAGACGGAGTGGTCTTGAACCCCATCCTTTGTTGGAGTGACAGCTAACCTGATTTGACAGTACCAGTAAAAGATGGTAAGAACAGAAAACAGAGCACAAAAAGATCAGTAAGTCAGAGATCTTGTATATCCAGGGACACTGAAATGTCCCGGCCAGGTTAGAACACGAAGCCTATGTGGGCAATGGTCTGAGGGTGCTGGAGAAACAAGCACAGGACAAACCCCAAAGGGGCTGAAGAGCTTGGACATGATTCCAAAGCCAATTGAGAGAGTTGTGAGAAAACACAAGAGGTCCAGCTAAATTTGAATTTCAAATGTTTAGTGAATGATTTTAGTATAAATAGATTTTTAAATATTCCCAGGAATACATTTAGACTTAAAAATCAAAATAGTCATTGATCTGAAATCTAAACTTACGTGAGTACTCTTGAATTGTATTGGCTGAATCTGATCATCATTGACTATAAAAGGGGAAGGCAATCTAACCAAGAGAGCGTCATGGTGTAAGCTGGACAGTAGGAAGCCACTGCTGTTTGTGATACAGATCACGAAAACATTCTTTTAGCTACTTATGATATCAGTTTTGGCAGCCTTCCTATTAATAGACAAAGTTATTGGTAAGAAACAAATCTCATAATTTGAAGTAAAATTAAAGGCATCCTCTCTATTATTTGTCTTCTGCTTTGATTCTTTACAAGATTCTTTTTTTCTTTTATAATTTAATTTAATTTTATATATCAGCCACGGATTCCCTTGTTCTCCCCCCTCTTACACACACCCCACCTTCCCCCCCAGCCCACCCCACATTCCCATCTCTTCCAGGGCAAAGACTTCCCTGAGGATTGAGTTCAACCTGGTAGATTCAGTCCAGGCAGGTCCAGTCCCCTCCTCCCAGGCTGAGCCAAGCGTCCCTGCATAAGCCCCAGGTTTCAAACATCCAACTCATGCACTGAGTACAGGACTCTGTCCCACTGCCTGGATGCCTCCCAAACAGATCAAGCTAATCAACTGTCTCACTTATCCACAGGGCCTGGTCCAGTTGGGGGCTCTTCAGCTATTGGTTCATAGTTCATGTGTTTCCATTCATTTGGTTATTTGTCCCTGTGCTTTATCCAACCTTGGTCTCAACAATTCTCGCTCATACAAACCCTCCTCTTTCTCCCCAATTGGACTCCTGGAGTTCTACCTGGGGCCTGGCCGTGGATCTCTGCATCCGGTTCCCTCAGTCATTGGATGGGGTTTCTAGCACAACAATTAGGGTGTTTGACCATTCTATCACCAGAGTAGGTCAGTTCAGGCTGTCTCTCGACCATTGCCAGTAGTCTATTGAGGGGGTATCTTTGTGGATTTCTGTGGGCCTCTCTAGCACTTTGCTTCTTCCTATTCTCATGTGGTCTTCATTTATCATGGTCTTTTATTCCTTGTTCTCCCTCTCTGTTCTTGATCCAGCTGGGATCTCCCACAACCCCAAGCTCTCTTTCCCTTGACCCTTGCCCTTCATTACCCCCATTCACGTCCATGTTGTTCATGTAGATCTCATCCATTTCTCTGTCATTGGGTGATCCCTGTGTCTTTCTTGGGGTCCTGTTTTCTAGGTAGCCTCGCTGGAGTTGTGAGTAACAGTCTAGTCATCTTTGTTTTACATCTAGTATCCTCCTATGAGTGAGTACAAACCATGTTTGTCTTTCTGAGTCTGGATTACCTCACTCAGGATGATATTTTCTAGATCCATCCATTTGCCTGCAAACCTCATGATATTATTATTTTTCTCTGCTGAGTAGTATTCCATTGTGTATATGTACCACATTTTATTTATCCATTCTTCAGTTGAAGGGCATCTAGGTTGTTTCCAGGTTTTGGCTATTACAAACAATGCTGATATGAACATAGCTGAGCAAGTGCCCTTGTAGTATGACTGAGCATTCCTTGGGTATATGCCCAAGAGTGGTATAGCTGGATCTTGGGGGAGATTAATTCCCAATTTTCTAAGAAAGTGCCACATTGATTTCCAAAGTGGTTGTACAAGCTTGCATTCCCACCAGCAGTGGAGGAGAGTTCCCCTAGCTCCACATCCTCTCCAGCATAAGATGCCTTCAGTGTTTTTTATCTTAGCCATTCTGACAGGCGTAAGGTGGTATCTCAGAGTTGTTTTGATTTGCATTTCCCTGATAATTAGGGATGTTGAGCGATTCCCCTGACATTAATCCATACACCTATGAACATATAATTTTTGACAAAGAAGCCAAAACTGTACAATGGAAAAAAGAAAACATCTTCAACAAATGGTGCTTGTATAACTGGATATGGTGTAGAAGGCTGCAAATAGATCCATATCTGTCACCATGCACAAAACTTAGGTCCAAGTGTATCAAAGACCTCAACATAAATCCAGCTACTCTGAACCTGCTAGAAGAGAAAGTAGGAAGTAGTCTTGAATGCATTGGCATGGGAGATCACTTCCTAAATATAACACCAGTAGCACAGACACTGAGAGAAACAATCAATCAATGGGACCTCTTGAAACTGAGAAGCTTTTGTAGAGCAAAGGATAAAGTCAACAAGGCAAAGCAACAGCCTACAGAATGGGAAAAGGTCTTCACCAACCCCACATCTGACAGAGAACTGATATCCAGAATATATAAAGAACTCAAGAAATTAGACATCAAAATGCCCAACAGTCCAATTAAGAAATGGGCTATAGAACTAAACAGAGAATTCTTTACAAGATTCTTAACACTTAAGGTTTCAATGCCAATATTTAGCAAATAGAGAAACAGTATTTGTTTTTGCAAATTTTAAAGATCAAAAGAATTAATGTCTGTAACATAAAGAACTGGGCCTGGCATGGAATAAGTGCATTGAAAACATCCAAAGCATCAACTCATGATACAAAAATTGTTGATTCTTTTGCCTTCTATAGAGTCATTTTTTATTTCTATATATTATTTTTTTTATTATTAATTTTTCCTGTAATATATTTTTTGCCTTTTTAAATTTTTTCTTTATTAAGAAATTTTCTACTCACTCTATATACCACCCACAGACCCCACCTCCTCTCTCCTCCTACCCCCCAGCCCTCCCTCCCAAGCCACCCCACATTCCCACATCCCCCAAATTGAGGTCTCCCATGGGAAGTCAGCAGAGCCTGGCACACTGAGCCTAGGCTAGTCCAAGCTCCTTCCCACTGCACCAAGGCTCTGTAAGTCACCACACCACAAGTACCGGGCTCCCAAGGGATTCTGCAGGCAGGGAGTGTCGAGATCATGACAGGAAGAAGTGCAGAGATGACAGGCCACACTATTAGAAGCCCATGAACTGTAGACTAGTGGCTGTGAAGCCCCCACGGGACTGGACTAGGCCCTCTGGATACGGAAGGCAGTTGTTTGGCTCAAAGTATAGAGTCGTTTTAACTTAAATTATTCAAAAAGCAGGAATCTATAGCATTATTATAAGATCAGAGCCAAATTCACTTGTCATCATTACAGGCATCTTTAAAAAAATATGTGAAGCATATGATCATGTTTAACTTACTCCTTGACAAAATAGCCAGGAGCCACGCTTTTAAAGCCCCACTGCCATGTCTTACCAACAAGAAAAGTAGGGCTCAGAAGGGAATTAGCTTGTCCCAGGTCAGAGAGCAATAAAGACAAACCTGGCGACTTCATCTTTATTCAATGATCCCCAAAGTAGGGCTTTTTCAAATATAACCGTGGCTGCTGTATCACATGGCTTTAGCACACAAAGACCACAAAGCCATGGATTTCCAGTGGTTTCCAGAACCATGTGCTCTTGTCTTACTGTTAAGTTTCCCATCTCCAAGCCTTTCTTTGCTGTTGCCCGTTTGCTCCATTCATCTCTCTGAGTTTGTTTTTCTCTGTTAGGAAGAGAGAGTACATAGGACAGGAGCAGACAAGCTGGAGCTCTGTGCCAAAGTGCACAGATCAGAAGGTGCCATATTTGTGCCTGTGGGTGTACAGAACCATATCCATACATCTCTGCATGTGGCAGGATCCCAGATGCCACTGTGTTAGCACTGGATTTGTTCTTCACTTAATAACAGTAGGTGCTCCCTCTTCTCCCCATCTCCCTTCTCCTCCCCCCATCTCCTTTTGAACCTCTTGACATAAGCAAATTAAGGGGTGAGCTATATCACCAAGCAATGCAAAGCTACACAAGTGTTGCAAAAGCCAGCTCAAAATAGTCATTCTTGTAACACAGAAAATCACTCTGGTGACATACTTCAGAAAACACTGTTCCCAAGAATTCTGTCCTGAAATTTAGAGGAGGAAGAGGCGAAGATATGAAGCCTCTGCTGCCTGACGTTGAGAATGCAACACATCCCCACACAGCTGTGCTGATGACCAAGGATGAACCTTTTACTTTTCTATGGCAGGCCTTTTTACATGACGTGATGATTTATGTGCTTACTGACAATACAATGCCTTGACAAAGCATGTACACAGACCCGCCACTATTTGGCTTCCCCTGTTTATATGCCAGACTTTACACATCAAGGTGGCTCTCATAATGATTTTGATAAAGAAAGGTGATTCATACCTGGGTGACTGCAGAGAGTACTTGAAATACAAAATCCATTTAGTACTGATTAGCCTTAGAACATTATTTATGTAATCTGTTACAATGGCAGATACTAGAAAGAACATTTTTCTCTTTCCGTTGGTACAGTTTATCAATCACCCTTGCTCCTGACAAGCCCTTAGGAGGAGAACATTTATCAGAGTGGATTAGAAGACTCTAAAAATAAAAGCTGAGGCTGGTGTTTATACAGAGAATACAGGCTGATTGCAGAGACCGGAGAAAAGACTGTTTAGTCTCCAAGTGACTTCAGGCGACAGAGAAGCCAAGCTCCTAGAGATGCATTGGCAGTGCTCTGAAGTAGGGAAAGAATACTCCTACGGGGTTCTCAAAATGTGTATGTGTGGAGATGACAGAGTTATACAATCGAGTGATTAATACCTGGCTTCCAACACACAACCTGAAATGTATTGATAATTTGGTGTTTTTGAAATTTGCAAATGTCACAGAATTCAGGCTACACAGTGGAGTCAAACAAGTAATAAAAGCCTTCTATGAGGAATGATAATACTCAGCCCTGCACATTATTGTGTGATTCATCTTGAAAATGGAAAGTGAACAACAGCTTTTAGTTAGAGCAGCAATCTACACATCCTCCTCTTCAGCCATGTTTACCCTGGCAGGTCCCTTAATGTCTTCAAGACTTCTATTCCACTTTCCAGAAATGGCTTCCAAGTGTGGCCTCCTGGGGCCTGAAGGGAAAGGTTATCAAATGCCTCCAGAAAATTGCTGTTACATAAGAAACTACAAAAAAAAAAAAAAAAAAAAAAAAAAGGATTGCTAGATGTCTTCCCCCAAATAACAAGACTCTTGTAAACATTTTATTGTCATATGTTAACTGTGTAAAGCATTGAGTCTTATTGCAATATTTAAATACATGCCTATAAAATATTGTAATCACATTTAACTCTTCCTCATTCTAGTTTCTTGTCCTCTAAATGCTTTGTTCATAGTGGCAGCATTAATAGATAATGGATGTAAACAGCTCAAGCAATTTCATTGTCCAGCAAGGGTTAAGAATGTGTTCTTTGGCCTCCCATGGGGAGTTAGCAAAGCCTGGTACATTCAGTTGAGAGAGGACCAAGCCCTTCCCCACTGCATTAAGGGTGAGCAAGGCTTCTGACCATAGGTAATGTGCTCCAGAAAGCCAGCTCATGCACCAGAGATGGATCCTGATCTCACTGCCAGGGAGGGGATGGGGGATGGGCCGTGGTGGGGAGGGACTTGTGGGGGGAGTGGGAGGAGGCATGAGAGTGGGATCTGTGGTTGGTATATAAAATGAATTTTTAAAAATTAAATTAAAAAAGTATGAGTGCTTTGAATCAGTAATTCTCATATTTATTGCATATTGGAAAGTTTAATAAACTTAAATGTGGGCAATGAAAATTTCTCAGTGCTTGCCCTGCAAGTGAAGACTGGATTTCAGATCCCCAGACCCTTTTAAAGGTTGGGAAAGTATGACAACTGCCTGAAGTCTCAGCACTTGGAAGGCAAAGACAAGGGATCCCTGGGGCAAGTTGTTTGGCTAGACTGTGATCTGCAAGCTCCATGTTTGGTGAGGGAGCCTGGCTCAGTAAATAGAGTAGAGAGCAATCAGAGAACACATTCACAGTTAACTTCACACCATATACACGCACATGTGTGCTTGAGCATGTGCAGGTGCATGTGCACACACACACACATAAACACACACACACACACACACACACACACACACACACACACACACACACACTCTTCTCTGGTCTCGTTAGTATGCATTAAATTATAATTTCTGATGATGGACCCAAACATTAGTATTTTTTGCAGTTCTACATATGATTTCTATGTGGAGCCACTCCATTAGCAGACCATTCTAGACCACTTTGTCTCAGACATTAATGTGTTTGTTGGTGGTCGGGTCTCTTTTCAAATGTAATTTCCTGTTGAGTAGACTGCACCTTGTAATCTGCATATCTAAACCAGTTCCCAAGTACTTAGGTTCCTGATGCTTTCTAGATGGCTTTGGGGTAGCAAAGAAAGTCCTAGAAGATCAAACATGAACTCCCCACAGAAGTAGAAAAGCCCACCATGTTCATCAGAATTTTCATGTGAACTGCTTTGGACCATCTAAACTGCACCTTTTAAATAACACTTTGCCTCACAAGTGCATGCAGGTCTTTAACTTTCTTATATTACCACTTCTTAAGAATATTAAAAATTAAAAATGAGTACTGTGAGAGTAACTTGGAATCATCACTAGGTGCCCAGTCCAAACTTCTGCCTGAATCTGGAGTGATGTTAGCAAAATGTCATACTGTACTCCTGAGGGGAAATAGTATGCACTCCTGAGATTTAAGCCCAGGGAGCTGCAGCCTGCAGTGACCACTCTGTGAATCTCCCACAGACCAAGTGTCAAACAGAAATCAGTTCTTCAGAAATATGCCCTCTAGTAACAGTAGAACTGGATGTTCAATGTCACTGCCTGTCGCATGAACACCTACATCTTCAAAACTTCTAATGGATGTTTCTTATAGCCATTGACTTCTATTTGATTTTCAGATCGGCTTTTCCTGCTCATTCTTTCCCCAGCATTGTTCTCATCTCTAGTCTCAGTGCTACTCCATTGTATCTCCTGAATAGCTATGCAAGAAATACTGGCTAAACTTTGACTTTTGCTATCATGCCATATCTTAAAACCATCATTACCTCCCAGTGCCAATTTAATAACCACATGGATAAAGCCAGAGCAGGAATATGTGTGAACCCCACAGGCATATTCTAGAGAAGAATTAACTATAGAGCTTCCAGGGCAGAGACCACTACATAATGTTAGATTGAAGTCTCTAAAAGTTCTGGACTGTGACACCCAGTAGCAAAAAGTATGCTGAGAAACTAAATTTTGGCTTCTAATATTCTTCCCCAGGGAAAGGAACTCTGAACTGTTTATAGAAAAAGACATCAGACTAGAACAGAAAAACAAAAAGATAAGCCTGAAGCAATCAGAATGTATAAAGGTAAGAGACCAATCAGTAAACAAAAGGATGTAGCTGTCAAAGGAACACAAGAGACCACCTGTAAAAAGTTCTTAATGATCAAAGATGGAATAATTGAGTAATAAATAAATAGTGGGTGTTGATAAGACTATAACATCAAGTATAGAAGCACAGCATAGAGTCCATTCTGCTTTAATTAAACACATGGAAAATTTCAAATAAGGTATTCATAGACACCAAGAGGGGAATCTTAGCAATAGACTGTCAGAGAACACAGTATAATAAGAATTCTGAGAAGAGTAAGAAATTATTGTGCATATTTTTTGGGACCACATGATTAAATTTAGCATCACCAATAACAAGTCAATAAGGGGTGGATGAAATGGCTCAGCCATGAAGGAACTTGCCATCAAGACCGATATAACCTGACTTCAATTCCTAGTGCCCCGTTGTAGGAGAGAATTGACTCCCACAAGTTGTCTTTGACCGCCACAGGCACACCATGGCACATGACTGTCACACACACACACACACACACACACACACACACACACACACACACGCACGCACGCACGCACGCACACACACACATGCACATACTCTCACGCTACAGTGAAAAACGCAAGTCAAAGAGGCCTAGTCACACACTCAAAATGTGGACTCTGCAGTAATACAACAAGAAAGGCACTTTGCCTCTGTGACTTTCATGAAGTCTCTTCACTCAGTTTAGTGAGAAACATCAGGAGAAAATTGAAGAAGATTCTACAGTGCATCTTGCCAGTCATTCTTAAAGCTTAATAACAGTGGCTGAGAAACTGTCACAGACCAGAAGAGACTGTGATATGACAATCAAATATGCACAGGATCTTGGAAATAAGCCTAGAAGACAAAAGTGGAAAGTAGTGGGGGAAACGTAGAAATGCGGACAAAGTGGGATCCGATGAATAGCATCATTGTATCACTGCTGACTACTTACGACAGATGTTTTCATAGTTAACGTAAGATGCAAACATTAGGGCAAGTTGAAGGAGGGGCATATGAGCACTCAGCACTATCTTTGCAGCTTGTCTATAAATACAAAACTGTTCTTTTTATTTTCATGTATATGTGTGGTATGTTTTACGTGTGTATGTTTACGGGTGTTTGAATGTAGGCACTTGGGGAGTAGTACCCATGCAAATGTCTGTGTGCACATGGAGGTCTGAGGCTGGTGTCAGGGAGCATCCTCAGTTGCCCTTCCATATCATTCAGTGAGGCAGAATCTCCCAGTCACACCGAGAGCTCACAGACATGGCTCATCTGCTCTGGTATTGTCTCCATCTTCTGAGGCTGGAATTACAGCCAGCTGTTTTGGCCACCCAGTACGCACTTGGGTTCTGGGGATCTTAATTCCAATCCACATGCTTGTGTGCCAAGTGCTTTAATTACTGATCCATCTCTCCAGGCCCCTAAAACTGTTTTAAACTATTTTTTATTTAAAAATTCAATTTATGCAGTATTAGACTCTCTTCTTTTTAATTACCATCTTCCCTGTCCTGTGTCTGACTCTGAAGCCTGTAATAAATGTGAAAAGAACAGGAAAAAATGAGAGAGGGAAGGGAGAGAGAGAGGGAGGAGAAACATTGCTTTCTGTTTATGTAGCCTGGCACATGTCTGTGCAGAAGATGGGAAGATAAAGAGATTTAAATCCCCTAAAATTGATGCTTTTTGTGTGGAAAAGGATATAAGATACAGGAAGACAAGACACAAAGATGGGGTAGGAGAAAGAAATGACCATAGCCAGAGAGTGAGGGCAGCAGCAGCTCTCTGTGAAGATTTAGAAATATCTGTCATAACTTGTGGGTCCACATTCATTATTTCACACATCCTCAAAAGAGTGTCTAGACAGATTTGAGTATTTCCATTTCGTAGCTGAGGAGACTTGGACACAGCAAGGTTAAGAGCTTTGCCTGGGGACTCCTCATGTCCTTGAACAAGTGTTTCAGCAAATTACAGTGAAGGTGAATTTGACCTAAGTCTTTATCACCTTTGTGGATGCAAATAACACACAAATCTCCCTTGTCTCACACCTATGAATGTATTAATTAGTAAGTGTAGAAAAGGACAGATTGTGTTGATCAAATAACAATGAGCAGGATATATAAATCATCCCAGCCAGCAAAGACTGCTAAGACAGTACAGGCTTTTGAAGTTTAGGAATTCATAAAAACTTGTAATAATGTGTACCTGGTCACCTAATAAGACAGTCTGAATACCCAAAATTTATGCCCAATTCTTCAGCCAAAATCATGAGCTTTTTCTAGTGCTAAGCATTAGTAAATCATACTGAGTGTCCCTTATGCAGCAAAGTGCCTGGAGCAGAAAGCCTTCAGATTTGGGATAATTTGGAAGTTTTGGAAGATTTGCATAGATTCCACAGGGCAAACATTCCTAATATGAAATATTCTAAACTCTGAAATGAAAAAGTGGAAAAGTATTACTGATTATTGATAGCATGCCTGCCTTCAGTTCTTGATGGTGAGTGTGTCTACGTCATTACTGAGGCCATCATCCATTGCTGATGGTAGAGCAAATCTTCTTAGCCTTTTAAAGTGATGGAAGACCAGCAGTTTGCTGAGACTTCCACAGCCTATTGGACAACTGAGGCATACAGTTTCATGGGCTGAGAAGCTACCAAGTTCTCAGCTTCTCTAGCAAATGACTGGCTGCTGTTGGACTACCTGGCTCATATTATATAGTCAAGTCCAATTAATCAACTTTCATCATATATACTCATTATCTTGGTTCAACTCCTCTAGAAAACTATAACTAATACAGCTAGGTTTCCAGATAATGAGCTTTGAGAGAAAAATGAGAGAACTGTAATTTTATCAACGGATTAATCAACTGATAAACAAATAGTTGGATGGACTATGATGGAGTAGAGCCTTGTTGTGGGAAGCAAGTCCCTGGAGTCTTACCTTGACCCCTCAGTCCTCTGGTCTCTCTGATTCCTGACCTAAGATCAGCAACCCTGCTCCACTGTACTTACACCTTGATGTTCTGCCTATTCCAGACACACAGCGATGGCATCAAGTGATGATGCATTGAACTACATGAAAACACAAGCCAAAATTAGCCTTTCTTCCCTTGAAGTTGTTTGTGTTAGATATTTCATCACACCATTGAAAAACGGATTAACACTTAAACCTAAATAAAACAGCACAGAACTGTCATACTGAAAGTCTTACAGTTGCCTCCTTCCAACGGAGGTTCCTTTCACCGCCTAGTTCTATAACTCCTTATTTTATTATTAACAGTTTCACGTACAACGTTTAACTTGTCACTGCTAAAATATGCCTTCCTCATTTACCAGTCAAATCTGTGAGTATGTTAAAGACATTGTTTTATTCTGACTTTACAAATGAAAATACCTTTTCCAGAATCTCCTAGGGGACCTGTCTGAATTCAAAGGATGAGGTGGGGTCATGAGTCTACTCAGTGAAGAGCAAAGATGATCGACTCATATTTTCGGCAAGAAGAGAGAGGTATATTCATGGGAAACAAAAACCACTGGTATGTAGGAAAAAATACATTGCAATGAGAGGTCATTATAGTTGATGATATGTCTACTGTAAAAGAACCTCATAAAATGTAGGCTTCTTTATTTAGTACCCCAAAAATGAAACAGCATGCGTCAGCTAGTGTCCTTAGTAGAAATTTGTGTGCTTGTGTGTGTATTCATGAACAAATGTGTATATTTCAATCCAAGTTTATGACAGATGAAAAAAAAAAAAAACAGTTTTAACACAGACCACAAGCCATTGTAACATATTGCAAGCAGAAAGAAAAGCTGATATTTGCCCAAAGCTTTTTTTTTTCTTTTCTCTTGCCAAGCACACCTAAAAGTATGCATTCCTTCATTTAATTTTCATGTTATCCTTGGCCTAAGCCCAGTAGGTGTGGAAAACAATTTCCCCTTGGTGGAAATTGGTAGGAAGCTGGCCTGTGTACTCTGGGCTGCACCTCACTGGGCAATTTGTCTGCTTCCAACAGATGTTGCAAAAGGCAGCCCAGATCTGCTGTCCTTTCCTGGTAGTTTTCCTGTGTTCTTTCTGAGGTCTGATTCCTGCACTATCCAGTGAAATTCTGAAAAGCTCTATTAGACAGTGATTTTTCTAAGCTAATTCTTAATGTTTACTGGTTATGTTTCAGATTTGGCACAACGAGGAGCAAATAGAATTTGTCCACCTAAAATTGACCATTATCTTAAAACTGAAAATTATAAACTTGTTTTACACACACACACACACACACACACACACACACACACACACACACACACACAAATAAAAAACCATTTTATGTCATAGTCAAAACTGGTCTGCTAGGATAAGAAGGGGAATTGGGCTCCAAACGCATGACTCAATTGTGTTCGTTCAATGTGTTCTTAAAACTTTGGTCCTTGGTACTTGCTTAGTATATCTTTGTCATCCATATTATTTCTCTGCCTCATAGTTTCCTAATGCCAAATTCTAGAAAAGAATGTGGTTGGCTTATCTCCTTTTTAATTTCAGAAAATAAGTCATCATTTACAGAACAGCATCAACATTTCTTGTCCATACAAGGAGGGTTCCTTCTTGCTTAATCTCCTTGAAGTCATGGCTGTAGCACAGAAAGCATGGTAGCCAGTGTCTAATTTCCTGGAGGAGACTGTAGTCATGGTGGTGATGTAGAGGGCACAGTAGGCAGTGCCTAATTTCTTGGAGGAGACAACAGTCATGGTGGTAGTGTAGAGAGCATAGTAGCCAGTGCCTAATTTCCTGGAGGAGACAATAGTCATGGTGGTAATGTAGAGGGCATAGTAGCCAGTGCCTAATTTCTTGGAGGAGACAATAGTCATGGTGGTAGTGTAGAGGGCATAGTAGCCAGTGCCTAATTTCCTGGAGGAGACAGTAGTCATGGCTGTAGTGCAGAGGGCATGGTAGCCAGTGCCATTCGCTGTATAATCCTGCATGGAAGGCATGTTTGAGACAGCCAAACTCTTTCGCACATTTGGAGCATTGAGTAGACCATCAACAAAGCAGCTGTAAACCCACCTTTAAAGCAGGTGGATGGATGCTTATTTTACAAAGAATTAGCTCAAGGCCTGTTGGGTAGGTGTACATTATTAGTCTCCTAAGTATAATCAAAAGCAACTGAAGGAAACAGTAAAGTGATCTTCATCTTTAAATGCAAATTCATTTATGACACTACTACTTAATTAACAAGCCAATAAGTGAAGCCAGGGGGGACACACGATGTACTAGACATGGAGCTTACCCACAAGCCATGTCTTTGTTTTATATTCAGAATTTTCAAAGGATAATCAAGCATGTATTACAGGATCACCTCAAATGCAAAATGCAACCTGATAGCTGTGCAAACAGAGATGTGGAGCAAGTGCTTTGAGAAATTGGAACTGTGAAGATAGGCCTGCTAGCTGAAAAGAATTTGTGAAAGCAGGAATAATTGAACTAGATTTTTGGAACAGGAAAAAAAAATCATACTTGAAATATGAGGAGAGGGTGTCAGGCTAAGGCATTATTGAGACAGTTAATACCGCAGCTCTGAATGAGTCAAAGAGACCTGAGTGAGACACACTTGGATTGAAAGGATATGAAAATTTGAAAGCCAGAGAAAGCATAGCATTTGTGCTCTATTCAGTAAGTCAAGGGAAGTCCAGAGTCTGGCATCATCAACCCATACTCTTTTACAATATATGTGGAAGGAGCGAGAAAAGACCAGAAAGGACAGAATCTAGAGGTCGCGAATGAGTTAAGAGCCCTTACATTTCAATTCTGAGGAATTTCATCCAAAGATTTAATAAAATATTTCTTTGAAAATAAGAATGTCATTTAAATGTCTCCTAGTAGGGGTTAATTTAAATAAGTGGTTACTCATCATTGTAGTCAAACAACGCTTGAACATTTATAAGCATGAGGAACTTCACTGTAACAATAAGCATCTGTAATATTTTAAGTTTAAAAAGGAATTTGCAGAAATCCTATATTATCTTAGTTTTATTTAATAAACAACAAATAACACTTCTAATATAGAATGGGAGAATTTGAAGGTATGGTGTTAAAACAGGTAACATCAAAACTCTGATTCAACCACTTATTAGGTACATAACAGAGTGAATGTGATAATGAATGTAATATATACAGAAATCGCATGAGAAAATTTAGGTAAACCACCCCTGCTGGTTCATAATGGCTGTTCTATAAATACTGGCAAATATTGTTTCATTGATACAGATAATGGACATAGAATATTAATGGATAAAAATAAGTAAAATATATTGCATAGGTGTAACTAAGGAAATAACATAAGTGATTGTCATGGCAACAAAATGTCCAATTTTTATATTGAACACTTATTTTATTTGAATTTATTTCAAGAAAGTATATGTTAGTCTTATAATGAAGAAGAATCCAAACACTTTCCTTGAAGAAGTTGTAGGATGTAAAATGGTACTTCATCAAGAGAGAAAAATAATAGACAAGAGAAATATCTCTAAATTTGGCTTGAGGGAAAGTACTTGCCCACTGGCTGACAACAAGAGCTGGATAAAAGAAGACATTCAAGATGATTCTTAGAGCCTTACTGAGTAAGGCTGAGCTCAGGAGAGACAGAAAGCAAAAATGTGGACATATGGATTTTATGTATCAGTGGTAATATAATAGTTATACAATCATTCACTCCCTATGAGTGAATGAAATTCTCTCAGTAAAACTTGCATTTTTCAATGATGAAAAGCCTGGAAAAATGGTGGAGTTCCTATGGTTAGTTAATCTAATAATATTATGTATTATTATATATAAATATTTTAAGAAACTTTAATCTGATTTCACAAGCCCAGATTTTGAAAGTACTTCTGTGTTCATTGAATCAATCCAATATTAACATCCCCATGGCTAAAAGAAGTGTCTGTCAATTAGCCAGATGTTTCCAAATGTTCAGTTCCTTGTCATTATGTGTGCATCTGGTTCCAGAAACATCTAATTGATTGATGGGGCTTTTTCTAGTTTTCATCCACATGTTGAGAATCTGATAAACACGTCTACCTTCACTTCAACATTTTTTACTCCTTTGGCGCATATAATCAAATGAATATGCACTAGTGGTTAACAGGACACAAGGAGGGGCTGGTTGCAAGTAATTGCAGGTACTGTTAAGGCTTAATTATAACCATATCTGGCATAAGAAAGTACATTTTCCTAGTAGAAGCAAATGAGGAGTTCAATTATCATTCACATTGCATTTTTATTAAACTTGCATTGTAGTTTTACTTCATTCATGTCTTCATTTAGATTTGGAAACTTGAATCTGTTCATTGTCTCAAAATGCATGTAATAGCAACAGTTTCAGTAACACTTTAGGGCTGTAGCTAACTGGATCTTAAATTCCTTCATAATAGCAGAGCCATGTGATAAGCCAGTACTGCTCTAAAATTTGTGTAGATAAACTATTTGTTGAAAAGGAAGCAGTGCTTGATGATCATAAAGCAAAGAGAGTAAAGTGTTTGTTTTATCCCCTTTTAAAATATTTATACTATACTTGACTATATAATTCAATTTTCTTTCAAATGTATAATGTGCATTGAGAGTATTCCCCTATACCCTTGGCCCCTCCCTTTCCCCCTCCATCTTTTCCTTGTTCCCCCAGACAGTTTCATTTCTATTTTCATGTCTTCTATACTGTATGATTTTATGTATCTATAAAGTCTCCAATCAACACACTGAAGACCGTCTACATGTGTCTTTCTACAAAAGACTTATTTAATTTAATATGATGATCTCTGTACCATTTTCCTGTGGCATAATTTCATTCCTGAGGATTTCCCTTCTGACAAGAGTGAGGTAGACTCTAAATGTAGTGTTCATTTGCATTTTCTGATAGCTAGTGATATGGAACTTTTCATAATTTTATTGGTCACTTGTATTTAATCTTTTGAGAAGCATTTATTCCAGTTTTTTGATGCTTAGAATTTTTGGTTCTGTATGTATTCTAGATACTAATGATCTGTCAGATATATAGCTAACAAAGATTTTCTCACACACATAGGCTGTCTCCACACCTGATTGTTTCCTTTGTTACACAGAAGCCTTTTAATTTCACAAAGTCACAATTGTCAATTGCTGGTACTATTTCCAAAGCAGCTAGAGTCCTATTCAGAAAGTAATTGCTTATACCAATATTTTGAAGTCTTTCCAATATTTTTCCTCTATTAATTTTGAATTGTTTTGCATTAAGGTCTTTCAACTGTATGGATTTGATTTTGCATACAGAGTAAGAGATAATGATCTAGTTTTGTTCTGCGTGTGAATATCCGGTTTTCCCAGCACCATTTGTTAAAAGTATTGTCCTAAAATATGTGTTGTCCTTTTCCCAATCTATATTTTTGGGACTTTTGTCAAAATTCAGGTAGTTATAACTATATGGGTTTGTTTCTGGTTCTCTATTCTATTAATCTAGTACCACCGCAACACTGCTTTTATTACTCTAACTCTTTAGTTTAACTGGAAATCAAGTATGGTAATACTTCTGACAGTGTTTTCCCCCACACCCCACAGAATTGCTTTTGAGTATTTTTTGCTTCCATATGTATTTTAACATTTATTTTCCTATTTTTCCTATTCCTGTGAAGTATGGTGTTAGGATTTAGAAGAGGATTGAACTGAAATTGTGAATTTCTTTAGCTAGGACAGCCATTTGTACATCAATTCTTCCTCCAATCTACAAGCATGGAAAAAATTTTTTTTTTAATTTTCCTAATGTCTTCTTCAGTTTCTCTCTTTAGTGTTTTAAAGTTTCCATTGTAGAGGACTTTGACTTTCCTAGATTTAATCATGAAAACATTTATAGGTAACTGTGAATTAGATTGTTCCTCTGATATCTTTCTTAGCATATTTGTCATTGATATACAGGAAGGCTACTGATTTCTATGTTAGTTTTGCACTCTCACACTATTGAGAGTGTTGATCAGCTCTAATAGATCACTAATAGAGTCTTTAGGGTGTAGATGTAACCAACTATCTTATTAAATAAGAAACACAGAATCAATGTAAAAGAGAAAGCCAAGAGGTCAGAGCTCAGAGCTAAAATCTCACCCTTCCTCCTGCGGTGTCCCAGCTTCCCGAAAGAGAGCTATTTTTCTGTGTGTAAGTCGTTTCATAGTCATTCTGCCTTCTCATTGGTTGTAAACCCAAACACGTGACTGCCTCGTCACTGTCTGTATGTACAGCCCCCCAGGTCTTAAAGGCATATGTCTCCAATGCTGGCTGTATCCCTGAACACACAGAGATCTATGGGATTAAAGGCGTGTGCCACCACCGCCATGCTCTGTCTATGGCTCTAATAGCTCTGACCCCCGGGCAACTTTATTTATTAACATACAATCAAAATCACATTTCAGTACAATTAGAATACCACCACATTAGGGTCTCTTGGAAATATAATCCTTTTTCTCTCCTTCTCATGTCTTATTCTTCTAAGTAACAATTCAAGCACTATATTAAATAAGAATGGAGAGCTAGGCATATTGACACACACCTCTAATCCCAGCACTTGGGAAGGAGGCATGTAGAGTTCTGTGAATTTGAGACTAACTTAGTCTACTTTGCATAAGAATAGAGAAATTGTTCATGATTTTAATGGAAATGCTTTCAACTCTCTTTTTTTTCTTCATTAAGAAATTTTTTATTCATTTTACATACCAACCACAGATCCCCCTCTCTTCTCTCCTCCTTCCCCCCTCAGCCTCCCCGCTCCAACCCACTCCTCATTCCCTCCTCTGAAAACATAAGGCTTTCTATGGGGAGTCAGCAGAGCCTGGTACATTCAACTGAGGCAGGTCCAAGCCTCTCCCCCTGTATCAAGGTTGTACAAGGTGTCCCACCATAGGTAATGGGCTCCAAAAAGCCAGCTCCTATACCAGGGATAGATCCTGATCCTACTGCCAGGGAGCTACTAGCAATAGTTGAGAGGGTATCTGAGCTGGCCTTCCCCAGTAACCAGATTGCTGAATACCCTGTCAACACATAGCCTTCATCCAATAACTGATGGAAGCAGATGTAGAGATCCACAGCCAAGCATCAGGCCAAGCTCCAAGAGTCCAGTTGAAGAGAGGAAAGATGAATTCTATGTGCAAGGAGCATCAAGATCATTATGGGGAAACCTACAGAGTGAACTTTCAACATTGAGTAATGTTGGCTATAGATTTATAGCCTTCATCATTTGAAATACGTTCCTTCTATCCTAGTTTTTTCATTGCTTTTATCATAAAGGGAAGTTGGATTTGTCAAAAGCCATTTTTCATCTATTGAAATGACTATGTGCTTTCTGTGTCAAGTCCATTTACATGGTACATGTCATTTCTCAACTAGTGTCATCACCACATTTGTTTGAACCATCCCCACATTTCTTTAATCAAGCTGACTTGATCATGTAGTTCATTATTTGTAACATGCATCCAATATATGCTTTCTACATAACTACTACTATGATGTGTACAGCTGTGGCCAATTTAGTAGTATAAGAAAGATATAATGCCATTGAACTATAAGGCTATAAGCCTTTTCAGTATTGCACAGTACAATACAGTTGGTCTATAGAGATGCAATCCCCACATTGAAGCCTACTGTCATAGGACTGACATATGTAACTCTAAGTAACACAATCAATTAGGTTAGTCCATAGTTGACATTCTTGCAATATATTTTTGGCAATAGTTTTTGCAAGAAATATAGTAAAGTTTTAAAGTTATTACTTAACTAAGAAACAGCTTTCACTGGCTTGTCACAAGATTATTGAATGTTTATTCTTTATCTAGTTGTACTACTTTGAGAGTTTCTGGAAACTTTAAAAGGAGAGCCTATCTGGAGGAAGAATGTTACTGAGGACATTTCTTTAAAGGTTAGATCTGTCCTCATGTCCCCACACCTCCTCCTGCTTCCTAACTGCCATGACTTGAAAAAAACCCACTGCTATCTGACCCCACTGCTCTGATGCTCTCACTGTGGCCAAGTGACTAGGTACTAAAGTCTCTGATACTGAACCAAAGTAAAACTTCCTTCCTTTGCACTTTTTCCCAGATATTATGGTCACAGCTCTGTAAACTAATATAAAGGTCGAAGATGTAGAAATTATATAAAACTAAAAGCATTCCTCTGTGTGTGTGTGTGTGTGTGTGTGTGTGTGTGTGTGTGTGTGTGTGTGTGAGAGAGAGAGAGAGAGAGAGAGAGAGAGAGAGAGAGAGAGAGAGACTAAGTTTGAGTTATACAAATTTATATTGAAGAGGTAGGGACATGTCTAGAATTTGGAAGTTATGATGGTTAGAAAGATTTCAAAGAGATGAACCAATGATGAAGCCAGAAGGGAATAGTCCCCTGCACTTCTATATTCTGGCTGTAATATAGAATTTAAAAATTAAGATTGGAATGAATATACAAAATATCACTTTGAGGATACCCTAACACCTGATTCACTTATGCATGACACAATTCCAGAAAAATCAAAGGGCCAAAAGTTCATACAGGACCCCTGACTCCAGCATACTTTCACATCACTGCAAATGTTGGCTGCTCTGCTCAGAGTACAGTTTCTAACTTTCTACAATGACAAAATAAATTTTGAGCAGTGTAACTTTGCTCCTCATTCAGATGACTCCTGCTGTATCTTCCTTAGACAGTTCACCCTGAAGCAGACAGCTACAGAAAGCATTGCATTAGCTGATCTAACCAACAGAGAGCCAGCCCCTGCTCCAGAGTTCTGACTTGTGGAAAGACTAGGTATAGCAATAAGTTTGGGTTCATGGGAACACTGTTTATAAAGTCAAATCTAACTGTCAAAGCAGGAGTATCTGTAGTAAATTTAAAAGAATCTGCTCCCAAAGAGTCCTCTGCTCTAGTTACAAAAGACAAACCAAGAATATCTACAGATACTGAGTCAAAATCTTCATATTTAACCCAGCAAGGAAGGCACTATTGGCAGCAAAGAAAGAAAAAAAAAAAAAAAAAAAACGAGAGAAAAAGCAGTCACCTTGTGTGGAGACTGTGACATTGTGTAGACAGAGGTTTTCCTGTGTCCCGCCCAGTCTGCAGCCTCTCAGGCCCAAGTAAACACACAGAGGCTTATATTAATTAAAACTGCTTGGCTATTAGCTCAACGTTACTACTGACTAGCTCTTACACAGAAACTCAGCCCATTTCTATTAATTTATATGTTGCCACGTGTTCCTATACTTCCTGCCTGGCTACTGTCCAATCAGCATTTTATTAAACCAGTGTACAAAAGCATTATCCCACAGCAACATTGGGAGGCACTGAGCAGATCCAACAATTCAAACAGTCACTGATTTATTTTTTTTATTTTTTTATTTTTCCAAGGTACATGAATACAGAGACTAGAATGTGATTATTTCCAGGTGTCTATAGCTGCAGGTTAACCAACATGTTTCATCCTCTAGAAACTACTAGATTGAAGAACATACAATTATCATTTCAATGAGAACAATCCCCCTCTTAACATGTGGGTCAGCCCTTCTGAAACAGCCTTAGAAAGCAGAATATCCTGTCTCTGAATGTTTCCTTAATTAAGGTTGACACAACCTCAAAAAATATCTCAAGGGTAAGATAAACAAAGATTGATAAAGCAGTCATAGGAGGCATATGCAGCCACTGACAAGTGAACATAGATGTAAGAATAAAAATAGTGTTGAATTTTAGCATGCATAAAATACTATGCAAGACACTTACATCAAGGACAACATTTAATACTTAAAGTTACACCACAGTAGTATAAGTATGATTACTTCCCTTTTTTGTGGAAGATAAAATAGGGTGCTAGGGAAGTTTAAGTTTAAAAAATTTCCCTAAGGTCACAAAAACTGTTATTTCACATTGTCTCAACTTGATGGTCTTGGAACTATATTTCTGAAAGTTCATTTATCTGTGTGGTTCTAGTTAGAGTGAATTACAAACAATACTGGGTATAACTTGAGGGATAAAATACATCAGTCATTTTACTACCAGCACTTTTAGGTTGAGAGAGATGCAAATAATTCGCCTTTTTCCTTCCTTTAATCTGAATCCAAGTATTACTACTGATTTGAGTATAGCAGCAACTCCAGACCTACGGCTAGATGCCTCACTGAAATTCCATTAAACCTAGACCAGCAAAAGAAAAATAGAGCAATGTTTCAAAGCCTTCTACATGAGTGGGTCCCAATTCTACTCTAACAGCTGCATATCCCTAAATTCTAACAGACTCCAACTCAGCCCCATACCCCACAATGACTCATTCATGCTGGTCAGTTTTCTCTCATAAATATTTGAACTTATTGTTCTCTATTGAATAAAATATACCTACTCTAATGTATAGCATGAGTCTGTATTCCAATTAGCTCCAGCAGAATATAGAGTTATGTAATTAGATAAAGCTAGTATGTTGATATGGACATACACACACACATATACATATATGCATACATATATTGCATACATATGTGTGTGTTCTGGAATATATATTATAGAATATATAGATACATAACAATTATATATAACAATGTGATCTGAAATACACACACACACACACACACACACACACACACACACTGTGTGTGTGTGTGTATACATGAAACAGTTCACTGTTAGGCACCTTGCAACTAAGACAATTTCAGGGTTTCCTTGTTTGAATTCCCCTATTTTGCCTAGAAAAAAACTATAAGGTTTTGTAACACTTTCTTTCAACAGTAACTTGTTTGCTGGTATTTTCAAGAAACCCACATATCAGAGATGAGGTGCCATTGGTAAGCCACATGTCAAATGCTCCTAAATGATGTAATTGGAAATGCTAAGCCCTGTGGTGATACTTTATTTGTGCTCTAACAAATAAAACTTGCCTGAAAATCAGAAGGAGGAGCGAGCCACTAATTAACCATAGAGGTCTGGAGGTCTGTACAGACAGACAGGAAGTGATAGAGCTGGGCAGAGAGAGGAAGTGATAAGGCAGGGTGGGGAGAGGAGCTCATTCTCTACAGGTGGAGGATTTCATAGGGGTAAGAACTAGTGGCTTGCTGCTCTGCCTCTCTGATCTTTCAGCTTTTACCCTAATATCTGGTTCTGGGTTTTTTTTTTTTTTAATCAATAAGACCATTTAACAATTTGTGTCATAATGCCCACAGAAACATTAGTATATATGCTCCTGTTTTTATGATACCAGCTTCTCTGACTCTGGTACATAAAGATATGTCTCCATGTACAACGTCTAACTCATGCTAATGTACAGAGCAATCTCTTAAGCATTAGAGGGGTCTTTGAGCATTACCCAACCTAGTGGGTATTGATAGGAAATCTTTCACAGAAGGGTTACATTGTGAATGTCCAAGCTAATTATTTTCAGATGGTAGGTTTCTTACATTCCTCTTTCTTTCTTCTTGGCAGGCCTTGAATCTTAAGTTATCACCTCTGAATTTTGGACAAATGCCCTGATATGTATTTACATTCCTAGCACACATTTTTGGTAATCTTCATCTCTAAAGGATTCAAAACCATACATATTGTTTTGAAAAAGGAGATAGCAAATTGTGTTGCCTCTTCAGATACCCACAGGTATCCTGGAGGAAAACACAGAATAAATGAAAACTTGGAGAGAAGGTACTATGTAGATTTCAGTAAGTATCTATATCACTAAATATTTGAGAATTTATTGAACACTTACTCATCCTCCTAAGGACTGATTTGTCTTGTTGAGCAGCTTTGAGCAGGTAGGCAGAGTCAGAAAAATCTAAATGGACAATTAATGGAGATAGATCTTAGATACACAACATAAAATCCATCTAAGGGACCCAGACTAGAGAAATTAGTGCAAATTTTGGTGTTGTGAAATTTAAGAGACACTAGTGTTGGTATGTTCATAATCAGAACTTTTGTGTTCAAAATTCTGATAACATTTACAGCTAATTAAAGTTGTGGCTATTTGCTTAGCACTAAATGAAATGTTTGAATGCATGTTTCCATATAGTTCTATTAAAACACTAGTCACAAAAGTTAAAAGCAAGTTTGACTCAAAACATAAATGTAATAATATTTCCAAGCCACCCTTCTAACCAGGATGTAACCTCCTGGAAGACAGATATTGCCACTGTAATTTTCTTTGCATTGCAGGTAAAGAGACTTAAAAAAGAAAAAAAAATGACTCAAGTCCACTGTCTTAGGCTTCAGGTAAAAGATTCTTTCTATTCTTCTGGAAGTGTCTAGAAATAGCCTTCCCAGCTTTGTTCATCAACGACTAGACCATTGGACAGGTTATATTATTTGAAAAAAAATTCAAGCTATCGTCTACTTTGTTTACTATCATATGCTCTATTTATAGCTCCCACATCCACTGCTGTAGAGACAATCTTAGGTTGAGAGCCTCCTAAATGAGGATAGTCAGACACTGAGCCCTACAATAAAAAACACATTGGAAGAGGATCTGTGCAAACAACATCATGAGCTCTCTGCTTTTCAAAACTCTCACTCTTAATCCTCCAATACATTCCACTTTAGTTAGCCATTCTGTTTACATTAGCTGCACCAGTGAAAATCATGCAGACTATTATACAAGAATATATGCTAATAATTATGCAAATATTCTCTCAGCCAGATAATAAAATCCTCATGAAGATTTAGGAGGAAACTATTATAAAATAGAATGTAGAGAAAATGAAAACCATTTCACTGCAATGTTGTAGCAGTATTTTCTTACATTTAAATATCTGATCTGGGATTTGTTAAAATAACTTAGAAGGGTCTGTACCTATGAAACTGTGGAAGAAGGGATATATCAGTGATAAAATAAAAACAATAGACATTGGAGAAACAGTATATAAGTATATAGAGCTAATGATGCAAAAGTCTTTGACATGGAATTTCCTACATTCAGGTCACTGGGTTACAAGATTCTTGAGAGCAAGCCTGTCCTACATCTGTGTCTTCAAATACTTGATAGATGTTTGGCTATTAAAATTGAGTGGCATTTGCATTAGTACTCTTCTCTTGCTGTGATAGGTACTATGACTAAAATCAACTTAGAGAAGAAAGAGTTTGTTTAGGAGACTAATACATTATTCATTGGTATAATTTGTATTTTCTTAGCTCCCTGTGAGGTTGAGTTCCTGAAATATTGAAACTTAGGTGGGTTTTGTCTTTATATGCAGCATCATTTTGATGTAGTAATGTGTGCTGATTTAGCACCTCCTTTAAGAATGCATTAATGTTTCTTGTAGTTCTTCTATACATCCACCCATCTATCCATTCACCATCCATCCATCTATCTGTGGATAGCAACAGTCCTTTGTTGAGTTCATCTATACACATGTTCTGTGCTAAGGTAGTTCTTCACATTCTAAGAACTACCAAACATTGTATCACATATATGATAAGTGTATGGACTGAGATACCATGGGAAAGCATAGACTTAATGTCAATTAAACATGACTTGTTCATTATTTCTGGAAATCAAAATTTGATTGCAAAATGACAATGCATCACTTGATGACCACCACACCAATAATCAGGTAGAAGTCAACGCCGGTGGAAATAAGTACCTTTCTGAGTCAGGGTGAGGAACAGCTCTTAGGTCACTTCAGTTCTTCATTTTCTAGCACACACATCCTCAATTCAATGTCTTATTAAAGCAGATTCCCCTGCAACATGGAACTGGCAGGCCCTTCATCTTGTACCTTATTTGCTGTAATTCTATCACTGAAATCACAGGAAGACCTTATTGTAAGGTGACATTTTCTTGTCCATAAAATGATCCCACTGCAATGACAGACAGCATCTAAAATGTTCATAGGCTTAGCACTGGAGGGAAAAATAATCGATTTGCAGGAAAGGCAAAAAAATATTCTACAGAAAATAACAGCAGGCAACTGAGCCCACTGAGACATTGAGACATCGAGACCAGTTAGAGAAAAGAATTCCTATAATTCAGCAAAATTATCTCTCTGCTTCTGTTAGAACTATTGAAGAGAACAAGCATTCCCTGCAGTATCCAAGAAGATAGTGGCTATAAACAAAGAGATGGGGCAGATTGAAATTGGACTCTGTGGACAGTCATGGAATGACACTTGAAGTTATTTTCAGTAAATTGGCAAATGTGTGAATTCAATCAATCCTTAACAGGGGACTAAATCACATAAGGAGATATCTGTTTCTTGACTTGCATTACTAACTCATGAGAAAGCTTTTTAATATAACTTACCACTTTCAAGTCTTCTCTTTAGTGACAAAGCTTCCTTTTGCTTTTTATCCCCTAATTTAAGCCTATGAATCTAGTTGATTCTGATTCTCCTGAGCTCTAAGCATTCCCTGGCAGGAAAAACTGATCATTGAGTCCCTGGGATTCTACCAATCAGAGAGCCAGATGGCCCGGTGGAATACAGGGCAGGGATTTTCACAGTGACCAGATCATCTGTGGTTTCTGTGGCTGCTAACAACTCATTCAGAACCGTGTGATGTAGAGGGAAAGCTCATTCTGGTCATGCATGGTATGCACATCTGATGGGAGGGACTTCTAGACAAGAGATTCTTGTATTTGGATCCCAATTCTAACCCCTCCTAGGGAAGTAAAGCCACATTACTTTATTTGACTAGTGAATGCTCCCATTTCCCCACCTACAAAATGTGTTTTATAATGTTATGCCAGGGGTAAATTATAGTAACTGGTGAAAAAGTAGATATGTAGTTCAGTTGATAGTGTTCCTTCCTAGCATGTACAAAGCCCTGGGTTCACTCCCCAGCATCATATAAATTGAGTCATGTTGTCATAAATATATAATCCCAGCAATCAAAAGGGGAAGGTAGGAAGACCCCGAAGTTCAAAATCACCCTCAGCCACATAGAACAAGTTTGAAGCCAGCCTAGGCTATGGGAGACCCTGTCTCAAAACAAAACAACCAGAGAGAAGGTCCTATACTATGCCTGTAAAATACTGGTTAAATGAAAAGCTCTACCTTATTGTGGCTTTTCAACACTAAAATTATATGTCCATCTCCTTAATAAGCTAAAATCTTCCAAACTGGCAGCGCATACCCAGCAGCAAGCAAGACAGAATGATGTAATCAAGCCCCACTGTGAATTCCCTTATTGTTTTTTTCTACTAACACAACTGGTTTTCAATATTTGGCCTTAGAACAAGAAAAAAAATGCCCCTTTATCAGTACAGATACTGTTTGTCTATGGGGAATGACTAATATCTTATGGACATTCTTTCCCCATAGATTTATCTTGACTCCCAGCAGTCAGTTTCCTGTGTACTTCACTCAACTTGATAGAGCACAAGAAGGTGAGTATCTTCAGATGATTTGTCAATATCAGCTGATGTTTTCTTGTCACAGATAAACAGCCTGTGCCATGAATCAATAGTGTGTCAGCGATGCTGTCACAGTCCCCACTAATGTGTGTGTGGTGTGTTGACAGCTGATTCATTACTGTGAATGTCTGCAAATGGTAAGCAGCTTAGCTATTTGAGGACTACTACTCTGTACCTCTTCACAAAGTAAGACATTTGTTCAACAGGCAGCCAGGAGCATGGCCATGGCTGTTCTTTCCTCACAACAGCAGACGGCTCCACTGCATCCTATTCCAGCTGCACGTTTCCATTGAACCAATTAGCAGAAATCCATCCAGGCTGCGCAGCTTTGATTACACAGATGGGCCCAAACAACACACTGATCTTTCTGTTTGAATCAGAGTCACACAATATCCTGAACCAGGTCCCCGAAATCAGCACTTTGTGTACTCCAGCAACTAGGACAGAGCAAAGAGCAAAGCAAGCCAAGGAACTCCCATGGGTCAGTGGTTTTTCTCTCTCTGTCTCTCTGTCTCTGTCTCATCTCTGTCTCTCTCTCTCTCTCTCTCTCTCTCTCTCTCTCTCTCTCTCTCTCTCTCTCTCCCAATTCAATCCTATATATAGTGCTCCTGATCCCAAGCTATCAGCATCTCTAATCCAAACTGAGGAGACAGTGCCCAGTGAGTCTGTCCATAGACCTTCATGGTCATCTTCAACCATCTGTGTGGCAGAAGCACAGTGTGATAATTTAGAATGTAGGTCTATAATTTAGACAAATCTTTTTTTCCTGGCCCCTTCACACATCATCAACATTACCTTTGCAAGAATTTTGTGTTCTGCCTCCTTCTTTTAACATAGAGATCACACTAATAAAACTTGGGTGGTATGAGCACTCAATGAGAAAGTGTATGTAAAAATGTAACTCGAATCCTGGTGCTAAATAGATCCTAAAAATCTGCCGAGTATTATTTGGAAGAAAATGGGAACCATAAAGAGATAATATGATAAGACTTCCAGGTCTGGTCTGTTCCATTGTAAGGCAGAACTGACCACAATGTTTTGGTGTGCAGAAAAGCAGTCAGTCATTTACATGATTTGGCCCAACTATGTACAAGCCATCTCCATTTCACATTGTATATATATTAGAAAAAAATTAAACTTTATTATTAAAAAGAAGTTCCAAATAAAAAAACTATCACATACCAGAATTAACAAGACCCAAAGACTATACAACTCAATAGACAACTACAGCTCAAGTGGACACGTTTGGGATGAAAGCTGTGGAGCTTCACATTGGATTTTAGTCTTCCAATATTGAATATATTTTATGCAATCATTTACCAAAAAGTTAGAATCTTTTCTTCTGATTTAGGATAGCAATAAGGGAAGGAGGAAAACATTTTCAGATTCTGTGTGTGATTGCTGATATTAGTAGCAATTCCTACCTAGATGACACTTAACATGTGGTAATAATAATCAAGCCACTCCATTACTGTTTGATTCATTGGTATTACAGACACATGCAAAAGAAATTCATGTAAACACTAAAATCAAGTTCTGCAGTGTCTGTTCCTTCAATACCAAGTTTCTATTTCTATCAAATTTATCAACATATTCTAGGAAGGAAAAATAAACATATCACCATTGTCACACTCTCTTAAGAACTCTGTAAGTTGATCAAGAGGGATTTTTCCAGCCAGGCACGGAAGTGCACCCCTTTAATTCCAGCACTCAAGAGGCAGAGACAGGCAGATCTCTTGGAGTTCAAGGCTAACCTGGGCTCCATAGGGAGTTTCAGGACAGTGAGACCCCATCTCAAAAGGAAAAAAAAATTTACCATCATCAAGAGAGAGGATGAATGCTTAGGCAAACAATTTGCTCAAATCGTGTACCTAGCACTGCCCATAATCATACAAGAGGGGACTGCCTTCCTGTCCCTTGCCTTGCAGAAACCTGTATACAGGAATGCACACAAGAAAATAAAGCAAAAAGACTATCAACATGAGATCACAAACTAAATACCCACTCAGTCTATGTCTACCGGTGCTGTTTAAGCCAAAGAAACAGGCCTCAGACATGCTTGACTCGAATCCTTTAAGAAGACCCTTACTAGCAGGGTGTGGTGGCATATACTTTTAATTTCAGCACTTGAGAGTTGGGAGGCAGAAGCAGGTAGATCTCTGTGAGTTGGAGGCCAGCCTGGTCTACAAAGTGAGTTCCAGGACAGCCAGGGCTGTCCCAAAACAAAACAAAAAGACTCTTCCTTAACATGCCAAGCTTGTGCTGTGGGTATCTGCTTGGTGGTATTAGAGGCAGGTAAAGCTCTGGAGAAAGGGTTGGAGTTGAGCCACCATGGAACTGCTCAAGTAAAGAATCTGTGAACTGATCAAAGTCTTTCAGACAGCAGGAAAGCAATAGATTTTCAGCTTAACAAAGCATCCTTCCCCTAGAGTATGTCACTTCTTGCTTCTGTTTGGCTTCCAATTCCTTGTTCCTTGGTAGTTAGGAATCAATGTCGTTTGCAATGTGGTCCCTGAAGATCAATCTGCAAAATGAAGCAACTCATATCACTCCTGAATCCCCACAGCATTCCACCTACTGATTCCCACTCATATTATTCCTGAATCCCCATAGCATTCTACTTACTGATTGCCACTATCTTAATTAAATAACTGAAAGTTGGAGGCTTGGTAAGAGATATATGAAATTTCTAATTATAATTTAAGTTAAAATGTTTATTTAAGTAATTATTTTGAATGCTGAGGTTCATTGTTAGTAATCTGAATTGTTCCTACAATTTTGAAACCAGAAAGATGTAATCTTTTGAAAAAATACGAAGAGCATCTTTGACTTATTATATTTACTATGATTTGCTTCAAATATTATATGAAAATATAATCAAAATGTGGACACTTTGTATAAAAGTATGTTTTCAGTCCAGATTGTTACTATGGTTAAAACCAAATTAATTTGTTACAGTATTAATTATAACAGAATGGTTAGCACTTTGGCTGAAGTAAGTCAAGAAAATTGGAAGAAGGAGTATAAAATGATTAGTTAGTTACACATTTCTTCATTTTGTTATTTATTTTCATTTTGCTATTGTATTCGTAAAGCGTGCATATAGAAACAATGATAATTAAATGCAGCCTTCTTGGTATATTTCAGACTGTCCATTATCTAAAAACCAGCGCATTATACATTCTGGTTTTGTGGTGGTGAAGGTGAAGCTTTGATAGAAGAACATATTTTAGCCAATCATTTGAAAGCTTGCTATAAACTTTTAACAACTTAGAACTTGGCATTCTGACTTCCATGTTCACTTGGCAAAGCTTTATAAAATATTAAGGTAGGGCCTGAATACAGTTAGTAACTACCTAACATAAGTCTCAAACCCCACTAATATAAATCTAAACATAACATGTATATCTAACAGTAGGATTATCAGATACCTGAGGGGAATGGAAGCTACTTTGCCTTCATACCGGGGGTCCTGAGCTGGAAGGACCACTCAGCAAGAGTTTCGTATCTCCTTAGGTTAGAGTTTTCCCTGGATTTTCACCTTCCTGTGTTATCACAACTTTGTGGTTTAAAGTCTGACTCCAGACCCCTGGAGATTAAGAACTGGCCTCAGGCTACCCAACTCAACTCATAACTCATAACTGGGCAAGATAAAGAGTTCTATGCCTAAATCCCCTGACAACAGGTTAGAAGTCTGTTATCAGTAAGGCAGGGGATCCAAAGAAAAATCATGGGCTTTGGTGCTAGAGTTGAAGGTCTAAGTTAAGCAGGACAAATGATGTTTGGTTCCATTTAAGGGGAAAAGAGGATAAATATTGTTCAGAGTTCAGAGGGCAATGTGTGCTTATTATATACTATGTGCTGTTTGCTCCCAAATGGCATCTGCATTTTAGGAAGACCTACATATGCTCCACAGAAGGTGTGTGCTAAGCATGAGGCTTGCAAGTGATCTCCCTGTAGGAAAACATGCTAAAGGGTCCCAAGGAAGTCTAAAGCCACAATCAAGGGACCACCTGAAATCACAACCAGTGTGAATGTGTCCCCATATATGTTTCCCCAAAATGCTTGGCTAACACTAATTTATCCACCCCCAGGACTGGAGTCTCTTACCCTGATGTTTGGAAAGCCATGGACTTTCTTTCAAAAGCTTCATAACCAAGAGAGAATGGACCTAGCTGTTGGTGGAGGCTCTCCCCTCAGTGACAGTATTAGCAATTTCAGTTACCCCCAGCTGCCTTCCAGAGGGTAGGCAAGATTTCTGCATGGTAAGTATGGCAATCACACCTAGCCTAGTCCAATTTCTGTCTCCAGGTTTACGGTGTCCGGATCCTATGCCTATCTTGGTCCAGCCACAAAATAAAAAAGGGGGTTCTTAATCTAAAAGAACTGTGCATATTTGCTTCAAATTTTGTATCTAATCATGACTTAATTTAATTTCTATGCAGCCATTTTTCACAAACCAAGGGGGCATTCATTGTTATCATAAACATCAAATGAAAGCAAGTATAAAATGATAGTATTTATTAACTGTCTACTTCTTCACCTAGGCTGTGTGTGCTAACTAAAGAAATTCAAAGAGAATGCATTGTGTGTGTGTGTGTGTGTGTGTGTGTGTGTGTGTGTGTGTGTGTGTGTGTGTGTGTAAAACAGGCTCTGTAGAAGAGTGAAATGTGAAGAAGACTATCAGGAGAGTGAGGTTCCTCTTCTGACTGCACTGTTTGCTGTGTGCTGGTAGCCAAGTAGCTTTACGTCAGGCAGCTTGTGTGTAACAGACAGACACCAATATCTACTTCACTGAGCTAGGGTGAAGCCTAAATAGAGCCATGGAGTATCTAACAAGTACCGACATGAGCATAAATGTTAACTCTTTACTTGCCCTTTATTTTCCCAATGCTAAAGAATTATAGAGCCCGGTATGATTTGCACAAGGTCCCAAGTGAGTCCCATGTGTCAGGACAGGAATCTGTATCCTTGACAGTCAGAGCCATTCCCATCCACCACTTCTCTCAATGTACTCTTGTTCAGGACACATTTGGCTAAGCCGCTCTTTCAGGTTCGTATAGCTGGCTGCACAAGGAATGATGCCAGCCTGACTCTAAGGTAATGAACTTCATGTTTTCCCACAAGTCTGCCTTGCTTAAATGTTTAGACTAATTTTGACTCAATGTATGCTTAGGGTCCCATTCTGCAATGGGCACTCATCTATTTTAATGAAGTGGAATTTTATGCTATGAATCATTGTGGAATTAACTAAGCTACCATCTCCTTCCATCAAGGAATCTTCCCTGAAGATCTAGAAAATCTGTCGCTGGGTGGTGGTGGCACATGCCTTTAATCCCAGCACTCGGGAGGCAGAGGCAGGTAGATCTCTGTGAGTTCCAGACCAGCCTGGTCTCCAAAGCGAGTTCCAGGAAAGGTGCAAAGCTACACAGAGAAACCCTGTCTCAAAAAAACAAACAAACAAAAAGGAAGGAAGAAAGAAAGAAAGAAAGAAAGAAAGAAAGAAAGAAAGAAAGAAAGAAAGAAAGAAAGAAAGAAAGAAAAAGAAAAATTTATCACTTTTTTCATACTCATTTGGAGGTTCAGTGTATACACTTTTTGGCATATCACACCATTCACAATTACTGGCTTGTGTTTGTAATGCCCGTATCCGCAACATTAGCATATAAGAATGAAAGATCCTTTGCTGTGGGAGAATCCCCAAGTACTGTAGACATTTGAGCAGCCCCCTTTACTCGGTAGATGCTCATAGCTTACATCTCTCTCACTGCCCAAGCCAACCAGGACAACTACAATTGCAGACGTTGTGAATGTCCCTTAGGAAGCACAGATGGTCCAGTTTAGAGCCACTGGTAGACATAATTTCAAAGGGCCCCTAAGTACTAGCTTTTCAGTCTCCCTTTTCACCTCAAAATAGCTCGGAGTGGAAGGTGGATGAGGCTTGTGGCTTTAAATAGCCATGAGATGACACTTGGCGCGTGGCCTTTGCAGTCAGCAGGCTGCTGGAGAGCGTAGAGCTCCAGAGGCCCTGGTCAGAATGATCACTGGCTGCCTGTCAAAGCCTAGATCTCCTCTCTTGTCTTTTCTAATTCTTAAACACATTCCCCAGTGGCAAAAGGTGGGGGCCGTATTCTTAGGGCAGTGAAGTAAACTGTTTCCTTTCACTTTCATTGTTTGGATGGATTTAACATTAGGGAAGAAATCAGAAAGGAAACTATGAAACCAAGCAAGAAGGAAGAGGACCACAATTGTTTTCTGAAGAATGGACTTAATAATACCTCACTTACGTAAAAGGTCTACCTTTAAAACAAGAGAAACACTAAACTTGACTGTCACCTTATAAACAGTAAAGTTTAACAGCATTTATCTCTAGAAAGGAATTGCAGTGGTTTTTACTACTAGTTTTTATTTTTTGGAAGAATTTTTTTTATATTAACAGGTAGGCACTATATTGGGTAGGGGAAAAAAAAGAAACCGAAAGCTCAGAAGGGTGTACATGAAAATGATAATAGCTATTGATACTTTCCAGTTTCTAATATTTTTACTGCTGACCTTCCTCCACTTGTGACCGGCTTATAACTTGATGAAACCCCTGATGGTTGGAAGTATCTAAAGTTGAGAATCATTTACTAAACCTCTCCTCTTGAGTGCCACAGTGAAGCAGTTGAGGGCCCCCTGTTTCTCTTCACCATCCCATGGCTTGGGCTGTCATCTCTCAGTTATCATTAGCCCTGATCATAGTGAAAAATCCAAATTACAAGTACAGTTTTTCAGCTTCATAGAGAGGGATAAATGCTGAGCCATGATAACCGGAAGACTGCACTATGGAATGGTATTAAGCTGTTATACTGAATTCTGTTTGTTGACTATCCAAGGCAGGAAGTAAGATATTGCTGGCCTTTCTGAAGCCCTCTTCCTGTGCCCCTCCCCCACCACACTTGTTCTTCTGCGATGGTAGCTGCTGTCCTCATTTCTAGCATCGTAGCTTAGCTTTGGTATTTGGAACATCACACAAAGGGAAGGATCAAGTGTGGTATTTGTGTTTCCACAATGAAACTTTTAGTGGGTTTTCTAGATAATGCTAAACAGGTTTTCACAGTAGCTGGAATTCTTTGTCCTCCTAGCAACAATGTATGTATGAGAGTTTCCACTCTCATTACTAAAGTTTAGTATACTCAGTCTCTTCACTGCTAGCATCTTAAAAACTCATGCTGCTGCTGAAACTAGTCTTTCTTTAATTTACTTGTAGAAAGGTAAAGGTATGTTGTAATCAGAAAATTAAAATTACAAAATCATATCTATTACTAATAATGTATAACCAATATTTATTACACAGTGTGTATGAGTGTATTCATAGTTCATAATATTTGACATTGATCCATGTATATTGTAGCTAATTTATGTGATAAAAACAAACATTTTACCTACATGAATAAATGTATAGAGAAAATGAAAAATATAGGATAGGATAAAATACCAACTATGGAGATATCTAATTGTTATTTTATTGCCTTATTTTGCTTATATTTCACTGCTAAATTTTTATATTGAGAAAAGCAATGTATCTAATGCCAATGAATTTTCTAATGTATTAAGACTTTTAAAAAGATTTATTTTATTTTTAAATAGTCATTTTATTTTAAATTTTGCATATATTCATGGCTGCAGAGGGGTATGTGCAAGTGAATGTAAGTGTGAGTGGAGGCCAGAAGAGCACACCAGATCCCCTGGACCTGGATTTATAGGCAGATGTGAGCCGCCTGGTGTGGGTGCTGGGAGCTGAACTCCTTTCCTCTACAAGAACAGGAAGTACTCCTAACCACTGTACCATCTCTCCAGCCCAACTATTTTTTGTTCATATTTGTCTTTGTTGTGGTCATTGTTGTAGAACAACCAGCTTCCCATGCACCCCTTCCTCCCCAACCTCTCTTTGCCTTTGAGGTTACCACTGTTCACTTCATCACAGTTACAGAAGAATGTTCCTCAAGTTTAATGCATGGGGTACTGCTGGGATCTATCTATTCAGATTCAGATTCAACAGATTTGGTTGGGGCAGGAAGGGTTGGTCCTGAGAGCTTATAACTCTATGTAATTAATCCACAAGATTTGTCCTGAGATACAAAGCCAGAAGCTGCTTTATCTCAGCCCCCCTTGCCCATTTTCTGCCTCTTTGGAGGCTTCTCTGACAAATTCACAATGGTACTATTACAGCAGAAACAACACTGGTTTGGAGAGAGGAAAAAACCCAAAAGAAGGAAAGTTTATGATGTTATGTCAATGAAGGTGGGTCCAGAAAATCCCTGTAGTCATATACCAAAGTAATATAGTTATTTGCCTTTTTATCATTTTGCCATTCTCTCTATTTTAATATTTTTGCATTATCAGAGCTTTGCACCTGTTGATACTCCTCCCACTCTGCCCTTATGCTGACCAAGCACTTTCAGGATTCTGTCAATTAAGATAGATCATGTGGATCTGGGGTCTCTTTTTGTTTGTTCATTTTCATATCCTGGGGCTAAGATGACTATTATCAATATGTCATGAATGAAAATTAATTTTCTCCTTTCAAAGAAAACACTTCTCATATGTCATGTTTCGGTTAACACATGTTTATTAATGGAAAAAGTACACCAAAAAACAGTTTATATTCAATTTTGCTAACTCTTAATCTGCTATAACTCCACCATTTCCTCAAAGCACTGTAGAGGCCAATTTATCCTGCCAATTTGTAGGACATATAACAGCTAGCCAGGCCTGTGATAAGTTATGTGATAGGACATAGAATGTGGTTATTTTCAAGTCTCAAACTTTTGCTTCAGCTTTTAGAAACATTAGATGAAGAAAACTTCCCATCAAAAATTTTAAAGTGCAAGAAAACATTGTGAAAATCATCCTGCTGTTAGCATAAGCCTGGACTTTACAAAAGAACCCACTGGTAGCCAGCTCTTTGAAGGATAAGTCCAAGTAATTGCTACAACATTCATTTGCTCTAATAAACAAATGTACAGCCCCTGTATGTAGATCTGGTTATTATTAATGTGTTCCTTTTCCCCTTCAAACGCTGTCATATTTGCTAATGCCAGGTGTAGAGAGAACAGGGCATTTACCTTATTTAAAAAACTTCCTCAAGTCTATTATATTTAGCTACCAAGGGCTACTCTTCCTACAGGCAAATGGATAGATCACAACCTTGGGGCTGGTTTTGCCCCTTCAAATTTCCAGCTAAGTTTCATATCTTCCCTGCCTTGCCAATATGTTACCTTCTGTTCACATTAAAGATAAGACAGAAACTCCATGTGAGTTTGTGAAACAGAAGATGGAAGAGATTACCCAGGAAGATCTCGAGGTAGTGTGGAAAATTCCTTGGCCAAGCTACACAAGTGTGGACACTAGCAGGAAACATACTGAAGAGCATGAAGAGTCAGGGCAGCTTCTCCATTTACATTGGCTTTGGAAAAACACACTCAGAATATGTATAAGTTCTACCATCACCTGATTCACTTCCTCTCTGTCCTTCCTTTCATATCAGGGGGACCTCAGATGAAGGCAGTCTGAGATGGTGACTCTGTGGGAATCTCCAAAGCTTCTGCTCTGCTTCCAAATGGGAGACCAGGAATATTAGGTGAAGACTTGTAGAAAAGAAGGCCGGCAAAAGTCCAAAATCATACACAGGTATAACCCTCCAAGTCCTCACAGCAGAGCAGACATGGAAACCAAGAGAACCTGTGTGCAGCAGTGGTAGATAATACACTGTAATATAGTGTTCTATCCATGTTTCTCTCTCTCCCCCTCCTCTCTCTGTGTGTTTGTGTTTGTGTGTGTTTCTGTCACTATCTATCATCTATCTATCTATCTATCTATCTATCTATCTATCTATCTATCTATCTGTCAACTATCTCCATATGTAGGAAAATCAAATGGACTGAGAGGAGGGGAGCAGAAATCTACAGATGGAAGTGGAGATTCCAGGAGAATGGAGAGAAGAAAAGCTAAGTTTGGCCTGACATGGTGGTGCACACCTGTAATCCCAGAATTTGGGGAACTGAGGCAAAAGAACCTTGAGTTCAAGGCCATCCCATGCTACACAGCTTACTCTTTCTCAAACCAATTTCCAATAAAAAGGAAAAGAAAGAATGGAAGGAAGGAAGAACGAATGAAGGGGGAGGAGGGTCTGAAAGAGTAAGAAAGACAAAGCTTTCTTTGTGTCATGAAGTACATGCAGCTGTGTGGCTTTAGGTCTCAGAGACACCAAATTTAATTGATTCATATTACCCACCATAGATGTGTAGCAGGTAAGAGCTCACTAACACATGTGTGCTCAGACCTGGTTACAGAGTAGCAGCATTTCATACCAGCTAAAGAAAAGACACATCAAGGTGGTCCTGGGGAAAGAGGAAATCAAGGGGGAAGGTCGAGTTTCACACCAGACTTTGGCTTGAGTTCTTTTCTCACATGGCTGCTAAGGACCCACAATGGCTCCAGGGGAGCTCTCTGGCATTCTGAACATTTCAACGGCATGAACTGCTTGGCCTCTGCTGACGTACTATAATTTTGTGGACTTACAAGATGAGGATGGCTTATTTAAGGCTGAAGCTGTCTTGTCTGGAGAGGAACTTTTGCTACCCTCCTGTTGGGATAAACACCCACCGTGACCTCTTTCAGTGGCAACTGCCATTGAGGCTGGGATTGATGGGAGCTCTGCGTGTTATATAGACATGGAACGAAACAGTTCCTTTGAACTAAAATTAGAGGGGAGGAGAAGTATTCTCTGTGAAGGTGGTGATTTGGGCTATTTCTCTGCCCCCATTCCATGGTTATGATCCTTCTGATCAAGTCCTGTTGAACTCAATTTGGCAGAGGGATGAGTTTCTGGACAGGGGCTATGTGCAGATACTGGCTTCTAGCTACAGCACTGACATGAAGAAAAAAACACTCCACCTAAAAGCCTCCAAAAATCACTAATGAGATTTTTTTTTCCTGATGCACACCACCTACTTGCCACCTGGCCCACTCCCCACCTCCCGGTGTGGTGAAGTGTGCTTACCACCCCAGCTCAGGGTCCTTGAAGCCTGCATTTGCGAGGAAACTAGAGTCTGTAATAAACAGAACAAGGGCAGTGAAATGCTTGCAGCTGTTCAACCTTTGATGCTGTAGTCAGAAAGTGTGCGCCCAACTTTTCCTCTTGATGTTAATTTCTCTTCATCTATTCTACTGGAGCAGTATGCAGAGGTGAGAGCCTTTCCTGTACCTGAATCTAATGAAATAAAGTTACTTTAAATCAATCTCTCGGGCTTCAGATTTCATTCAGTTTTCAGCTTCTCAGCACGGGGTTTTTCAGGAGAAGCCCTATAGCATTCCACCTACTAATGCATAGGGAAAGTTCCTCTCAAACATCCTTATTGCTTTTGTCTGGGTAAGCTTTTAGTCCCCTGGTCTTCTGAGTTCAGTGTGGTGGAGGGTTTCTGTCTTAATGGAGACAACTGAAAAAAATCAGCCTATGGAAACAAACCAGAGCCTGCACTCAATCCCATGTAGTCTGGGTGACTGCATCTTTGGATGCCTATGCCTTGGAGTCCTTCCTTTCTGACACTTAGATTTCAGTGCTTCATGTGACTACACACTAGGTCCATATGAGAAGAGGCGCTACGGAGTCAGAATAAACCCATAGCTGTTGCCAGTCATTTACACAAGAGCTGTGTAAAAAAAAAGTCCTGGCCTGAGGCCACAGAGGAGATTCCAAACCCATCTGAAACAGAGCTGCTCCCTCTTAGAGTCTCGGGTTTTCTCTTTCTTATACTTGACCAGGGATGGGTCAGTTATTCCCAAGTGTGTGCCTCAAAACTGCAAACAGCTTTCATGAGCAAAGTGTAGGAGACTCTGGGTTAACAAGTTTGAAAAGATTCTTTACTGAAAAATCCATAGAGGTCACATTAAATATTATGAAGAAATTACAAAGTGGGATGCATGAAAGATATTATATTTCTCGAACTGTACACCATCCAATCCTTTCCATTTTTGAGTGTGTGTTATAGGGAAAAGCGTTCTGCTGGACACATTGCACCATAGCAAAAAAACAAGTTATCTTTAAAATTTGTATCTGGGGAAATACTTTTCTTCTATAATTCCCCCTTTGATTGAAAATCATAATGAATATTTATAGGCAATTTCATAAATTACTACAGAAGATAAATAAAAATATTCAGACATTTAGAGTGCTGAAGCCAAACCTCACTTTAAAATTGGCATTTTAAATGGTAGGAATGAGGCTATCTGAATTATTATTGTATCTATTTGATGACTCAGACACCTTGATAAATTATCTCTTTGGATTATCTGATTTAATTATCACAAGAATCTTATGATTTGTTGTTTTACATTTACAGATAAAGAAACCAGGGTCTGATGATATTTCATAAATAATAATAATTATTGCAAGACCATCTAATCAATAAGAGACAGAGGCAGGGCTTCCACTCATTGTCCTGATAGCAATTTAATATTAAATATATTAAATCTCTATATAAAATAACCAATTTATCAAATCTCCTTCTTCCTATACCCCTGTTTGACCACCTTCCATACCAAACTAGAAATAAACTAACTCTAACAATAATTATCTTTCATGTAAAATTTTGAGTTAGCATGAAATAATGTTGAATAATTGACCTCTTAGATGTACTTGAAATATATGTATATATATAACAACTAAATGTTACCAAATGATTTATTATGATTGGTGCTAAATTACAATGTATATGAAATGGAGTCATTATGGAAACACATAAAAATAGTTACCTAGTTTTGTAATTATATTCACACAAGAATCTGAAATATAGTTTCTGTTCTGCCATTTAAAATATATCCACAGAATTACTTTTGCAGTTTTTGCCACACAATTTTACAATACTGATACTGCACCGGTATCATCTACCATACCATAAGAACAAAACAAAGTATGAAAGCAGTTAATAGAAAATGATTTTTTCCATATCCATCAGTGATTCCAAAGAAGATACTTTGTTCCCATTGGCAGTGAGGATGGATGGTAGTCATTAGCACTGCAGACTTTGCATACATAGACATATGTATGAATACACTCATGTGTTGCTCAGGCTATTGCTCCATCTGTAGGGATTTGCCTTTTGAGTTGACCAATGATTGCTGTGCAGTTCTACTGGGACATTGGTAGTATTCTTTTTTTTAACCATGTTTCTCTCACAAATCAAATATACAAGAAAGAAATACGGCAGGCTAAGATCTACAGTGCTACAAAGCAAGGTAAAACAGTTACTAAGTTATCAGTCACAGCAGCTAACGTACTTTTGCTATTCACAGACTGCAGACTCTTGTTGAATATCTGAGCTGATGGAAATTGATGACATATAGACATGCATTCATGTGAATCCATAATTAATGATGTTTATCCTGTAATAAGCACATTCATTTTAACACCATTCAGTAAACAGATTCTCTTAGGGCTTGAGCTAAATCTGCTATCACAATTATACACAAAAGAACCTGTAAACAAGTTGACGTTACACTTATGTACAAGCAAACTGCCTTGGAGAAGCAAAGAGGTAATTTCAATGGGTGTCCCTTAGTATGTATCAATGTGCAACAAACTGACCCATCATCAGGTGCCGGAATGAGGTCAGCAAAAAAGGAACATGAGCAAGGCCCCTGTCAATCACCATTCAGTGTTAGCTCCAGCAAAATCCAGGTACCTCCATGTGGTGTAACATCACATTCAAAGCATCAGAGACAGATGCAAAGAGAAATGTGGCAATCCCTGCTGTATGTATCTGGAGATCTCAGGTAGCTTATTCAACACAGCCCCAAAGTTGAGAAGGGTCAAAGGTGATACGGCTAGCATTTAAACACGTACACTGAATTTAAGGAAACTGTTCTGTTTCTAGTGCTCTGCTTGGTTGTGAAAGATGTGGAGAATGAGAGCGTAACTTTGTGTAGCTTCTTTCCACCATCACAGAGTCGCTCATCACAGACTTAGCTGAATGTTATTGTCAGCCTGAAGAGTGTCACTGGAAGCTGATCCCATTCACAAATTTCAGGGGAACTTCTGAAGTGCAGCTCTTGTAAGTTAGTTTCTCCGAGTGTTTTAGATAGGATACCATTTCAATAAATCATGAATCCAGTTTCTTATACCAAGAGACAGTAATGAGCAATGTTGGTACCCCCACTTTTCCACCCTGCGTGCTTTCCAAAACTACATTGCTATGCCGTTCTCTAAATTAGGCAGAACATGTTAAGAAAATTCTCCTGATTCAGTTTCCTTTAAAATAAAAATAAAAATAAATAAATGGGGAAAAATCCACAAGGGAACTCAAAGACAGGATGATGTAAAACTTCCTATCTGTTCCAAAATGTTGGGAACAAAGAAAATAACTGCAAGAGTTCTCCAACTTCATTTGAACATTTCATTAAAAAGCAGGAAGAAAGGTTATTTCTTCCTCAAGCCTTCAAGACTACACATGTAGAGAGCTTATGAAGATAATTTGCCTACTGGGATGCCTTGGTATTTGGTTCTGTGGGCCCTCTGCATAGGTCCCCAGGAAGGAGGAATCTATCAGCTGAACCCTGGCTTGGGAAACAGACTTTCTTTGAAGGATCAGGCTTATGTGCTTACAAACTGATCCCAAGAAGCCCCAGGGAAGCCTGCATAGGTTAACTTCAAACACTTCTCACATTCTCCCATGACCTCCAGAGCACTTGACTCTGACTGAGAGCCTGCCTTTTTGCCCCAAATTTAGACATTTGGCTCTTCTGTCTGTAGGATTTCCAAACAAGTAAGACGTGCTTTCTTTCATTTGACTCTGATCCTCCTCTTCTGAACAACTTTTTGATACTTGTATAAACAGGCTGAATAGGTGATTGGCAGGGGACTAGAGAGGGATTGGGGTGCTCGATGTGCCCTGGAGATTTGGCACCTATTTACAATACGTATATTTTAAACTGATTGCTGTAACTTCAACATAGTTAGACTGATAACCAGTGTCACTCATGATCATGCAGGCCGCATAGACCCCATGGACTACAAGAGAGCAATTTCATCAACAGGTGAGTGAGAGAGCCCTGGGCAATAGCCAGTGGGTTTCTGCTGTTGTTTTCTTTTTCTTTTCTTCCTAAAAATCACCACTTTCGTTTGGTGGCATTTTGTTTCTTTCCTTCCACTTTGTTTTGTTTTTGTTGTGAACATTTTGAAACATATAGTTTGAAATTCCAACCCATGGTTTGGCATTTCTTTAAATACAGTTTTATCCATAGAAGTTAAATCTAGGTATTTGTATCATATTCTCTGTATCATTGATAAATATATACATTCATAGTAGAAGAGAATTCTGGAAACCAGAACTGCAATAGACTATCTAGGAAACCAATATAAACTGTAATAATTAGTTTCCTAAACTCAAAATTTCAGTTTCAAGTTACGTGTTTATGTGTATACATATGTATAGATATATAGCTATTTGTATATATATATACATCTAGATAGATGTACACACATATATACATATATACATGCAATTTATACACCAACACACAAAACACCAGATACCCATGCCCCTTACACACACTCTTGTATTTCATTGCCAATTTTTGCTTTATCCCCCACCCCAGCTCAGAAGAGTAATCAGGAGATACTGTAGGAAGCCAATTCATTTGTATTTTTGATCTGACTTGAATAAAAAATAACCACTAATATTTGCAAAAAAAAGTCAAAATGAGAAAGCAGAAGGGTACATAGACACATGTCTGTATAACACATGTGCACAGCCACCCGCCCACCTGGTGTATGTCTTTTGAGTTCTGCCCTGGCACCCTGTACACAGCATGGCAAGCAGTCTCAGGTCCAGCCCTCCCAGTATGGAAACCAGCCTAGGGTGAGCACTCCTTAGGGCTGGACAGGTGTTATTAGTTGTGCACTATGACTGCCCCCCAGAGGGTTTGGAGTGCAAAGTAAAGTCCATGGCAGAGAGAACAGAGACCTGCCTTCCAAATCTGCCTTTTCCTTATCTCCTCCGAAAATTCATGCCTAATAGTAGTTGTGGTTTTTAAATAACCCATTTATTTGAGAAAGGGGGCTGGGCAGAGATCATACGGGCTACCCTTCACTTAAACAGTAAAAGAAAAAGAGAAATAGACAAAGTTCATAATAAAAAGGGAAGCGGTTATTTGATGGGGTGGTTAAGTCCACAGCCATTGGAATACAAAAATAAGCCCAAGTGAAAACATGTTTCTGCCACTGTTTTTATGGGCCTGTATGCCACTTTCTCTCTCTGAGTGGTATTGAGCTTATCTGTAAGGCAAGCGGCAGTGACAGAGGCCAGGGGCGTGTGGGAGGGTACATTGTTAGATTAGTATATGATTTAGTGAAATGTGGTATGTTAAATACCAAGTAGAGTTTCTGGCATGAAACGACAAATCATTAATAGACATTCCTTAAAACTTGGTTTTTAACTGATAATTCTAATATGTTGATCTAATATATATACATAGGATAAATATAGAAAACATACAGAAATAATATGTTTGGGTGACATGAATTCAAGTTCTTTATCCAAAATTGAATTTCTAAGTAGTTCATATTGTTCGCTGCAGTGGTGTTTACACGGCATGCATTCTACCAATATTTGATGGGTACATACACAAACAAATATATGATTGATTGATTGATTGATTGATTGATTGATTTAAACTCTCCAGTCTTTAGTTTCCCTGTTGTAAAATGGGGATATGATAATCTTTATTCTATCACTTTAATGCTGGTCTGATTAATTTAAAATAGATATCAATTTTTTTAAGGCCACAAAAGTTTCCTCAGAGAGTTGGCATGTGCCTACTAGATGAGGCTCAGCACCCAGGGCTTCTGAGGCTTGTCACGTCTATGACAACTGGGAGTGAGAACCAGACCTGTGCAAGTCTATGAAACAAGGAAACATATTTTCAAGATCTAAGTGCCATCGTTAATGAACCCAAATAAATAAGGTATACAATGAACAGTTAAAATAATGGAATCTTTGGTCCACTATGAGAACTTTCTCCCCCTTCCTGAATTTATGTCTGAGACCTTGTAGTCTACTGTTGATCAGCTCAGAAAGCATTCCGGTGGAGTCATGCAAAACCCCAAAGACTCCAAAGTGCTTCAACCTGACTGACAACATCAACGAAGTGTAATTGGGTGAGGAAGGCAAAAAGACTCATCTAGAAATCACCTGGCTGCCTAAGCCACAGACGGCCACTTCCCTTTCATGACCCTGAAAAAACGATGGTGTATTCCTTCTTCTAAACCTCAGCTCTCACATCTATATAAAGTGACGGTTGCATCAGACGTCATAAAAACCCACACACTTAAGTTGGTGATTGTGGTGATTTTGTCCTAGCTTGTGCCTTGACCAGGAGGTTTTTTTCTAGACACGGTGCAGAAAGGAAGTCATGGCTTCTAGCAGGGGGAGGGAAAGGATTCTTTTATCTTTAGGGGCTGGCCACTGGGAGTTTGACCATGCTCCAATGAGTGGGCAACACAAGCAGGACTTAGTCCTTTTCTTTCTTTATGTGTGTGTGGGGGGGGGCGGTGCAAGGGTGGGAGGGTGGACCTGGGAGGAATGGGAGGTGAATGTGATCAGGGTGCACTGTATAGAAATCCTAAATAATCCATAGAGGTATTATATTGGGGAAGAATAAAGGAAAGAAAAAGAAATGTAAAGTATTCCTTCGTTAAGTTTCTCATCTTAGGCAGTATTAGGATTTTTTAATAGACAATTCTTTGCTGTGAGAGTCTTTCTTGAGCACTGGAGGAGTCTTGGCAGTCTCTCATCTCTCCTCACTGGATTTCAGCAGCACCTGTCAGTCATGACAGTCAAAAATGTCTGCAGGGATTGCCAAAGACCGCTGGGCCACAAAATCATGCCTAGTTGGCAGGAACTGCCTTAAATGCACACAGCCTAATCAAACCAATAGAATTTCTGAAATTGTTTGTCTCCACACAAAAAGATAAACTACTGACCCCTGGTCACAATGGAGAAAAACAGTTAATGACCGACATGAATTCTAGTTTAACTTCCCCCAAATGCATTCTTCTGGGCTTCAGTTGTAGCCAAGTGCTAGGGCTCTTGTCCCCCTACCTTAGACTCTGGGTTCAATTCCTGACACTACCTTCTTTTTCTTTCCTATTTGTTTGTTTATTTTTATGTAAGATTTCATGCTTGACTTTACATATCATGACAGGGAGTTTGATCACCCCACACCCTAGACATGTGTAATGTTTTAATAATATCAGGGGACCAATATTAATCAGTTGATATTTTAAATGATAACCTATCTTTCAGAATTTAAAAATACATTAAATTTTTTAACCAAGGAATTTTCTTATGTACTCACATGATCAATAACCACTGGCTGAACAGGAATGTAAAAGCAAGGCATACACCTGTGTGTACACCCACACCATGGACACACAGATGCAACTTTGCAGTAACTTCACTACTTGGCAATGCATCAGTTCTGCTTCCATCAGTGATGGATAGACCCAATATTAGGAAGAAAAAAAAAAAGAAAGAACCTAAACTTTTGCTGGTTTTTATTGTGTAAATTCAGGTAATAGCTAAAGGTTCCTTCTAAGAATAACCTAAACAAGACAGAGCAGATCACAGAAGTTCAGACTCACTAAATCCTTAGTTGGCCTCTAAGTGCTTTTACAAGGCTGATTAACAGGAAAATTACCCCTACCCTCCTCCAGGACAAACCATGTGATAATTGCTGGGCTAGGGAACATTTTGTCCTTTATCTTTTAAAAAATAGTTTCCCTAAATAAAGGATGGCTGACATTCTAGGGCTTAAAATTCATTACCCAATTAACAATGCAATTTGTTCACAAACAAGAGGAATTTGTTTTTTAAAAAGGTTAGGAAGTTGGGCCAATAAAAGCATCTTCCCATTTGGGTGCAGAGCAGGGAAAGCAACAGACTGAAACAAACTGAACTATTTGTGTGTGTGTGTGTGTGTGTGTGTGTGTGTGTGTGTGTGTGTGTGTGTTTATATTGACCAAATAATCTAAGTTAGCTGCTCAAGGTCATCTATTTCATTAGCTGTTTCTCACTTCCTTTTGTATTTATTTAAATGTTCATTAATGCTCATGACAAGTTAATTATTCTACTTCTTGTTCCATATGGGCATTAGTCATTCATCCAGTTATTCTTCTGTTATATGCTAGGGTCAAGTGGGTGAGTCATTGTAACCTTCCAGCCTCTGTGGTGTATGTGTGTGTGAGAGAAAGACAGACAGACACAGACATACAGATGGATAGACAGACAGACAATGAGAGAGAGAGAGGCAGAGAGAGAGAGAGAGAGAGAGAGAGAGAGAGAGAGAGAGAGAGAGGAGAGGAGAGGAGAGGAGAGGAGAGGAGAGGAGAGAGAGAGAGAGAGAGAGAGAGAGAGAGAGAGAGAGATTATGGTGTGGCAGTCTCTTCTGGTAGAATCACTGGGGAAAATTATAGAACTTCACTTCCTTTGTGTCCTTACAGTTGGGTTGTCACCATTTTTAATTCCTTCTGTCCTTTCTCATATGCTTATTCTTATACATAGGCTTTTCATTTACATTTTTTGGTTAACATTATGGTTCAAAAATCTCCATCATCTACGAGCCTCATATCCTGCTTATGTTAAACTGAACTAAGCAAGTAATTCAATGGTTCAGGATTGTATTGATTAAACAGCTGAAATCACTGATTATTCCACATTGCTTTGGTGTTATCTGTGTATTTCATCAATGGAACCATGTTTGGTGCAGCATAGTCATTAAATTATGGATTACTTTCTGGCTCCTTTGACCCAAACTGAGTAATAAAATGAACAGCTGGCACAAAAGGCATCATTACTTTCATTCCCTGTTGGGTATTATTAAAATACGCTTCTCTCAGAGATATTCCCCGTCCACCTGGGATAAAGCTATAATGATACAGGCTTTCTGACTGAGGAGCAGAGGCCCATCTGCCAAAAGATAAAGCTGTAATGATATAGGCTTTCCGACTCAAGGAAAAGGCACAAACATAGACCTTATGGGAAGAAGACTTTGGTTGAATGGCAGATGAAGTGATAAAGGGATTTTGGAGACATACTGTGGCCTAGTCCCGAAGCATGATTTTATGGACCTTTCATAGACAGTGAAAGGCACTTGATTTGAATTATATGTTGACTTCTCCTTAGTTCCTCAATAGTATTTCTTAAGGTGTGGTCCTTGGATCATCAAAACTACTAAAGATACTAGTTCAAAATGTAGATTTCCTGCCCCTGCTAAAAGTTTTATGAATCTGACTCTGAAGTCTACATAAGGGGATCTCCTTTTCAGAAAGTGCCATAAGTGGATTTAATGTGTGATGAATACCAGACTACAAAAGTGTTTGCAGCAGTGGTCACTGGGGGAAAATCCCCTTACCAGTGTCCATAGCAAAATGAGAAGAGCAGACATTTCAAAGCAAATACTGTGGCTGCATCACAAGGCTGTAGTCATTAAAGCTGAAGACTCTTCTTTCCACGGGGATGGGGAGCAATAACCATTTCATCTAGAACCAAAGTGATGAAGGCAATATAAATCAAACTCATTCCAGCATGTTTCATTTCCTCTAATTTCTTTGTAGATATCTATCATTGTATAGTCCCTTACCAATGACATCTAACTCCATTGTAGGTCCAAATACACACTGCTCACTCTGATTCTTTCTCTAGTGTGTTCTTTTAACACTGTAAGAGAAAATAAATAAATTGGAACAGTAGGCCATCAAGATTGCAAGATGCCAACAATACCAAGACATTAAAGAGAGAAATGGCCCATGCTAAAACCTATAACTCAGCATGCAAATTGGTAAAAACATTTATCTGCCACAGAGTCACCAGGGGGAAAATAATTCCCTTCATTTTTCCTTAGAAAATTGTTATGTCAAGTAGAGATGACAAAAAATTCATCCTATAAGTTCGCAGAAAATGTCTTATTAATTCTAGCAAAGATCAAACATAAGGCCACCATTACTCAAATTCCATGACAATATATCCAATGGTAGAGAATGCCAACTCTCAGCTCTTCTGGGTTGGTCTACTCTACTATATACCAAATTGAAAGATTGAAGTGATAGCAAAGAAAAGTTTGAGAATCAAGTTTTGGCTTTCATTGTAGGAACTGTACTGGAGTAATTTTTTTTTAAAATATTGTATCTGCCATTAATTTCCCTCCTTGGAGCATGTTCTGCTTATCAAAAAAAAAAAAAAAAGATACTCAGAGGACTGGAGAGTCTGGAGAAGCAAACATAATCCAGAATCATAAGCAGGGTGGCTAAGAGAATAAATAATGAACAGACACCTGCCATCTGTGAAAAAGAATGCTTCTGAATCAAACAAGGCCAAGTGATAGGCACATTTGTCATTGCACTCTTCCTCCCTTTTAAAAACGAGGCATGCACGCATGTCCAGTAGGACAGATATGCTGATGTGCACAGGAATACATCACAGTGTATTTTGGAAGCCACTTCACAGGGTTGCTTATGACTACATCAGTGCATTTTTTTCTGAGCAGTGGAAGAGGTAATTATAAATTATGTTAACATGTGTTTTCCTTTTCCCTCTGCTGTTTGCATAGTGTTCCCTTCTTAATAGTGGGTAGGAGGACTTTATAAATATGTCCCTGACTTCAGGAGACTACATATCCATTTAATGACCTCCCCAAGTTCATAGAATTTAGCCTTACAGGATTTCAGAGACGGCAGCCCAAATTCAGTCTATACACATGTCAAGTCTCATTCATTTGACCATCCAGTACTATTCATTTCTTGATAGCAACAATGTACAGCTCCTGTCAAAATCCACATTCAAGAACTGAACTGTATATAATATTATTCTGTCCATAACTGAACTTATGGCTCAGAAGCCAGGGATACCAGAATGCTTAATCTCATGGTTCACTTAGCCAAAGATTATTCCCAGTGTGTTGAAGACTACAAGGAGCACGCTAGATAGATCACTCCATGCCAAAGGGAACCTAAGACTTTATATTCTTGGTGCCTCCTCAAAGTCTTGTACTAACCTGGGCTCTATTCCTGAACATGTCAACACCCTCACAAGTGAATGCCATGCTTTTGGTATTTTCTGTTTAAACATTTTACCATGGGGCAGATGCCATTTTACAGGTAGCCCAAAAAAGAAAGTGATATGTTGTTGTTTTTCAACAGATTTCTACTACTTAGCTTGTTAGCTGTGGGTACAGAGTATCTGGGAAGAAAAAAGAAATGCCTTAACAACAGAGCCTGCAGAACATTGCTATAATACTTTGGGTATAGCATTTTATTTCCTATTTGAAAACTGAAGTAGTAACTATGGGTTGATGGCCAGCCCAGTTCTTGAGTGCCTCAATGTCTTGATACAATTATGATTAGGGCTGAATTTTAAGGAAACTGGGGACTTTGGCCAATTTATTCAAATCTCAGATTCTCTGAAAGCCATTTCAGTGAGTCAATGATCATCTGGTCAGTCATTTACATCCACTGTCTTCTGATCCATTAAGATCCATGATGCTTCTCAGTATCTTCTATAGTTACTATGATGGTGTCTTTGATGTACCATCAAGAAACACAGAATGCATTAGTAGGCTTTACACAAAGCTATCCATCAACTATCTGCTAAAATATTAATACACAAAAGAATACTTTTATAAATGATAATTTTCCTGGCAACTCAGCACCTTTCCTTTTTCACTTAAAATTTTAAACTCTCTGAAGCATCAGGACAAGAAAGCATTGCCTTATCCTATTATCTACCTGTGTAGTAAAGAATTACAAAAAATTCAGAAAGACTAACAGGTACCAATAAATCAATGAGGAGATTCTTAAATAACAAATGTACCTAAATGCAAGTTTTCAGAAAGAAGAAACTGGTCATCAGATTTTCCTCCCATAGATATTGTCTGGTTGTCTTTATTACCTGTGCTAATTAAACATATGTGTGTGCACATGTACACACACACACACACACACACACACACACACACACATACACACACACACACCAAAAAATTAGGAATGTTTGGCACATTATAGTGACAAATCATTTTTTCAGTTACCACTGAGATGTGTGAAGAATGCTGAAAATTAAAATTTGTCTTTGGACATTCATTTAGCACAAGTGAACAAAAGAACTATTGAGAGATTAATAGAAGACAAGAGTCATGTGGATAGACATTGTTAACAATTTCTTTTGGACTGTATCTATACAGGTCAGGAATATATTTTTTAAAAAGCTTAAAAAGTCAAATTCATAACTTTTGTGTTCCAGCCCCACCCACTCGGGTCATTACAGACATTTTAGAAATGGTACAACTAAACCATAGTATGGCCGCAGCCAGACCCCAGGATCCCAAAGGCAACCAAGCCTGGCTATAAGCAAGCAACAATGTACAGGTGTAGTTTAAAGTTCGTATGAGAAATTAGGAAGCATGTGGGGGTACAAATCCTCTCAAGCAAGCAAACTGAAGGCTGGATGCATCTTCAATCATTGTGTGTTGTTCACAGCTTCACAACTCATAAGGATGCAAAGGACTTGCCTGAATTATACAAAAGGCCTCATCAGGAAAAATGTGGGAAAATTAGAACTCTGATTCAGGTAGAGAGAATGGTGATCATCAAATAAGAATGGAGAAGGCTGAGTGCAGGGCATCTCCAAGCTGTGTTTATGAATGAGAATATCTGCTAGTTTCTTCAAACACAAACAGTGTTCCACTAGCTCATCTCCCTGTCTCCTAATGTAGGGAAAGAGCACAGCAGAGCAAAGGAGCCTGGGGGGGTATTCACTTCAAAATAAGAAAGAGAATTCGTTGATGATGGGAGCCTATTCAGCATTAGAAAGTGTTGCCGAGGGAGGCTGGAAAATCTGCCCAGGAGGGTTTGAATAAAGAGGCAGAGGTTCCTTTGTCTGAAGTGCTCTTGTGGGGGTGGGGGGCAGCTGGCAGCAGGGTGCCAGTCCTTTGCTGTCCAGCCCCTGGGTCATGTGCATCCGTTGTGCATATATACAGACATATATTGTGCTTTGTGTTGCACAAGTGCTCATGCATACAGAGTCAATAGAAACTGGCACATAGAGATCTAAGTGAAAAAAATCATACAAATCTGCCATTCTCCCCTCACCCCGTAAACAAAAGGAAAGAAAAAATTAAAAGTCTTGACATATGCCACTGGATCATATCTCTTTCCCCATCCTTGACCAAAGGAAGGAGGCAGAAAATGAGAGGGGGAAAAAAAAACAACCCGGTTTGGGATGGATGACTCCCAAAGCCCGTGAGCTACTCACATGGAGCCAGCTTTCATTGTATGTAAGACTCTCAGCACATGGGACCAAGTTAATAAGAGACAAAGGACAACAGAGGAGCGCGCTTCTGGTTCCACATCTGAAAAGAAATCTACCCTGTGGATTTACACGTTAAGGTGAGCTAGTTAAAGTAGGCAGTAGTACATCAATGGACTATTGTGTTCTAACAAATGTGGATCATTAGTTGTCATTTTCCTTTAACATATGTCTTCCTTTGGGGAGGTTTATTTCAAAATGGTGACTATCCCCAGCCCTCCCCTATAGATGGTACTTCCGTAAAAGTTCAGACTGCCAAGGATGTTTTCTCTCGGGGAAGCGATCTGGAATTTTTATCTTCAGGAAATCCTGGATGCACTTCTCCAGCTCTTCTTCGATGGAGAGCTTTTCTTTCGCAGCTTTCTTTTTGCTGCTTATGTTCGACTCCCTGGAGCCCGACGTCAGAGTCCTGAGCAGGTCACTTTTCCGCCTCATCTCCGACTGTTGGATCAGCTGCACGGGGCCCTTCTTAATGGGCCTGTCCAGAGTCTGGATGTTGCTCTGGCGCGTTACAGGGCCACAGATCACCGTCTCCTGGGGAGAGCTGGCCTCTGACTGGCTGTCGCAGCTGGAAGTGGAGAGGTCGTTGCAGGAGGTGCCGCTCTCCCCTTTGTCTCCCTTGCCGTTCTTGCAGCAGCAATCGCAATGAGAGGAGGACCACCTGGAAGGCTCACCTGAAAGGCAAACACAGACCCAAAAATGAGTGCCAGCAACTCAGGGTGATGCAGAGGCAGAACACGTTAGTACTCAAAGAATACGGGTGATTCACCACAGCAACATCCAGAAGCTAAGTCATCGAAGGGACGTACACCACCAATAGAAGACCGTGCATCTAGTAGAATATGGTGTCATGCTTAAAGCACACCAGCACTGCACTCAAGAGCCCCAGTCAGAAATACCCAGGTGTTTATCAGCCCTGGCACTTGGCAGACCCAAATTTTTAGGACTTCAGTTCTACCAGCACTAACACCAAGATAAGAATTTTCTTACTACCTGGAGTTTTAGAGATGATTTAGATGAGACAAGCAGAAGGAAATGGGTGGCAGACAGTAATCTCAGAAAGTGCTTGCCAATTTTACCATAGGTAGCATTAAACCCTCAGCTAAAGCCCCACCTGTAACAGTCAGGATTCAGGAAGAGGCTATCTAAGGGGAAATGGTAGTGGTTAGTGAAGAGGGCTCTGGCCAGTCCCAGCATTCCATTGGCTATGAGCACAACAGCTCCACTTGGCATTTGCACACATGTTGTGCTCATCCTATGAGCGCAACAGCTCCACTTGGCATTTGCACTCATGGAAACATCAAGACCCAGAGAACTTAACAGATATGCCATGGTTTGAATAGTTAGTGGAAGAGCTGGGATTTGAATACAGATGTCCCAAGTGTTATAACCAAGTCAATTAACTGCTTCCTAAAACAAATTGCCTGTCTGTAAAATTCTTGCTTCTCAAAATACTGTTCAAGTGTGAATTTCTCTGAAGTTCCTGTGCATCTCTCCTAAAAATGTCTACCTCCCCACAGGTATGGCTGTACTTTTTAAGCACCTTGACTATTGCACATAACTACCTTATGTGTGTTCCAGCAGCTATTAGACCACCATCTTCCTAATGTAGACATGGTGATGTGTTTATTGTTGCAAGTCTAATGAATCACCCAAGGTATAACAAAGAAACTTAATAATACAGAGCATCTTAATAATAACTTTAAAGTAGCTGGGTCTAGCCATGCCTGAAGCTAGTCTTGTCAGTGGGCTTGTCAATTATGTGATCCAAAAAAATTCCCTTTTTAATTTAAGCCAATGTGAGAGCTTCTGTCCCCATCCCCTAAGTGTTGACTCTTGAAAATTAGTTCAGCAGTTTGGAGGCAGAGCAATTTTTCAGGTACATAGTTGGTGGCTCAATGAACTTTGAAAAATTCACAATCATGGCACAAAAGAACTTTTTCAGACATAAATTTTGGCCTCTAGCCTTCCAATCTCTGAATAGCCCCAAACCTTGTAGAATCATTCTGTGTACTGATCATACATTACAGGTTGGGTGCTGTGCAATATTACTTTAACTAGGCAAAGATGTGTTAACAATTATTTAGGCTGCTGAATATTACTTTAACTGTGTAAAGTTATGTGACATTTATTTACGCTGCATTTGTTTAATGATGTAAAGGTGAGTGTTTAATCATGTAAAGAATGTGTTGCATTCATTTCACCATGTCTGCCTAAGGCACCTGATTGGTTTAATAAAGAGCTGAATGGCCAATAGCTAGGTAGAGAGAGGAATAGGTGGAGGGCTGGCGGGCAGAGAGAATAAAAAGGAGAAGAAAAAGAGAGGAGAGAAAGAGGGAGAAAAGAATGAGGAAGAAAGAGAGAGACACGCCCAGGCCAAGAAGCCAGGCAGCCCCCAGCCAGCAGTCAGGAGAATCAGTGAAAGTAAGATATACAGAAGGAAAGAAAAGTGAAAATCCCAGAGGAAAAAGGTGGATAAAGAGAAACACGTTAAGTTAAAAGAGCTAACCAGGAATGAGCCTAAGCTAGGCTGAGCATTCATAACAAATAAGAAGTCTCCGTGTTATGATTTGGGAGCTGGCTGGTACACAAAAGAGAAAGCTGGGTACAGCTGGGCATTTCAATTCAGCCACTTCACTAATGCCATAAAAATATGAAGGAAGACTAATATCCTTATAATAATAATATAATAGAGTGATAATGAAAAATATTTTCTAAGACTTTTAAAAATGCAGTTTGATTTTACTATGTCCTATTCTTATAAAAAATAGATATCATTTTCAAAAAAATCTAGTTCATTGCCATTTCTAATATGGTCAAAGAAATGAACCTATTTTAAAGTCACCCCTTGACTTCCTATGTAATGTCTATATTTCACATGTATAGGTGATTCTCACACTTGACAACTAGTCATATTTTTTTCAGAAGAAGTAAAAATACTTTTCTCTAAATCACAGCCCCAGAATACCTAATTTTTACACACTCATAGACTCACTTTCTAACATATGACTGAGTAATCATTGCATTTATACAGCTATTAAATTAAATGCAACAATCCAATTAGCCAAAAGGAATCATAATAGCAGTAACGCCATAGCTATTCTCAGTTATTACAACTAAATATCTTCTGCACAGCAGAGAAACCGCTCAACATGTTCCAGCTGGTGCTTGGAAATATCTACAATGAAAAACGCTTTCAGTCTGCCAGGGGATATTGAGGGGAATATTTCTCACCTCTAGTCAGAATCTGCCTCAGCTGCCTGACAACGGGATCATTCTTTACTGATATAACTCAAAGCGGGGTAGTTCAAATGAATTAGACTAAATAAAAGTGTTCACTTCAGACAGAAGGTTATCTAACTGAGTCCACTGGAGAATGTTTAGAAATTAGATTTAGCATTGAGGAAAAGAAAAGGAAAGAAAGGACTCGAATAAGGAAGGGAAATGCAGCAAAGAGGCAAGGAGGGTACATATATATACATGAATCTTCTTAAGAGCCTTTAAGCAGCACCCAAACCCATATGTGATCAACTCCTGTGCACTCATGTGCAACCTTGCAAAGCATTAGCAATCAAGGGGCCTAGCACTGCTGCAGCTTGTCTCCTAAAGGTGCTGGGAAGATCCTGCATCTAAGTGTCATCTGGGATTTTCCAGCTTCCAGGCAAATAGAACCATTACCTTCCACTCATCCTGGACACTGTCACTCTTACAAGGAAATTGAACAACTTACTTTTGGTGTAGCTGGTCACTACTGCACATTTCAATATGGCACAAGAACATTTGTATATTTTACGATTTGGGCAAGGTAATTTATAAAATGGCTTCTGAGGTTTTTATATTCTTTTGAAATCAAGGAAGAAGATGGGATTGATATAGTCCAAACAGAGCCGATATGAAATTTGAAAATAGACGTGTTGAACAGAGGTGTTCACCATCTCCTTCTTGGAAGCACTGTGTCCAACAACCCTCTTCCCAAGAATGTAACTGAAGCCGAAGTATGAAACTAGGGTGGAAGGGGGCTGCAAGCTCAGGGTGCTTTGCCTTTGCAGTCTCTCAGAGGCATGCTCCCAAACCTTAAGAAGACATGAAAGACCTAAGCAAGGCCAGTTTTGTAATGTAAGGTATTCTAGGACGTTTCCAATTGTGGAAAACAGCAATGTCACAAATACCCTGGGGCTGCAGATTTAAATACGTCCACTCCTAATTTGGGAGGTTTCAACACTGCTTGGAGTCTTTCCATTTAGCTAGAAAACAGCTATAACAACTGATTGGCCATATATAAGGAGAATATTATTTCTTTCAAAGAAAAATCTAACTTAATGATATTAAAAAGAGAAGAAAATCCAATGCCTTTCACAGGTTTATTAATTGCTAAACCTAAAATTTGATAATACCACTTTTCTTATAAGCCATTTCTGAATGTGAAGGCTTCTGCAACATTTTTTGTATCTGGCACATAATAGATTTTTAATAAATGTTTGATGAATGAACAAATGTGCTAAAAATATACTTTCAGATGTTTCAAGTTGAAAACATGGCAGAAAAGATCTCAGGCTCCAGCATTAGGCACAATAATTTGACAAGTGTGACTCTTTGGAACAGTTGCTTGAGATCTCTGAGAGTCATCTGAAAAGTAATTAAACTAAGAGTTTTTGTTTGTAGATGTTTGAAGAAAATTAAATGAAATCATTGAAGTAAAGGATGCCTCAGTCTATAGCACAAAATATGTACTCCATTCACTCAAATATATTGGCCATACTGCAAGCCAGACCTCAATCAGCATAAACATTTCAACAAGAAATTTGACTGATATAGTAATGATTCTGCTACAAATGTACTGTATACTCAATATTTACTGAAGGCTCAAGTACCTCATTAAGAAAGACCCTGTAGCAGAGCTGGGCACAGTAGAAAAGTATTAACTAAGTATCTGGTAATGCCTGACTTGTCATTGGAATGGAGAATAATGATAAGCATAAAAAGTATCCAGCAGGTACCATGAGACCAGAAATATTTCTAGAAGAAAGGAGTCTTTCAGTGCAGTGCTTAAAAGTTAACAAGTAGATGAGTCCTCTAGAATAAAAATTTACTTGAATTATTTAAATGCAGGATAGGAAGAACTTTGTATTTTAAATTAAATGCAGGGAAAGTGGGAAAATCAGCTGTCCAAATATCTACATTCAAATCTTTGAATATTTTACATCTGGGCAAAATCAAGGACCAGTCAAGCAGATGGTATGACTGAGGTGTCCCAGCTTCCACAGAGCCCTGAGTACAGCGGTTCTTACTGGTAAGAAGTAGGAGAGGAAAGCCTACAAAATATGCCTCCTCCATGAAAAATTCAAGGCCAGCTGAGTGAGACATGACTTAGCAAACTCACAAAGTGCTTATGCATTTTTAAAGGAGGCATCTCTGTAATCTACCCACACTTCAAATTCTCCACCTGCTAATGATTGTGAGTACAATGTACCACATTACAGCAGTGGCTGGGAGAGCTGTCTACCATGTCTTCTCTGTCAATGATGTAGGAGCCTCCCAGTCTGGGAGAGAGGTGGCCAGATTTAATTTATCAAGGCTGCTAAAAGATACTCTTGGTTTCACAGTTGGAAAGTCAATAATGAGCAAATTGATGTTTTTCTAATTCTGCTAACCTTTGAAGATGCATTGAATGGTGGAGATTAGGAATAGGCAGGCTGCGCAAGCTTCTGGACACAAAGTTCTTAACCTTGACACTCATCATTTCTTGCTCTTGACAGACATTTTCTTTACTCAAGGGCATTTGGTGTTGGGTGCGCCTACCTGGGATGCCTATTTAAGAGGTAGTGTATATGAGCAAGGAAAGATAATTAAGCCATCCACACATCAGTCAGGAAAGCATATACTTCACCATTAATCTTAACATGGAGAATTCAATAAGAGGTAAGTAAACAGACATTAGAAGGATAAAAGTGACATTGAAGAGATGGTCAGAGTGACTAGGGCTACAGCTACTGTCTGTAAAGATGTAGGGAAGAGTATGCAACTTCTAAAGCCTAAACGGTTTAGAAGAGGTGTCTGGTGGAGGAGGGTCCAGATGCCTGAGGAAGTCTGCCACACTGCTGGGGAAGGTACCTGTAGGAGTCAATCTCTGAGATCATGAGGAGAGAGAACAGCTAGAGCCAATGGCTCTGGGTCAAAGCAAAGCAGATGTAGCTTGAAATAAGCCAGGAGTACTTTTCAGCTGCATGTCTCACACCTTCCTCCGACATCCCCTACTGACAAAACCTAACAGCCGTGTACAGGAAGAGTGACCTTGTGTGACTGGTTAGTTGGGGTGGTGATCCTGAACCCTAGTCCTGGCATCACAAAGCATAGCCCAGAAGGGTGGATCTGGAGCAGAGACAGTGCCTTCAGAACCAGCACATGGATGCTCTGAGGGATGACAATGGATAAGACACCCTCTGGGCCAAGTGGAATGTATTTCACAGAAGAGTTAGTACACGGCAATAAAGAAAGCCATGATCTCACTTCAGCTCCTGCCCTCTGCCCCTTTTTACACTTCAGGGATCTCAATTTGTTCTCCCCTTGCCAGCAACACACACTCTTCTCGTCTACACCTGCTTAACCTGCTCATATCAGCACAAACACAGCTGAAATGTAACTTCACAGAATGGATTGACCATTCTATTCCCCAGCACAATTAAAGGTCATCGTAATCTCTTGTCCCTGGCTTTTAGCTTTTATACTTTCATAACATTGAATATGTAGAAGCCTGACATTCTCTCTCTCTCTCTCTCTCTCTCTCTCTCTCTCTCTCTCTCTCTCTCTCTCTCTCCCTGTACATGCACAGTATATATATGTATTCTTCCAAGTTTATTAATTTAATGGTTGTTTTCCACATGAAGCTGTAGGCTGTATCAATGTTCTTCTGAATTCTACACCATATTAATATACACAGATCAGGCTGTGAGAGTATATGCTAGGGTATATGTAAATGTCTATGCATAGGACAAATGAATTGAACAGAAAACTGATATATATTTATATATATATGTATATATACACATACACACACACACATATATATAATATACCATATGATTAGAGATTGTGTGTGTATGACAGAGAGAAGAGGAGAGAGAGAGAGAGAGAGAGAGAGAGAGAGAGAGAGAGAAAGAGACAGAAAATCCTTTACAAATAACTGAAGACCTCTGACTCATGAAGGTCTTTAGAAGAAGTACTATTAGGATACATCTAATATAACCATGATAAAAATAGGATGGCTTGACAGCAATCAAATTGCATGGCCTAATCCAACAAGTTCAAAGTGCCTTATTTTGTATATGACTATGTGTGTATAAATTAGTCCTCATGTATAATGGCTTGTTAATGTAAAGGACCTTGCATTATTATAGAACTTACTGTCTCAAAAAACCAAAAAAAAAAAAAAAAAAAAAAAAAAAACAAAGAAAAGAAAACAAATCAACTTTCCTAGCTACTCTATCTATGCTTCATATTGGTATAACTTTCCAATTTGGTAATGTTCAGACACACCTTCCCACCTCTGGTTTTGAACCTGTTAGGTTTTAGAGCATTGTAGTATTCGAATAAAGCTGGTAATCCTGAAGCTTGACTCGCTGGTTTGGTATCTTCTTCTCTTAAGCAGCTTGTGATGGCATGATTATTCCACTTTTCAAGGACTGTTTGCTCTCTAATTGCCTTCTCGCTCATTTTATTTCATTGCAGCCTTAGCTTTTTTCCCCTTTCTTTTAGCTAAGGTCACACATGATTACCCTGACCCCCAAAGTCCTTATTAGTCATCTAGTCCAAGTTCTGTGGCCCACACTAACCCCTTTCCTACCTGCCTCCATTCATTCTAAAAATTTGCCTTTGTCCTTTTCTTCAACTTATTTTTTTTTTTTGTAAACTGGAGCAAGTTTCCCATGACCCACCCTATGTCTTAATCAATATCTAGGCCACAAAGGGAGGATATATGGCCCTGATATGAATAGAGTTCCCTAACATGACCACAGTGGGTTATGCGGGCTTGATGTGTGACTCAAGCTAGGTGGATGTGAGCCCTCACTGGGACTGTTCTGCTAGAACATATGGGTCATAAATGCTGTATTCTGTGGGAGGTTGCCAAACTGGGAAATATGAGTCCAACAGCCATCTTTCACACCAGCTGGGGAAGACATTCATGGAACAGTGAGCCAAGGGAGACAGGAAAAGCTGAGAAATAGAGAGAAACATCCCATCATTTAGCAGAGTCTCAATTTGGCCCTAGAGGCAGATTTATAATCTTTAGGCCTGGAAATTCTCTATTTCTGATTAATCTAGTAAGAGTTAATTTTCTGAAGCTTATAACAAGATTCTTGAATACCATATCAGACTCATATAGGCACACTTAACATCTATTAACTGTATCCACTTCATCATCTGAACACACACACACACTCCCAACACTAAGGATGCAGAAGGGGAGACCTACTAGCATTGCAAGGCTGTCTTGAGAACGACTTGTCTCTTCTCTGTGGTGGTGTCTTGTTTATCACGTTATCCCTAACAAATCTAAATAGCATTTGAAGCAACAAACGAAATCTACATCACCGTCTGTTTTGCAAAAGAACTAGGGCCACAGCTACCCTCCCAGTCAAAACTTCAGCATAATAATAAAAATATAAAATAATGCAATTGATGGAGGACCCCACATGTGTCAGTCTTCATAATAACCCATTAAGTGATGCTCTTTTCCTTTGCTTTTCATGAAGATGAATGCAACTTAATATTAAATTAGCCCAATCCAAAGTTACAAGCTTATAAAGTGACAGGATTTCAAACCAAGACATTATTGGTTTTGGTAAAAATATGTTCCTCTCTCTCTCTCTCCCCCCTCTCTTTCTCTCTCTCCCTCTCAAACACACACACACACATACACACACACACACACACACACACACACACACACACACACACACACACACATTCTGCAAGAGATATTTGGAAGTGCCAACAGGCTGCAAGGGTTAAGACATTTACTGTAAAGCGTGATCACCCTAATGACTCCACCTTCAGTAACACCTCTACAGCATAATAGACTTAGAACAACTTGAAACATCTCCATTTTCTTAGATATATCATTCTTATATTTGTGTAAAAAAATTAAGCTCTCTCCCTCCAAAATATTGGCACAGGACTAACTTAAAGGATAAAGCATGCTGGTCCTCTTGCTGATGTGTGGAGGTAGTTCACATTCTTCATGTATTCTCTTACTGCGGCTGCTCTGGTAATCAGTAGTGTCTGAAGTGTGCACTTTATTTGTTCATAAAAAAAGCCCTTTGTGACATAATAAAGATATAATATTTGCTAATACTGTTTAATAAATATGGAATAGCCAAGCAGGGCATGGGTTCTTCTTAAGGGAGAGAATGTGTTTGTGGGCAAATGCAGACCTAAACTTCTGTTGTTTCTCATGGTTCAAAAAGAGTCAGCCTATGCTAGAAGAATTAATTATTCAAGAGCCAGAGAACTCGGGGATCTGAGCAACACAGATGAAATAGAAGAACTGTCTCAGAACACGTGTGAGTCATGCATCACTCTGAAGGAAGTCAGCGTTAAGCAGAAAACCTCGAGAGCAGAAGAGGCTCTCATGAGAAGTCCAACAAGAAGGAGATGCAGAGTCCAGATGCTCACAGCAATAGCACAGAGGCAGAATCCTAGAAAGACAGGCAGAAACCTAAAGAGCACTGAAAGGATGTGCCCAGGGCCTGGAGGGGGTCTGAGGCCAGTTTGGTGTGGAACCCTGCTTGGGACCACATCAAGGATACCACTGGGATGATGTACCCTGGGACAAAAGGTAGATAACTCAAATCCAAATGGAGAGGATTTTCTAAACAAATAATCTATCATCTGGGATAGAAAAATAAATAAATAAACAAATAAATAAATAGGAGCAAGAACACTCTCCAGAAGAGGCTGTTGTTCCTGACAGTGAAGATAACTGCATGATAAAGTAATTGGAGAATGAGGATATTGCATTGGACCACATACCTGATGGAGAAAGGTGGAAGAAGAGGAGAGGGATAGAAAGGAAAGGACAGGAGAGTAGAGGAGGAGCGAGGAAATAAAGAGGGGAATGGAGAGGAGGAGAGGGGAGGGAAGGGGAGGGGTGGGGAGGGGTGGGGAGGGGTGGGGAGGGGTGGGGAGGGGTGGGGAGGGGTGGGGAGGGGAGGAGAGGGGAGCCCTATGTGTTGATAACATTGGCCTACATTGGTACAGTTCCAGACTCTGGAGATACTGAGTTCCATGCTGCCCTGCATCTGCCAGCATCTCCATGATGTTCCAGCCTGTGGAGAGGAGCAGGAACTACAGCGCTTTTCTACCTCAGGACAAGTACGTAGCTGGCTAGGACCTGCCTTTTCCAGGTAACAGTGGGCTGCCATTCTGTTTGACTTTTGCTATAAGGAACATCAAATGGCCTTTTCTGAATGGTGCGTATTCTTGACAGAAGAATCATTCTCAGAAATCCAGAGAGAATGGTTTATCACAATTCTCAGGCTACACAGAGATGGGAGCCTGGAAACAGACAGTAATGGGTAATGACTAGTAATTGCTATTAATTTTAAAATTTTTGCACTGAATTACTGAACTATGGGCACCTACCACATGCCCATTGTGATGCTACTTAGACACGCAGCAGGGCGTTTTCACCTTGGTATTTGGTTTGCCTAGCTTCCTGTGGAGTCTGCCCTCTGCACTTCAGGCTGAGTGGCGGCTGGCTCCAACCTTAAACTTTACCTGGAAGATTTCTCCTCAGCCAAGGTAATTGACTCTCCGGGGGGCCACTTAATGTCCCCTGGAGGAAAAAATCTTCTCACTGTTCTGAAATAAATGTGCATACTTATTGATGAGCAAACCAGATTTGATAAAACTTGACTAAGTGGTCCAGGGCTTACAAAACCAGTAAAAGACAAGGCTAGGATTGTGTTGGGCTGTTTTAGCTTCAAGACCCTGGCCTAATTCTTCACCCCAATGCGCTGTTCCAGTGGAAAGCTGCCTTTTTTGACAAGAGTTTATCTGGCACACTCCTTCCCCCATTAATGATAAACTTTAAAGAAGCCCAGTAAGCAGAGGAAAGGGAAATTGAGCTACCCTTTCATTTTTTTTTTTTACCAAATGGGAATAACTCCTCATTTTCACCAGGCTGTCTTCCGATGATAACAGAAGAGAAAGCCTGGCAGAATTTAGCAGCTCTGCCTTAACCTGTATCTCTGCTAATTGGATGGTAATTAATTGCTATTCTTTTAATTAGAAGTTCAAAATGGGATAAAAGCAGAGCTAAGCAAAACTTTTTCTATATAGGCACAGCCTATATTAATATCCTGTCATAATAATAGAGACCATTAAATGGGATGTTTGCGACATGCCATGTGTTGTCTTATGCAGTTTCCTCATTGAGACTCACTTGAGATCTGCAGAATCCCTAAGAAAGATACTTGTTGTCTTTCACTTTTTGCAAAAAGGGAAACTGAGGCCCAGGAAGGACAAGCAGAAGCCCATTGCCTTTACAAAATGGAACTGGCATGAAGAATCAGGCAGTCTGGCCCCAGGATCTCCATAGAGAGACAGGTAGTCATGCCAATTGTCCTGTTCTTGGGCTGTGTGTGTGTGTGTGTGTGTGTGTGTGTGTGTGTGTGTGTGTGTGTATTTGTGGATGCACATGAAGGCTGGAGATCCTTTTTATTAGACATGATGTCTCCCTGGGACTTAGGTCTCACTGCTCATTAGGCTAGACTGGTTAGCTAGCCAGCTACAGGAATCTGATGTTCTCAGCCTCTCCAGGGCTAGGGTTATAAGCCTGCCACCATAACATTTTTCCTTTAGCTGGAGATTTGCACTGGCTAGTTTTATGTCAATTTGACATGTTATAGTCATTTAAGAAGGTAGAACCTCAATTAAGATAAAAAATGTCTCCACTAAGTAGGCCTGTGGCCAAGCCTACTGGACATTTTCTTTATTCCTTTTTAATTTTTATTTTTTAATTTAATTTATTTTACATTCTGACTGCATTTCCCCTCTCTTCTCTCCTTCCATTCCCTTCCTCTACCTCCCATCTGCCCCCTCATCCATGCCTCCTCTAGCTCTGTTCAGAAAGAGGCAGGACTCAAATGGGTATCAACCAAGCATGGCATATCAAGTTGTGGTAAGACAAAGCACCTCCTTTTGTATTAAGGGACATTTTCTTGATTGATAATTAATGGTGGAGAGTCCAGCTTAAGGTAGATTGTGCTACCCCTGGACTGGTGGTTCTGGGTGCTATAAGAAAGCAGGCTGAGAAAGCCACAAGGAGCAAGCCAGTAAGCAGCACTCCTCCATGGACTCTGCATCAGTTCATACCTCTAGGTTCCTGCCTTCAGTTCCTGCCTGGACAACCCTCAGTGATCCAGTATGATCAGAGAGGTATAAGCTAAAATAAACCCTTTCCTCTTCAAGTTGCTTTTGGTCATGGCCTTTATCACATATTGTGTGATATTTTATCACACTGTATGAAGATGTGTCACTGATTTACCTTGCCTGCCTAAGGCACCCGATTGGTTTAATAAAGAGATGAATGGTCAATAGCCAGTCAGGAGCGAATAGGCAGGACTTCTGGGCAGAGGTAGGTACATAGGGAGGAAGAGAGGTGTGGATGCCAGGGAGATGGAAGGAGTTGAACGTACAGAATGGAGGAGAGGTAAAAAGCCAAGTTGCAGAATGTTAATATATATAACAGGTTAATATAAGTTATAAGAGCTAGTGGAACAAGCCTAAGCTAAGGGCAAACTTTCATAATTAACAATAAGTCTCTATGTCATTATTTGGGGGATGGCAGTCCCAAGAAGAAAACCTGACAACAATCCCAGTAATAAACATCCTTATTAAGATAGGATAGAACTCAGCTCTTCATGCTTGCAGCATCAGTACTTTAGCTAGTAAGCCATCTTCCCAGTTCACAGATACTGGGCTTTAAACTAAAGAAACAAGGATAGACCTCAGCTCTTGCTGATGACTGGTAATGTATTTCTTTGGAAATGTGGGAAATAGAAACATTTTGCTGAAGGAGTAGAGGAACTGAATGATAAGACTCATCCTTTTACAAAAAAAAGCTCCTAGGGTATACTCAATGACTATCTAAAACATCTATAAAACAACTGATTACTTTGTATGTTAAGCATAACAAGGTGAACTTCAACTTCAGTGTAAGTATTTAAATAGAAATTTCACCGAAGATAACCATCCATTTGATCCCATTTCTTCAACCATTCTTCCAATATTCAGGCCACTCAAAATCCAATTTCTTATTACTTAACCATAATCTCCCACTTTGCACCCTTATCATGGTTGTCTACAAAAGCATTGTTATAATTTGCATATATTAACAATATTTAGAGAAATACCAGTATACACACAGACAGGTATATACAGAAATGTTCTTTCTGGGCTCTCCAGAACAATGACTGCCATATTTGACTTGGACTTCAAAAGGAAGGAGAATTCCTGAAGGGATTTATAAGTTGTACATTATTCTGTCAGTTCAATGTTAACTGTTCAAAAGTGAGTTGTCTACTACCGTGTAATGCATACATAAAGTTGTGAGATTGTCCATTTACCCATGATTCGAGAAAAGTAACCTACCATTACTTCCATGTTAGTTCACTTAAAACAGTCTTTCAAGTAGTTTGACAGATCTGTCCTATGAGCAGATAGAGCAAAGGAATAGAGGCAAAATAACCAGCACTGACAATTTCCAGACTGGAGGGGACATAAAATAAATACTCTGACCCAGTTATAATCATGGGAAAGTTAGACTGAGAGATATTTAAGTTCTGTCCATACTATTTGGTATCCATTAATATTCCTCTGCAGTGATTACATTGATAGACATTTGAGGTCTTTCTACATTTTGATGTCTATGTATTAAATACTTTTCTCTGCATTGATTATTAAACACTTAGTAACAGGCTCTTAGTTGTTAACATCTGATAAATTAATGGGAAACAGAGTCTTTAAAAAATAATCAAAACAAGGATTCTAAAGAGAGGAGAGGGTTGTCCTGGTAGCTGGACTTTTTATCCCATTGTTTTCTACTTTGGTCAGCCAGAGAATTAATTTTCTTTCTCATCATTTCATGATGAACCTAAAATAACAAGACTTATTGAAGGAAGGGGTTTAGTTTCAGTTTAAAACTTCCAAGTTGGGGCTAAAGAGACATCTCAGCAATTAATAGTTCTTTCTGCTTTTCCAAAGCATGTGGGTGTGGGCTCCAGCAGCCACACCAGGCTGCCACAACTGCCTGTATGTAGCTCCAGCTCCTGGCAATGCCCTTATCCAGCTGCTACTGGCACCTAACTACACAAGGGATACACACTCACACAGACACACATATACATAAGAAAAAAAAAACATTTTGTAAAACCTCCAGAATCAGGCAATATCTTGATCAGACTTCTGAATCTGTGATTATTGAAACATTCAATTTGGACACATGGATACCCTATTCCAAAGTGATGGAGACCAGAAACTGATATAAAGAGAAAGAGAATAAGAGGGGCAACAATGAAAACCCAGAGACAAAAGAACACATTGTGAAACCTGGTGGTACATGTCTACCAGCCCAACCCTCAGAAGGTCAATGCAAGAGGATCACACTGTAAGTTACAAAGGTCAACAAGAGAGAGCACTGTGTGATGATAACACTGGCCTACATCTGTGCAGCTCCTGGGCTACATGAGAGGACACCGAGCTCCATGGTGCCCTTGCATATGTAAATACTAGAACCAGAAGGAAGACTGAGAGGGCAAAGGTGAGACAGCAAAGCACACAAACAAGGAGATAGCCGCAAAAGAGAAAAGCAGAGAAAGTCACAAAAGTAAGAAATGGAAGGTCAGTATGCTGGTTGCTTCTTTTGTAGCTGGGACAAATACCTGACACAAACAACTTAGGGGAAGAATTTGTTTTGTATCACAGTTTCATGACAGAGGAAACAGAGCCGTGTTCATCACAACAAAGGCAGTTTCGGTCTGTGGCAGCTGGAGGGTGGGTTTGGCAGCTTGTTCATGTCTCAGCAGTGTACCAGGAGGCAGAGACCTCTGTCCTCTGGCTATGAGCCTCTAACCATGTCCCGAGAACCTAGTACCCCATGTTTTCATTGTAGACCCCATCTTTTAAGAGTTCCGTAACCTTTCCAGAAGAGTGCTTCCACGGGGGACAGAGTGTGCGAATTCTCCACCCTATGAAGTACTGTTCTCAATCTCGCAAGCAGTCAGTTTCCAAGAATAATCTGGAAGCTGTGATAGGATCCAGAGTAGAATTCTAGGAAACTAAAATGAAATTCTGAAGACGATAGCACTAGAATACTGGTGCTTGACATGTCTTTAAGGATTAGGGGAAGTTCCAGCATTCTTCTGGAAAGAAGTAGCATTTGGCTCTAGGTAGTGTTAAAGAGGGAAGAGATGGTAAAAGAAAGACCAATGAATATGAATACTGTGTAAGATACTGAAAATAATGTTCAATAGTGGGGATGTGAGAAATACAACCTTCAGAGGAGTTCACAGGCATCTGGTGAATGAAGACGGCATGGAAAAGGTGAGAGGCAGCTAGAGCTAGAATATGGATCATAGACTCTTGTCAGGGAGGGCAAAGGGACTACTAAAGTGATCACATTACCAATGTGTTTCAGATGAGAGAATACAGACAACTCTAAGAACATAAGAGTTGCAGACAAGTTAGGAGGCTGCTAAAACGACCCAGGTGAGATGAAATGATAGCACCTGCTATTGTTTCTAAAACTGGAGAGCAGCTGCCTGCTATCAGAGCTACTGAGGAGGCAGAAGTTACAGATGTGGACGAGAGGAGGGAGGTATAAAAGATGTTCCCAGGAGTACCTCTGTCTTGCAGCTAGTACCTGCTAATCTTGTTCTCTGAAGCAGGTACCATGGAAGAAGAGGCTGGGGGAGTGGTAGGTGATGAAGATAATCGGTTCAATTTGCAAATTTTGGGACTGGTAGAACATCTGAGATATAAATATTATCCCAGGATGACTACAAATTGTCCATTCTATGCTTCTCCTGAAACTCCTAAGCATCCTTTTCTGTGATGTGTTCTTATGTTTGAATAACGCATCATGGTACAAAACAGAAAACTTCAGAAACTGAGTGTAGAATACATTGGGGATTTTAACACTACCCTTAGGCTAATCTTGTCTTTCATTAGATCATACATTTTAAGCTGCATGAATGTAAGAGAGCATGTCTGCAAATCATACTCATTTGACTTTAACAAATATTTCTAAGGGTCCCTAATTAACAGGCAGAAAATCATTCATATGACATCCAATAGATCATAGAACCCTCTCTATTCACTGTCCTTTAATTCTCACATTCACTCACTCAACTCATGATTGATTGATTTCTTGCAGATACTTTACTGGCAATGGAGGCATAGTTGACCATGGAGGTATTCATGTTTCAGTAAAAATGATAAATTACAAAATTTCAGGTACTATTGAGGGCTGTGGGGGTAAATATATACTTCACTGCAGTGAGTTGGAGTGAGGGAATGTACTGAATGATCACAATAATCATATTTCATCTCCAGAGAAAGTAGCATTAGAGACATAATCAAATGTCCAAAGGAAGCAACCTACGAAGATCATGTAGAAACCAAAGGAATAGTAGATGTAAAGGCCTATACCTGTGCAAGGAAGGGAAGGATGGCTTGCGTGACTTGAAGTGATCCAAAGAGGTAAATAGTGGAAGGGGAGGTCCAAACAGGAAGACAGGAGGGACATCATTATAGGGCCTCAGCAGCTGCAGTCAATGGGCATGTTTGAAACCAGAGCTAAAGGAGGAAGGCCTTGCCCGGGGAATTGTATGACTCAGCTTTGGTTATCATAAGCTTCCTCTGGGTCTTAACAAGAAGATGGATTATAGGTGTGCAAGAACAGAAGCAGCAAGGCCAATCAGGAAGCCATCACAGATGTCTGGTTAAGAGAAGGGATGCTGTCTAGGAATAAAAGTGGAGAGCAGGGACCATCTAACGTAGATTTCTTCTCTTCTCTTTACATATGAGGAAAATGAAGCTTATAGATTGACCATTCTGATCATATATTTATTTTGTGGTTCTGGGATCTGAACTTAGATCCTTCATGTGCCCGGCAAAGGCTGTACCACTGAGTTACAATTCCAACCTCCAAGATCTGTTTTTAACAGGAGACATCCCACCGTCTCCAGTTCCTTCATACCGAGGAGCACTCACTTGTTTTGTCCTGTTGCCGATCTGCACCTGCTGGGGTTGTTTGATTGACTTCACAAACGAGAGCCTGGCATTTAGTTCAACAATCAGGAATCATTACAATGTTTGTAAACAATGACAGACTATGATAAATATGCATTCCAGTTAATTACTGCCTTCCCATGTGCTGTCTTCCCTTCCTCATTTCCATCATCCTGTCACATCTCAGTACCTGACTGTGTGTGCCCTACAAGAGGGAAGGAGAAAATAGCTGCAAACACATTGAAATGCAGGAAGACAGCCCTGTACCCTGATGAGATCTTAGGAACAGGAGGCAACCCCGAAGCTCAAACACTGCGAAAACACACAGCCTTTCAGTATGTTCAGCTTCGTTTCCCTTCCTTGGTGTGTACATGAAGTTTTTATTCAAGGAACAGCACCTCTAACAGATGTCTGATCCAGCCTTGCCCCTGAAGCAGAATTAACAGGCCAATAATTAAGAAAGTCCCATTAAGGGTCTAAGGGATTTGTTTTCTCTCTTCTTCACTCTCTTCTCCTCTCCTTCCCTGCCTTCCTGCCAACTCTTCTTCTCCTGTGATACTCTTTCCCTTCCTCCTCCACCACACACACACACAAAGAGAGAGAGAGAGCGAGAGAGAGAGCAAGAGAGAGAGAGAGCGAGAGCGAGAGCGAGAGCGAGCGAGAGAGAGAGAGAGAGAGAGAGAGAGAGAGAGAGAGAGAGGAGTCTCCTTAATCATGGAGAACTAGCACCCATACCAGACCTCTTGGTATAGCAAAACTCTTCATGCGGCTTATTAAACACCCTCACTTCCCCTGTGGTATGCTACAGGTGTAACATAGCTCAAGCAGCAGTACATAGATGGCAGTTTGCCATGAGTTCAAGCAAATGTCAGAATGTATTATACTTCTGCTCCTGGACACTTGGTGATGAGCTCCAGGACTTCAATTTGTTCACCTCTGTAGGCAAATAAAAAAATATTTGTACTTACTGGTACTTCTTATAATTGTCACTACACTGATTTACTGCATATTCCATTTTCCCACTAAGAGAATTTCACATAGAATAGGGGCTCCCCATCTGATGATTAATCTTCATTATCAACTTGATCAGATATGGAATCTCCTCTTAGATACATCTCTGGGCATATCTGCAAGGATGTTTTTATAGATATGTAAATGGAGAGGGAACAGCTGCCCTGAATGGTGGTGAATATCATCTCATGGGATGAAATCCTGGACTGTAGAAGAAAGGACAGAGAGAAAACTAACATGACATCAGTATTCATCTTCATTTATGCTCTCACTATAGACACCTTCTGCTTCTGCTATCATGCCTTCTTCACCATGGAGGACTTTGGATCCCCTCACAGTGTGAGAAAACAAAATATTTTTCCTTTAAAATGAGTTTGTTTGTTATTTTTGTCATGGAACTGAGAAAGGTAACTAATATGGGCTACCTAAACTCGTGTTTCCTTGCTGTGCCTCTGTTCTTCCCTTTTAGAATGGAAATCCTTGTACTGTGCCATTGTATGTTGACATGTGCAACTTCCCCCTGCCCCCACCCCCCAGAAGCTTGGAGTTAACAGATTGTCTTGAATCTCAGAAGAGATTTTAGATTGGGGGCTTTTAAACAATGTTAAAACTGTTATAATTTTAGGAACCTTTATAGATGAACTAAATGCATTTTATATTTTGAGATGTCTATCAGTCTATAAGGACAAGCTATAGAATGTTAATGTTTTAAAATGATGTATTGGGGTATCAGGAGGAAAAGGGATGGACGTTTGGTAGTTAATCTTCACTGACAACCTGACTGGATTTAACATCCTTTGAGACATTTATCTGGTCATGTCTGTAAAGGCATTTCTAGCAGGCTTTGACTGAGGACAGACCTACTCTGAAGGTTCTGAATGTGGGTGACAATATTCCATGTGCTACAAGCAAAAAGAGGAAGTAGACAGAATTAAAAAACTCATCTCTATGCTTCCTGACTGCAGATACCGTATGTGACCAGGTACCACAGCAAGATGTAAGCAACCAATAAACCACCACATCAATGGATCTGGGATCAGCTTCATATATCCCATCTGTGAGGTTGTAATCCCATCTACTCCACAAAGAGGAGGATGACTGGCTTAGATTTCTGGGTACAGTGAACGCTTCAAGCAAAGGTACTCATGTTGCACAGAGTGCTGTTCTATTATACTAGCCACAGTCTGGTACCATCAAGCTATATAATTTTATCTAAATTCCCAAGGTCTATATTCTGGTATACTTTATGTCAGCTTATAATAAAATAATATAATAATATTAACTCTGCACAGATAATAGTGTGACAGTACATATATTGGAGAGGGGACTTTTATTGGTGGTATTATCATCACTGTCAGCCTTTGCTTTGGTCTCATTGACTATGAATTATTCTTTCAAGCAGAATAGAGAAAGTTTTGGGTAACTAAGTCATTTCATTCTTTTCTTAATCATGTTACCATCCATTCTCTGCGTTATTTCTTAACACTCACCACTTCATTCAGATTGCTCTTTCTGTCTACAGTGGCTTCTCTCTTTTTTTTTCACTTGCATAACTTCAACCTAAAGAGTTGGCTTAGTTGACTTCCTCCATCTTATCTCCACCTTTCATACCAGTCAAACACTCTAGTCCTGAGCTATGTTCCCAGTCCTCGGCTTTCTAAGACAGTCTTGCTACACAACTCTTGACTGGCCTTGAAATCTTGATCTTCTGTCCTCTGCTTTTTAGCAATCTGATTCAGGCATGTACTATCATCCTCATATCCAGCCAGGTATCACTTGATTCCCACAACGTGCAACTTCAGAACTCCAGAGTTGAAGTTACTGTCCTCCCTCCTCCATCCTGACATCTACTTGGGGGAATATCTCTCTTGTACCATCAGCATTGCATTTTCAATGGTCACTACATTAAACTGGAAACCCTTTGTCAGCAGGGGTTATGCTTAATTCCTTTCATCTTCACAGCAGAGCCACATATTTGACTTGTAAGGACCACTTCACAGAAGACTTTTGTGTGAGCAAATAAATAAAACATCTTTTAATTGATTCATCTATCTATGATAGATGGATTCATTGAATACTAAATGGACACCTTACAAATGATAATTGCTTTTCGGTCACAGATTTGTATTTTATTGAGTATAACTTAATCTTCATCTTAAAGGCTCCATTAAAGGCTAAGGTGATCCTTCATTGGGAAATTCTTTTTTCTCCCTCACTTTGCAGGATCTTTACTACTTCTCAATAAGCAATCAATAACCATACCAAGCCATGACACCTATGGACTACAACAGTGACTAGCATGACAAGATACTTCTAAAGGTGCAGTAATGTAACTGATATTTGAGTGGTTACCAACACCTATCTAATTGGACTTAAAGCCCACTCAATAAGAAGCAATCAAGCCTAGTATGAGAAACCTAGCCAGTTTCCTGGGCTCATGAGGTCAAGGATCTCAGCAGAAAATCACCACTTCATGAGACCAATATAATTTGTAAGTATATTCTAAAACTTATTCATATACCCACAGATAAGTGTAGCTCTTATTTTTTATCAAAGAAGTTTCTGTTTGCAGCAAACAGAGAACCACAACTGGTCATAATGCAGAAAGCAACTGATCTTGTTGAGCCCATTCCCAATTGATGTGTCTAAATACAATTCCTGCACCTAAGCCTCAGGGAACATCAAGACAAAGGGGCACAAAGGCTGTAAGAGTAGAGAACCAGGAAGTCTGCCATGAGATTGTGCCTTATAGAAGTGACAGAGAAGTTACTTACACTCACGATACCTCAACAGTAAGGCTGCCTAAACAAACCTGAACAGTGACAACACCAATAGATATATGTTAATGTGGAAGTGGGAAATCTCATAGAGTCCCATCCCTAGACAAAGTACAATAGGCAATTATGGATATTAAGAGAGAGAATTAGTATCTCCCAGGGATAAGCCCACTAATTGGTTATCCAAATACACACAAGCAACACCAACCTGACTCAGCCAGGTGTATTTGTATATTTATAGATATATGTATATGTGTGACAATAATAAGTAAGAAGTCATTAATGTGAGAGGAAGTAGAAGGGATATGGAAGTGGTTAGGGAGGGGAACATGGGGGGCTTGGAAAGAGGAAAGTGAAGGTAGAAGTCATGTGATTATATTTTAATTAAAAATTAAATAAAATCTTCAACAGCAAAACACTTTTAATTTAAATTGTGACTAACACACTTTTGCTCCTAAGTATAACATTCTCACACATTGAATATTCACATGGCAAAGAGGGATGTGTGAGGTCCTTCTTACAGTTAATGAGTGGGGTTATTTAGAAGAAGTTTCTCAGAATACCCGCTTCTGAGTCAGTGTGTCAGAGTAATGAAACCCAGTTCTGAACTGCCTCAGGAACTGCAGCATATTCATGTTCTAAGTACAAATGTCTCAAACTCTCTTTGAAACTTTGCTTAGAGTCTCAATAAATCACACTGAAAGACTTAATTATGAAACCCCAGAGCTGGTCATGAGGATAATAAAGTGCCTGGCTTTCCGTTTCAATAGATATGTTAATATTTTAGTAGCACCTAACTGCCTGTGTTCTATTTCACAATTCATGATTAAAGTTTGATTTTAATAGATCTTCTAAAAACTGTGAGACATGTATTTCAATCCTTGTTATTGGTTTGTCCTTTGTAACATGTGATTAATGCCCCCTAGCAGTCATTATCTCTTGGCAGAATTGCATGAGTCAAAGCTGAGCCTTAGAGGGTAACCTGGTCCATATCAGTCACACGGAAACAATGAAAATGCACTTGGCTTCTCCTGCGTTTTTCTTTGCATCTATTCTTGGTGTATGTCTGAGAATGAAAGCAATGTGGATATACTACCTACATGTTTTTAACTCCTTTTAATTAGGAATCACTACCAGTTTTTTTTTCTTTAACTTGAGGAGTAAAGAAAGTAAGTTAAATTGTTGTGAAATGTTATGCCAGTTCTGCAATTCAGATAAGAAAATGTGAAGGCTAAAAGATTTGCAAGTTTTTCTCAAGGGACTATTTTAGTAGTTTCATGAAATTATAACTCAAACCTCAAAATGGTGTACATACTTGATATATACAATTTGATGAGTTTGGGCATATGCATGTTAATATGATAGTATAACTGCAATCAAGGAAATGAACTTACCCACCACATACAAAGTTTCAATGTGTCATTTAGTTGTCTCTGGATAAGTTTATGATAAGAACAAACTTGAAAGAGTGAGAAAGCTATTTCTAACCATGCACACTGTAGAGCACAGCAGATTTCTGTAACTTCTTGATCTTTCAATATGGAAACTTAGACTCACTGAGTATCAGTTCTGTATTTCCTCTTCTTCCCACTCCCTGGAAACCATCATTCCATTTCCTCTGTCTAGGAGTGTCAATCTTCTATATGCGTTCTTGAAGTAGTATCACATGGTGGTTGTTCTTTCATTGGCTTATTTCACATACCAAAATGTCCTCTAAGATGGTTTGATTGGAAAGTCTTTTCCCAGCCTTTTATTTTTAGGTAGTGTCTATCTTTGAATTTGATATGTGTTTCTTGTATGCAGCAGAAAGATGGGTCCTGCTTTCATATCCATTCTGTAAGCCTATATCTTTTTATAGGCAAATTAAGTCCATTGATATTAAGGGATATTAATGACCAGTAATTGTTCATTCCTGTTATTTTTTGGTGGTAGTGTGTGTGTACTTCTCTTCTTTGGGGTTTACTGCTGTGGTTTTATCTATTGCCTGTGTTTTCGAGGATGTATCTGACTTCCTTAGGTTGGAATTTTCCTTCTACTGCTTTCTGTAGGGCTGGGTTTGTGGATAAGTATTGTTTAAATCTGGCTTTGTCTTGGAATGTCTTGTTCACTCCGTCTATGATGATTGAGAGTTTTGCTAGGTATATTAGTCTAGGCTGGCATCTATGGTCTCTTAGTGTCTGCATTACATCTGTCCAGGTCCTTCTGGCTTTCAAAGTCTCCATTGAGAAATCGGGTGTTATTCTGATGGGTTTGCCTTTACAAGTCACTTGGCCTTTTTCCTTAGCTGCTCTTAATATTCTTTCTTTATTCTGTATGTTTAGTTGTTTAATTATTATGTGGTGAGGGGACTTTTTTGGGGGTCTAGTCTGTTTGGTGTTCTATAGGCTTCTTGTATCTTCATAGGCATTTCCTTCTTTAAGTTGGGAAAGTTTGCATCATTTTATATTTGTACCAACAGTTGTTGTGTAGAAGTTTTCTCCAAAATTAATACCTTCCATCAGGAGAGGAAGTTTATTAAGATCAGGATATTTATAGGGAGGTAAAACAACAGGACGTTCTAAGGGTAGGTAAACCATTCTATCCTGCAGGGAAGCTCCTTAAACACAGGGAATAAACAACTCAATGGCTCCAGGAAGTCCCTGAAACTGACCAGCTTCACTCCGGCCCCTCACAACCCAAGCATATATAAGCAATAAGGACTGTGAGGGACACTCTTAGCATGCTAAGCTGCCTACAAGAAACACAGACCGACTAAGCTTCCTGGAACAAGTAGAGACCAGTAGAGTGGCCTTGCAGAGGATCAGATAAACTGAGCTATCTACAAAGGACACTCCCTAATATTTAGATACAAGGCTTGAGGAATCAAGCTGGAACTGAGCTAGAAGTATCCCCACTGAGGACTGGATCCCATAGTATAGGAAAGTGCAACCAACCTTTCAAGAGAGAGAGAGAGCAATCAATGTCCTACCCAGCTATTAAGCTTGTGAGTCACAACAACCAGGCTAGTGAGATTTACTGAAGTGTGCCATAGCAGCTATCTTGGGAGTAACCAGTAGCAATTTCCCACTCAACAGGTGGGAAATCTTGCCTGGTACATGAAATTTAGTCAACTACCCAAGGCTAGGGAAAGATGCATCTTAGAAGAGAACCTACTACCGCCATTTTCTTAAATTGACATAATTTGTAACTATATTCTAAATACTTATCACTATACCCACATATAAGTGCAGTTAGTTATCACTGCTCATTGAAGAAGCTTCTTTGTGTAACAGATGGAAAACATTACAGAAGCCTACAAAAGGTCAAACTAAAGAGAATAAGTCACCATGGGATGCCCAACCTGAATTGGCTAATCTACAGATAACCATTTTCACCTCAGACTCAAGAGAAACTAGTTTAAGAATGGATAGAAAGATTGTAAGAGCCAGAGGCCCAAGATTCCTACTTCAGGAGAGTGTCTTTTATATACAGCAGAGAAGCTACACCCATGAAATATCAACAACAGAGTTACCAAAACAAAACCTGAATAATAACCATGCCAGTTGACATGCCAATGGGGACAGCATTGTGAGTGTTGGAAAGGGTGGGATTGATATAAATACAGTAGTCAAGTATGAGATTCTCAAAAAAACATTAAAATTTAAAATAAGATATCCAACCAACAAACACTGTTCTTTCTCCTTTTTTTTTTATTTTATAGTTTTCAGTGTACAAGGCTTTCATTGTCTTGATAAGTTTATTCTTACATCTTGAAAAAAGGTAAGCCTACTGACTTAGAGGGATATCCTCTAACTAGATTTGTTAAATGTACATGTATGTGTGAATGGTCATCATAAAAAAAATCAGAAAACTAAGGTGAAAACACTTAACAGCCATCCACAGTTCTACCCTAGAAGTAACTATTTTTGCTCATTTTTATATGAATGCTTCCAGATGCTTTATCATCTTTCTCTAACTGCAAAGATAAGTCTAATTGTAGGTTTACCACTTTCATGGAGGTTCACTGGTTGTATCAAAGTTCATCTTATTTTCAAAGCAAGATGAGTTGCTTAGTGTCTATTGGGACCTAATGTGATGCAATAAAAGCCATTAGGCAGAAGTGGTTTCTCATTTTTCCTAAGAGTAGAAGCATTAAGAAAAGGAGATTTGATTAAGAGAATATGGAGGAAAATCAAAATCTTTAATCCAGGGTTTAGTCTTTCGAATCATGATTTAATCTATAACAAGCAGACTCCTTAGGGCTGTCATTTAAAAAATATGCTAGCTCTTGTCTCTGATGCTGCTTTAATGCAACTCCTGATAAGAATCATCTCCACACTATACCTGAGCTAGTCTAAGCATATTTTAAAGTGGCAGGTCTAATTTCCAACTCCAGCCTCAATGTTATGAATATAAATCTTCAGCTATAGAAATAAACACCTTGTAGAGTCCTGGTCAGTGATTCATTCTTCTCAATACTCAGTTCAGAAGCCCATGGAAAAAGCTTGGGAGAGCTGACTTTCACCTCCAAGCAGGAATGGGCTCATGCATGTATGTAGTTAGGGCTCAATACTGGGTTCAGGATCAAAAAGGATAATTTAAATTTACAGTCAATTGGCCATTATTTTGTCATATGTTAGAAGCAGATACTTATAACAATCTTCATGTCTGCTCCTTACAAGCTGCATGATAATGATCAGGTGAATAGTCATTTGAGGAGAAAGGATACAATAAAGAGAATAATGATATACACAAATAGACAAGGGTAGTGAGGTTTAGGTACTAAAAGAAGTATGCTTGAAGTAGCAATTACTTTACAGTATTATTGGATATTATCATTTGGAGTGACTGGATAAGAGTAGTCTGTACTCATAATCCTAATGCTTCTCTAAACATTAAAATAATAACAAAAACAAAAATTAAGACAAGTTTTAAAAGAATACCAAAATAGAAGGCACAGCCAAATCATTATCAATAGATGTGAGTGAGGTAAATAACCTAATCAAAATGGCAGAGATTTAAAATGGAATAGAAAGCCAGTGATAGCTAAATATATTGCATAGTATACATATTTCTGAAACATAAATACAAATAGTAAAATTCATAAAGGACAGGTGGTCAATAAACATACCCAAGTGTAAAATATTATTATTCTTTAGAGAAGTAAATCAATATCATAATGAGATATTACATCATACTAACTAGGATGACTAGGTTATAAAAAAAAAAGGTAGAGATATGAAGTATAGAAGCACACACTTGGGAAATCCAGAAAGTAGGATTCTAAAATCTAGTCCAGATTTTACTGAACTATGTCTCAAAAATACAAACAACAATGTCACATAATAGTATTGATGGTGATGTGGATAAATTGATACTCTCATACACTGGAGGTGAAAATGAAAAGTGCTACAGCTTTCTTAGAAAACTGGCATTTTCTCAAAACAGAGTTACCAGAACACGCTAATCCCTAGTTAGACAGCAAAGAAAACTCAAAACATATGTCCACTTAGGTGTCACAGAAATGTCTATAGTAATGTTATCCCACATAGCCCAAAGTGTAGAGACAACTAAAATATCAAATAATAACAAATGCACAAAATATGAGCATACAATGGAATATTATCTATTCTCTGAAAAATGAAGAATATGTTGCTACATTCTCCAACATGGAGAAACCTTAAACATTCTGTAAGTGAGAGAAACTGGTTACTAAAGGCCATAAACTATATCATTTCATTTATGTGAAGTGTCCAAAATGCACAAATCTGTATAATTAATGATTTCCTACAGCTTTGGTGTGTGTGGAGGGAAGAAGTAACTTAGAGTTGATAGAGGGTTTCCATTTGGGGGATAAAATGTTCTAAAATCAGCAGTAATGACTACAGAGCCATGCAAATACAACTTCAAATGTCTTCGTACACTTTAAATTAGTGACTCATATGATGTGTGAAATATATCTCAATAAAAAGGTAAAATAATGTAATAAAGTAGAACAGCAGATAAATGATGCAACCACTTTACAATTTACAGTGAACTAATCAATATGGGTATCAAACATTAATGGCTGCTAATCATTGGAAGATAATAACCAGATGTTCATCTAACAAAGCAGCCTGAGAACTGACTCTGAGTCAGGTTGAGTCCTTAATTCCAGCTGTCACTGTAAAGAAAATACCAAGGAGACCAAAGCATTCTTAATTGTACTGTGCATTTACAATCAGCCTCATCCCAACTGTGAGGAACATGGTTTAGATAGTGTGCATTTGTGTTTTCCTTATTTATTTCCTCTTTGGAGTAAGGATTGAACTGAGTGGCCCGTGCATTCACTTTGCTGTTGAGCATGCCCAGCTCAACTGGCATTTTCATGTGTGTTTGTTTTGTGCTTGTGTATATGTGAGTGTGAGTATGAACCTGTGCTTAGAGGTGAGCATGTGTGAATGCACATGTGTGCACATGCATGAGAAACCCAGAGGTTGATACATAGTGTCTTCCTCAATTGCTAACTACCTATTTTTATATCTTATTTTACTTTTTAATTATGACTACATGTGTGAAGGTGCCCATGGAAATCAGAAGGGAGTATGGGTTTCCCCTAGAAGCTGGAGGTTGTGAGCTATAAGTGGTCGGGAGCTACATGACTTGAGTGCTGGGAACCGAACTTAGGTCCACTGCAGGAGTAGAATGTATGTGCTCTTAAACAAGAAGCCATCTCTCCAGCCCCTGATTCTCACTATACTTTTGAGACAGGGTCTCTCACTGAACCTGGAATTTACTAATTGTCTAGGAGGGCTGGTCAATTGGCACTAAGGATCTGCCTGCCTCTACTTTCTCAGTGCTGGGATTAGAGGTGTGTGCTGCCCTGGGCAGTGGTTATGTTGGTTATGGGGACATAAACTCTGTTTGTTATGCCTGCATGACAAATCTTGCTTCCTGGGTTATCTTCCTGATTCCCAGCCTACAATTTCACCAAATGAATTTTAAGTCAAAGTGATACAGTGATAACTACTCAAAAATGTCAGTGATGTATTTATATAAAAGCGAAGGTAGAGGTTTGTTCTTTTAATAATATGTGTATTCTTTAAGAATTTCACACACGTTATCTTGCTCATATTCCCCTCCCCCAGCTTCTCCCAGATCCACTTTCAATTCTCTACCAAGTTCATGTTCTCTCTCTCTCTCTCTCTCTCTCTCTCTCTCTCTCTCTCTCTCTCTCTCTCTCTCTCTCTCTCCCTCCCTCCCTCCCTCCCTCCCTCCCTCCCTCCCTCCCTCCCTCTCTCTCTCTCTCTCTCTCTCTCTCTCTCTCTCTCTCTCTCTGTCTCCCCAGTTAAATTTGTGCTGCCTAAATATTCTTGGGTATAAGGTTATCCCTTAGATCAAGGTTAACTTCTAGGAGTTACACCCTTAAAGAAATCTACCTCTGCCTCTCACAGCAGCTATCAATAGTCAACAGCTTTCTTAGCCTAGGGTGTGGTCTTATGCCTACTTTCTCCTTGATGCTGGAAGTTTCTGGTCTGAGCTTGCACATGTCTTGTGTATACTGTCAAAACCCCCATGAGTTGATAGGTTCAAGTACTCTGTTATGCCTCCCAAACACTGTTTTACTGTAGTCTTCCACCTCTTCTGGCTTTTATAATATTTCTATCCCCTCCTTAATGAGGACCCACAAGTGAGGTGGGTAAGGCCGAAAGCACTGGGCCACACTGTAAGCAAACAAAGAGCTGTGACATGCGCAGTAGTGCCCTGACCCAGAGGAACCTGAAACCAGAGCCCCAAGATGACAACTGCAAAAATAAGAACTAGGGCCAAATCAAGAAAAGCCACAATAGCCACAGAAGCAAAGCCCACCAAACAGCACATACATAAATACCTCAGCCCTTTGTTTAATAAACGAGATTGCTTGCAAACCTCCCAGAGCCTGTGTCATTCATTGGTTCTGAGTCTGCTTATCCCCTGCCCCCAAGATCAGAGACAGCAGGATCCCAGCTGCAAAGTCAGTGACACACAAGCTTTGAGGGTAGAGATGTGATGCAGACCTTCCGATTATGGCTGAACTCCTCACAGGCTCTTATTTTCTGCATGTTAACCAGTTATGGTTGCACTTGGAATGAGATAGATGGAAGGAGTTTCCAGAGGGCTGGGTGGTGGTCTTTTTTTTTTTTTTTACTTCATTGTGAGTAGGTTGTTGGGATTCTTGTCCTGGAACAAGTCATCCTGTCAAGTGTTTTTGTTTTGTGTGGTTCTTCATATCTGCTGTTATTGGTTTTTATAGAATATTTTAGTGAAATAAACACTCTGGGATATGTGAAGAAGGGAATTTCAAGTCCAAGAAGATGAGATTAAAGCAAGGGAGAAAAGATAAGAAGCATGGACAAAGCTCAGAAAATGATGTGTTATTTGTAAAACTGTCTAAAAGGCAAATTACTAGAGTTTGGAGAGCAACTGGATGGGGTTATGTGGGAAAGAGGTGGAAGAGCATGATGTACAAGTTTGTGGCTCAGGTGGACATGAAACAAAGAATACAGGAAAGGTCTACCCCTTCTTCCCCCGGACAAGCTTTATAAATTTTCCTTGCAGAGTAGCCATCCCATTCTTGTCTTGCAGGATTACATTCTTGCACAGGCTTTCATAACTGTGTCTGTTTGTGTCTCTAGGAGGAGCAGGTGACCAGGCCTGGCCTATCAAAGCATCCCATTCAATGCCCAGTGACTGGTGCAGGGATGGACACAAGACTCAAGCTAGTGAAGAAAGGATAAAGGAGCTGAGTCCACCTCTTCCTACCATGTATGAGGAGGTACAATACGGTATAGAACAATGACTATTGCTGCTACCATGAAGTGAGAAGGTGCCTCACACTGGTGTCAACACATTAGAAAACAGCAGAGATGGACCCATGGAATATACAAATAGTAGTAGTACCAATTTAGTTCCTGGATATAGCCAAGCCTGAAGACAGACTATTCCTTGACTTCTCCAGCTATGTATGAACCAGTTATTGAAGTACTCCTTTTTTGAGGAAAGAGTGAAAATGATTTACAACAATTAAAAATGAAATTCACAAATATGGGGATGAAGGACACTTTTACTGCTTACAGACTACTTGGTTCCAGTCATCTCGTCCAGTGCTACAAAGAGAAATGGAGTGTCAGCCACATCTGTAATTGAAAATGTTGTAGCAGCCATCCTGTAAAAGTGAAAAATGGGTTAAATTGTTCACATTAAGTTTAATCACAGGGACTGGTGGGGTGGCTGAGTGGACAGGAGTGCTTGCTGCTCAAGCACACGGGCCAGAGGTTGGATCTCAGAACCACAGAAAAACAAGAAAAAGACATGGTCCCACATGCTGATAATACCAGCACTGTAGAGGGAGGGGACAAATGGATTGTTGGGGCTTATTGGCCACTATGCTAGCTCCAAGTTCAGTGAGAAGCCCTGTTGTGAGAGACTGAGGTAGAGAGTGATAGAGCAAGGCAGGGGACATCCTCCTCTGGCTTTCATGTGAGTAGACACCACACACACACACTCACACACACACACACACACACACACACACACACACACACACACTCATGTACACATACACATACAGAGTGAAAGAGAGAGAATCAGGAGTTTCATACATTTATTAACCTATTATCTATAATATCATCTCAACATGTATAAATAATATAATTATTATAATACTTCACATTCATTCTTTTTGACTATACATTTTAAACTTAGTCCATTTGGACTAATTTCATTTTTAAGCTTCAACAGCAACTTGGGGCTAGTGTCTATTGTATTGGGCAATAGGGCTTGAGCTAATCCGGATTTAGTCTGGTTGGTCCTTACCCATGCTACGTTTTTCCATCCATGTCTACCTGATCCTCATTGTCTTTCATATCACACCAGCAGCATCAGGTACCTTACAAGTCATGTGTCCATACCCTCATTTTATAGAAGAATAGTAATGAGAGCACATAATGGTGAAAACTAGTTTTTAACATAGAATTGACAGAGAATCATAAGAAAAACCCTCAGACACTGGACTTTTCCCACAACTCAGTGTTGAACTTTGTGGGGTACATTTTCATTTTTATGTTTGTCTGTCTAGTCTTAACTTCTGCCTTTCTGGAAAGCCTGAGGAAACAACTTCCGAACTTATATGTCAAATACTGTCCTAAGAATCTGGCACACATCAATTCATTGAGCTCGTGGAAACAACTCTACTGAGCTAAGTATATAGGCCATCCATTTCCCAAATGGATTAGATCACTGGGTTTGAACTGAGTGCATCTGGACTCTGAATCTAAACTAGTCACCACACCACCCTGCCTGCCTTTCAGTCTTGCTGAGGGCAGCATTGTGCCTCTTGGGGCACAGGCCAAATGAGACAAGGACTGTTTTCCCTGCCTACTGGCAGACTTGCAAAATGTGCAAGAGTGCTTAGGAGGCAGATGCTTCTCCTGGGTGGGTAGCTATTATTTCCAATTACTGCCATGCTAGATCAGCCCACCCAAAGTACAAAGATCATCTTAGCTCATAGGATGTAAGCTTCAGCCTGACACATGGAAAGCAAGTAGTTGGTACTTGGATATCTTCCACCTTCTTCTCACATTTCCCTCAGAAGTCACCTAGGTAAATCTCAGAAGGGGTCTATGAGGAGCTAGACCTAGAAAATTTTTAAACATATGCCTAATAGTACAATGGTTCTTTTCCCATTTGGTATGTGGATGACTGAAAATGATGTATCAGGGAGTGATAGAGAGATGGACTCACAGCCACTAAGATGAAAGCACCAGGCTGAAGAACTGAATATAGGGAAGAGGAGAGCATGCATCACAGCATTCCTAGGGAATGGAGTCAGTATAAAACTGTGCACAACCACACCCATGCTCACACACTGCTGAGCACTTAGGAGCACACATGATCACTTCTACGGATACAGGCGAAAGTGTTAGGGAAATTAAATTCTCAAGTATCAGTAAGAGCACTATAAACAGCCTCAGCTTCTTTCATTGAAGGTTGGCAGTACTTCACAACAATTTTAACACATGGGTGCTATGTCCTAGCAGCCTCAATCCTGCTACCAATAGGGGCACATGGAAAAGGGCAGTTTTGCTGTGGGATGTTGTTCTGTATGTGTTGCTCTGATTGGTTGATAAATAAAAAGCTAATTGGCCAGTAGCCAGGCAGGAAGTATAGGTGGAGCAAGCAGATGAGAAGAATTCAGGGAAAAGGAAGGGCTGAGTCAGGAGTCGCCAGCCAGACCCAGAGGAAGCAAGATGACAAGGCAGAACTGAGAAAAGGTACCACGCCACATGGCGAAATATAAATAAGAATTATGGATTAATTTTAAGTGTAAGAGCTAGTCAGTAATAAGCCTGGGCTAATGGCTATATAGTTCATAATTAATAAAAGCCCCTGTGTGTTTATTTAGGTCTAAGTGACTGTGGACTGGGCAGGACACAGCAAAACTTCCGACTACAGTAGTTACTGCAGAATTTTTGTGGTATTTAAAAATAGAAGCAGGGCCTAGCACAGTAGCTCATTCCTTTAATCCCAGCACTCAGGAGGCAAACACAGGTGGATCTCTGTGAGTTCAAAGCCAGCCTGGTCTAAAAAGCAAGTTTCAGGCCAGCCATGGCTACACAGTGAGACACTGAGAGAGAGAGAGAGAGAGAGAGAGAGAGAGAGAGAGAGAGAGAGAGAGAGAGAGAGAGAGAGAGAGAGATCCAAGTGAACTAACAATTACAGTATTTTCTCATACTAGAACATAAAATACACTTGAAAAGTGTTAGATGAAAATTTCATATAGGCATACATGAAAAAACATTCATGATAATTTGACATGGAAAAAAGCAAGTATTAGAATAACACAGTAGATTAGAATGATATATAAACAGCTAGCTAGGTAGACATGATCAGGCAGAAAGAAAATTGACCTTGAATGACATCACTATAAGAATTTCCACATATTAATTCACTTAAATATTACAAAAATCTATGAAGGTGATATTAATTATTATTATTTTTGACTTAGAGATAAAGAAATGAAGAAAAGAGGTGAAATACTTCAATCAAGCTCATATTGGCTGGCTAGAATGGAGAACATGAATGAAAAATTTTTCATTTTACAGCTCCATATAATTTTCTTCAGTGACACATGATGTTTTATGAAACAAAATACTATGAATTTTTTTCTAACTGTGTGAAACTAATGACCTACAAATTCTTTACAGCTACCTCTGGCCATCTCTCCAGCTAATACCAAGATATTTCTCGGCTTTCTTCCATACAGACTTCCCACTCCCCTTTCAAATAAAGAACTCTGTTGCTCTAATTTCCCGTGAGAGGTATTCGGCCACCAAATGGCCTTCACCACTACAAAATATGTGCTAATATTCATACTAAATTCCCCCTTGTTCAGTTGTACATCCCATTGTGGCACAAAGGTGTTTGTACTATATTAGATACATGGAATCAAGTGTTTATGTGCCCCCCCCGCCCCCCCGCACTAACTACCATAACATCCAACTGTGTTACAACACATTTCATGTTGGTCTGATATTCTAATCATTTCAACTAGAAAGAAGGTGTAGGCTTTGGATAATTGTTTGAAAACACCACTAGGTTGGTCCAGCTGCAATTAATCCCTCCCTGGTACCATATGATAACAGTCTAATCATAGACTATAGTATATAATATATAAAAACTGATTAAAAACATGGATGTGAGTGAAATGAAGCCGGCAGCCAGTGAGGCTCTATCTCCCTTCTGACATTTTAAGAAGATTACCACAATCCACAACAGCCATGATATTCCAGTTTCACACCCCTCCTTACTTAAGGTCTGACTAAGTATTCTGATGTGTACGAATATTATGATATCCCTCTGTGGAACACAGTTAATTCAGCTATTAATTCTTGCATGAAATCTAAGCACATGCTTTTAGTCCTCTGATATTGAAGAAGGGAAAATCCCTCCTTAACTAGGGAATACACTTCAGATTTTAAAATAAAAGTCAAGATCACCCAGAAAAGGTCACCCTGAAAGGTAAATATTCTTTCTACTGTAAGCTTACTCGTTAAGTTTAGTTATGTGCAAACAAGACACACTACATAATCCCTGAGCTAAGCTGACTGACACAGGTGAGCAATCTCTAGCTCAACAGACTGGCTCAGTACATAATTTTGTTTCATTGGTGAATGCAATTAGCTTTCAGTATGCTGGAAAGAAGGAAAGAACGTGCAGGTTCATAGAACTGAGATTCTGTCTCTGGTAAAGTTGCTCTGTGGCAAGAATCACTTTCTTAGTTCCTTCTGGCCAACAGCTAATATTAATGGGACATAGAGGGCAGCTGCTCCTGCTGACTAGCTCTTAACCAAAAAAAAAAAAAAATATCTAAAAACTCTGATAGGAGTGCCTAATGGCACAGTGATTTTCCTGAGCAAAAAGGTATAATATATTATCTACAGAGGGAGAAGCAAAGCTTTGAAGACTACAAGTACCACCATCATTATAGACATGTTAGTCATATGAGTCCTGTAAGAAGAAACAAAAAGAAATTATAAGCTGACCCAAGAGGAGCATATGGCAGCCTACTTGGGAAGTTAGGAGAGTGGAGGCAACTTCTATACTTACGCATTCAAAAATACACACATAGTTTTTTTTTTTCCAGTGCTGTGAGGTATACTGAGGATCACTGACCTACATTCCCAGCTCTTTTAAAATTTTGTTTTGAAACAGGTTAGCCTGAAACCTAGATCCCTCTGCCTCAGTCTCCTGAGTAGCTGGGATCAAGGCATGAGCCACTATATCTAATTTTTAAACATCAGTAAATATGCTGATGAGGGCAGACAACCAGTGGCCTAAGAACTTAACTTGGAATGTTTTATTTAGCTGACACAATTTTAGAGTAAAGTCTAGCTAACTCTGTTTAAAATAATTCAGGAAGAGGAGCTGGTGGGATGGCTCAGCTAGTTAGTAAAGGTGGAATCACCAAGCTTGATTGATGATCTGAACTCAACTGCCAAACCTCACATGGCTCTAACATCTATGTGCACATGTGTACCCCATCAATAAATAAATGCAATAATTTTTTAAATTTAAATTATCTTTATCATAAACCATTACTTCAAATTAAATGTTGGATATAACTGATAATTGCTTTTCTCCTGTTACATTTTTCAGCACCGTGAAAGCTAGCCAATAAGGATAAAGAATCCAGGTCAGTACCAGCTTGATTTCTCTATGTTCTGTGGCTCAAATATGTAGCCCCTTTAGCAGTAGGGTCTTGGAAACAGCCTGTACCTTTTGCATGTTTATGGGACCTCATTGTCCAACAACTCCAAAAGAAGTAACTAATCCCTGGCACTGAGATTTTTTTTACTTGTTGGCCTCTGGTATCTAGTAGGAACATTGTTACCCTGTAATAAGATCACTCCATTTTAATCCATCCCCCTGCCGTGTGTGTGTGTGTGTGTGTGTGTGTGTGTGTGTGTGTGTGTGTGTGTGTGTGTAAGTTTCCACACACAGTAGGTTTCTATATTTCTTTTTCAAAGGGTCTTTGCTGCTGTTTCTCCCCTCATACTCACTCTTCTATCTTCCACTCCCGGACCCTAGTTTAATACTTCCTCTTCCATTATTCCCTTTATAACACTTTATATCAGTGTTCTCTATTCCCTATCTTGAATGTCCCTCCCCATAACATTTAGTAATTTCCTGACCTCTATGGGTATTATAAATGGAGCACACATATCTGAAGATAACATGCACAGATAAGAGAAAATTTATGACCTGTATATTTCTGGGTCTAAGTTACCTTATTCAGAATGATTACTTCCAGCTCCATCCATTTATTTGTGGATTTAACAATTTTATTTTTCTTTATAGCTGAATAATATTCCATTGTGCAAATATGCTACATTTTCACTATCTGTCCATCAGATGATGGACAGCTAGGCTATTTCTACTTCTTGGTTATTGTGAGTAGAGCAGTAATGAACACAGTTGGGCAAATATCTCTACAGTAGGATATGTAGTGCTTTGAGTACATGTGCTCAGGAGTAGTGTTAGAGGGAGTGGACAACTACAGGAAACTGTCTTATTTTTGTTATTGTTTCTTCTTTTTTATTTTATTTTTTTTTTACATATTTTGATCATATTCTTTGTTGGGCCCATTTAGGTTTCCGAGTGGCTTTACCCAGCAGGTCTGCATAAAGAGGATGACTGAACCATGAGCCTGAGTACCAGGTGTCTGAGATGGTCTGCACATGGCTGTGCTGGGGGGAGGTCTTATGCTCCACCCCTTTGCATTCCTTTAAAAACCCTTTGGCATAGACAGTCAGCGGCCCGATGGATTAGGATCCAGGCCCTCTCAAGGTTATCCTGTATTTTCTATGTGTTTCTCTCCCTTCTGTCCTTCTATTTAATATTTCCTGCTGCTTCTACTCAAGAGTGCTCTGGGGAAATGTGGGGGTGTGATGCCCCCCAACAATTCTTTCCCCTAACCACAACTCCTCCCAGGTCCTCCCCACCTTCCTACCTATCCAACTTCATGTTTTTTCCCCTCAGGAAAAAAAATCAAAAATCAAAACAAACAAACAAAAAAGAAAAGAAAAGAAAAAGAACACATACACACAAACATGGAATCTATTTTGTGTTGGCCAACCACCCTGAGCATGGGACCTGCCCTGGAGTGTGACGATATACTCCACTCCATTGGAGGAAACTGATCTTCAATCTCCCAGCTGGTATCAATCGCAAACAACTTCTTGGTTAGAGTTGGGGCTTTGTACCACGTTCCCTTCTCAGTGCTGGGATATTTTCTGACTTGAACCTGTGTACGTCAGATGCATACTGTCTTTAGGAGTTCATATGAGCATCAACATCGGGAAGATACTGTTGTCTTGGAACCACTCACTCACCAACTCTGGCTCCTACAGTCTTGCTGCCTCCTGTTCTGCATAGTTCTATGAACCTTGAGATTCACACTTAGGACTGAGTGTGCCAAAGGCTCTTACTCTGTACATTCTCTAGTTGTGGGTCACCATGATGAACTGATCCTCTGTCAGACACAGGAAACATCTTCTGGACACAAAAGTGCTGCTATGCATAAAAATTTACTACAGTTGTGAAAGTATACACCAAACTTATGAAAACCTAAGCTGGAACAAATCCCAGGGTGGATAAGGGAGTTGAGCACACAATTCCACCCTCTACTGTGGAGTGATTGGCAATTGAGAGCTGTTCAGAAAGGAAGGGTCAGTTTTTTCTGAAAATGTAGTCTCTGTTAAGTTGATCATTCTCCAAGATAAGACTACACAGTCAAGAATATTTGAGCAACACAAACTGGTCCTGAGTGTTTAAAATAAAATAAAATAAAAATGTTGGGTGGGTATGAAAGGAGGGCTCTGGGAAGAGCTTGGGGCATATATATCATCAAAACACATGGAAAGAAATTTGTAACTCTCAAAGAACAAATAAAGAAGAGTAAAAAAATAATAAATACTACTCGAAGCTCCTCAGAGACAGACAGGACACTATTATAAGTTTGGGATCCACCTAGGCTATAGAGAAAGACCAATCAAACATCAAAAAGCTGAAAAGAATACTTGGACATTGCTCTAAAATCAGGCAGAGTTCCAGATTTTCTTGAAAAGCATCAGAAAGAAAATATGGTTTATTGGAGATTTGCCCTAAGGATGATAACAGCTGTGCTCTGGAAGGCCCTCACCACTACAGGATGCCCTACTCCCTGATGCCTTTTTGTATTTTGTCTACTCTACAAATCCACTTTTCCATGAGGGAACTGGGAATATTTGTGCCAATGGCATCAATCTCTTTGGTTGACTGTGACTATTAAAAATATGTATGCATATGGAACTGTTAGCTGGTGCATAACAAGAACATACAAAGTGGTGTGGATAAACACTATGAAAATTCAAGAATCTTCAGACCCAAAGGGAACGATACAATCAGAGGAAAGAAAGTTGTTTAGTGTTGTCAGGGCTCTGGTTTTCTCTTCCAAAATATACAAAATTCTGTCAGTGCCGAGTGTAAGCTGAGGTCCTTCACTCTACCTCGTCTATCACTTTTCATTGCAGAGAAATTTTCTCTCTACCCAGGAACTTATCCAAAATGAAAACATGGAGGAGAGGCCAAGGGAACCCAGCGGTGTGGATTTTAGTCCGAATCTGCCACATTAAGATTTGGGACGAGCCTGCTCTTCATGGTGATCACGGATGTTTCCTGAGTTTCCTGAGGCACACAGGGGCTCACTAGGAAAATGCCTTTCAGTGTCAAACTGGCATCTGTGCAACTTTGACACAGCCACACATTGTTGTTTGGCCTTGAGCAAATTGTTTACTGACTCTACAAATCCACTTCTCCATGAGTAAAATGGGAATAATGCCAATGGCATCATCTCTTTTGTTGACTGTGACTATTAAAAATGCGTATGTGTATGGAACCATTAGCTAGTGCATAACAAGAACACTTAAAGTGGTGTGGATAACGGCTGTGAAAATTCCAGAATCTTTAGACTTAAAAGGGAATGATACAATTAGAGGAAGGAAAGTTGTTTTGTTTTGTGAGTGCTCTGGTTTTCTCTTCCAAATTATTCATGTGTGTGTGTGTGTGTCCATGTGCGCATGCTCATGCCTGCACTTATATTTTAGATGTGCATTTATATTATGGCTTGACTATGTAATACCCTCACAGTATCACAAGTTGAAGGTTTGTTCCTACATGGTGATGGTATTCTTGGAGGTACTGGCAACTGACTTTAGGAAACGGGGCTACCTATAGGAACTGGGCCAGTGTGTGTGTGTGTATCCTTAAGGACCTTGCTTTTCTCCCGCCCTTTTCCATCTGTCTCCTCTGTTTTCTGGTTGCTTTCTTTCTCCATAATGGTTCTCCTTTACCATGGGCCTCTAAGCAATGGAGCCATCAGGCCACATCCACAGATGTGCATGACTAAAATCATCAGCCAAAATGTAAGTTGTCTTCTCAGGGTGTTTTGTAAATTGACAGAAAACTGACTAACATGTGTTATATAATATGGGCCTCAGTTTATTCTTTGCCACCAAGGTATGAGTCTGATCTGGTATATCACATATTAATGGATATACAGAAGTATTTTCCTGAAATGGATCATTTTATTAAATCATGATATCATATGTTTGCTATGCAAGCATTATCAAAAAGGTTAGGTAGCTCAGTTTCCAGTTCTACTGGCTACTAATTAGAACTTTGATTATATTCCTCTAAATCTGTTTCTTCACCTGTGAAATGGTATGAAGTGGGGATGGAGAAATATCCAGTGGTTAAGAAGACTGGCTGCATTTCTAGATTACCAGGCTCCATTCCTAGCACCTACATGGTGCCTCACAACCATCTGTAACTCCGGATAGAAGGGATCCATAACCTTTTTCTGGCCTTCACAGGTATTGTACACATATGATATATAATATATATATATATATATATATATATATATATATATATATATATATATATATATATATATATATATATATGCAAGCCAGAACATCCATACATAAAAAATAAAAATAAATAATTTTTTAAAGTTACTACAGGCAGTCTTACTCAGCATGAGTCTATAAAATACTTGTCAATGTTCCCAGCACATAAAAGGAGCCAAACACTTGGTGATCCCATTTACATTTCTAGGGACTGATTTGAAAAGCATTTGACTCAGACTGAAAAGAAAAAGAAAAAAAAAAGAAAAGAAAAAAAAGCTACTTCTACCTTTTAAATGAAACCCAGAGTAACTCCAAACACTGATAAAATGACATTAAGTGACCTAAATGTACATATTACAAAATAGCATGTGTTTGAAAGGTACATTTGAATAATAAAAAAGAATGAAAAACCAAATCACATCTTTCACTTTTGCTGAATTACAGAACACACATGGCTCTTTTTACTATATTAGAAAATAGGCAACGTAAAATGATCAGCATATTGAAAAAGACATTATATAGAAAATTTAGCTGCAATTCCTAAGACATATGGTGTGGTGTTAACATTTTCTATAACTCCACATATAATGGTGTGCAGTGCTCTTCAAACTGTTTCTAAGCACAGCCAATTTTTCTTGAATTCATTCAAGGAAGATCACTTCAGGTTTTTGAGCACACATATTAAGTAGTCATTTTGCACATAACTGTATTAGAATAAAAACAGTCATATCTGATCTTTGTCTTGCCAGTAGACCTTCTAGGGCAATGCTTTTCAAAGTGTGATCTTGGGGCCATCTGTATCAAAATTGTCACACATTTATAAGTGAAAACTTCTTTCTGTCCAGAAAGACTCAGGGGCTCTTGAACCTGGCAATCTGCATTTATAGATAGGCGGGACAATTTGTGTGTGCCCCAAAATCGGGATCCACTCACCCAACTAATAAGATAAATACAATTCCATTTGTAAACAGTTCACTAACAAATCTTCAACTCTATATTAAAATATTAATGCATTCTAATTAGTACAGACCTTAGGATGCCACCCGTCCAAATACCTTGCTGTATTTGTGAATAAATGAAAACAGGGATCTTCATCTCTACAAAGTTAAGGACTACTTCACTCTACCACTATCATCCTAAGTAAAATAACAAATTACTCATTTAAGAAATAAAAAATATTCAATTATTTTCTTTGTTGGAAGTTGTTTGTTTATGCAAGCATGCTAAGCAGCTTTGACAGGTACTTTACATAAATATGTAATAATATTTTCTAACTGCTCAATTCATAATTAGAAGTGTACAATCAAGCCAAATAAAAATAATATTGAAATAAATATAAAGGGCACTCAATTGGGGATCCATGATCCCCTCTAGCATTTTTTTCTTGCAAGAAATTTTTGGTCTTCTTGGGAACTATGAAACTGTTTAAATGTTATACAAAACATGAGATGTTCATGTTCTTCAGAGTAGAGATGGGTAGCTATCAGTATATTATCAAGGAAATCAGTGTCACAAAACAGCTACAAACTACTATGAAATGAAAAACTAGAAGAGCAATATATAATAAACAAATAGCATTATTCCATGGATGTCACTTTTTGGTTTGGTTAGTAAGAAGGAGAGCTGGACCAGTTTCCTTATAACACCCCAGGGAAAAGATTTCTCATCTGCCACATGGAAAACTCTTGGCAAGGCATTTCCCACTAAAGCATGAATGGCAGATAATGGCTTAAGATATTACCTCCTTGGTGCTACATCTTTCCCCCAAAGCACACCCTTCTCATTGCTAATGGATCAAAACTGGTACATGGGAGAAAATAACTCTCCAACCCTGATGTAGTTAAATCTCTCAGATGCTAGTAATAGGAACTGTAGGGCCCCAGGAGGTGAACAGCTTTTACATGGCTAGATTGGTGCACCCTCTCTCACACACTTGGCCTCAAATTGACCTCTTCTGATCATTGTTATCTTTGGGTACTTCCTGATGTCTTAGCTTGACAATAATTCTCACTCCAAATTTCACATTTTTATTTCAAAGGACAGAGCTGGTTGTAGCTATGGAATAAAACAAACTAGTAACTGGAAAATAATCATATTTACAAAGTTACAATAGAAAACGAGGTCTCTGCTGTTGCTGATTTCCTTTGTGAAGAAATCTGTGAAAGCATACAGGAGTAACTCTGGGGACCTTAGCTCTGGAGACACTGGGCAGACTCAGCTGAACTTACATATTTTATGTTGTGTCTGCTACTCTTCTCCCAAGGCTACCATTGCATTGGTCTTACAGACTCGTGAGTTAGTTATCCTCTGAGTGTCTGCCTGCTCTCTGCTCAGCCCACTCCCTTCTCTTCTCCTTTTCTTTTCCACTCCTCCTCACTCTCTTCTCACAGAGTTGTTTTCACCTTTTGCTTTGCCATCTGAGTTGTATTTATGAGGCCTGCTTCTCTTTGCTCCTTTCTGATGAATCCATCCATCCACCCTGCTGCTGCCACCATCCTTTGCTCCCCTCAGAGCCCAGTTTCTTTAATCTCCTAACACGGAGTGGGGACCAACAGTTCTCTAGTCATGCTCCAGGTCCTCAGAGTGAGCTTGGGACTGCGGAGGCAAGCAACATCATGGACTGAGAAGCTCCTGGGTTCCTGGCCTTGCCAGTGAGCAGAGAAGCCCTTGTTGAACAACCCAGCCCTAATCATAAAAAAAATTCATCAATTTGTGAGATCTATCTCCCACACTCTTTAACTGTATCCAAAGTGAACTGAGGGATCCTGTCTTTCAAAAAACAAACAAACAAACAAACAAAAAACAGAGCTAGGCTGGGTGGTGGTGGCGCACGCCTTTAATCCCAGTACTCAAGAGGCAGAGTCAGGTGGATCTCTGTGAATTTGAGGCCAGCCTGGGCTACAGAGCGAGATACAACACAGCACCAAAGCTACACAGAGAAACACTGTCTCAGAAAGCAAAACAAAACAACAACAATAACAACAACAAAACAAACAAAAAACAGAGCTAGGCTCTGCAAGCTCTACCACAGCCTGAAGCCACCTCAGGCTGCAGAGGTGGGAGCGATGGAGCCACAAATGCATTTCCAGGCCTTTGCCTCACTTAGAGAGGTAGAAGGACAGGCTAGGAGAGTAACTATCCGGTGACTGTGGAGTGGGTCTGAGCAGGCAAAGGGAAGGCCACAGACAAGGCCAGGGGAAGCTTCTTGCCAGAGGGCACACTCACAGGAGAGCCAGCAAGGAGGTCCGAGCAAAATGCAGGCTGTTGTATGGAGGACACTGGTAGGGCTTCTCATCTATCCTTTTTTACTAATGGATGGACAGCAGATGGGGTAAGTGAAATGACTTTAATAGGCCAGCATGGTTAAGGCCCACAAACCCCTCTAGAAGAATTGCCACCCACAGTCCGGGCATGGGCAGGATTTCTTACTTGTATGTGCAAATTGATGTTGGAACAGCTACTTGTGCTGGGGGAAAAAATGGGTCTGGAATTAGTCACAGGGGAAGAGGGCACTCTCCAGTGTGTACTGACTGTAGCTGGGCAAACGGGAAGGGTGATTCAAGCTGTGGCCACAGTGTTTGGGATGTCTTTGAGCTGAGGCTGGATTGATGAAACTCTGCATAAGGTTTCACCAGAGCTTTCAATAGATAGTGTTAGCAGGATGGGAGCTAGGTGGCATGCTGGCTAGTGACCACTTTTTGAGAGATGTCATCCTCTAACTCTTTCTGTGTGGTCCTCTTCAATACTCCCCTTTCTTTATTACCATCCTGGTCCTGAAACAGGGAAGCAGCAGGGGGTGGCAGCAGGGTGTTCCTCTCAGTGTGCTGCTCTGGAGGCAGCATAAGTGGCAGAGGATGTGGCCACCAGTGAGCAACATTTCAATGGGACTTCATAAAGAAAGCCCTGAATATTAGCCTGGGTTGAATGCACAATAGAACAGGAGTCAATGCTCTTGACACCTACTGTGTACAGCAATGGGGGGAGTGATGGTCCCAACCACCAGGAACTTCAGATACTGGGTTTTGCTATGATCTATTTCAAAGCAGGCTTTAAATGCCCTTCCTTGGTGCTCTTGACCATCACCAAAACAAAAAATCTAAACCTAGACTACACAACATTATGAGCAAAAGCTGTGACATGGTGGCAGAAAGAAATCATACTACCTTCTTTTCATGAACTGATTAAACAAGTCAGGCCAGTTGGTACAGCCCTGTACTTCTAGCTACTAGAGAGGCTGAGCAGGTTAGAACAGGCTAGAAAGTTCAAGGCTTGTCTGAGCAATTTAGCAAGATCCTGTCTCAAAAATTGGTAGGTTGGGGGACAGGGTAACTGGGATCCAGTAGCAGAGCATTCATGAAGCCTAGGTTCAGTGTTCAGCATCAGAAATGACAACAGCCACACATAGCCAGCCAGAGAGAAGCATACCAGTAATTCTAGAACTTGGGAGGTGGAGACAGCTGGATCAGGAGTTCAAGATCACCCTCAACTATATCGTGCATAGTGAGTTTGAGATCAATCATGGCTACATGAGTCTGTGAATGATAATTCCTGGAAAGAATCTGTGTATGCAAAGGCTGAATAACTAATTAAAGGTGTAGTAATTTGGAGATGGTGAGATTTACTCGTACAGAGCCTAATTACAATTTAATTTAGTCTGCCTTTATCACCCTAACATCTTGTGACTGACAGGTAAAAATCCTTTGGAATGTGTGAACCAACCCCTAGTTTCCACAAATCAAACGAGAATGCTGCCAGATAGCACCGGAAGCCAACAGCACTTCCCCCCACTTTCTTATAACTCACGTACCCACCAATGTATTTGAAAACTGTCTTGACTTATAGTTTTCTTTGCTCTATTGACTATAAAATTCATGACATTGCCACCTCATTGAAATATGGAATTTGAGGAGACATAAATCTGTGTTCCCAGGCCATGGTCACTTGGCTCTAAAATAAACCACATCTTTTATTTCTCTGGAAGAAAAAAATCGTTCACAACCATGTCTCAGTTCTTTGATGTGATATGTGCTTCTCTACAAGGGTTTATCCCTCTCTCCCTTGTTCATCTTTGGACTCCTTATTTTAGTTTTCTTCATTTGTTGCTCAAGGAAAAGTTATCTGCTCTATATTTCCACCATGCCCAACTCCCAGATTTAAGGGACTACCTTCTTTCTGACCCAAGATATGCCATCCTCTTGGTAACCATTAGTGAGGATAACCTCTTTCAGCCAAGGAGGGTGTATGAGAAGTTCTCATCACTCACATATGAGAAATATGTGACTCAAACCGGGTCAAATTCTTCCCAGGATTGTTAAAGTTGAACTATCAAAGAAAACACTGTATCTTGGGTCACTTAATAGAATTATGTGAGTTCACCACTTGAGGCCACACTCACTGATGCTCAGGTTAGCATCTCCTACATCTGGAGAGCATGAAAACCACTTGCACATAGAACTGAGATATTGTGTCTGGTCTATAAGCTCTACAATATCCTTTCACAAAAATTCTGTATTTTTGCTTAAGCTTGCTCGAGATGGATTTTTGATACCAAACATCTTGACAATTATTCTCACAAGGCCTTATCCTAAATTGGTGTTCAATAAAGATTTACTGAAGCATTTTTCTTCCAAGTCACTCTAGTGCCTTTTCCTCATTGTTGCTTCCTTGGTTTTTTTTAGCCTTCCTTCTTGCCTAGTTCCTGACACTTCTTTTCTGTTTTCTCCTCTGAAAGAAGCATTTTTACTGCCATGTGCAGGAGATGTTTATATTCAGCCCATCAGTGGTGAGTAGTAAGCAGTTAGAATGTACAATTCTAAGACATTTCAGGAAAAAAAATGAAATCTTACTCTTGTCCATCTATGCTAGCTAAAAATCAAAGTTATGGGGAAGAGGAAAATGCTTTTTATTCAACTTTAAAATACACCTAAACAATCACTTAAGAAAAAGCATTTGCTGTTCTCACTGGTCACATATTTTCTTCATGATATTGACTCTTGCTAACACAACTTTCTACTACATTCATGTCACTGGTGTGTGGTGATATATTGTGTACCCTAATAAAATTTACCTGAAGACCAGAGAACAGAACAAGCCACTAGATTAAACATAGAGGCCAGGAAGTGGTGACACACACTTTTAATCCTAGCACTTGGGAAGCACACATGCAATTAATACCAGCACTAAGAAGGAAGTAATATGGCTGGGCAGAGAAAGGTATATAAGGCATGAGGAGACAGGAACTAGAAGCTTTTTCAGCTGGATCCCTTTTGGCAGAGGACTCACAGACATTCAGTCAGAAGATTCACAGAGTTCTGGATGTGAGATGTGGCAGTGTCTTGTTCCTTCTTTGTCTCTCTGATCTTCAGGCAAATTTTATTAGAGTAAAAAATATATCACCACACTGGTGTGGTTTTTTTTTTCAATTCTATAAGCACCCTGGACAACTGACCCCTTTGGGCTTCAGTTACTCATCATCATCATCATCATCATCATCATCATCATCATCATCACCATACTTGTATTGTATTCCAATAATGTAGTAGTAGTACTTGAAGACAATATTGTATATATAGAGAGTACATAAATGATGGCTTGCTATGAGGTAATCCTTATAGTATGACAATTTGATTTAAATCATTCACTTAGACAAACATGGTTCCCGGAGCTCTCTGCTAAAGTTGCACAAAAATTAAAGGTCGTGTGATGGATGAGGGAGCAAGATCTAATTGGTGCTTTAATAAATGTGTTCTGACTTGGAAATCTATCTAGATTTATCAACAGAAAATGTCTCTGTCTAAATCAAATTACCAAGTTATGGTATAAAAACAATGACAAATGTCTTAAAAATGGCTTATATGCAAGTACTGGCATCAGGAAGACAAACAGGATATCAGTGTCCAGAACTGTTTCCACGATGCTGAGTTATACACTAGCAACAGTGAAGAATGTGTGACCACCAATTTATTCCTTGCAAATGATGCTGAGTCAGAAGGCTCAACAATGCAAAGTCTACCTTGGGAAGATGTACCTGAAATATAGATCTTTAGGAAAGTACAAACATCTCTGAGATGTTAGATTTGTGAAGTTCCAAAGCTTGTGTCATTTTTGTTTGAGCTGTATCTCACCTCTATGAGTGTAATCTACAATAGTGATTCTCAAAGGTAGCTTTTTATCAGAATCACCTGGGAGGTACCCATGGTGTGCTCCTTATCAATTAAACCATGGCCTTTGGACTTGATACCAGGGATCACTATTCTTAAACCTCTACATACATACATACATACATACATACATACATACATACATACATACACACAGACACATGTGTTGCCAGTAGTCTGCGAAGTAGCTGCTCTCTGAGGTTTTGCTAATAATTGATGAGATTAGGTTCAAGAGGGCAAATTATTACATCTGAGTGAAAAAATGAAAGGAAGTGTCATTTCTGGGCTTCGGCTGCTCCTTAAGAAATACAGAATGGTAAGAGTTCTAGAGCACAACAGAACAGCATATGTCCCAGGATCTCCAAGTAGGGGTGCAGAAAAGTAAGAAAGTAGTCATGAAAACCCAGAGGCTGAGTGAATTCTACCGTGGCTAGCTATGATGGTAACAAGGAGCAAGTGAATCTAAATACAGGAGTTCAAGGTACTGGGCTGCCCTTACTCAAACCACCAATTTCTCCCATAAGTTGTTAGGAGGTCTCTTCTAGCTTCTTTTCCACAAACTTTATATTCTCAAGCTGGTCAGTTGAGATTCCCTGTGATTCCATTTCTTAGAACCTAAAGCTACCGTATCACCAAGCATACTCAGCTACATGCTCCCATTTCAAGAACACTAACCTTTATAATTACACAGAAGTACTCCAAGAAAAGGGAACACAGAATGCAAAAGACATCTGATGGAAAGGAGCTTGGCATACATACAGGCCAGAGGTATTCAGAGGCTGTCCCTCTAAGAAAGAATGGTGTAGCTTAGGGTAGGAGAGTAGACAGTAGCCAGTCCAATCTGAACATTGAGGACTAAGGCCTTTAGATTTGTTCTAAGTGAGCCAGAAAGTCTTGCTTTACTGATTTACTAAGGGGCTGGAGAAAGCATACTAGTTTACCCACTTGCCGATCTTGGTACACAAATACCCCTATCAGTGGCTGTAACGTGACATCAGCAGATCACGTACACTTCTGGACAATGTAACTACGCTTCATAGGCCACAATGATGCTACTCAGAGCAACATAGCACTATAGCAGGCTTGAGAGTAGCAGTAAGTGTTTAAAATGCTAACTTTGAGAGCCACTTACATCCTTCCACGATTTGCTCAGAAGCCTTGTACAGTAGTCATGGGCTCCTGGTTCTGGAATACAGCTTTCCATACTTCATTCCTTGCTTGCTCTAAGCTCCTCATCAGTTCCTAAGTAAGCCCCATCCCTTCCTAGAATGCATTCCCTCTAGATATACGCTAGTCTAGGGTTTCTCACCCTCAGCCCCACAAACATGTTATGTGAGACAACTCCTTGCAGGAGAGGCTGCCTGTGCATTGTATGATGGCTCATAGTGTCCTGGGTATCTATTAAATTCTTATAGTACCCCTTAGCTATTATAGAAACTAAAGTACGTTCAGACATTTTCAACTGCCCCTCCTGGGAGGACAGGAGAAGAAGAAGGATTGCTCTAGTGAAGATCACTGATATAGACAGAAGAGGCCTACTCCCCTGCTTCCATGTCTGCCATGTCTTCTGTCATATCTGGATGCTCCCACACTTCTGCACCATAGACCACCCTACACAAAGTAGGCAGAAATCATGCTACATCTTTGTTGAAAAAACTGGCTTTCTCCATTACCACAGTAGAGTTCTAGCTTGAGCCAACATGATTTAATGTGAACAAATTTCCTCAATCCTGTTTTACTTTCCTGCCCTCCATGATCAGCATGTTCTAGCAACACTAGCCTTCCTTCTTCCTCCAACACACTGTGTCCATTCCAACCTCAGAGCTTCGCGTTTACTATTTTTCTTTCACAAAATCTATTCTCTTTCATTTGTCAAATCAGTTGACTAAATGTCACAGAGTTAGGTGACTGATAGGTTGTTTGCTTCTTTTTTAATCTCTCTGCCACTCAAATGACTAAAGGAAAAAGTCAATCAAGTTGGTCTTTATTCTGTAAGTGTTCACTAAACACTCGAAGGACCACTAGATAAGATTATTTTTTCTCCACATATCTCATGTACACATTTATATTGATTGTTGCCATTTGCTGTTTTCACTTAGCAGTGGTTTATCATCCCTACGTCTCATTAGATGTTCCTGAACCTCTTTTACTTTTTATTTGGCAACAAATTATTTTATAGAAAACCATAGCTCATGTAACAAAACCTCTATTGTTGACTATTGGATTATTTCTTATTACCTATCATATACATCCTTTTGTCTTTTATTGGTTAGAAAAAGGAGCTAGGACAAATTGAGTTCTGATGCTGTTCAATAGTATCACACTATTCATCAACCAGTCTTGCAGATCAAATGCACATGGCTGTGTTAGGTGGAGATAGAGTTGAGATGAATCTGTACCAAGCAATAAGAATAGTTAGTACTTGCTGTAAATGTTCAGTACAGCATGTTTTAATCTTTTTTTTTCCCCACAGAAACAGAGGAACACAAATACTTCCACTTGTGGATCTGTTTGAGAATGTAAAAAATTTGGCTGTTCTAACTTTCAAGCTGCCTAAGTAAGCGGCAAGATGAGTACATGGCATCCCGCTCCTACTTCCAACCCAGCACACAATCAGATAAAGCCATTTAGATGGAAGGCAACATCTTGGATACTCTGGTCCTGGCTTCTCTTTCACAAACAGTAGACCGCAGCCTTGCTGATGATCAGCTTTGCAGAGTTAATGACACAATCAGGTTCACATGCTTAGCCACCTAGAGTTTAGCCAGGCGATTTGTTTCTAGTTTCACAGTCTCTGCTTTATCACTCTGAAGGAGATTTTAGATGACATGCTGAGTAGATGAGGAGCATTGATTGAAATTCTACCAAGGACTTACTGTTCCAGATTTTTTTTTTTATTAAAGTTCTACCATGTTGCTGACAAGTATTTTTTATGACCAGGGTTTTTATAGCTAGCCTAACATCCCAGGACCCACCTGCCTTTAAGTGTTAAAAAAAAAAGTGAGCTAATCCAATTCCTATGTTTACTAAAGGTAACCATTATCTCTCAGTATCTATGGCCATGGCCATGCCTAAGCTAAGTATGTAGCTGTGCTCATGCTCAGAGCTGCAGTCCTGGAGTTGTGAGGCCTCTCTCCCTTCTCCCTTTCACCTACACCTCTGAAAAGAAAATTCCTTCCACGCAGGCTCAGCTTCCGAATCCCCTGGCATTCACCCTCCATCCACGGAGCCGGGTGAAATACTGACAATGTGCCATTCTGTCTTGTTTCAGGCTCCAAGCACATATAAAATAACCCTCCCTAACCCTGTATGCAACACAGAGCAGTGCTGCTATAAGTCAGTTTATGCAAATAGATGCAGAACTGCCTTCCTGGACCAGCAGATGCATACACAGCACAACTGTCAGTACAGATTTGGACCCATGGAGCAGCCTCTTCAAGCGATCATAAATCACCCTTTTGCAGGAAGAAATAAGCTTGGAAACTCATTTGATTAAAGTCCCAGATTCTTTTCTTTTCAGAGACAGAGGGAGTAGGCTTTTGAGAACCCAAGGAAACAAACAGCCTTGTTGAACCAACTTTTAGGGCAAAGTAACTCCATGTGTATTCTGAACAAGATTTTCCAATTAAAAATAAGCAGTTAAGACATGTCTATGCTTGCCCTGTGGCCCAAGACACCGCAGCTGGGGAAAAAGTCCTGAGAAACCAGAATAACAAAGCGAAGCTTATAACCCCTGCAGTGGAGACCGAGGGAACAGAGGGATGCTCTGGATGCTGGAATAGAAAGAAGCCAGAGCAGATTACACTAATCCATTTTCCTCTGCCCACATTTCTTTCATGGGTTTTGAGATGACTTATATCAAGTGTGAAATTCGCATTCAGAGGGCAATCTGAGTTGATGCTGTGAACATCCACGGAGGGTTATCTCTGAGTGCTAGGCATCCATTACTGCTGCATTTCTTCACATTGTCAGGGTCTCCAAGAATGTCACCCCCGGCTCCCCAGGATAAATCACAGCTGCTATAAACAGGGCTTTATTCCTTTGGTTTTTAACAGTAAAGGTTTGGGCCACATGTACACATCTGTATGTGTTGCATCTGGTTCTTGAAACAATGACATCTAACAAAATGAAAATAAAGACACTTCTACTTCCTAAGACCACCCACACATATATCCAGGTCTCCATCAGTTGAGAAAAATTAGTTTGTGGTCTTGTGACCTTGGTTTGCTTTGGTCTGGGGCATGAACTAGTGGACATATATATTCCTATATAATATAGAAGTAGCCACTCTCTGGAAAACACTGTTGATCAGAGTGGCTTTCATAACCCACTGTCAATATTTTCATAGCTAGCAGCAGAAGTTTTCTATTTTACAAAGCACTTCAAAACTACATTTTCAACTCTGATTCTCTTCATAACCACAGAAAGTGGAAAGGTTCAAGGTAATTGACCCCATTTACAAAGAGGTGTTTTTCCAAAGCAAAACAGCCAAGAGCTGATTAGTGATCAGGATACTTCTCACAACACCTCCAAGCTGGTTGTGGGTCTGTGCTCTATGGGTATGTTTTACCTAATAAGTGACACGAATACATTCACTACTGTCTGAAACAGTAGAGGAATTAGTAGCCTATAAAGTTGACAGATGTGAAGCAGGGGGGCCTCACTTTAGGAATAGTTTATACCAATCCCATGCATGGCTGGCCTCTGTTCCACAACAACCTCATCCTCAGGTTCCTTTAGTGGAACATGGTTGTCAGCAGCCTTAGATCAACTAGTAGTCTAGGTTAAAATCATTTAAAAAGGAGTTTTATCCTCTATCAGTAGTGCATCCTTCTGGAACTAGTTCATGTCTGTCTATGAAGGAATTACTATGTCATTTGAATACAAAACTCTCATTGGCCAGTCTCAAGTCACACATTTATTCATCTGTTCCAATAAAATGTGACCTCAATCAGAATTTTAGAGGAGGTGGTGTCTCAGCAGAAAATCAGGGTGTAAGTAGATCTAATCAGCAAACTTGACAGATGTTCACTGTGCTGTGTTAAATAAAACTTTATCAAAGCAAACGGGCTCCGTATATTATGCTAGAGATCATATTGTAGCAAATTAAGTGTGATACTTATTCATATATTTATGGAAAGAAATATCATATGAATATTTTATTGCAAGACCTAGAAATTCCTTGATTAAGAAGACATTGGCCCTGCCTGAGGCAAGACTGCGAAGTGAGAATTTGGGTTGGATGACTTTCTACTTTCCCATCATTGCTGGGTCCATACTTCCCAATGTAAAAGTGACATGAATTATTTGTAGGGATACACAACCATGCACTCTTAGTGTATTCTGCAGGTTCAAAATTTCGCCAGTTGCCATGACAACCTATTTGGGTTCTGAGGGTATGTGGCATTTCTCATATTATCAATCAGAAGCTAGATTTATTTTACAATAATATAGAATGCCAACTCCCATGGAGTGGAATATATGGAGGAAATAACAGGAGCGACATTGGAGAAATTACATTTCATAATGCTTTCACTGACACTTTGAAAGTAAGTAGCAAAGGTATTTTTTTTCTAAATATTGACTTCTAGAACTTTAGATAGAATGTTTTAAGACTCACAAATACAAAATGATTTTCAAGTATGTTTATCCACTGTGGACACTTACCTTGAATGTTGAAAATAGAATGGATCTGAAATGTCATGTAGGCTAGTTCCCTCATTCATGCTTTCAGATATACAGTAAGATCCAAGAGAAAAAAGAAGAGTGAAGGTTTTACATGGGCATAGTGACAGACCTCAACTGCAGCTCAGATGCTCACATGGAAAACAGGGTTCTTTCTACAGTGCCAGCCAACTAAATCACCAATGTCCTAACATTAGAGAAAAAATACTCACAAACTTTGCAAATCATAAACTGCATATCCAATCCAAAATCCATAATAATTCTAAGGAATTTTTCATCTTGACCATGCCCTAATGTTTCTATATACTACGAATTTTGATAATTAACTAATCGTTTTTATATTCTCAACCTCTTGTCACTTCAAGGGAGATCTTATGGACTTATTATGCGAACCAGGTAACATTATCGACAGGGAACTCTCATGCTATATTAGTGAAAAATATAAATATAAAAAATAAACCTTTTCTTCTCTATCAACAATGTATGAAGTTAGTTTATAAATGACTGGATTATGCATAATCTTCACCTTACCCATTAAAGGGATTTATATTATCCTACATTCCTTTTCCCATTCTAAAATAACCAAGTTCCATAGGTAGGTTAAACAATAGGAACTTGTTTCCAGATGGTTTTAGAGACTAACATAACAGATCTAGATTTCCATACGGTTGTTTCTTCTAATGAGCTCTCTCTTCCTTATGACTTCCCCTGTCTTCACATAGTGTTTCCTTTGCTTGTGTCTGTGTCCTACTCTCCTCTTGCTTGAAGGACACTAGTCATATTGCATGAGGATTCATACAAAGGGCCTTATTATAACTTAGTTATTGTTGTGAAGACACTAGCTCCAAACACAATAGTATGCTGAGGCACACAGCATTAGGACTTCAATACAGGAATGTGGACAGAATGCAGCCCACAAACACCAGTCATGACAGAGCTGCATTTAGAAACCTTAAGAACATACTTTCAAGTTATCAGAATATTACAAGTTAGCAGAATATAACTTCTTCTTTTTATGCTAACAGTTACGATTAAGGCATTAGGAAAAATAAAACCTCCAATATGTATTTTCCCAACAGTATTTTATTGCCTAATCCCCAATCCCTCATCCCGTGACAATATGGGCTGAGAATTTGGGGACTTGACACATCAGATCAAGCAGGATAAAGACCAAATGCCACAGAACTGATGAACAAGCCCAGAGTGAAGAGCAGAATGAGTTCAGCTTTTGAGCACACATACGGTTATTATTGGGAACTGGCAGCATTTGAAAACTCAGTGTTTCACTTAGTACCATTATCTATTCCATAAAGGGACTAAAACTGAATTTCTCTGAACACATTCTTCTGGAATTATCTCACTTAAATACATTGCTAGGTGTAGGATATTGGAAAAGTCAAATGAAATACCAAATCAGAATTAATCCTCAACTATCTTTATAAATACATTTAATAGGTCACATCATAAAATATAAGTAATTTAACAGCTGCATCAACCAAATAACTTACCCTGCTCTGGACCTTAAGTCGGACTAATCAAGCCTCCTTTGGGCCTGACTCCTTTTGCTTTGCAGAGGCATATACAGGGGAAAGGGATTTCATATTTCTCAGGTATTCCCTTGCAGCCTCAGATTCAGACATTCCAACTGCACTCTACTGTAGCTAGAGTTTTTTTGTCTTGTCCATAGTCAGGACAAATTTTTGTCACCCGCCAGTCCCACAGCCGCTCAGACCCAACCAAGTAAACACAAAGACTTATATTGTTTACAAACTATATGGCCGTGGCAGGCTTCTTGTTAACTATTCTTATAGCTTAAATTAATCCATTTCTATAAATCTATACCTTGTCACGTGGCTCGTGGCTTACCGGCATCTTTACATTCTGCTTCTCCTGGCGGCGGCTGGCAGTGAGATACTGTGCTATAGAGCAGCTGTTCTCAGCCTATGAAGTCATGACCCCTTTGGGGGTAGCATATTAGATATCATATGCATATCAGATATTTATATTATGATTCCTAACAGTAGCAAAATTATCATTATGAAGCAGCAATGAAATAATTTTATGGTGGGGGGGCATCACCACAAAACGAGGAACTGTGTTAAAGGGTTACAGCATTAGGAAGGTTGAGAATCACTGCTGTAGTGCCTTCCCCAAGAAGCATCAGTACACAGTGGTGCCTTTTCCTGACATAGGCTAGTCTTTCTCACCATCACCTGATGACCTGACCCACAGTGCCTCTGCTTGCCTGAACTGTCTCAGCACTGTAAAAATCTTCTTGATGTCTTATGCTGGCATCAGACACATTACCTGTGAAATCATACAAAACTGCCTCAACTCCCTACTCTTAACTCTATTGATATCTTCTAAAATTATTTGTTTTTGAGATATAATATAATTACATCATATTTCCCTTCCCTTTCTTCCTTAAAACCCTCCATATACCCCCACTCCTTGCTCTCTTTCAAATTTGCAGATATATATATATATATATATATATATATATATATCCCTTAGTACATAAATATAATATTCTCATTCTGTATAATGTTGCTTGTATGTATGTTTTTAAGGATGACCATTTTGTATTGGATAACCAACTGATGAGCTCTTCTCTGGGGAAGGCTTTCTCCCTTTTTCAGTATCTTTTATTTTCTGTAGTTCTCCTGAGGTTTTCCATGTCAGTATGTCTATTGTTAACTGTCCTTGTTCAGCTCTTGTTTAGACAGGAAATAGCCTGTTTTAATTGTTGTCTTATCCATGCTAGTGTGGGAATTTTGAGGACAAAAGACAATCTTGTTCATGGTTGCACTGTCCAAACCTAACACTATGCCTGTTCTCAATGAAATTTTGTTGAATGGATGAAAAAACGATATTGTTGTTCCAGAGATGATGTCAAAAGCTTAGTCCATAGAAGCTGTTTGTTAATGTATCATGACTAGAAATCCCAACTTGTAATATATTTTTGCAGGGTTTTTTTTTTTATGAGCACAAAGAACAACAGGGTTCATTGGTGTATAATCCATGCCTATATTCAATCCAGACATGAAACTAACGTAAGTTATTGATTCGATATATTTTTCTCCTTTTACAAGAAGAAAATATAAGGCTTAGAGAATTCTAGAAATTAACACAAAATGATAATAATAAGACAAGTGGACCAGGACATAGAACTTTATCTAACCATTTGGTAACATTCATTAAGCACTAACAAATATGCCTGGCACCAGGAATATAAGGACAAATAAGAAAAATGGGGTCTCAGTACTCTTGATATATGTATTCTCATAGCAGAAGACAGGTTAAAATGCTTTATAAAAATTCATACAGTGGCCGGGCGTTGGTGGCGCACGCCTTTAATCCCAGCACTTGGGAGGCAGAGCCAGGCGGATCTCTGTGAGTTCGAGGCCAGCCTGGGCTACCAAGTGAGCTCCAGGAAAGGCGCAAAGCTACACAGAGAAACCCTGTCTCGAAAAACCAAAAAAAAAAAAAAAAAAAATTCATACAGTGGCCAAGTAATGTCTCTGAGGAGGAAGAATTTGAGCTAAAGTTTAAAAAAATTTGAATTTTGTGAAGCTCTGAAGAAGCAATGAAAATAATAAAATGGGGAGAAAGTTGCAGCTTCGAAATAAAAAGTAGAGGTGCGAATGACTGAAGTGTAGGGAGCAAAGAGGATAATTGTGATGATAAATCAGAGCCTCAGGCAGGGCCACAGCTTGCAGGGCATAACTGGACAAAGGAAGGAGTATGCCGGTATCCTAGGTGTCATGAGAGCTCCAGCTGTTATTTCTGCTTCCAAGGCCATTTCTGCAAAGGAGGATACCTTTATTTCACTAAGTCTCCATTGTCGAACTGATATGTGAACCAGGGGAGAAAATGGAAGAACTAATAGAGCAAAGGAATCAATGATCCATTTCAGCTACTTATTCCAAAACAAAGTGGGGCCTTATGGTTATACATAAATATACTTCCATGAAAATTCATTTCACGAAGAAACTGGCTTGCTGGGACCTCATGAAGCCATCAAGTTATAGTTTCCAGAGTGGTGCTTTAGTGAAGATCTTTCTTTAGGAATGTATAGAGCCCATGCTTATTTACAAAGATTATCCACATAACACAACATCTGCTCCTGGCTTTGAGCATTGTCCCAGATAGATGACATGCAAAAGAGTGGTGCTAAGAAAATGCAGTGGTGTTGCCCAAAGCTTAACACTTCTACTTCATATTAACTTCAAGACAATGAGCTTAGATGACAGGTGTCTAAAGAAACCATCAGTAAACTTTCATCTGTCTTTTCTATTCTTGTATTTACAATATCACATCTTCTGGAAATATAGAAAACTTAAACAAGGATTAGGGGAAGCAGGGTAGAAGATTCTGAGACATCGTTAACACCCATACATTTGGGTTTTTAACTCTGCCTTGACTTGGCCACCTATCAAAGTCATTGACTTTAGAGTGCCATATCAAGGACCCTTGCTACCTTTACCAAAGTTCTTCCTCTATGTTTTCACCCAGCCTTGGTGCCATTAAAATAAAATTCTGTCTTCAAATCTAAGCTAAAACCCGGTCTTTGTGTCACATACTGACAAGTGGATCAGGAATGAATCATTTTGTCTTCAAAATTCAAAGAAACATCAAGTTTGGAAATAATCAATGATAATTTTTTTTTGCAAAAGGTTTCTGAAAAGTAAGGGAAATACTGTAGAAATATCTATGAGTTGAAAGATTAGTATTTTCTTGGAAACACCCCCATCTGAAGTCCCTTTCCTTTTTCTACTTCAAATAGCAAGGCTACAGCTGCCCCCACATTGGCTACCACTGGATGGTGAATTGGTCATGCTTCATGCCCCAATATGATGTATGAGTTATTCTGAACTGAGATTTGAACCATAACTTATTCATCTGGACCACAGAGTATAAAGTGAGAACAAAGCTTGTCTTTTGATGCTTTGGAGAGAAAACGGTCTCTTTACAAACAGAGGTTTCAAGGATGGATCATTTAAAAAGTCTTTCAAAGTGACACTACCACAAAGTTGATTTTTGAGTTCTCCTTCAACTCAAATCACTAATGACTCTCTAGCCTTTAAGGGATGTTTGTTTTCCAGAGCATGACATTTTGTAATACACTAAGGTCTTTTGGTGACAGTAAATTTGAGACAAAAGTGGGGAACTATAATTTACTCTGTCTAGTGATGAGAAAACATCAGTCATTTCTCTTAGCCATTGCTTAGGGTTAGAGCAACCCTGTCTAAATTGAACACTCTATACTTGGTGTAAGTTTCCTCCATTCAAAAAACATTTTTATTAATCCTTTAAGAATCTCATACAATGTTCTTTGATCATTTGCATCCCTAGTTCCTCTTAATTCCTCTCAGATATACTTTCACTCCCCTACCTCCAAATTTTATTTCTTAAAAGAAAACAAAATATCAACTATAATTTATGTTGCCCATATATGCCTAGGTTTCTTCCTATTATGCTGAAAAGGCTTTAAGAATTCTTAGGGTTCTTCCTATTTGTTCCACCTGCAATGGGAATTAGAAAAAGCTTGCCATGGTTGCATACAGCATCAGTAGGAAAAACAAATTTCGGGTTTCATCAGAATTCACTAACACATCAACAATTCTTTCTGTCATCAACTCTTCCTAATAAACATAGTCAAGTTCATCTTTCGTGTTTATATTCACTCCATTGGAAACTCAAAATTAAGGAGGATTTCTACTAGGGCTTATTGCCACCAATGATTTCCAAATGGTTCATTCAGTGGGATAAAACTCAAAGCTTAGCTGGAGAGCTCTATTGTCCTTGTTCTTTTCAGTTACCCTATTAGAGATCTCTGCTGGTTTTTTTCTGGCATCCCAATCAATTATATGACATAACAGAACTATTTGCCAACAAAGCCCAGCCAAGCCAGCATCTTCAGGAAAGCAACTTCCTACAGATGTGATGCTTGCTAGAATTCTTGGCCCTGGAGCTTCAAGTTCAGAATTACCTGGTGAGCTGTGACAAATATAGAATCTAAGTCCACATCTTAGCAGGGTGAGATTCCTTATGTGTTACAGAGTAATGAAACCAAGCAGGGCATGAGAGAAGAGCTTTGGAGAACAACAAAGGTTCATTTTGCAGAAATAGTTCCTGGCATGTCTCCATCCCTACTGAGGACAGAACAAGAGTGAGATGCATGCTGTGACTGTAAGGATCAAGACTTCCAGAAAAGCAATTTTCAAAACATCACAGTGTCCCAGACATCTTTTCAGCTCACATCCTCATTGGCCTGAATTCACTCCAATCTCTAGCAAAACTGGGTCTGTAGAAAACTATGTTTCACTGTCCCGATTTTATTGTCAATTTTCATCCTTCTCTTTACATAGGAAAAACCCAAACCAAGTGGGTTTTTCTTAACATAGACTATTAGTTTTAAAGCTAAGTCTCAAATTCTGACTTGGGTATTTATTGCCTAGGACCATGGGCAAATTACTCAACTTCAGACCCCTGTTAAGAAAATAATAATGTGTAAAGTAAAAAAAAAGCATTATTGTCAGCATGCTTATAAATATTGACTTGATATTATTGTTACCACCACTCTTTATTTTAACTGTGTATAGGGCACGGGAAAGATCTGGCTTACTTCCTTGGTGATAGGATCAAAGTCAAAGTTTGGATCCCTTGGAAGCACTCTATATACAGGCTAACTCTGCATCTCCTGAATTTGAGAGTCATTCAGCAGTGTCCATCTGTGTAAATGGACACCAGAAACCATGAAGGAACCCTTAAATTTGTCTCCAGCATCAATTCCCCACAACATAATGACTACCAAGTAACCTGGCACCTGTGTACCATAATAAAATTCATAATAGAGTGCTCCCAACATGCCGTGGTGCCAAATTCCTGTTCTGGCTTCCCAACAAATATAAAACCCATTGGTTTTGCCTACTCAATTTTCCTCTACAATTATACATTGCTGCTTTTGACTTTCCAAAGCATGCTGACATTTGCCAACTCAGATGTATCATGTTCTTAGTATCTATGTGACACAGATTTTTAAAAAAAGATGTCATGCGCAAATTATGATTCACAGATATTCCCCATGACCAGAACATTTACCACTGAGATAATACCCAGATTTCACATGTAGTAGGTGCAGAGAACCCAAACCATGGAAAATGCAAGATGTGGCTTAGCTTAGTAATGTTATCAGTATTAATTTGAGTTTAGTGAATATTTAATACTCATGGAAGAGTAGATTCTGTTATATTTGTCAGGATTCCTTATCAGACCACAAGGAACAATATTTTACTTTCATGTCCAAATATGCAAGTGGAACCTTACAGAAACTTTTCAAATTATGTTTTAGCTAATTCTTCTACTAATTTTCCTATAAAACACTGTTTTTATTAAATGGGTTGGATGGTGCCCAAGATATTCCCAGGCCATGATTTTGTCAAAGTTTTATTTACTTACATTTATTATTATTAATTTTTAGCATAATATGTGAGAATGTTATAAATTAAAGATAGGATCCTATTTTCTACCCTTCCAAAGGCAAATCTTTTGTTGGGGCCAGGTTAAGGAGACACGGAATGCTATATTCTAATCTTCATGCTTATATATAGTAGAGTAGTAAGTAAACCCTAATTTTGTTAGAGGATGATTCCAAGATGACTCAATTACTCTTTCTTTCTCAAGGTGATTTGTGTTTCCTGCTTGCCAGAAAGCCCTGCCCAGGGGAAGGCAAGGGGAAGGAAGCTGGGAAACTATGTATACATGTCCAGATAGATGGAATAATGGAACCCCTCAAGATGTTCAGGAACTAATTTTTAGAATCTGAGCATATTTTATCTTATATGATGCATTATTTTTCCATGGCCATAAATTCAAATTTGGTGCCTCTGTAAAACTGTTCATTTTGAGGACTCCTGATGATTTCCCTCTTCAAAGCCTCTCTTCCCCTGTGTGGTTTCTGGTAATCCTCATCCTTCCTTGACTAGTGGAGGCATCATATCACACTCTTCTTCTGTGTCATAGGCACCTATGTGTGTTCACATGGTATTCTCTTCTTTGGATATCTGTGGCCAAATCTCACTTGTTTGATTAGGATACATGCCACTGGAATAAGGCTTCATTTAAATTTGACTGCATCTACATAGCCTTCCTCATAAGATCGTATTTACCACAGGATGGGACACCAGCCTACTGTGACAGATACGGTTTAATCTGTAACACACAGCATAAAGGACTTCTCAAATGTCATTAATTTAAGATGCTGAGTAGCTTCCAACCTAGATTATCCAGGTGTGCCACTATGCACAATGGCCTTTTTAAGCTTAGGAACAGGAGGAACATATATAATCAGTATGGCAGAGACTTGAAGGATGAATTATGAGTTAATGAACTCTAAGAGCCCTAAAAGCTAGAGAAGTTAGGGAAGACCTTGCTTCCTGGAACTTTCAGAAAGAATTAGCACTACTGATAGTAATAGCTTTACCTCCTTAAGAATTGAACCTGAAATGGTCTGATTCCTAGGTTTATAATCTGTCTTATCATTAAGCCATTATCTCCTGTTACCCATTTGTTGTTAGTTAAATGGCCTCTCTGGACACAAAGCAGAAAGTCAGGTCTGCCTGTGCCATAAAATTCACACTTCCATTCTTCATGTCTTCATATAAGAAAAACAGTCATTATTCACCTGCCCCCAAAGGGGAAGTGGTAAAAGAGAGGCCACAGAATCATCTTTCTGGGGTAGATGCTTTTGTGAAATAATCAGTGGGCTCATAAACACTATTCTTAAGCCAATGAGCAGTTAGCATTGCCAGTAGTCACTTGGCATAAAGTAAATAACAACATTGAATATCACATGTGCCAAAGGATCCTGGCTAATGTGCCAACTTGACCCACTCTTCCAAAAATTGAAGATGACGGAATCCATCATCTTTTGCTTCCTTCCTTTGGACTTTTCCTGTGTGTCTGGAAGATTGTCCATATTAAGCTTTGTGATAGCAACACCCTTATGTTACATATTGGCTGTATCAGTTTAAATAATTTACTTCACTTCCCCAAGATTTTTCCAACATTTTTGATATTCACATTGAACTTGGAATGACAATGGTTTTGTCTAATGAAAGTATTGAAGACTTTTGATTCTTAGAAAGATATTCTATACAGGAACTGTCATGTTTTTAAATTCTTTATTTATTTCAAAGAGAAAAATAACACCTTTACATACTTATGGGGTACAATTTTGATGATTCAATCATGTATACATGTAGAATAGTCAAATCAGGCTAATGAGCATGTTCATCATCCCACCTCACATGTATTTCATTTTGTTGTGGTGGGAACACAGAAGGGAGTGGGTTAAGGTATTTCAAATCCTATAAAGTAAAAACAAAACTTCAAAGCCTGCAAACAATTAAAATGATCCTCAGCAATCCTATTTCAAAAAGGAAGGAAAGAAGGGGGATACAGACTCAGAAGAACAAAATCAGAGGGAATTAATCTATATAAGAGATGATTTAAAAGAAATGCTAAAGGAAACTCAGGACACTACAAATACCAGAAGCTATCAAGTCAGCAAATGAATGGACTGAATAGAAAGATGAATAGTGCCACAGCCTTGCACAGTTAAGGAAACTCAGGACACTACAAGTACCAGAAGCTATCAAGTCAGCAAATGAATGGACTGAATAGAAAGATGAATAGTGCCACAGCCTTGCACAGTTCTGGGGACTGACCTAACTGTGGTAGAGAGAGAATGAAGAAAGGGTAGGCACACATATAGAAGAGCTGGCATCAGGTAGACTTGGCTCTGTAATGGAAAAGCCATAGCAACCTGGAAGCCCAAAGTGTTTATTATATATAGTTGAACAGGGATGCAGGGCTATTGCATGTGGCTGAACAAGGAGGCTAATTATTACATACAGATATCTAATCAAGGAGGCTGGTTATTATACACAACTGAACAAAGAGGCATAGCTAACTAATCTTTGTAGGAAAGCGGTCTCCAGCTGGAAATATCCGAGGATGAAGTCTAAAGTGGGCATTTTCTGTGCACACTGCCAACATGTATACTTGGACAAGAGGAAGTCTTTGCCATCTCCGAGCCTCACCCTTGGAAGGCTCCTTCATTCACTGGAACTAAGGCACTGAGGTGTTAACTTGGCCACACCCATGTCAAGAACACACTTTCCCTCATGACTTCTTTCATTCCCTACAGATGGATAGGTGGCTGGCTGGCTGGCTGACTTAGTAGGTAGGAGAATTAATGGGGTCAATAAGTAGGTAGGTAGGTAGGTGGATGGAGGTGTCCCAAAGGCTTTTCCACTTTTAAATGCATGGAACTTTTCACAGCTCCGGTTACTAGAATTAATCCTTTGCCAAGAGTTGTCCTGGAATTTTTTACATCAGTGGCTGGTCGTGTGTCATATTCTGTCCTGTCCCCTCACCTTTGAACTCTGTTCTTATGTCTCCTCTTCAGAAAAATCTATTCTGATTGCTTGACTTAAAGTTGTAACATAATTGCTATTGTGAGCTTCTTTATTGTTCAATGCTAGGATCAAACTCAGGATACTGTCCATGGCAGACAAGCACAGTGTAATTACAGTCTTAGTTGTTTTCTTCTTATGAATGTATATTTTCTTGGTGCTTGTTTCTTTCTTTTTTGTTTGTTTGTTTGCCTACCTTTCTAAAATTATACCCAGCCACACAAGGAACAACCTTATCTGTCAGGAGCCAAGGGTATCAATGATGCAGTATGACTACTACACCTCCTCACACATGGGACACTCAGTATCCTCTGAGTATCTACTGGGGTTCATGTCCTATACCTCTATTCTTCAAATAACATGACAAATAATAAAATTTCACAAATTCTGATGTGCTGCCCGGGAGTTTAAGTAGTGAGAGGAATCTTGAGGCTCTGCCCTCAGCAAGAGGCTCTGACAGTTTGGTTCATACTGTCCAGCCTTCTGCCATCTCAGGCTCTGGATCCCTTTCTTGTCATAAGCCAGCAGGGATATCATACCTGTCCAATTCATGTATGCATGTGAGTGTCTTTGAAGAAAATCTTCCAAATGCTCTCTCCTTCACTGCAAAGCTGTACCTCTCCTGGCAGGCATCTTGCCCTCAAGAACTCTATCCTGACTGAGTCAACCCAAACCATTCCTCAACCTTTCCCAGAAGAGAACTCATGTGGTTACAAGTAATGGATTAATTTGTATTGTGCGCAGAAAACAATGTATTTTGAAAATAAAATTACTAAGTAAAGACACTGAGAACAGTGCTGTGTCTATATTACACTCAAGACCATGAGAATGGGGAAAAACGAGTCAGAAAAACTGACACAATTGAAGATTTTAATACTAACTAATGGATTCTCGAAATATGAGGTTGTAGCATCATAAAATTTCTACCTTTTTTCTCTATCCGAGTAGATGGACATTAAATTCTTTCTCATGTGGAAGCTTAGTAAACATTGAACTGAAGTTCTGCCTTTCCCCCAGAAGGAGGTTGGAAGATGAGAGAATGAGATGAGCATCATTTTGTTACATTCTGTAAGATGTTCATTTATGGATGAAACTCTATTTGTTCTACAGATTTACCAAACATGCTAGTGAAGTCTACCACGAATGTGTTTAGGAGACTGTACTAATATCAATGAGATGTATTTTAAAATTGCAATAAGATTGCTAAAATGAAGATTCTTGTCTGTTTTCATTATCTATTTAAATGGTTGCACTTCAAAAATACATTCATAATTGACAGAGATGCTGGAAATAAATAAATCATCATGGAAAAGTAATGCTATTAGGAAATGAAGAGCAAGAAGAAATTTCCAAAGCCAGAGAAGGCTCATTACAGTCTTTTTCTTTCTTTCTAATTTTTTTAAAGAGATAAATGTGGTTCTGCACTAAGAGACTGATAAAAAAAACTGGAACAAAAGAAAGTCAACATTAAGGGTGGAGTGTTTTTTATTTGGAGAATGAAGGGAGATAGAAATGACCTAGATAACTTGGGAGTAAACCATTATTTCATGTGGATTTCTTTCATGTTAGATAACCTGGATAAAACAATACATCTAGGTCGTGAGTGTCCCAAAGGCTCAGTGTGCAGCTCTCATATCATGTTATCTATAGATTTTTCCCAGCATCAAGAATCATGCTTCATGCACAGTCCTCCTATCACCAGTTGTTTCCAGAGAGCACCGGTCAACACTCTGCTCCTCTAATTACTAAAGATTCTTCCACTTTCCTCTGGCCCTTGTAGATCAGCTCAGAAGATGGTGAACATAAGAGCCAATGGGGAATCTATTTTTTTTCTCTATTGGAATAAAGGTATTAAAAGGTATGAGATGTAAATGCATGGGATTACTGAAAGAAAACAACAAAAATACTATTATTTACATCTGCAGAAATAACATAAATCTTGAGGAAATAAAAATATCCCAAAAAAGAATTACAAATGCATATCTAATATAGGAAAGTCTGTGCTAGTCTCCTGGAATGAATTTAAATAAATATGGCTCTGTGTTGTGAGTGTGTGTGTATGTGCGTGTATGTTTGTATGATATTAAAAAAAGTATTTATAACAGGAGTTTATTTGTATAAAACTATTCTCAGCCTTTTTACAGAAGGCAGCATTTTCACATCCAACCAAGCTTCAAAGCTTGTGAATAATTTTTTAAAAACAACTCGAGGCTATAAAACAACTAATATTTCTCAAGTTCATGCTGGAAGACTTAATGGGGAGTTAGCAACTAAGGAAAACTCTCACTTTCTCTTAACAATCTTTTTTGTGCTATAAATATGTAAATTAGCATGTTCTCATAATCATGTTGGCCTAAAATACACTTGACTGGCTATAAACATAAGAGACTGAAGAAAACAAGATTTGATAAGACAAAATAGTAAAGTGTATATAATAATTACTACTTCAACCATTTCTTCTCATTGCTACCTGAGATGTCACTAGTATCCCACCAGTAAGCATAAAGACTGGTAAAGAAGACATCAAAGCATATTCTTAAAAAATAAATTAGCAGAATATCCGGTCACTATTGAGAAATCCAAAGCTAAGTTAAATATCATCAACACTTTCATAAGGGTATTTCCATTTCAAATAATACAAAAAATTTACCATTTCTTCCCTTAAGTCTGTGTATTAAATATACAAAATAAACTTAAAAATGTATTGCTCTGACAACTTCAATGTCTGAAATATGTGTGTGTGTTCTCATGTGGGTACACATGCACAAGCACATGCTTTAATGCATGTGTCAGTGTTGACATGGGAATATTGATTATCAGGAAGCCTAGTTTGAGCCTGTTTGAAAAAGAGCAGTGCTTGGATCTGTTTTGTTTTTGTTTTGTTTTGTTATTCTTTGAGACAAGGTTTTTCTGTGTAACAGTCCTGGCTATCCTGGAACTCTCTATGTAGACCAGGATGGCCTTGAACTCACAGAGATCCACCTGCCTCTGCCTCCCAAGTGCTGGGATTAAAGGTATGCATCACCACCAGCCAGTTGGTGCTTGGAATTTTTATTTGCTGTGCTCTAGCTTAAGTGATCAGAAGGCTTCACATGGACCTAAGAAGTAACTGAAGTGCCACACACTTTGGACAATCATGTCAAGCTCTAGTGTTCATCTCCTAAGATTTAACCTCTGACTTCCAGTTATCTTCAAAGGAAATGATCAATGAAGTTTTAATGTCGTCCATCAATAGTTGCCCCAAGCTCCAAACCAAGAGCCAGGTAATCAGCTGAGGCTTGTTTAACTATCTAAACACAAATGTCCCTGCATGCATGTTATGTTTGTTTTTTTTTAACTTGTGACATTAAGTAATAAATATTAGACATCAAAATGAGGCAGTAGACCAATATCATGTGTTTTCAAACTTTGTGACTGGCTCCATGAGACTTCATTAGATCAGCATGAATGAGATGTGAAAGTCAGAAAAGTGAGGAGAGAATCTGTACAGGGATTTCTTGGATAAAGCCATGACCATGTGGCTACTTCCTTACCTTAATTCAGGAGTACCTATGGTACTTAAAAAAGAAAGAAAAAAAAAGAAAAACACTGCCTAAGAGAGATACATATATCCCTGGAGTTTTGGAGACAAAGGAGACTGAGGTCTGACTTCTCATTTTTCTCCTTTTTCACTCCATTTGTGCACCCCCATCCCTCTACTACTTGCTCTCCACATTCCTGAACTATAGAGGATAGTTAGCATGCTTTTTCTGCAAGAAGTCATATAGTGAATAGTTTAAGTATTTCAGTTCATACAGTTTTCTGCCCATCAACATTTAAAATCCACCACATATCAGATATAATCTTATGTACTTGGCTATACTTCAGTGAAACTTAGCTCATAAAAACAGGCGGCAGAATAGAGCTGGTCTGTGAAGTATTAATTGTCAATACTTGAGATGCTAAGGGAAGAGATGACAGACAGATACCTTTGGAAGCAGAACCCTAACAGTGGCTGCTTCATTGATGTTTGACTACAGCTGTTAGGCAAATATGTTTGATGATTTCCCATGGTCCAGATTAGTGTCATGTTGGGAAGAAAGAGTCAGCTGGAATTGCTTGAATTCTGCCCAAGAGGGCTTTCTGGGAGAAGGGTGGAACTCAAGCAGAGAGATTGTCAAGCAGGGGATTCACAAAACAAAAGGTTGTAGGATTGTGAGTGTTGGATAGAGAGGGTGTGGGGAAGGAGGCATAAGAAAGGTCACCTTTGGCTCTGCCTTCAGCTGATGCTGAAGTCTTAACAATCCTGTGAGATCTGTTTGCCCTTAAAGTGTCCACAGGACATCAATGACACGGGATGGCTCAATGAAAGCATCTGAAAATGCTTCAAACAACATAAGAAGATGCCCTTTAATCAATACATTTTAAAGAAAATATTTTTGACAACTTCGTGTTTTTATTGTATTACACAAATTATTTATTTAATATATCAGTCACAGAAATGTTGCCTCTTCATTACATACATAAAGAAATAGAGTCTAGGCCAGATGGTGGTGGTGCACACCTTAAATCCTAGTATTTGGAAGGCAGAGACAGGAGGATTTCTGTGAGTTCAAGGCCAGCCTGGATGACAGAGTGAGTTCCAGGAAAGGCATAGAGAAAACCTGTCTTGAAAAACCAAAAAAAAAGAAAAAAAGAAAAAAAGAAAAAAGGAAAAGAAACAAAGAAAAAAAAAAGGAGTCTAAAATAAGTGTCTGGTCACCAAACAATATTCCTATGATGCTACCCATTCTGTAATTTCTGCTTTATTCCTATGGTGGTTCTCTAACTTTAGCTGCCAGGCTCATCTAAGGATTTCTTAAAACAGGTTGCTGGGCTAACCCCTAGAGTTCTGATTCAGTAAAAATGAAGTGGGGCCTGAGTGTGAGGTTCTCATGTAGTCTCAGGTGACATTGGCAAGTCTCACCATACTGCTAGAGCCACTACTTCAAGCTACGCCTGGCTTCCAGCTGTGCCTCGTCATCCCAACAAAATTAAGACTGTCTGGTGTTAACTGGCTATACATCAACACCATGGAGTTGTCCACGTGGTTTATTCATCAGTTTCATTTCAGAGGACAATTAATGCTGGCCCTATGTATCCCTTCTTGTACAATGAACTTTTTTTTTTCTTGAATACACTAGACTTGCCAGTCTTGCTATTGCTCACATACTACATGAAGACAGTTACCTGCCAATACCAAATATTTCATGTAGTGCCACCATCAATCCAATGCAAAAAGGGATATTGAAGGGAGTTTGCTGACATATTGTCTGACATTGTCATGATCCATGAGTGGCAGAAAATAGACACCCCGTGAGTGGGCAGATTTCCATCTGGCAAGAAGATGGCTGTAATGAGCACCAGTGTAAAATGACAGATAGTAATAGAAACTAGAAAGTCTATGGGAAAATTAGCTTTCCTCAACTCACATCTGCATGACAGGATGAACTGCCAATCATGGTCTCTAGAGAAGAAGGCTTATCTGGGTTCCCAGCCACGTGCAATGCCATGTTAGCCTAAGTTTAAAAAAAAAAGAAAAAAGCAGAAGAAAAAACAGCATGGAAAAAATAGAACCAGTCTGTTAGAGAGCTTTAAACAAATGTGGAACTGAGAAACAAGCTGTCACAAATTGGCACAGAGAATGCAGAAAATCAATGTGAAATGAAAGCTGCCTCTCCCGACAAAATAAAGCAGGCAATTAACTCTTCCCATTCTTGCCATAGCTCACATGCCATTTAAACCTTGGAACTCAGGTTGCCAGGGAATGGGCCAATACTTTAAATACACAGCCTGCTCTCCCATAACTTGCATAAGTGGGTGAGAAATAGGCAAGCAGCTGGCAGGGGAGAACTAATTTGGCTCTCTTAAAATAGATATTTTTATGTATGTGTATATAAACATATACACATAGATGCATGTACATTTTATATGTAATGTACAGTTCATATATACATAATTACATGCATATGAATATTGACAATGTATATAATTGAGGTTTTACTTAAATAAGAATGGCATGGAAATAAAAAAAGCACCTCTCATGTCTCAATAATATTTATATAGTGAAAAATACAAATTCACCATCAAAGAAAACAGAACATAGCAATGTAAACTTCCCACATACTTAAGTTTTTCGCTTTTTTCAGTTCTGCCTGTGCTCCGAATGATAGACATGCAGCAAATTCAGGGGGAAAATCTGAAACCATGACAAGAGTTCTGAGTCATGAACTGTCCTTATGAAAAGACTAGGCTATGGATTTGAGTCACCCATTCATTGATGCCAGCAAAACAGTGGTCCTGATCAAGGTATAAAATGAAGGCCTTAACAATAACCTCCAATGCTAACAACTAAATTGAGAGGTGTCAGCTGCTGTAAAGTCATTATAAATGCTGAAAAGATAGAGGACCGTTGTATTAATAGCACAAAATTGTTTGAAATTAAAAAAAAAAAAAACTCTTGAGAGTGAATTAGTATGCTAACATGCGAATACAAAAATAGTCCAGACAACTTCCTCTGCAGTGACAGAGAACCTCAAAATGTCAGTGGCACAGTGGATATGCACCAGGGTCCTCTGATCGTCATAACTACTCAACAGCTCACACCAAAGGAGGCTCCGCTCAAACGTGTTTCCAAACACAGAAAAGCAGAAGATAGAGATTACAGCAAATAAAACGTTTGCTTTTAAACTTCCTCTCCAGGAAAGACACACGTCACTTCTCAGTGTCACTGACCAGAGTAAACTAAATAAAATATTGAAAATCTTCTGGATACCCTTAAAATGAGATGAATAATGAACTCGTACTGTGCACCGGGAGTTGTAATAAGAGGAAGAAGGGGAAGCATGGAGGAAGACTGCCTATGATGGCCACTATCACCCGCATCCATTGCCTGGACCACTGCATCAGTGTGCCTACTAGCGTGCCTGTCCCTACAGATGGCTGCCAGTCTGTTCACACAAAGCTCATGGAGTGAGAACACACATACATACCCACACCTTACTCGAGTAGTCCTATAGGTGTCCTGCTTCCATATGTTTCAGTGTGATCACATGATCACAGCTTTCATGTCAGCTTACTACCAGTCCTACCCACCACTATGACAGCATCCTTCTGTCCACTCCTGAACCCACTCAGAGCACTCCTGTCCCTCCCTTCCTTCAGTCAAGCATTAGTGCTTGTATTTCTTTCACTCCTTGAACTTCTCTGTCAATACCCCCCTCTATTCCTGCCCTGCCTCCACTGAAACTCCCTCGAAGCTCTCTTGCACAACATTTTGCTCCTTCCCTGGAATTGTCATCCTTTTAATTAAACTTTATAATTTCATAATTATTCATGAGCTGGTTTAGTATCTTTCTCCCGTTATAACTTCACCGAGGGAAGGAACAATGTTGATTTTCCCACCATCGATACACAGTATATAGCGACCTTCCTTAGGCTAGTCCCACACATCCACATGGATGAGTAAATTTAGCATAATTTTACTGTTAGTGTCTGGTAGGGATCAACAAATCAGTGAAAATGTGCATGGCAGAAAGTCACTAATCAGGGATTTACAGTGCACATCCAAATGTTAGATTTAAACATACTTCTATGTCATTTTTTTCTACTTCATGATTTCTAAAAAGATTTTATACTCATTATCAGCAAATAGCCCTCCAAATCTGCAATGAGCAGGTCAGGTTACCATCCTACAATGAGCAAGTGGAAGTGAAGAAGAATGAGGAGACTCACTCAATAGCATCCTGCTGTCTGGAAGCAATGCCAGAAGGTGAACTGGAAACTTCTGACTGTCCATGTGCTTCTCTCGTCTCACGCCTCCTGTCTCTCAATTTAAGAAGGTCGGCCTTAGAAGTATTCATGTGGGGGCAGTGCTAATGAAAGGGAAATTATTAATACAACACCTGGGCCAGATTCTGCATAGATATGCCAAGTGTGACCTTCAGTCTTGAATTCATTTCAGAAACTCTGCCCAAAGGAATTGATGTGGTAAAAGAAAAACTTCATCAAGTGCTTGGCTTCATAAATATGTCCTTCCCAGTATCTCTGAGAACCTTGAACTCTCCAGCATCACTGTATGGGAAAGCATGTTTCTCAGTAGCCCTTATGAAATGCCTGTGGTGCTCAGTGGGGATTATATTAACAAATTAAGCTCCATCACATCTCATCGTTGAGAAACGTGTTTTGAGTGCTTTTGAAGGACAGAGTGTTGCATAAGATGCTGGGGTAGTGCAGGGCAAATGCAGGAGCTTTGTTACTATGGTGGCTGCAATAAAGGAACCCTGGATATGCTCTCAGGAGACAGGAGGAGAAGGAAATGATCAATAACTAGGGAATCCAAAGGAAAACCACAGAAGCAGGGCAGAAGGTAAAAAGATGCTGAAGACAGAGAAACTGTGTAAACACAACTGTGTCCTAGGTGATTAAACAACTTCATCTCAGTGAAACAAAAAAAACCCATAGCCTGCAGCATGCTTCCTACGACTGAGCTCTGAACAGTCCAGTCCTGCTTATGAATTTTAGTCACTTTATTTTACTCACATGAATTTCAGTATGAAGGAGCTGTGCCCTGAAAGCCAAAACCCTCACACTCCCAATAGCTGTGGATATATGAACTCAACTTTCTTCCTCTTCCCTGGATTCCAACTCCTACCCAGCTTCTCTTTTGCTTTGAAAATATCACTATTTCCAGTTCCTGCCACAAGGGGGCCCCACTGTACATCGCTCCTTGTTCTCATAGAGGAGTCTAAAGTCAGTATCAGGTGGAATAGAACTAGAAACAGGGAAATGCACTTGGCCTGGCAGGCAGCCACCTCACTCGTAGAGAAGGATAATATCACAGAGTGAGACCGGATTGAATTCCCTTCACATTCTTCTAAGAGAACTGCATGTGATATTAAGTGTGTAGCCGCTAGCTTCAGAGATAACTGATAGGACACATTAGTCTTGAAAACAGAATCTTTAAAATAAGAGATTAGATAATGAATATCTCCAAGGGGGTGCAACAGGCACAGTGACTATTCAGAGAATCTCTGTCCACTGAAATCCCAGCAATTGTGTGTATGCACGTGAATGCCATGACACACATGTGACCAGAGGACAGCTTGCAGTACTTGGTTTTTTCCTTCCACTGTGCACTTCCAATTTGAGAGACTGACTTAGCAAGTGCTTTCACCCACCTTGCCATCTCACTCAGTCCCATCCATGTTCCTTGTGGTTCTTTTAATTCTTCATTGCATGATGCTTTCTGTCTTCTGCAATCATTTACTTCTAACGCTGTGCTCAGAACAGATGCCCTTCTACCCTAGGATCCATTTCATCGGCTATTACAATACACAGCCTCAGAGAGGACTCACTGATGGAAGGGGGTAGTGCTCCTCTGAGATACCACCTTCCTGTATGCCCTGAAAGGCTTTCCATGACCACCCTCTGTAGAATCCCTCATAATCCATCTCTCCTTACTCTATTCTTATACTTTTCTCTATGACATCTACTACCTCACATAGGCTTTTTCTCTTTCTCACACATTCAAGTATACTTAATTCATTTTATCACAATTCATGAAGAGGATGTTATTTGTCACTGGTACAGTCTCTGTCTTGAATACAATATCTCAAGTGTTTTTGATGTTCAATAATTATTATCTAATGAATCAGTATACACCCCTATTGCCAACTTTCAATATGGCTGAGAGAAACCAAAAATGTTAAGTAGGCCACAGCATACTATATAAAATCCCAAATCCCAAATGCTAAAAATGATTCCTTCCATTTGTAGTGAGATAAGACTACATAGATTACTCATTTAGGGTTAATGTTAACATTTTTTTCCTGCACTGATTGTATAGATACCCTGAGCGATCTAATGTTCAAATAATACTAAACCAAGGATAAAATCCTAAATGGGCATTAAATCTAGGACCATATTCAAAGCAAACCAATAAAGGCAGTATTGAGAGCTATTGGTAGCAAAAGACCATGAGAGTATACAGCAGGTGACAACTAGTGCTCAGAAGGTGAACCTATCAGAATCAAGGGTTCTGTTGGAGGAAACCATCACACAAGGCATTATGGAATTACTGCTTTTTGAATGAATTGGCTGTTTCTTGTTGTAAACTTCTTGTGCAATAACAGCTATGATATTCCCCCGTTTACCATGCATTTCCATGTAATGTGTACATGCAATCTCATGATTACACCTCAATCTTATGAGCACACATAATTGTGGACAGTCAAGAAGATGGTTTCTCACATAACTATACAATTTTTATGAATAGAAACCTACTAAAATAAGCTTCATAACGAGGTCTATTGTTACACATGAACTGTAAACACTTAGAGGTCTTTGTTGTCCATTCTTAGCCACTGACAAAGCAAAATTGGCCAAAGTGTTCTTGTGGAACTTTCACAAAGCAGAATTGCAGGTGCCTGGCCTTGTTGGGTCAAAACTCTTCAGAAGAATTATAGAGAACCAGAAGTGATAGTGCAGGTGTCTGGCCTTGGTATAGCTCAGTTCTTCAAGAGATCAATAGCACCTTTGTTGTCCTAAGCTTCCTCCACCAGCACCTCCTCACTCTGATTCAAATACCAATTAACACTTTGTATTTGTTTCTACACCAGTTTTTAATGCAAGATTTTAGGCTCAGTAGACTAATTATGTATAGGTCCTGAGATTCATGTGATTAACAGAAAAAGGCTGTTAACTGACTAACCATGTCTGGATATTATTAATCACATAAAATAGTACACATATTCTTTTCCTTTTCCTTAAATCTCTCATTGGTTTATTTTCTTCCCTTGTAACCCTTGTAGCTATCCCTTTAAGAGACCACATGAGAAAAGGAAGAAACAAAGTGCTAGAGAGGCCCACAGAAATCCACAAAGATACCGCCACAAAAGACTGCTGGCAAGGGTCGAGAGACAGCCGGGACTGACCTACTCTGGTGATGGGATGGCCAAACACCCTAATAGTTGTGCCACAAACCCCATCCAAGGACTGAGGAATCTGGATGCAGACATCCATGGCTAGGCCCCTGGTGGAGCGCTGGGAGTCTAATTAGTGAGAAAGAGGAGGGTTTATATGAGCGAGAATTGTTGAAACCAAGGTTGGATAAAGCACAGGGACAAATAACCAAATGAATGGAAACACATGAACTATGAACCAAAGGCTGAGGGGCCACCAGCTGGATCAGGCCCTCTGAATAGGTGAGACAGTCGATTGGCTTGATCTGTTTGGGAGGCATCTAGGCAGTGGTACCAGGTCCTGGGCTCATTGCATGAGTTAGCTGTTTGAAACCTGGGATTTATGCAGGGACGCTTGGCTCTATCTGGGAGGAGGGGACTGGACCTGCCTGGACTGAGTCTATCAGGTCGATCCCAGTCCTCAGGGGAGACCTTGATCTGGAGGAGGTGGGAATGGGGGGTGTGCTGGGGGGAAGGGGAGGGGGGCAGGAAGGGAGAGAACAAGGGAATCTGTGGCTATTATGTAGAACTGAATAGTATTGTAAAATAAATTTTAAAAATATGGGAAAAAAAAGAGACAGCCAGAACTTTTTACAACCTACAGCTATTGTCAGTCACCCATTAGCTGACCAAGTCTTTGCGAAGTTTTTCTCTTATCAGAATACTTGTATCTGAGAGTTTACTTTGTAGTTTTAATTAACTAATTGATAATGAATGGATATATATATGCTTGGGTGGAGAAATAAAGGAGAAAGAACTAAGATATAACAGCGAGAAAACAGCAGAAGAAGGGACAGAGAGGAGCTAAGTATGAGAACAGAAAAGAAGTTGTATAGATAGAATTGATTTAGAATAATAAAGTGAATGGACTAAGAGCTTGGTGTACATCCCTATGTTTAGATCCTCAGCTGGTTGTTAGAGTCTTCCATGGACCCTGGGAGAAAACATATAAGGGTTGGACCTCGTTTGTTTTTGATAAGGCAGAGCATAGATCAGCAGTTGAAGGGAGAACAATAATGCAAAAATGGTCTACTTTTTTTTTTATTTATTCTTTGTATCTTTCACATCACAATGCGACTGGGTCCTGTTCATTTCCTGTCCCTTGTGAATCTCCCCTCTGCCCTTGCAGCCCCACTCCCATGCCAAATACAATTTAAGAGAAGAAGAAAATTATATATCATCATGGAAGCTGTGATGTGATGTAGTAAGTCACACAATAAATCCTTTTGTCCATATATCTTACTTGCAAGTGTTCATTGCAGAGTCATTGGTCTGGTTCGAGGCCTCTGGTTTCTGCTACACTGTTAATACTGGGCCCTCAGTGGGGCTCCTCTTGGTTATCCTGTTGTTGCCCTGTATCATGGAGACCCTGGAGCTTTGGGTCTGCAGGACCAGTACCTTCATGTGCACCAGCAGATCACAGATGGGGTGGATAATCTCCTGTCATGTGGTGACATGGGAGGTGGAGAGATGCCCCACATCAATGCCTGAGGAAGGTGAGAGAGCTGTCCTTGAGATCAGAAGGGCAAGAGAGCTGCTCCTGCCCACCACCAGGTGCAACACGCGGGAAAGTGGTCTACTTCTTTGAAAAGGTTGCTCTAAAATTAAAATCTGGTTCATTTCTTCTGGTTAATAGTAAACAATATGATCCCCATGGCATTTAACCTTACAACTGAAAAAAGAAAAGAATTGAGAGACCACTGACTTTGGCTTTGCTTCTTCCCCATGGATATCTTCAGATAGATTACTAAACACTCCGCACAGAACTTCTGACCAGTTCAAGAGAGTGGAGTGAGAGTCCAATCAATCCCTAGCTTATGGGGTTGCTGCTAAAGTATCTGCTTTTGAAAGTTGGATCACAGTGTGCTGTCCACTGGTAACAACACTCTGGCTGGCCCATGTTTTAACTTGTAAAGAACTCCATTCTGAAAACAGCGCCTGTATTGTTGTTCATGGGATTGACAGAAATTGTCATGCCCATGACCTTCTTCATCCACAGCTCTCACTAGAGAACCTCATTCCTATACTGGAGCTTATAACCCACTCCAACAGTCACAGCTGAATTCCTATCCAAATAAACAATGATGGGCCTAATTATTTCTTTATGGTTTGTATGTATAAAGAAGAATCACTATATTCCATAAAACAGGATGTTTTTACCCCAAGTAGGTTTTCTTAGTATGTAGGATGGAATTCAGACATATCTAGGAAACCAGAACTTGAAGTACATTAGTAAATATGTGACCAATTACCTTCTTCCAATGAATCTATTTCTCCACCTACAAAGTGGAGACATCAAAAAGATCACCCTCTCAAAGCTGCTGATACTTGAAATTCTTTGGTCAAGGGTCCTTCAGGTATAAGCTATTTTCAGTCTGGTGTCTCTGGAGTTCTATTTTTATAGTAAGAATAAAATCTATTTCACTGTTGGGTACCCCAATAATTTTACAATGAATCTCTTGAGCACTGACTCTTTCAAACTCTTGTAGCATGAGTTCTCCTGATTAAGAATGCTTGATTTTTTATTTTTCTAAAATATGGTTTCAAAAGAATTCAGGCATATATCAACTTTTATTCCTCTATTTATCCACATGTGTTAACTGAATACTTAACTAAGAGAAGTATGGCATTGCATCCTGCTAAGAAATCCAAGAAATATAAAAAGATGCAGATATGTTTTCCATCACAGCAGACAAACATACCCAGTCATTTAGTACAAGTGTGTTAAGCATTACAATGGACTATATAGTCTAAAGTAAGGAAATGCAAAATGACAGAGAAAGTCAGAGGGAAACTATAAATGGGACCATAACACTATGTATAGCATTGACATCAGAGTGGCCAATAACCTCCTTAGAACAATAAGTAATACAGCAGTCTCCTCACGTGAACAGTCAATGTATTTTTACAATGACAAAAAAAAATCTCCCAAAATAGATTCTTCCTGCCACTGACTTCACTAAGGTATCTGAGATTCTCTGGGGTTGGGTATTATACAGCTGGGATACTGTAACGACAGAACTGAAATCTTGAGAGGTACCCACCTTAGCTACACAATTTACCATAGAGAGCCCTTTCCAATCAACCCAGAGAAAAAGTCAATAGCTTTTCAGCTCTGCAGCAGACAGGAGATTAAAAAGTATTTGCTTTGCTCTTAGCCAACTTTTCCTGTCTATCCAATAGATGTATACATTTCATCATGTTCTGTATATATACATTTCCAGGCATACAATTGCTCAGTGGCAGCAGGGTGGCACGGGGAACTCTGAAGAATAACATTTAAAATCCCTAACAGTGATCAACAGATAGCTCAGCCTCACTCTCCACCACCACTAATTCTGCCTGCTTTTATTAATGTGCACTAATTATACAAAGTAATTTTTTCATTATGATATTCCTCTAATACATATAATATATTTTGATTACATTTTCCCCTTTTCATGACATTTTTAACACCCCCCCCAGACACCAATATTTTTAAAATAAAAAGACAGTATGTAAGACTTCTACAAAAGAACCATGACACCCTTTAAGATAGAGGTTAGCCCTGAAGTTCTCTGAGTCCACACAAAAAGTAGTGATACTGGCTTCAGAGGAGCAGCTTTCGGCAGGTAACCTTCCACCTCCACCCATCACACACACTCACTCATGATTTGAGCAGGAGCAACAGGTTTTAGTCGAGGACCAATTTCATTCTCTTAAGATGGTGAGAAAAGTAACACATGAACTTGGGAACTTATGGTGGCTACATTTATATTTTGAGGAAAAAAATTCTATAGTGACAGAATGGCACGAAACAGATATCTAGGAAAAACATAGAAATTTAATATGGAAAAATGCTAATTACTCTGTTCCACCCATTGCTAGGAAAGGAGGAGTAACACTCTAAATAGAACAGGAAGTTGAACTCAGAAGTGAAAGCAAATGCAAGGGAAACAGAACCCAAAGCTTTCTGGTTTGACCCCATATATATACACTACTGGAGGATATTTAAAACTGAGTATGAAAAAGAAATATCAAATTATATATATATATATATATATATATATATATATATATATATATATATATTCCAGATCCTGATTGTGTGTCTATTACCAGTAATTTGCAGCCATTAGGCAATAATTCTATCACTAAAGTCATCAGTACCTACAAATAGATGTAAGCATTTTTCTGAATTTGAAAGGCTATAACCTCAATCAGGAGTTCCCTTCAGTACCAGCTATAATCAAGGCACATAGTTTTAAGCTTGTACATTATTATCTGACAGTGAACCATGAAGGAAATCACAGTGTATGAGATTGCTGATTATTGTTCCTAGTTTCAGACACTATCCAAAATACAAAACTGTATGCAACACTCCCCTGAATGTTAGAGTTCCAAAAGTGAGTAGGAAAAAGAATGCACTTTTTCTGTGCAGCCAAAGCAGTAACACAGAATATATGTATATATATTTGCTTCATGAAAGGCCATCCTCTTACACTACTGACTCTCTACTTGTCACATTCAGCATACTCGGTTATCGACATATCTATCCATTAACTCTAAGAAGTAACCTAGTAACCATAATTAGAAACAACGATGAACCAGAAGTAAGATCCTAAATATAGGGCTCAGTCATTACAAGAGTCCCCTGAACTGGTAGCCTTTAGTCTCCACACTAGATAAATAGCATGGAAATGTTAACAATGTCCTCAAAAATCATTGAAAATACTTAAAAATGCATCCCAAGTCAGAAGAGTAAAAATCTGTTTGATATATGTAGACAGAAGTTTCTTGGTCCCTCCTGGCCCCATGGTCCAGGCCCACCCACAGTCCCGCTGCCACTTATAAAATAATTACAAACTGTTTGGCCTATGGCTCAGGCTTCTTATTTGCTAGCTCTTACATCTTAAATTAGCATATTTCTATTAATCTATGTTTTGCCTTGTGACTGTGGCATTACTGGTCTGCTGACATCTTGTTCCTTAGGCAGTAGGCTGGCATCTGCCCTGACTCCATCCTCTTCTTCCTGTATTTCTCGTGGGTTTCCTGCCTGGCTCTTATCCTGCCTTACTATAAGCCAAAATAGCTTCTTTATTAACCAATAGTAGCAACACATATTCACAGCTTACAGAAAGATCATTCCACAGCACTTCCCCTTTTCTGTCTAATCAAAAAGGAAGGTTTTCACTTTAAAATAGTAAAGTTACTATAACAAAACAGTTATCAAGAAGAATTACAGTTATAATATCTAGTCTATTTGTATTTAGCAAAAATAAAGTAAATATTCTATCATCTATCCTATTTTTGTGAGTCTAAAGTTTATAATCTAATTTACCTTTTTTTCATGGCTAAGGAAAACTATAATTATAATTATCTAGTCTACCCATTACTCTGAGACTGGCTACAAGAATTACAGCTAGTTCTTATGAGACTAAACCATTGTTTTAGTTTTCTTACAGGATCCCAGAGAGATACCATCACCCCTTAGACAGCAGGAAGCAATTTTAAGAAAACAGTGCCCCCTCTCTCAACAGGTTTTGTTTTCTCAGGGTTAGGGATACTTATCTCTTAAGGGTTGTATATAAGTTGTAATAGGGTTGGGGGTGAGACAATAAAGTTTAGATTTAGAATTCTCTTTTGGATAAGAAAAAAGGGGAATAGATAGGATAGGATAATAAGGTAGATTATTGTATCTACTTGTAAATTAAATCAGTAACTATCAGCTTTTGATAATTTGCATTGGTATGGATTCTTGCATATTGATACAAATGCAAAATTATTTTTCTATTCTAAGATAATTTGTATATTGATACAAATACAAAACTATATTTGTTATGTTGTACATATGTTCCTACTCCTGTTTGAAATAGTTTGTATATTGACACAAATGTAAGATTATATTTGTCATACTGTATGTAAGTTCCCCCTCTGTTTAGAATATTTTGTATATTGATACATGTTAAGGATATTGTTGTCATATTGCACTATACATTTCTACCTCTGATTAAGATATTTTGTATATTGTCACAAATTCAAGGTCATTGCCCTTATACTGTACATCTGTTTACAGATTGTTCATTTGTTCATTTTTATAATGTGAAGCCTTAATCTTTAAGTTATTTAGGTTGATAAGAATTACAGATTTATAGTCACCCATGCTTGTCATAGTTATAGTCATGTTAGGTTTTCTAGATATACAAAAATAGATGTCAGATAAATAGATAATCTTCAAACACTTCATAAACCTAGGGAATATGGCATTTAAATGTTTTAATAACCTAGATGTGGTTCTGTTGATGTGAGACACAATTGCTCCTGGCAGCACCTATCTACTCTGAGAGGATGTTAGGCATTGAAGACACTCCATATGGAGTTTGACTTCTTCGTGGCAAAAAAAAAAAAAAGCCTGTTGGACAAAGAGCTGCCCTTGCCTTGGCTGCAGAGTGAAAGAACTGCCCTTGCCTTGGCTGCTGAGTATAAGCACACTGTGCATTCCAGACAAGCAGGACACAAGGAAAAGCCACTGCTGAAACTTGCCAAGACAGAGTAAAATGGTCTTTCAAAATTTCTGCTTCTGAAACTGGTCTGTTATATATTCTAGGTCTATAGACATAAGTGGATACCCCAACATTGCAGAGAAATATTGGGTGACTGTCCAGGCAGCCAGCGGTCTCTGTCATTTCTTACATCTCTCAGAAGCTGCTTGCTTGCTCCCACCTCCTGTTTACTCAGGTAATATTATTTTCCTTCTCAGATCTTTGATGGGGTTGAAGACTAGATAGTTACAGCTACAACCCTCTCATATTTTAGCTAAGAGCATATTAGGTACTAATTCAGATTCTTCAGGAAAGGACAGATTTTGGAGTAATCTCTGTAATTTGTCATTTACCTATGTTCTGGACCTTTAGTATGTTTCTTCCTTGTTGTTCTTGTTGGTTGCAGTTCCACTTTTGTTTATGTTATTACCCTTTATTTCTCCTGGACAATACTTGTTAATCATCCTTATTGTATATAATTTGAATTAGGTTTAGAACCTTCTTATTTAGACAAAAAGGGAAAGTGTAGTAGTATTTGCTCTGCCCATGACCGTGGGCTATACAGCCTGAAAGAGGCAGTGCTTCTTGCCTGTGCACATGACCCCTTGACTGGGTATGTGACCTCTTAAAAGGAAAGAGGGAGGGGCCATGCTTTCTTCTTGGTGTGGTCAAACACCAGACAGCCAGGTGCATTCACTCCTGAGCAGAACAAAGGATGACTTCAGCTGTTTACTCCGTTCTGTATCCATGAGTGTATTTCCCCAATTTATATCTTAATAAATCCCATTTAATGGGTAATTACCCATTAAACAGACTCACATGGATTGATCTTAACAGATATAATTTTGTGCTAAAATAGCAGCAAACCAGGTTATGCAGTTTGGGGGGAAATTTTATGTGGAGATGTGTGTGATTTGAACATATCACCGTGAGGTATTTAGGTGTTTCTGCAGGGATCCAGATAGCTCTGCTGAGTTTTGCCAATGAATGTGGAAACAGTACAGAGGATGTCAAGTGGGGTCTGAGCAGCCTCCTTTCCAGACCTCCTCCTTTGCCTCTAGTCTGTCCTCCTGACCAGCTTTCACACCTCACAGGAGTGCCCGAACCTGTGTCTCTATTATGAAGAAATGATGGGCAAATGATTTTGTGACAATCAGAACGCATTCCAAAATGGGTTTTTGTGCGCTGCCGATCTGCATGGGATGGCACGAGAGAAGGAAATAAAACACGCTAACTCCATCACACACCCTCACCTGCTTCAGTGGGTTCTTCTCATGAAAATCAAACTCAGCTTTCCCCGGGGTTGGGGGGGGGGTGACACTGGTTGGACTGCACAAAGCCTGATTTCACCAGTGGAAGCTAACCTGTTGTTACTGTCCATTCACAGCTACCACATTTGCTAATTTGGCTCACCTAACCCTATATGTATAACTTGCTACATTTTTTAAAATTCTTTGAAATTTTCAAATATGTGTACAACGTATTTTAATGATATCCACCTGAACTACTCCTCCCAGCTGCTCACTGCCACCTCAGCACCCACCAGCCGGTCTCCCTCTCATCTTCATGTCCTTTCCTCAGCAGCCAACCGTTACCACTAGTTCCTCAGCTTGGGGGAAACTTAGGAGTCCATCATACCTCTTCGTGCTGGTATTTTGTACAGGTGAGCACAGGTTCATGAGAGTTTATATGGGCAGTAGCCCTGCCATGATGATGAGACGGCACTTCATAGCTCTCTCCCCCAACCTCAGGCTCTTACATTCTTTCAATCCCCTGAGCCGAGGGTAAGGGACAGTTTATGCGGATGAGCCAACAACAGCTGAATGTTCAGTCACATAGACAGCACTTTGTCCAGGTATGGGTCTCTGAATTTAACTAACTCTCCGTAAAGATTCTCTGACCATGGTTGAGTGCAACACACATTGATGGGTACAAACATAAATATTCAGAAGGTGGTTTGGCAACATGATCACTTAGCAATAGGATTTGATACATTTAATGAATAGCTTTTAACACATGCGCATAATATCAGTTAATGATCAAGTGTTTCAAAGTTTCTGCTAGTCCTCACACTTAGGTGGCCATGAAGACAGAGAACCAAACACAGTGTAAGCAAGGTAAGCTATGTGGACAACACATTTAAAAATCTCCGGGGTCTGGTTATCCCTTTGCTCTGTAACAGAAAATGTCCACCACCATTTGCTTTGTGGACACCAATCTTAGAGTCCCCTGGGACTAGTGTAGGGAAAAAAAAACCTACTAAGAAAATATTACAGTTTTAAGAAAGCAATGATTTCAGCTGCTGTAATCATTCTAATTACTTTGGAATGTTTCCTCCTCCCCCACCACACACCCTCTAGGGTCTTTTTGCCTTCAAATCAGCTACAGAAACAAAGCAATTTAACACAGCAAAAAGCTTATTAACACATGATGCAGTTCAGTGGCGTAAAAAGCTGCTGGGGAGAATATCAGGAGTCCCATCCCCCACAGAAAAGATAGATCTGAGTCTTTCAAATCAAAGAAGCTGAACCTTGGAGTGAATAACTCAACAAAATATGAAAAGAAGGGTCTGGGTGTGAGCTCTGCCTAAAGAGAAATCTCAGCTCTGTGGGATGAAAGGGTAACAGCTACCTTTCTCAACTTAACCAGTCTCAACAAGTCCAGTATGCAGCTAAAGTAGCAGTTTTTAAATCCTCATCGATCACTGAAGAAAGTCTTCAGATCCTCTTCAACCATGGTTTTATCTGGTTTGGTTGTTTTTGTTTGGCGTTTGTTGGTTTGGTTTGATTCTTCAGACCTCAGAGTAGCTGGCATGGCTGTTGGTCTGCAGCAAGAGAATATGAACACTGCTGCTTATCCACAAAAGGAGTAGTTAGGACAGGTGAGGAACGTGCGGAACCTCGCAGGAAAAGAAAAGCCACCTGAACCTTCTACTAAAGGCCAACGCAGAAAAGGAATCCTACAGAAGAGAGTGTGAGAGACGTGCACAAGCTGTACAAAGTTTGTGAGAATTGAGTGGAGGCTTACTGCTACAGCCCTATGCTCCCAACGCAAGCAGAATGCATGTGGAGTAACTGTACAAATAACCAGAAAGAAGTTAAGCAGATTTTAAGGCACAAGAACAATCATCAACAGGCTCAAAATATACCGTAGGTTGCTTTGAACATACACTTTCCCCTCAAGAGCAAAGAGTTGTCATCTTCATTTGTTACTTGGCTTTTTAATTTTGTTTGTTATCAGTTCTTCCTATGCACACATTCAAACAATGCTCTCCACTTTCAATCTACAAGGTATGTGGAATAACTTGGGGAAATGGCACTCTGGCTGCCATGTATTTTCTTTTCCTTCAATGACATCATTTTCTTTTCCAGTTAGAGCTGGCTTCATGGTGACCTCTTCACATATGCAAATCAAATCCTATGCGTTTGACTACTCACCTTACTGTTACACTCTCTTGGGTGCCCACAAACACACACTCAGGTCTCCTTCCTATCCTCATTTAACCCTCCTCCTGTTTTTAGGTCATATGACATGAGTCTACATATGAATCCTCACATGAGAGAAAACTTGCACTATATGCCTGTGTCTGGCTTATTTCTCTTAACATGATTTCCATCTGCATCCATTTTCACACTAATGGCAGAAATTAATTTTTCTTTATGGCCAAATAAAATTCTATTTTCTTTATCCACTCATCTGGGTAGCACTTGGGCTACACACATATTTGGGTTATGGTGAATATAGTGGGATAAATGTAGATGTGTAAGAATTCTTGTGGCCCACTGACAGATTCAGGTCTATTCTAACTGGTGACTTCAGGGCTTTAGAACAGTCTATTTGGGCTTTTAGAATATCTGCTATATGATGGATATGATTTTAGCTGTTGGACATGTGGCTATAAACAGAGTACATTTCCAACTTTCTTGTAACTCAGACTAAAGTAAAAAGGTCTATAAATATGCTCAATAATTATTCACTTAACACATGTATATCAAGCGACAAATATAACCAACTGAGAAAGAGGAGTCTAATTGTGACATCAGAGAAAGGAGGCATGGGATCCATCCAGAAACTTCTTCAAGTTGCTGATGACTGACCAGAGTTCTAAAGGTGAATTCTAGATCACCATGGATGGCATTCCAGGCATAGAAAACCCAAACTACATTTGCAACTATGTGTATGCTTTAAATTGATGCATGGTAAGAATGTATCACTTCTATGTAAGAAAAATGAAGAAAATTAAATATATAGATTATCTTCATGTTTTAAGTAATAGAGATGTTGGTCGGTTGATCTCTAATTCACGTGTTTCTTTTTAAAATACAAATTTACTACGACATTTTTTCAAACAAGGCTATGGGTTTAAAAGGGCAATACACTGATTCATTTCTACCAAATTCTCTATTTTATTTTATTATTTCAATTTTTATGCTCAAGTGACCCAGACTGGCCTTGAACTTCCTATGTACTTAAGGCTGGCCTTGAACTCCTGATCTTCCTGCCTTGACCTTTCAAGTTTTGGGAATATGCCACCGTGCCTGACTGAAGTTCTCAATATCAGATGCCAACCAAAGAAGATAGGCCATAGATCATCTCTAATTAGGTGCATTTCTAAGGTGTATTTGTGTGGAATCTTAGTTAAAAGGAAATGGTGAATAGTCTCACTAGAAACTTGAAATACAGCCATACAAAAGCTATCTAAAAATACTGACATTGTCCTTGAAAGTAAACTAACAACTACAGTTAAAATTACAGCATACTGTAAAGTAAATGATAAACACACTACAATACACAGGCCCAGAGAGGCTAGGTAGCAAGGAGGGCCCAAAGGGAGGTGCATAGATTTCCCTGGAAAGGAGAAATACAAGAGATCTCCTGGGTAGACTGAGGGCAGTTGGGAATGGGAACATGAGAGATTGGGCTAGAGTGGGTGGGTGGAGGGGGAGAATAATGAAAGAGAAATCTTGATTGGGGGGGCATTTTGAGGTCAGGTAGAAACCTGGTGTAAGAGGAACTCCCACTAATTTACCACAAGGATGACCACAGCTAAGACTCCTTGCAATAATAGGGAGGATGCCTAAGCTGGCCAACTCCTGTAATCAGATTGGTGACTACCCTAGTTATTATCAGAGAGCCTTCATCCAGTAACTGATGGAAACCAATGCAGAAACTGACGAACAGACAAGCACTGGGCTGAGCTCTGCGAGTCCAGTTGAAGAGAAGGAGAAAGAATTGTAGGAGCCAGAGGGGTCAAGGCCACACAATGGAACCCACAGAAACAACTAAGCTGGGCTCTTAGGAGCTCACAGAGTCTGAATCAACAGCTAGGGGACCTGCATGGGACCACCTAGGCCCTCTACACATGCATGACAGTTGTGCAGCTTGGTCTACTTGTGGGATCAGGGCCCATCCCTAATGCTTTGGTTGGGTTTCAGGAACCTATTACTCATACCAGGTTGCCTTGCCCCACCGTAATACAAGGGGAGAAGCTTAGTTCTACTTGAACTTTATATTCCATGCTTTGTTGACACTCATGGGAGGTCTCCCCCTTTCTGAAAAGAAACAAAGGAGAAGTGTATTGGAGAGTGGGTGTTGGGGGAGGGAATAGGAGAAAAATTTTTTTAAAAAAGATTACAGCATACCACAAATAATCTTAATGAACTCCTTGCTCCTGATTTACCATGAAGATGTCTATAAAGATAGTTTCCATACACTTTCTCAGCAATGTATACTGTTTTCTCACAAGCCTAGTAGTTGCAGAGCTTACTTAGAGCACACCCTTCATCTTGTCACAATTTCAAACTCATCCCAATGAAATCTATCTTCACTTAGATCATGAAGTATCTGTACTAATCCTCCCATCTTCAAAGTCCAACCTAATGTGTACACTGTATATGCATCTTTCTGACATCTGTAGGTCATCTTTTGATCATCATTAGAAATATCTGGATCTTTTAGAGACAAGACAACTATATTAATGGGAAACTCTAATAAGCAGAAGATAAGGAAGAGTTGGATAGTGATGAAATACTATTATCTCCTCAAACATCCCCTGATAAGCAGCATCTACTTCTGCATACAACTGTATCGAAGATAAGAAATTCTTTGTAAATCCCAAACATCAGTGTTCTAGTGTCCATCCTTCTTTCCACTGTGATGCATGAGCATTTACTCGAAGCCAAGGCATCTAACAGAAAGCTCACAATTAATACAGTAAAAATCCTTTCATGGAAGCTTGCCTCTTCTCCTAAGACAGGCATTAGTAGAAGATCAATGTGTTGTACAAAGTCATTTAAGACAAAGCAATCATCTGTCTGTGTTCAGTGAGGCATAGAAAACAGACCAAATACTACATTGTTCCAGCTCAATCTGTGCCTGGTAAGTTATCTGTTCACTTGCATAATTTCAAATCCAAGTCTATTCTTCTGCCTTCATATAGGTAAACCTAACAAAGCTAATCTCCTATGGTGGAATATGAGCAATGATTTAAATGAACTTAAACCTACTCACTCAAATTACACAAGAAACTAATAATGTCATAAAAATAAGTCAGAATATGCATTAAAAACCGTACAAACTGTCTTTACTATGCACATACATGAGACTAAGTAATTGTTTTGACTGTGGCAAGATTTCAGTAAAGAACATACAATGGTATAGTGTCTTTAGAAAAAAATGAAAACTAAAATAGATTTGCATTCTTTAAACCACTTATCAATGATCTGACAAAGCTGAGAACTAGGTCTGTTTATTTTTTACTCAACAATAGATATTTATTCATATACCTGTCAGTCTTGTTTCACTCCCATGTTGGGAATTCCTTACCTCTGTTTTCTTCCATTACTTTGCACTACAGATTTCCCCTATACCTCTACACATACCTCCCATCCCATCCACATGGCTAGCAGTGTTCCTTCATTCCTTCACCTGGAAAAAGAGAAAACAAAGAGAGAAGTCCATACCCTTAGACATGCATGGAAGCATCTTTAACATCGCAAGCCACCCATGGAAACTTGAATCAGTGGTGGACATTGAAGACTTTGGGTTTGGTTTACTTGGTTTCATTTCATTTGGGATTTTTGTCTGGAGATTGAAACCAAGGCCACACACATGATAAGGATGTGTTCTAACCGCTAATCTTCACCAAAAGCCCAAGTTCTTTCTTTTTTCATATTAATGCCTTCTCCCAATAGGGTGAAGTAATATATGTACTACATATAGGAAAATGCTCATATGCACACTTCTCCTCAAGTTGTGCCAGAAGAAGTCACAGAAAAAGAAAATCTGTGTAAGATGAAAAATGGAAGTGATTGCTTTCATAATTGTACAACAAACTAGCACCGTGGAAGGAGAACATGTGGCATAGGCGTTTCGTTGTCATTATTTTCATTCCTAGGTGTCCATCCATTCCCGAGTCTGGGAGCACAGTGAACCTGTGATGAAAAGTGTAGCCCAATAGCCTGCAGAGAACTTATCTACAGGGTGTGCTTCTTGGTAGTATGAGTGCATTGATTGATATTAGTAACCTTTGATGAGGACCAAGGGGAGGACTTTCTCTCCCCTTTCTCCAGTCTTCAGAATATTTACTGTGTAGAACAGATTTGGAGAAGAAAGGGTTAAATGAAGGATACTTTTTATCATTTTAGGAAAAATAATTCTGTCCCCAGAAAGGTAAGTTTTTTATTGATTTACTTACTCATTTACTTACTTTGTTTTCAGGGTCTTGTGTAACCTTGAGCTACCTAAGTGGCTTGGGGTGGAATTTCACCCATGGTCCTCCCGCCCCAAACTTACTTATTCTAGAAGTACAGATCTTCACTATAACACTTGGCTCTGCATTTTCTTATCTCTATAATGTAAATACTGTTAGAAAATATCAAAACTCTTCATAATTTCTGTGTTCTTTTGAATATCAGACCTGGTAACACTAGCAAGCTTCCATGCTTGGAACAAAATGATGAACAGCTGAACCAAAGTTGCCTGCTTTACCTGGGATGTAAAGTCACCAGTGTCCTAGTCTTTGCTATTGTAAGAACACCCAGACATTTACTTCTGTATGTTGCAACCAGGGCCTCCATTAATATTTAATTTGAAGAAATTTGTGTTGTAACAATTACAGAACCCCAAGGATTTTTTAAAGTTCAGAATGTGTTGTCTTTCTTGAGCTGAAAATAGTTCCATAAAGAATGGCCAAGTTTGAAAGGCTAACTGAACTCTTTTATTGCATATACTAGCTCCTTCACCATGAAACTCAGTTGCTAGGCTCTTTCCTAGAATCCAGAATGTCACATTAATCTAGAGGAGTCATGGTTTCAGTGTTCATGTTGTAGAAATTGATCCTCAATACAAGAGTGTGGACAGGTAGAACCTTCAAAACCCAGTTAAGTTATAAAGGCTCTGCCTTCACAAATGACATCAATGAGGCTGGACAGATGGCTCAGCCATTAAGAATGCACACTGCTCTTACAAAGGACCTGAGTTAAATTCCTAGAACCCACTTCACACAGCTTACAACAACCTGTAACTCCAGATCCAGGGGATCAAATATCTTCTGGCATCCACAGGCATGTATACACAATATGGCAGACACTCACATATATATGTAAATAAAAATAACAATCTTTAATTTTTTAAATAGAAAACATTAATAATGTTACTATAAGGGTGGGCTTCATAGTGCAAGAACAGGTTCTTGGGCAAAGGATGGGATAAGCCTATTATTGTCATCTCAGTATCTCAAACTCATCTGATTTTGTGCCATGAAATGATGATACAAAGAAGACCATTATCAGATACTAGCATTTCAATGATAAATCCCCTTAGCCTCCAGAACTGTGAGAAATTAGTTTATTTCCTTCATAAATTACTCATTTTGGCATTATGTTGTAGTAGCACTAAACAAATAAAGACAGGAGGAGGTCTTATCAAATTATTTGCACAGCAAAGTTCATCTCTCACTAGAAAATATTACCAGACCAACTACTATGATTTCAATAGTTTACCCACATCATTACATATGTATTGTGTGTATGTCTTTTTGATAAATCTTGTGCCTTCTGTACATTCAATATGAAACAAATGCCAGTGGAAATATGTATCTGAAATGAGTTAGCTATGAGCCAGTAGGAGGCTAAGCACTGAAAGAGGTAAAGAATATATAACGTAAAAGAAAAAACACGAATGAGTCCATGTGAGTGAGGGTTCGATAAGAAAAAGGCTTTGACGTGGCAATCCTAACAAGTATTCCTAGAGTGTCACCTCTCCATTTTCAGAAGTGAATGCTGAGACAAATGTCCATGGCATACAAAAGGAGACACACAAGTACAATAATTGGAATAAGAAGGACATTTTTTTGTTTATTGTTTGTTTTTTTTTTTCTTACTCAACATCTTACTCAACATCAAGTTCTACTGTTAAAGCCTTTCAAGTACGAGGATCCCACCCATCTGACATTCCCACCATCACCTTGGATATTGTCTTCTTTGACAGGGTCAACACATTCTTGGTATCCACACCACAGCTCACCATAAGGGAAAAAGAAGGGAATTCTGGGTCAAGCCCTCTCCATTTCAGTAGATGACTTTAAAAAACGAAACTCATATGCTCATACTTCGTAGAGAAGTATAAAGTCACATTTTCACACTTGCTTGCAGAAAGCTTTGTGACTTCCCAACTATATGACAGTAAGCTTTGGGGACTCAGCTCAATTTCTATTACAGTTGAAAAGGGTGGAAATATATGACTAGCAATCTATCTAGAGACTCAGAAGGTAAGGGATCTCAGGAGTTATGAGTTTTCTAGCGTTTCTGCTAGCCAAGGATTTATGGCCATGTTTCTCTGTATCTCCTCAAACAGGAGCCTTGTGGAGCCATGAACCTGGAGGGAATGAGTACATTATGTACTGGATAAAGAAGGTCTGAATTATGGCTTCCACAAGGCAATGGCTGACCTGCTTTCATATGCTCAGCCCCTTCTCCAGGGACAAACAAGCAGTAGAATGTACTATATAACTGACCTAAAATGTGTCGTCACAAATGTGGTTTTCATATGGAATGATATGCAAGGCAGTTTGGACTGAGAAACAGCAACAGTCCCTAAGTGAATAGTCCTGAGAAAGTGGCTTCACGTTTCATTGGTTGGTTGGTTTTATATTGTTGTTGGATAGAAAGTGAGAATGCAGAGCCCAGGAAATCTGTCTCCCTAAACCCCAGTGAGAAGCACAGCACTGCAAGGACCATGGAAATCAAGCAAGAAAGTCTACAGGGTTAGCAAGCCCATTTGCTGAGCACAATGTAACACCACTTAGGGAGCTATTGTTGCATATGGCTCTACTTTTCCTTCTACTACCAACTCCACCTCTATTAGGAAGAAATGAACTAAAGTACTAGTGTGAATCTCATTCTAGAAAAACATAAGATTCTAGAGAAATCTGAGTTATGATGCTTTCCTCTTCCAATTTAACCTATAGTACAACCTGTAGGAGAGTGTTTTATCTCTGTGAATCTTCCTACCATTTCAAATACTGACCTTACTGTCCCTCTCAACTTCTCCCTGACAAGGCAAGAAATTGCTGTTCTGATGGAGATTCTTCATCATCCCCATGTCTCAGGGAATACAGAAGCCCCATTGCCATACATGCCAAGCAGTGAGTATTATCTCCAATTTCAGTCATCTCTTATGAGAAATTTAATATTCTGTTTCTGTAATATTTATCATATGAAGAATAAATAACCTCCGGAAAATACTCACAATCTACTACATGGGAGATGTGAATACATTGTCACATCCAACACAAAAGGACTTTGCTGACTAATTGATTTGGATTTATCCACATGAGCCTCAGTGCAACCATAAGGATTTGTATATAGAAGCAACAGAGTCAACAAGGGGCATTGTGGTGAGCTGTGTGGACTGTCCTACTCATTGTTCTATTGCTGAGAAGAGACACCACAACCAAGGCAACTCTTACAAAAAAAGTATTTAACTGGGTGCTTGCTTCCAGTGTCAGAGGCTTAGCCCATTATTATCATGACATAGGCCAGGCAGGCAGGAATAGAACTAGAGAAGCAGTGGGAGCGACATTCCGATCCACAGGTGGGCAGAGGTAGAGGGAACTGGGTCTGGTGTGAACTTTTGAAACGTGAAAGCCCACCATCAGTGACACACTTTCTCCAACAAGGACACACATCATCCTTTCAAAGAGTTCCACTCCCTGATGACTAAGCATTCAAATACGTGAACCCATGGAGGCCATTCTTACTCCAACCACCACATGTACCAAGGCAGAAATTAGAACGATGTATTCAGGAGCTAAAGGCTTCTGGATGAGTCTAGAAACTGGAGAGCGCAAGGAAACTGTTCTCTTTTGAAGCCTCCCTGAGGAATCAGCTGTGCTTTTTAGCTCCTTAACATTCATTTCAGACTTGTTGCTGCTAGAAATGAAACTTGTATTGTTTTAAACGACTAAGTTTGTAACTAACGTAGCATTGGAAAAGACATATATCGTCTCCATTCTCATTGAGAGGATCTGGAGTAACAAACTTATCAAATTTTCAAATAGAAACCAACAGTAAGTCTTGATTTGTCATTTTTTTAATGCCTAAGCTTATTCCATATCTATGAACTTTTCCCAAGGATATTTACACACTATGATTTCTGTCACCCATTATAATGAATGGTGACTATGAATATTATCAAGATTGAACTAGTTTTTGGGATGTGGACTATGTGTTCTTAAATAATAAGCAGCAGAGGGCATGCAGGAATTGACATTGGATCTCAAAAAAAAAAAAAAAAAAAAAGAGCAACCTAAGCTAGCTGGGTTTTGTCAGCCTGACACATACCTAGCCATATTTGGGAAGAGCTAGTTCTAACTTAAACATTGTCTCTAACTGATTGGCCTGTAGGCAAGTCTGTATAGCATTTTCTTGATTAGTGACTGATAAGGAAGGACCCAGCTCACTGTGGATAGTGCCACCCCCGAGTAGGTGGTTGTAAGTTGTATACAAAATCAGGCAGAACAAACCATGAAGAACAAGCCAGTAACAGCATTCTTCTACCATATCTGCTTCAATTCCTGCCTCCAGGATCCTGCCTTGAGTTCCTACCATGACTTCCCTTCATGATGGACTATAATCAATAAGATGAAATAAACTCTTTCTTCCCTAGGTTGCTTTTGGTCATGGTCTTTATCACGGCAGATCACGGCAGATGAAAAGCAAACAAGAACACTCCCAAACTCACCAGGTATGTGATGGATGGTGAGATCACAGAATGACCCATATTCCCTTTAATGTTGCAGGAAACCTATTTCTCTTTTTATAATGAGTATTCATCATTTAACGATCCGAAAATCAATGGCTCTTTTTCTGTCTCTGGCAAGCTAAAGATTTCATTTGCCTATGGAGAGTTAAGTGAGCCTGTTACTTCCAAGGTGCTCTGGATATGCTTCTTGTGTCTTGTGCTACCATCCTCTAGCCCTATCACTGCCAAATGCCTCGCTAGTCTAACTCCGGAAGCACCAGGGCAAACCATAGACTCTAATGTATGAGTCTCTATTCTCCTCAGCCCAGTTCTGCTTCCTGCATGTTTTTTTTTTCTTTTCCTATTTTGGTTAATGACACTATCCAGCTGCCTAAGCCAGAACGTTGGGGTTGTTTTTAACTTCTTTGCACCCCACATTACATCATTCACCAAAGTCTTTCATTCTGTGTCCTCAATTTCTCTCGAATCTACGCCTTGTCTTCAGTTGCACTTAACTGGTGAATTTAGACAAGGTTTCATCACTTCTTCTCTAGTCTATTTTAATCCTTTCCCAAATTGGCTCTGTAGAGAATTTGCCCAGTTCAACTCTTCAAAGGCAAAAATGAACTCTCACCTCCTTACAGCATTTCTTCAGCTCTTCCTACTGAGCCGTGAGTCTGTAAACTGCTTTGCTCAGTATTTCATGATCTGGTTCCCTTAACCTTCTGGCTTTCTTTGATATGCAGCACTCTGGCTGTCCATCTTGGATTCAATTGCCATAATACAGAGTCCCTCCTATTGCCACACCTTTACCACGTGATTTCCCTGACTACTTTGAATATCTAGTACCTGAAGACCTGAATGACATCATTCAAGTGTTGCCTTCTCTGTAGGACTGGCCTGAAGTAGGCTTCTTCCCTCAAATTCCTTCTAAGGTATGCATGTAGCTCTAAAGTGGAGAATTTCCCACCAGACTGTAACTAACTGCATGTAGAGTTCAGAGCTCTAGCCTGGCCATGCAATGGCCTCCACAGTAAAACTGATGTGATGGTTAATATGGACTATCATTTTGGCTGGAAGAGACTCCCACCACCACACCTTCCCCACCTCCAAACTATGAGTCAAAACAGAGTCAGATTTCCTCTCTTCGGTCGCCTTTGTCTAGCATTTTGTCACAATAACAAGAGAGCATAACTAATACATCTGTGTCTTGTATTTTTTGTGCCTCCAGCACATAGTGACTGGCACAGAGAGACATTTAATAAACCACTGCTAAATAAACTTAAAAAAATGACTATTTAACCTTTATCAAAGTCTTAGACTACAACATGGATACTGTGTTCTACAACTTAATTCTTCCCCCAAATACTCAATTAGATGGGTAATACTATTAATTACATTTCATAGATAGGAAAACTAAAGCAGAGATGTGCAAAATACATTTCCCAAATTTACCCATTTAGAAATAGCATGTTAAAGTAGCTTGCCCATGATAATGAATGAATGAATTTACTGTCCCTTCCTATTGGTGCTTAACATAAAGATACGTGATAATCTTTGAGTTGTCAATGAGACAGATAGGACCAATTCCCTGTTCTTTATCCTTGCTTGCTTTGATAATGGAGTAAAAGAGTGAGAAGAGGTGTTACCAAACAGAGCTCAAGGTGACAGCTGGTGGGAGGAGAGGGCAGGGGACATCTCTGGGTTGTGAAAAAGAGTGCTAATTATTCATTAGTAGCAAGTTGTAACTCTCACCTAGCTGTTGCCCCATATGCAGCACACCAGCAGAAAGGAAGTGTTTTCAATAAATATTTCTTTGCTCTAAATTAAGAACTAGCCTCTGCTTGGTGACACAGAATCAGCAATTTTCAGTTGCTATGCGTGGTGTCTAGGGACAAGGGGACATACAGGAACCTTTATAGGTGGAGGTACGGGGAAGTAGTTCCTCATTTTACCAGGAGACAGCAAGCCTGGGACAGCATTACTGAGGGAAAGTCTCATGGTCATTTAGTGTTTTACTCTCAAGCCCCCAAATAGTCTTAAACCACACGCCTCTATGTCACAGTAAAAATACCTGAACAAGGATAACGTCCGTTATTCCATACCACAAAATCACTTATTGAGAATGAGGTTTGTGGATGTGGTGGGAAAGGAACCCTCATATACCACACTTTAGCAAAATGAGATTTTATCCCGAAATACCTCACCAACCCAAGACCACTGTACAAGATGAAGAGAATGTGTCAGAGGAAGAGCCTGGTGTGAGAGGAGCATGCACGCTGTAGGTAAAGCAACATAAGGCAGGATTTTTTTGCTTTTATGTGACAAAATGCTAATGTAGACCACAACAGGAAAACCTAGACACTTGCTAACGTGGCAGGCAAAGGGGTGGCAGGACCATGGTGACTAGAAGCAGACATTCAGCTCCAACAGAATCACAGCTTTGTTCCACAAGTGATAGCCTCAAGAGGAAATGGAATAATCCAGTTTTTTTATTACTAAAACTGGATGGAGAGTTCATAGAATAATGAAATCTTTTTATCTATTATGTGGCAATTGTATCCTTTAGAGATATCTGTTTCTGGTGTATAATGGAGGTGATGCCTATACACAAAGGAGCTGTTATAGGCGATTAGCGATCTCACCTCAATCTTTATTGCTGCATATGTCCCCATAAATAACAACTGTGTATTACTTGTTCTGTGAATGAATGCCCAAGAATTTGCAGCAGACTCTCTACTTTCAAACTATTCCTACATGTTAGAGGATTCCAAGTCTCATATTTATGGAAAAGGCAAATATGGCTTCAGCCAGAAGAGAATTATTCCAACAGGACTTTTGGTTACCACTAATTCAAGATCCCTGGCTTATGTAGCTATACCAAAGCCTGTGTCAAAAACATTTAAACATTGTCCTGGAGCAGAAACTCAGAATAATACATAACTCAGTGTGTCATAAGACAGTCATTTGGCTAGTCTGAGCACATTCACTGCAAGTAGTTCTCTGCTATAGGCAGCATAAGGTGGACTTAGTAAGTTATTTTTTTAAGGGAAGATATCAAGTTGGAAATGAATGGAAAGGTGGAGCTGTTCATCTAGGAGTTTTGGAGGAAGTCATGGGAGTATGATCAAAATATAATATGTATATATAGTATTCTCAAAGCATTAATAAATGTATTATATATTTTAAATTGAAATATGCAATGTGTTACAATGTTTTCTAAGACTAGGTGGATGAAGGGACTGAGGTTCTAGCTCATTGGAACAGCATGTAGTTACCATGGGAAGACTTGGCTCAATCTTCATAGGTAACTGATAATGATAAAACAAAAGGCTAGGATGATATGTGATATAAGAAGAAACAATATAAAAGCAGGAGGCTGGAGATATAGTTCCTCACTTGCTGCGCAAGTATCTGCTGTACAGGCATGAAATCCTAGCTTTGGAGCCCCCAAACTCTGTGTAAAAGCCTAGGCATGGTGGTTTGCACAGTAATCCCAGCTCTAGGAAGTCAGAGACAGGATGATCCCAGGAGCTTGCTGGCAAGCCAGTCTACCTAAATAAATGAGTTATTATTAGTAAAAGAATGTCCCAAAATGATAAAGCAGATATTAAATGAGCAGAGCACCACAGGTAAATGATTCTATGGGCACAAGCACATTCATGTACACCTGTGCACACATGCACATGCTTACCTTCACCTCACCCTACATACAAAGGAAACAGCATAAAGTGGACATAAGGAAATCTAGTGCTTATACCTTTCTCTGTGTCTCTTCCCTGTCCTATATCAACACAGGACCTGGGCTTCATCCCTTTCTTTTACTAGATCAGATTTCTCCATTCTTCAATGTGAGTCAGAAGATGGGTGACCCAAGCTTTCCACTGATTCTCTGTGAGACCTTGGAGAAATAATTTACCTTCTTAACATTCCAAAGTGCTTGTCAGCAAGGGGATGAATCAAATCAGGTCCCTACTAGTTCCTGCTTCAGTGACTCTTCTCCTCCAAAGGGTAGCCCTAAGTGAATTCTGCCACCACAAAATAAATAAGTGAACCACTCAGTGGACCAACTGTTCACAGGTGAGACAATTTGGTAAGCCAGCATCCCTGTCTCAGGCCATTTACTTATCTGTCTGTGTGAGTAGAGCTAGGAAAAAAGGGGCAAGTCACTCCCATTAGACAGAGTTCTCAGTCAGGGCTTACACCTATGGAGCAGGAATCTTAAAAGTTCTTATTAATAAAATCAAACCTGAGGCCAGTTATTGGGGTGAAGGCTGGAAGATCAGAGAAGCAGAACAAGCCACAGCTACCTCACCTTGCCAATTCCTCAGCTGATCCTGTTTCCTCAGATTGCAAGCTTCTGTGTCCCCATCTGAATGGGTCTCAGCGGAACTTCTGCTCAAAAGCCTAAAAGATTAACCACCTAAATTTCTGGTCCTCATACCCTATATACCTTTCTGCTTTCTGCCATCACTCCCTGGGATTAAAAGCTCACTTTCTGGGATTAAAAGCGCGAGTCACTACGCCTGGTTGTTTCCAATGTAGACTTGAACTCAGAGATCCAGAGGGATTTCTGCCTCTGGAATGCTAGGATTAAAGGCGTGTGCTACCACTGCCTGTCCTCTATGTTTAATTTTGTGGCTGTTCTCTTCTCTGACCCCAGATAAGTTTATTAGGGTGCACAATATTTTGGGGAACACAATACCACCACACACCTACCTGAACTCTCAACTGCCTTGACATTCCTTCAAGTGGTCTTCACAGTTTCTTCAGAGGACTGTGGTCCTTTTATTTTACCCTTGTTCTGGTGTACTCCTTGCAAGCAATCCAATACACTGAGACACACGCTAAAGCAGAGTCACTGGAGCACCCCCCCCCCCCGCCACTGTTTTTCCACCTTTAGGCTCCCTATATATTATCCACTTAATATTTTCCCTCCAGTGACATTATTTTACAACCTGCCCACTTTAGCCCCATTGAGAAAACATGTCTTTAACATATTGCTTCTTTACAATCCATATTAAAAGCACATAGTGAACATATCCTCAGTGAATTACCTATAATCATCTCAAATGCATCTACCTATGGGATGCATTTGACACCCAGGAAATGCTCTGTTAGAACCTAAATGACAAATGCTTCTTATGGTCAATATTAGATTTGGACTGAATAAAAATACTTAACATTCTTTATGGTACTTGCTATTTTCTTATAACAGTGCATTTCAGAGATGTCAGGGGAGTGATGTGCAAGGTTAAAATAAAGAAAGGAAAGAAAAACACATTTTATAGGACATTAATCTGAAACTAACATAATAGAAAGGTCCCTGGATTATGAGTGGAGGAGTCTTTTTGGAGGCTTTATGCATGCCTCTGAAATAATCACATAATAATAGCTGAGGTAATAATCAAAATGACTACTGCATATTAAGCATTGGCTGTATGCTGGGGTTCAGAGAGCCGGCCCTGCCTCTGCTTATTTGTATTCCTGCCTGCAACAGTGGCTACCATCTCATGCAGAAGACCTGGGAGACCTTTTTCATGCCTGCCCTTATTTCATCTTTAAAAACAAACAGCAGGGGGGGAAATAGCCAAACCAAACTCCATGCACCGTGTCTCCCAGGCTTCAGCGCAAAACCCCATTTCATGCTTCAGGGCCTGGACAATGATGCTGAGTTCAGGTTGCCAAGCAGGGCGGGAGCCAGGCCCCACATGAGCCCCCCTGCCTTCCACCACAGGCTGACTAAGGCTAATCTGGCCTGTGGGGCAGCACAGCCACTCTGCGCAGGTGCAGAGCTGCTGTTTGGCTCCTTCTCTGTCTAGAGTAATGCAAGCAGAGGCGGGATAAGACGAGTTCTTTATCCGACAGACTGTTTCAAGAAAGTCCCTTTATTTACCAGAATGAAGCAGGGCCCCATTTCCAGTTAGCCAGAGTTGGAAATCTTATTTTGCAAACTACGCTGACTTGGGACCCCTGCCAGCATTCTGGGTTGCAGTCATGGCCCCGCCAATCACTAAAATTTATTATTTTTAATATAGAGTTTAACCTCTATGAGCCTCACCCTCCTCCTCTATAATGAAAAGGCAAGCAGCCCTACTTCTGGAGATCGCAGGATGATCATTAATAGAACAAGTGTAAGATTTGGCACCATGCCTCGGAACACATGTGTCCATATCTGTCCCGTAACTAATTATGAGGCTTGGCGATTCAGATAATCATTTCCTATCATGCAGTATGCATAGGTCAGAAGCCCAGGCACAGTGGAGCTTAGCTGGGTTCTCTACTTGGTCTCACAAGGCCAAATTCAAGGTGTTGGCTGGACTGGGCTCTTCTCTGAAGACTCTGGGATGTAATGTTTCCAAGCTCATCAAGATAGATGGTGAATTTCCTACCCTTGTAGCTGCCTGCTACGGGTATCCTTTCTCTGTTCCTTTGGGGGATGCAAATTATTTTCTACTAATCCTCACCTAAACCAACAATGCCACTCTCTAACATAGTCCCCCACCCACTTCTGCTTTTTTGTCCATTTGTTTTGTTTCTTGTTTCTTGTTTTTGTTTCTTAAGACACAGTGTCTCCATGTAACAGCCCTAGCTGTCCTGGAACTAGCTCTGTAGACAGGACTGGCCTTAAACTCTGCCTCCCAAGTGCTAGGATTAAAGGTGTGAGCCACCACCGTCCAGTTTCCCTTCTGCTCATATAGTTTGTGTTGCTACAGTTAGTCTACCTGGATAATCCTATATTTTCTTCCCATTTTAAAGTCAACTGATTGATAAATTTAATACAAGGTGACTTATTTATAAGTATTAGCACCAGGCACAAAGGTTATATAGAAATAAGATTTTGCCTATCAAATACAAACAAAGCCAATTTGTTAATTACTATCCACAGACCAGTGCTATAGGAGTATATATTATTTACCATAACTCTCCAGTATACACAGGGATGTTAAGACATCAACAATGTCTCACTTGCATCTTTAAACCTGAGTTTGAAGTATATTTAAGCTCCTGGATAGGGTAGGGTGTATTGTATCATCTGATTCTGCAGATGATAAAACATACTGATAATATTTTCTATGTCAGCATTTGAAAAATATGTCAGGGTGTGGTAAAAAAATAAACATTATTTTATTTATGGGATTTTTGACAAGGAAGACTATGAACTGTGAACCACTGAGGCCACACAAGGTTACTCTGGGGCTCAGTCTTTCTGAGACTGAGATATGCAGCAGGGTTCACTGCAGAAAGCTGTGTCTTTCCAATGAAAATCCTCTATACAATATAAGCACAAGGGACTCATGATCCTCCTGTCTCCTCTCCAGCATATCCTCCTGTATGGATCACAACAACCAATAAATAAAGCCTTATAAATGTTTTCATACAACAAAAGAAACACCCAGTAGTGAAGGGGCAAGAAATGGGGGGAAATATTTGTGAGCTGTAAATCTAAGAAAGGATTAATATTTAGAATACATAGAGGAACTTAAAAAAACAATAAAATATAAAATAACCCAGTCAAAAATGAGCTATAGATTTGAACAGAGAATTCTCAAAGGAAAATTATTAATGACTCATAAATACAGGAAAAAGTGTTCAACATCAAAAGCCATCAGGAAAATTCAAACTACAACTACTTTAGGATTCCAATCTGACCCCAATCAGAATGGCTATCATGAGTAAATCAATGATAGCAACTGTTGACAAGGCAACCAGGAAAGAGAAATATTTATTTACTGTTGTTGGAGTGCTAACTGGTCCAGGCACTATGGAAGTCAGTATAGAAATCCCTCAAAAAGCCAAGACTATAACTGCCTACCATATGACCTAACTATCCCACTCCTGGGCGTCTACCCAAAGGCCTCACTCTATAGCCTACCACAAAGACACTTGCTCATCCACATTCATTGCTGGCCTGTTCACAACGCAGAGAGTGGAGTCAGCCTAGACAGCCATCAACTGATGAATGGATAATAAAAATATGGTACACACACAATGGAATTTTACTCAGCCATAAACAATACTGGAATTAACAGGAAAACAGATGAAATTACAATAAAACCGTGGTGAGTGAAGTGAGACCGGCACAGAAAAACAAAGCCACATGTTCTCCCATGCGGATCCTTGCTTTGAATTTCTAATGTTGTGGGTTCAATTTAGCATTCCTGCAGAAACTAGAAATCTAAATAGAGGCCTATGGGAGGAGCATGCCCTGTGGGAAGGAAATAGTAGAGTGTAAGTTACCACAAAGTAGAAAGAAAGAATACTGGGGCTGGGCAAGTATTTGTAGGCAGGGGTCAGTGGATTTGGGAGATGAGGGGACAGTAGGGAAGGATTAAATAAAATACAGGGGATATTTAAAAGCCATATGAAACATATTGTCTTATAACTAAATAAAAAAAATTTTAAGTTTGAAAAGAGGTGTTCTTCAAGTCTAGAAAAAGCTGTGGCCAGAAACCATGGTTTATTAAACAGAACACTAATACCAGGGCTAGGATACCACCTTATGAGTTGTTGATCATGGAGGTCCCGGAATATCCCTAAAAAATAACCACATTCCTTTCAGTTGGCCATTGAAAGGAGATGGTAGCACTCTCTTGCTGTAGACACCACACATCAGATGTGCATGATGTAGAGAAACCAGCTAAAGTAAGGCTGGAGGCTCCCTCCCTACTCGGCTAGCTGTCATACTTCTCAATGGTATTGGGGGCTTGGTAGGGGTTACAGGGGGAAGTGAAAGAGGGAGAGAACAGAGAGTAACCCGAATTCATTATTTACATGTATGAAATTGTCAAATAAGAGCAATCAATAAAGAAATAGTGTGTGTGTGTGTGTGTGTGTGTGTGTGTGTGTGTGTGTGTGTGTGTGTGTATTACATTATAAAGCAGGGAGGAGTACACTTACACTTAATATACCCCCAGACAAACAACAACAAAATAAAAGAAAATATTTCGAGACTCAATGCTAGAGAAACAAAGAAATATCTAATAGTCTGTTCCCATTTATGTAACCTTGAAGAACCCATGTAGCCAACCATCTTTGCATGCCTGCTTCTCTCTTGGCATACCAGCCTTTCTCCACAAGCCTTTCACTTACTCTTCACCCAAGTCCAGTGTTGATTTGCCTAAAATTCATGTGATTGATATGACCAGTGCTCTAAACCCCAAAGGCAAGAATTGACATTACCCACCCTTCTCTTATCTAATAAGCCATAATCAGAGGGGCAAGTTTGATGGACATAATAACAGGCTTGGGAGTGTATACAATGTATAGGGTGGAAGGCAATTCTTGAGATTCAGCTTTGTGGGCATTGCCAAAAGGGTTTTCTCAGTATCCCTCCCCAAATAGCCAGAGCTCCCAGAAACCACCCTCTCAATGTACATGAGAAGCTCCAGGTCTTTCTAGTGAGGAGTCGACTAGTTGTAATCACAACCACTCACCAGAATGAACTACTAGGCAAGACATTTGTACTGATTGTTCTTGGAGGTGGACCACATCTTTGTAGCTAGATTACATGTCCACTCTTCAGTCACTTGTGATTGGATTAGCCCTTTTGTTTCAAGTGCAAACCCCACAGCTATAGCCCAAAGACCACTCACTCCCAAGTCTCCTTAGGCCCAAGAACATGCAGAAACATCATCAATTTCTTGCAAATTGGAGTTAGCAATGGGCTGAGCTTTGTCTTTATGCCAGGAATTGGAATTTCCAACTCACCACCCTGGAAAATTTGCTGGAATGTCTGGGAACGTCTCGGAAGCACAAGTTCTGCTTCAGTCTGGAGATTTGCTTAAGGATTTCCTGACACAAACAAGTTTTCACCCTGTTCAATATCCCTTCTTGGACTTGCAGCTCTTTGAGATTCTGGGGTTGAGTTTTCTACACCTTAATGATTCCCAGGATACAAATCTTTGATGGGCTACTGGAGAGTGGAGGGGTTAACAGTTTCTGTCATGCACCAGCTTTAGATGACTAAAACAGTAACAATAATGGCTAATTTTTACAAAGCACCCATTACTATTGGTACCCTTGCCACCTATGCAAACAAGTACATGGGTTTTGTGTATTCTCCAAGTAGGTCAAAGATACATAAAGATAAAACAAAGAAAACACTCTAGTGTATACTCTTTCCATGAAAATCCCTGGATTCCATGTCAAGAATAAACTTTGCAACCAGTGTCTGACATATCTTTTCACTAATAATATTATATTCATGCAAATAACAGATCCATAGCTCAATATTTTCAATAGCAGAATAATATTCACACATTTATTTATTTTTCCTTTCCCCCCCCACTTGATCAAAAGTCTGAAAATGATTTCAACTGAGTAACTGTAGATATGTTCACACAAATAAATAAATAAATAAAAGTCTTCTACATACTCTATGCTCCCCAGTCCATTAGTGGGCTGTCTGCTAATTATAACTTGTACAGATAGACACATTTATTTGTATCCTCAGAAACTCCAGCATCCTGCATAATTGCTATTCACACCTCCCAGCAACATAAGGATTTTTCAAAAAATAACAGGTAATGCAACCTCAAGCTAATAAGAGTATTGATTCCTGTTGGTTTTGTTCCAAAAGATCCATGCAATTATGTTATTTGATTTTCAAATGAGAATAGGAAATAGAAAGGAGGAAATTTCCACCCTACATGAGCTAAATTAGTATACATCTGTGGTTTTTTAAAAACCAACCCGAGAACAACAATAACAAAAAAATTTCCCTGTTGATCTAATTAGAATCAGTGGTAAAATAAATAATAATAGGGAAATCAGTTATACATCTGTAGAACTTAAGACAGTTTAGAAGACCTGTGTTTTTGAGTGAATTCTCTATCTCTAATCCTTTCCATCTGGTACCAAATAAATTAGGAGCTATGGCGAATCAAAGAATCTCCCAGGGAAACCTCCAAAATCCTTTATTAGAAGGAATATCTCACAAGGAACATGGAGCATGAGAAGAACTGCAATGATAATTATTAAAATCACAAATAGAAACGCTTCTAGGATTGATCAGCTCACTGCTAGGTTTGTGGAATAACAGCTTTATCATCAAAGGAATAACTGAAGGAGATTTTTTAAAACACAGAATGAGGCTCTGCTCTATTCAGGTTTAACTGGGCCTCACCTTAAAAGTAATCACTGCTGATACCTACTCCAAGAGTCCTAAGCAGACTCAATTTGTATACTTTGAGCAACTGCCCAAACTGCTTCAAATAACAAAGCAAGGCAAGAGGCAAAGACTTGTCTAGCTGCAACTGTGGAGGTCGCCCGAGCTGGAAAGCATGGCCTATCAGATGAAATATTCATCTGTTTATCTCCAGTCTTTAACTTGGAACAATTCCTTTCCCAAAATAATTATAAAGCAATTACTTACCAGCTTTCACTTTATTGGTAACTACTTTTACTCAAAGAATAGCAATTACTACATAATTATAGTACATGGTTATCTGAACAGTCTTAACTGTGCCTACTGACAATAAATTATAGTCACCATGGCTCTAATTATGTATTTGATAGAGCCTAAATATGTAATGATTGTATAGTTACATATTAATAAGCCATGCTCTGCTTTGCAGATCAGAGTGCGGCAGCACACCATTGGATTCCTTCCATGTGGTAACCTGTGGAGTAATGCTTATTGTTCCCTTTGGCTTTCTGGAAGGCAACAGACTACAACCCACGTGTATTCAGCTTTGCCCACCAGTTCTCAATTTCATCCAGGCACACCCACCAGGGCAGAGAGAAAAATCAAAAGTGAAAAGTAAAAATTGCTTTGCTAATCCTCCTTTCTAGCGTGTCCTTTTGATGAAAAACTACCAGCTCTGGCTTCGATTCAAGAATTGCAGGTGCAGACGCTTGGCAGTGCAATGACAGACTTAGCTTCACACAATCATTTCATACAAGAAGACTGGATTCAAAGGCAGGGAAGGCCATGAACCTGGCTTTGAACCATGACTTCACTGCTTGAATTTTAGGACATAATTTTGGTCCCCAAAATGACCACAGGGATCAAATATCTGAGAACTAAAGATTTAAGGGTACAACTTGCCTTTACCAACCTTTAAAAAAATACCTTTAAATCTGTAAATAAATTTCACACAAATCTGAATCACACAAAATTAATTGTGTCATCATCCTTCCAAATAAAGTCTATCAAACCGCATCATACCTTGGCTACTCTGTAAAATCTAAGAGCAATAAATGGCACTGTCTTTGAAGTGCACATAGTTACAAAGAATTTCCACCAAAAAAGGGCTTCAAAGAGGCAGAAGTCGGAAGATGAAGGCCCAGAAAGCAGCTCTCCAGCAGTTACTGATGATTTCTGAGAGGTGTCACACTGGGAACATAGATCCTGACATGCACAGATGAGATGAGAATTCAATGAAAGTGGACAGCTCAGCAACATGCCCTCCTGCCCTGGTACACACACCCTTTCCAGAGGCAATCGGCCTCTGAAAACTTGTCTTTTCCAGTTTGACTCTGATGTTCCTGGAGCAGAGTTCACTGTAACTTCGGAAGCATCAGTGTATAGCAGGCAGCCTGTCACAAATGAGCAGGAAGAAGCAGGACAAAGGAAGATGTGGCCATTGCTACTAGCATTCCCATGCAAAGACATACTGAGGGGGTATGTCAAAACAGTTATCACTGATACCTCCAATTATCCACCATGATGACTGGCCTTGAGTTTTGGGTTCAGGCTAGCATACAGTAAATGTTTAAAAATTAACAACTTACATGGTGAGTTGTAGTTCTATAGATGTTTTCAGTAAAGGGTCAATGTAAACCTAGATAATTGAAAGGATTTAAGAAACAGGAAACTACTTCTCACATAACTATTTCTATCTACCAATCACTGGGCCCATATGTTCTTGAACTATGACAACTCTGTGTAGTGTGTATAATTATTCTTACTTAATAGATAAGAAGGCGAGGTTGGGACTGGTGAATTCATTTTCTCTTAATCGTCAGGGATTGTATTTGAGCTCAGACTTGAACACTCACAGCGATGCTCTTCCTCCTGGGATGTTCACATCCAACAACACCTGAGCTAACTTTGCCTCAGTACTGATATCCTGGTACTTAGACACATTATTTTAGTCAATCCCATTAAGCCCTCCTTTAAAACAGTTAGTGGCATCTTCATTGTAATTCCCAACCCACACACAAGGAAACTGAGTCTCACAAGAATGACCTCTCTTGCCCAAGATGGTAGAGCTGTTATTCTAACCAGATCCAGCAGCAAAGCCCCTGCCCCTAGTGACCTTTCTACCATCACATTAGATATTGAAAAGGAAAATGTGACTTCTTGTTTGAAGGAAGTTTATCATCTAGTAGATGAGCCATGGTCATCCCACTGGAATCAGATCTTTCCACAGGCATTTACTGCTGAATTATATTCAAATAGTAAACAAATATACTTTCCTCCCCTTGTCTACATCATCTTACTCCTCTTTTGGTCAGGGCTGTGCTACGAAATCCACTTCAAAAGTCCCTTGGCTGTTGTCTTTGCCTACTAGGGCCTGAGGTCCTTAGAATCTGAAAGAATTATTCTTTTTGTATTGTAGGAGGAAATGCTTAGTTGCTTTGGAGACACCAGTTAAGAATATGTTATAAGACATAAGTTATGAATGAATGAATGAATGAATCTATATAGATTTCTACACTGGAAAAGACTTTAGAGAAAATTAATTCTAATGCCTCCAATTTACAGATTTCCTTCTTGGATCTTAATGATTTCCTCAGAAACAATTGAAAGAAAAATGCCACCCCCACTACACACACACTAATAATACCAGTCTCACAACAATAGAGCAAAATAAATAATGTGCCTCTTTTGAGACCAAAGTTTATAAAGTTTGATTTTTACAGGGTTTTTAGCTATATAGGCTACAGATTTGAGAACATGCCCTAATTTAGCAAGTATTTTGTATCCATAATGAGATTTCTAAATGTTATCTGTTTTTAGTACATAAGGATATCCTGAGGAAAATATTTATATAATTGTGGCACTTGTTATGCTATCCTTCTTCCTTCTATCCCAGTAGGATTACATAGCCTGAGGTGGTAGTCAGCAATAAAGGAGTTCTATATATACATTTGTGGGATTGTCAAGCATTTCTTTAAAAAAAAAATACACAATTTCTTCTTTGGCAGTGGGGATTGTCTGAAAGCATGGAGAGATTTGAAAAGGACTCAACATATTGAAATGGTAATCTGACAACTTATCACTCCCATCAGGACCAGACCCATTTGATATTGATAGGGACATTATTACTAATTAAGGCTACCATTCCTCAAGTGTCTCAAGACAGACAATCACCCTATTTATCTATACACGTTTATAGACAAGTATTAAACACATTCTGATGAAGGTCAGAAACAGGGTTTATAGAACAAAATGGTAAGGAGAATTTTCTTAGCATAGCATGTGACAGAGTGAAATTGTGTGGTTGACTACTTAAGCATTTGACAATATGTGGAAAATCATAACCCTTCCCTACAAGACAAGGTGCATACAGCCAAATTCTTACACAAAATTTCAGAGAAGTTCACAAACTCCTTATAGTCCATTCATAGACTCCTAGACTCTGTTACAAGAGTACTTGTTTCAAACCCTATCATAGTAGGGGGATCCAGAGATGGCTTAGCGGTTAAGAGCACTGGCTGTTCTTCCAGAGGACCTGAGTTCAATTCCCAGCACCCACATGACAGCTCACAACTGTCTCTAACTGCAGTTCCAAGAATCTGACACCCTCACGCAGATGTACAGGTAGGCAAAACATCAATGTAAATAAAATAAAAATTAAAACCATGTTGTAGAGCAGGGTTTGTCATCCTTGGAACTATTAACATTTTGGGTCAAATGATATATCCCCTGACAATACTGCCCCCATTTGAGTTCACTATTCCAGAGTAAGAGGTGTGAAAATCTCACATAAGGGGAAAAACAAATAGATACAACAATTATCATAGAACACAGAGCAGGCTGAAAGTTGATGAATAGCAAGTACAGCAGAATATAAAACCTTCCAAGATTCCCCCTTTCGCTCTGTGTTCTTAATTCCTGAAAGACATGACTATTCTCTCCACAAAGGCAGGCTAATGAGGACCTGCTTAAGACAATCTGGTTCTATTGAAGAGCTTCTGCCTCTTTAGCCACTGTCTGACAGGTGTTGAGAGGAAATGATTCTGAGGAAAACACTATGAGGTGTCTGTAAATGAAAAGAGCGTGTAACCCAAACTGTGAGAAACACTCTCGGAAGGTGTTCCATTTATACTCAGTCCCGCAGAGCCGGGGCATCTTAGACACCTGGACTGTAGTTTTCGATTCCGTGAGTATTTAGGATGCATGACTGCCTCAGCCTCTGCTCATTTCTAAAATGTGGAAGTGGTCACACTTTGAACCCGTGCCTTCGGTTCCTGTGTACAATTGGGTTGGGCAGCCAGAAAGCCATCCAAAGTGTGAGTCTGCAGATGAGCACTTGGTAAATTTCAGAAGATAGCTGCCTTGGTCTGAACATTTATTCTGTCTCCAGATTTTCATCTTGAAATCTGAATTTTCAAAGGATAGAATTAAGATGTGAAGCCTTTGGGAGAGGAATTCTCAGGAATGGAATTAAAAACCTTAAAAATGAGACCCATGGGAGCTCATTAGTTACTTCTACCATTTAAAGTTACGACCAGAATATCATCTACAAATCAGAAAGCAGGACCTCACCCAGGTGCCAAATTTGCTGGTCACTTTGGTCTTAGATGTTGAGCTTCCAGAACTAGGGGGAATCACTTTTGGTGGTTTGTGGGCCTTGCAGGGCATGGTATTTTGTTAGGACAGCTTGAAAGTAGGAACAACATAGGCCATTTGCCCCAAAGGCATAAATATCCAAAAGTCTTCAAATGTCAACATTTTCCAAGTACCAATTAAAATTGGATACACTTCTGTGTTGTATATGTGTTGGGAGAATGAAGTTACCAAACGTAAGCACACTAAGTCATAGTTTTGAGTAACCTTTGGATGGCATTTCTTTCATCTTAATGCGCCCAGAAGCTTCAAAATGAAAAAATAGCTAACCCCCTCCCAACCTCCAAGTCTCCACTTACTATAAGAATAAACACCTGTGCCCAACATCTACGGATTCTATTTTAGTATGTCAGGAAGATTTCAGTATGTGTTCTATGATAATTGTTATATCTATTTGTTTTTCCCCTTATGTAAAATGTATTTTTAACAACATTCTAGATGATTCTGAGCTAAACAGAGGTGATGTGGAAAGTATATCTTTCCCAGCATCCAAGACAAAGAGAATTGTAAGTGACTTGAAAAATTAATGCTAAAACATATTTGACCTCATTCTCTTCCAGGTAAACTCTTATTTATTCAAGTCCCATCACCAAAGTTAGGCCCTCTGTTACCAGTCCCTTATTCTGTCACCTATTATAACATCTATTGAGCTGTGAGGCTTTGGAAACATAGAACATAGCTCAGTAACATCTTCCTTCTCTCTGTCTGCCCAGACTCTGATAACAGTCCTTGGCACCAGACATATTCAATAACTTTGATGGCTAGAGTGATTTGTATTGTAGTTTCCTCCCTGATAAATCTGTCCCATGAGATTAGAAATTTCAACAAAGGATCAAGCATTCTGTTCCTACATCTAAAGATAATATTCTGTAGGAACTCCAGAGAAAAGGAATGCTTTGGTCCACTGAAGAGGTAGAAACTACCAACCTCCGTCTTGTCTGCCAGTGTCTCCATCTTCTTACCCCTTGGCCAGAACCACAGTTAGAACACCAGGCTGTTTTCTTCATTTTATTTTTATACCTGAATTCCATTAAGCAGGAAACATTCTGCAGATCCATAATTAGCTGGCCACTTGAGATGCCTTTCCTTCGTGTGCAGATGTGCTACCATCAGCATTTCCAGCTTGACAATACAGTGATGCAAATGGTACAAATTTCATTATCTCACAATTCATAAAAGAGGAAAATCTCATTGTTTCATTTCACAAAACTAGCTATGTCATAGTTTTATTGGTACTGATAAGGTTGAGTTTCAGATGATATTTTATAATACCAATTACACCAGTACTTCTAAAAAGTGGAAATTACTGTGTTTAATATATGTTAGAGGTTAAATCTAGGAATCTGTATGCCTCATCACATATAATCCTCCCAGTTCTTTTGGCAGCTGATGTGATTTTAAGACTTTCTATGCTCTCAACTATTTTACAAAAGAGAAAATTAAATCTTAATGTTTAAATCGCTCAAGTCATGGGTGAGCTAGCAACCGGACACAAGCTCATCTAATCTACTTAATTACTATAATATGGAAATGTCACTCTCATTCCTCAACTCAAAACTGTCGTTCATATTTCGAGCAAGTAGAAATTTCCAAGATGCCACGTGGTAACAGCAACAATTAAAAAAACCTTGAGTCTGAAGCACTAATTGTAGATTATTTCATCTCCACAGTAGAACACCACAGAAAGAATGAACAGTTCATGTCAATCATAGAATGAAATTGCACTGTCTGTACTTCCCTCTATAGTCTGGCTGAACAGTTTTTTTTTTTTTTGTTTTTTGTTTTTGGTTTTTTTTTTTTTTACTTCTTAGATGGTTATTTCTAATTCTCAACTTGACACATTATAGAATTGCATGAGAAGAAGGATAGCACCTCGGTGAAAGATTGTCTAGATCAGGTTGATCCCTGGTAATACCGGTGGGCAATTATCCTGGTTACATTAATTGTGGTAGGAAGACCCACCCTCTCTGAATGACACCATTCCCTGGACAAGGAATCGTTAACTGTGTAAGACTGGGAAAAGTGAGTTGAGCACAAACATATGTTCTTCAGCTCCTTGGATGTAATGTGACCAACTATCTAGAGTTCCCTCTGCTGTGATTCTGTCACAGTGATGGACTGCAACCAGGAACTGTGAGCTAAAATAAACCCTTTTCCAAGGTTTTGTTTTATTTTGTTGTTGTTGGTAGTTGTAGTGTTTTGTTGTTTGTTTGTTTTTGTTTGTCACAGAACTGGAAAGGAAACTAAGGTTATTTCATTCACTCCTTTGAGAGGCTGTGAGTCAGACCTCACAAAGTAAATTTCCTAACTCTAATGAAAGGCAGGTGAGGCTAGCCAAAGGGCACCCTAATCTAAGTGTCATTTGCCTTTGTTACAAGGAACCAAGGGCTAGGGAAAGTGCAGCAAACTTCTAGGTTCAAGTTACCGGCTCTTTGGAAGAGAAATGCCATTGCAAGCTTGAATCAACTGCTAAATGCTACTACCCATACCCTTTGATCTGTTCTCTTTAATTCACAAGGTTCATGGATGTGCGGCCTGTCCATAAAAGTAAGATGTATCAGGTAAAGGAGACATAGGAGGAGAACCAAATGAGAGAGGAGAAAGGGAAGAATGCAAAGACTGGCAGGAAAGAGGGGGAGTGAAGGAGCTTGTTTTCCTCTTGATTACTTTCAATACCTTAAGGATTAGAGAGAAAAAATGTTCTGTTTCCCAGATGTTTTCCACACAAGTGAAAAGGAATAAAAGAAGAAATCTACATCCTAACTCAATCTCCAGTAACTTGATGACAGGATTAAGCTAAATGAATGAGCATTTGTAGAGAAATTAGCCTAAGCAAATAAAAAACTCCCAAGATTCAGACAAATCAGGACATTAGGAAATAAAAGCCTTCCTCCAATAGGAAAAGAAGGTCAGGTTCTGACTTTCAAAAGGAAAATCCGAATTTGTTTGTTCTGTAATAAAACAAATGGTCCAGCAGAGCGCCAGCTTGCCTTGGTGTCAACTGCAAAGATTCTCCTTGGGAATTTACTCTTCTATGAGCACCACGTTATATGACACCTGGAAACAGCAGGCTCTGTAGCCATGCAGTCAGGCTACAGGGTCTTGCCAAGTGAATGTCAGAGGGATTCCCTTTCAATAGGAAGGACCCAAGAGCTGAGTCTTAATAGTACCTTTTTGACAGTATCTCATGCCCAACTGTATGTCTCATGTATGTCTCAGCTCACAAGTGGCCCATGTCAGTCATCACCCCTCTGTGCTGCTATGGACACCATGGGATTCTGCAGTGCCAATCATCACTGTGCATAGGAACGGACATATTGCTCTACTTTCTTTGGCTCAAAATTGTAATTGGCCAGAAGGATGCTACTCATAGTAAAGGATTAGTAAATACTGCTAAATAAAGTGCTTGAATAAATGATTTCTGAAGTGAGTAAAATTGGCTGTCTTTGTGAAGAGCCTAACACATTATTCTTAAGGCTTTCCATCTTTCTTACTTCAAGGGAGAGTCAAAGTTTGTTTTCTAAAGAGATGGATATGTTGCATAAGTGAATCCCTTAAGGGGGGGGTTAAAAATATCTTCTAGATAAGGATTCTCAAATACTACTTCCCTTGAACTTCCTTTTCTCTCCCCCACCCCCCCACCCCCCGCTCTCCTTATAGAAAGAGAAGATTTGATATAGCTCAAGAAAGAAACAGAAATGATTGTTTGGAGCTGAATATACAAAGGGAATTGTATGCTTGTTTGTATGGCTGTTCGTTCTCCCTATAACACATTTACATACATTCATGAAAGCATACTCAAAGAAACAAAGAACATATTCCTTAAAATTCCCTGAGTTTCATATTTAGAGGGACTCTTATGAGCAAAGAGTAAAATGAAAATAGTCAAATATACTATTCATCAAGTAAGTCTGCATGAATAGGCTCTGATCATGTAAAGTTATATGGGAACTGAAATTTAAGACGTTATGGTCTTTTTAGGAAAAAGACAATCACATATGAAGTGAGAGAGCATTGAATTGACTGAACCGAAGTTAGAACTTAATTGTGTTCTATGAGCTCCCAAGAAAGGTTGACCGAGCCAAAGCTGTCTCTCCTAATGTCTCAGAGTCTGTAGAGACATTTCTTCCAAATAGACTGACCTCACTAGCCATAAGCTGATTTTGAAGAATGGATGGGATTTTTATAGAGAAATAAGAACAAGAAGGTCATTCCAGAGCAAGAGAAATAGATGGAGGTGGGGGTATGAAAGAAAAGAAGCAAGAAGCCAGAAACTAGCTTGGTATTCCCAAGACATACTTGAGAGTGGCCTGAAGAAATACAAACAAAGAAGAAGGAGGAGGAGGAGGAAGAGGAGGGGGGAAGAGGAGAAGGGGAGGAGGAGGAAGAAGAAGGATAAGAAGAAGCAGCTGAGTGAAGAATGGAAACAAAGGGGCAACTGTCAGAAACTATAGAAAAAAGAATAAAAAATATAAAGCAGTAGATGTGGGGATCTGGGAACTGTGGTTAGAGCTGCAGTGTTTAGAATTGCATCCTCATCTTCTAAGGCCCACCAAAATGAGATATATCCCTCTCTGAGTCCTCTGATTGTTTTCCATGTGCACCCCCACCTGTCTTTTCCCACTGAGAGCCACTTGCATTTCCCAGCAACAGCCTCTGCTAGGGGAGTTTGGAGACTAAAACAAGAAGGTGGCTATCTTCTGAGTCCTCTACATGCCCCTGGATGAGAGAAGAACTGAGGGGCAGAGAATTCTTTTTCCTTGCTTATGATGTTATGTATTTATTTTACTCTGCAAAGTCAATGTCATATAAAAGCAGCTATCTAGAGAATAGATCAAAAAAAGGAAGTAAGAAAAAAGAAAGAGAGAGAGAGAAAGAGAGAGAGAGAGAGAGAAGCAGAAGGGAGGGAGGGAGGGAGGGAGGGAGGGAGGGAGGGAGGGAGGGAGGGAGGGAGGGAGGGATGGGATGGGATGGGATGGGATGGGATGGGATGGGATGGGATGGGATGGGATGGCATGGGAAGAAATCATTATTTGTCATCTGAAAATGCTTACCTACAGAATGGCACAGAGTAGGCCACAGATACGGAAGTGATGGAAATATTCCCTCACTCCAGAGAGTTCTCCATCTGTGACTTTGGGCAATTCATTTAATCTCTATAAAATTCATTTTCACTAACTTCTCAATGAGGATGGCAAAATCACCTGCCTTTTGGGGATGCTGTGGGAACCAGGTAAGAAAACGCATGTAAAGAATTTAATAGAGCCACCTATCACGTTCACTTCTCAATAAATGTTAGCTATGATTAGTTATTAGACTTTCAAAGAAATTTAAGCCATTGTTCATTATAACATCTCAATTACATTGTACTCCAAAAGAAATTTCAAAGTAACATCCTAGTATTATAGGGCCTATGATGATTTGTACAACTTATTTGAAATCCACATTTTATGATTAACATGTAAATCATATTTTATGTCAACCATAGACTGAACACATGCCTTAGCCTAACAAAGAAGAAAGCCCTACAATAGACAGAAACCTTATTCCATCAAATGAGTTTGCTCAGAATTTTGAAAGCAGAACATTTAAAACCAATTTAATTTCAAACTGATATCAAAACTCGGTGTTTCACAATTTACCATAGATGTTGGATGTGATTACATATAAAAGGCAATCATTGCAAAATTTAAGAGCTTTAAATTTCCACTGACCATAGGTGGGGTTGGGGAGTCTAAAATCAATTTCAGGGGTGCCTGGATTTCTTTGACAACATATGTAAATACTGGAAGCTTAAAATGTTCCTTTAGAGGAGTCTGTGTCCCTACTTAGAGTCTTAAAAGAGCCTGGGGCATCTGTGGAACAGCCACAGTAAGAGAATGGTCAAAGTAACAAACTATATGTATATAGTAGATTTATTGGTATCGGTTCTTACAACTGGATAGATTTGACTACATCCACCCTGAAGTTTAGTCTACTTATCTGTAGCAGGAATCTTAAAAGTTCTTATTAATAAAATCAAACCCGAGACGAGTTATTGGAGTCCATGCTGGTAGATCAGAGAGACAGAATAGGCCACAGCTATCTCACCTCACCAGTTCCTCAGCTGGTCCTGTTTCCTCAGACTGGAAGCCTCTGAGTCCTCATCCAGAATGAATCTCAGCTGAACTGTGTTGCTCCATAGCCTGAAAGCTTAACCAGGCCAAATGCTTAACCAGCCAAAAGCCTCTAGTTTCTGGTCCTCACGCCTTATATATCTTTCTACTTTCTACCACCACTCCCTGGGATTAAAGGCTGGCTTTCTGGGATTAAAGGCGTGTCACCATGCTTGGCTGTTTCCAATGTGGCCTTGAACTCACAGAGATCCAGAGGGATTTCTATCTCTGGAATGCTAGGATTAAAGGTGTGAGTGCCACCATTTTCTAGCCTTTGTATCTAGTGGCTGTCTGTTCTCTGACCCCAGATAAGTTTATTAAGGTACACAATATTTTGGTGAACACAATACCACCACATCTCCTCTCTTTTTGTCTAAAATTAAAAAAGCTTATAACTAATACAAGAAAAACTATCCAATAAGTATATGCAATATACAGTCAAGATTACATTAACAATGTCTAGTCCATTAACATTTGACAGATTCAGATAAAAAACTCCATTACATATATTTACAATGTCCAGTACAGTAACATCTGATAAACTCAGACCAAAAAATTTTCATTACTTATCTTATTTTAAAAAAAGTAGTTTCTTTTTAAAAGTAGATTCCATAATCTCCCTTTTTATCTTATCATAGCCATATTCTCTCTTTTTTCTTTTCATAACACATTCAGTAGTCTACCTTTTGTCATTTTTATATCTTCCCCTTTTTCTTCAGTGTAGATTCAATGATCTACCTATTTATCCTATTATTTCTTTATCTTTTTTTCTCAGAGTAGATTCGATGATCTATCTCATATCTATATTCTCTTTTTCTTTTTGCTTTCTAGGGGTGAAGATATCTTTAGGGAATCTTGAAAAGAAAATTTTTGGGTTAATCGTCAAGTCCTGTATCATTTGTCCAGTCTCTGCATAACAGGAAAGTTCAGGGCTTGTTTCAAGTCCTTGTTCGAGTAGTCTGTCAGGCTGGATCATCTCAACTAGCCATCTCAAAATTGTCCTAAGCAGTTTGTAGTCCAAAGCAGATCTTTCCGTGGTGTTAATCGGCTTAATGGCTTTATCATAGTCCATGTGGAATCATCGTTGTAGGATCCTGTCATCTTTTTGAATATTTCAAAGTCACTGTTAGGCATGGTCATGGTTTCCTGCAGACTTTTTTTTTTTTTTTTTTTTTTGTGCCTCCTCTGTGGTTTGGAGCAATCACAGTCTGATAAATGTCTGTCTCTCGGAACCATGAACATTCTTCCCTAGAACAGAAAATCTTCACAACAATTTTTCCCCACCATTTGTCTTGCCAAACTTTTCCAAACTGACCTTTGCCGATGCTTTCTTGTAACACGATGGTCCTGGCAATTCTTCTCTGAACCAGCAGCAGTAAACCCTTTGTCCCAGGTAGCAGCATCACCGCAGTCACCAACATGATGAGAAGGAGCTGGCAACGTGGAGCAGTAGCCACTGCTTCCATGGTCCCACCACTGTTTGTGGCTCAGTCCGGGCTGAAGCTTCTCCCAAGCCTCCTAGGCCGGCCTCAAACTCGGGATCTTCCTGCCTCTGTCTCCTTCAGCAAATCCTACCGGGGTGCGCCACCACAACCGCCTGAGTGTAACGTGGGCCTGAGCTGGGGCTCACAAGGCCACAGCAAACAGCTTTTTCATGAATTCGTAACACGAACGTTGGGCGCCAGATGTAGCAGGAATCTTAAAAGTTCTTATTAATAAAATCAAACCCGAGACGAGTTATTGGAGTCCATGCTGGTAGATCAGAGAGACAGAATAGGCCACAGCTATCTCACCTCACCAGTTCCTCAGCTGGTCCTGTTTCCTCAGACTGGAAGCCTCTGAGTCCTCATCCAGAATGAATCTCAGCTGAACTGTGTTGCTCCATAGCCTGAAAGCTTAACCAGGCCAAATGCTTAACCAGCCAAAAGCCTCTAGTTTCTGGTCCTCACGCCTTATATATCTTTCTACTTTCTACCACCACTCCCTGGGATTAAAGGCTGGCTTTCTGGGATTAAAGGCGTGTCACCATGCTTGGCTGTTTCCAATGTGGCCTTGAACTCACAGAGATCCAGAGGGATTTCTATCTCTGGAATGCTAGGATTAAAGGTGTGAGTGCCACCATTTTCTAGCCTTTGTATCTAGTGGCTGTCTGTTCTCTGACCCCAGATAAGTTTATTAAGGTACACAATATTTTGGTGAACACAATACCACCACACTTATCCAAAAATAAAAAGAAGTTACAGAATTGTTTTTAAGTTGCATGATGGTGCTTATAATAGATACTAAATATAGGTACTATCGCATATATTGCACATATCTTTATAAAATGTAAGCATCTGGGCTGGAGAGATGTCTCAGCCGTTAAAGGCTAGGCTCACAACCAAAATATAAAATGTAAGCATGTATAAGCATAAGTATACGTGTCAGAAAATGAATGATAAATTTATTTTTGAAGAGCCTAGAAAACATCTTTTGCTGGCTAATAACAATTGCCTACAGGCAGTAACATTAATGTCTCTTAGTTTCATATTTTCTTCTGTAAGAACAGAAGAGAGAAACTGGCCAGGAAGGGGGGGGGGCACCAGGGAAGTAGTTCTGAGCACATCCTCATTGGAAGCAGTATGCCAGAAGAGAGCCCTGCTCCCCATGTCTTTGTCTCTTAACTGAGCACTCTCCCTAAAGGCTCCTTGTGACTGTGTGGCTAGAACCTAGAAGAGACACCAGAACACCTGGGTAGGCTAGCTGAACTGACCAGCTCATCTCCTCCCCATCCCAATTTCTGTTATAAGTCTGTTACCAATCCCCCAAAGGTGGACTGTCAGCTCCACGATACCCTATTTCCTGGGAAAACACCCTCCTGCTATACTGGGCTCACTGCTCCCTTATCTTGTATCGTGTGCTTTCTTCTTTTAAGTTCTCTCTCTCTTTCACTCTCTCTCTGTCTCTCTCTCTGTCTCTGTCTGTCTGTCTGTCTGTCTGTCTGTCTCTCTCTCTGTGTCTCTCTCTGTCTCTGTGTGTGTGTCTCCCTCCCTCCATATCTCTCTCTCTCTCTCTCTCTCTCTCTCTCTCTCTCTCTCTCTCTCTCTCTCCCTCTCTGTCTGTCTTTCTCTCCTCCCTCTTTCTTACTTTTTTCTTTTTGATTTTTTTTTTTTTTTTTTTGGTTTTTTGAGACAGGGTTTCTCTGTGTAGCTTTGCGCCTTTCCTGCATCTCACTTGGTAGCCCAGGCTGGCCTCGAACTCACAAAGATCCGCCTGGCTCTGCCTCCCGAGTGCTGGGATTAAAGGCGTGCGCCACCACTGCCCAGCTTTCTTTTTGATTTTTAAAGACAGAATTTCTCTGTGTAGTCCTTGCTATCCTAGAACTCACTCTCTATAGACCAGGCTGGCCTCAGACTTACAGAGATTCACCTTCCTCTGCCTCCCAAATGCTGGGATGCTGGGATTAAAGGCATGTGTCACCAAGCCCAGCTTCCTCCCTCTTTCTTAAAGTTGCACCTATGAATCTATAATTAACTTTTCTCTAAACCTTGTCCTCTGTGGTACATGAATTTTATTCTCTGAATTCTTGAGACAAGAAACTGAAGACTACTGGAGCAGTGGAAGTTTTGTTTGACAATAAGCATCTGGTCACCTAACTTTTGAGCCAGGTTACACAAGATCTGACAGAGTCTGCCCTCTCTAAGCCTCCCTGAGAGTGGGGAAAAACTTCCTCTCTTCTGGTAATATTTTATTTGTATTAAAATGATATTTGTATGTTAATAAATGAAGTTGCCCGGGGGTCAGAGCTATTAGCAAGCCATAGGAAAGCAGGGCAGTGGTGGCATACGCTTGTAATCCCAGCACTTGGTAGACAGAGCTAGGTAAGTCTCTTTGTGTTCAGGGATACAGCCAGTATTGGATACACATGCTTTTAATCTCAATACCAATCATAGAAAACCTGGAGATCTATACAGACAGGCCATGACAAGGCAGTCATGTGGTTGGGTTTGCAACCAATGAGAAGGCAGAACAGAAACACTATAAAAAGACAGACACACAGGAAGTAGCTCTGGTTCGGACCACCACAGGAGGAAGGGTAAGGTTTTAGCTCTTAGCTCTGACCTCTTGGCTTTCTTCTTTGCATTGGTTCTGTGTTTCTTATTTAATAAGACAGTTGGTTACATCTACACTCTTCTTTCCTCTCTACACTTCCCTTCCTCCTTCCTCCCCCTTCCTCCCTCCCTCCTCTCTGTCTGTCTGTCTGTTCTCTCTGTCTCTGTCTGTCTTTCTGTGTGTTTCTCTGTCTCTGTCAGTGTCTCTGTCTCTGTCTCTCTCTCTTCCTCTCTCCTCACATCCCTCTAGTAGAGGAGATCAAACACAGGCATGCTTATACATGGTAAGCAAGCATTCTATTTATGTGCTATTATCATAGCCCATTATTTGTTATTTTGAGACAGGGTCTCACTAAGTTACTCACACTGGCTTTGTTTCATTCTATGTCCCAGACAAACATTGAAACCGAGATTCCTCCCCCACCCCCTGTCTCAGCTTCCCAAGCATCTATCTGGTATTGACTGCAAACTTAGGCCCAGCTGGAAATCCCTTTTCAGCTACCATATTTTTCCAAGTTAGACTGCTTAGTCTGCATATTTTCACATTTACCAAATCACTTTAAATTTAAAATATATGTTCAATGTTGTGTTTCTTTGCTCCCTTCCTAAAAGTACCACATCAATGTGTTTTATAATTTAGGATGATGTCAAGCCAAAACAATACATTATGTGTATATATCTCAGTTACTTAAATTATTTTCAAGATACATTTTAATATTTTTTTGTAAAACCACCACCAGCATAGGTAAATGCTGAGCCCTTTATTTCTGTTATGTTATATTCAAATAAAGTAGGTCACAGGAACAAGCATCTAATCAAAGTTCTGCTATTTGCATATATTTCCATACCACCCACTACTATTATTAAATGCTAGATACTTTAGTCTTGGGAAGTCCCCCCACCACTAAGAAATGCAGGAGATAGAGAGCTCTTTGGAATACCTCTCAAGTGCATACAAATAGATGACAACACACATTATTACAGTTATTAAAGTGAACCAATGATGTGAGAACTTTATACATATTACTTAAATTTTCACAATAATGAAATAAAATTAATTTAGTGAGTTATTCCAAATTATAAATGAAGAAACTTGTAGGTTTAGAGAGTGAAGATTATTCTAAGCCCCAAGGCTACTCTGAGAACAGTGGCTGGAACCTAACCATTCCCCCTCTACCTGTCTCTCCAGCTTCATTCCATTTTTTAAAAAATATCTTACCTATTACTTTTATTGATGTACATATGCGTATGCCTGTGGGAGTTTATATTAACAATATCTAGGCAGGTACCCATGGAAGTTAGAGGGATTTGGATGCCCTGATGCAACTAGTTGTGGGCTGTCAGATACATGTGCTGGAGACTGAACTTGGGTCCTCTGCAAGAGCAGTAAGCACTCCTAACCACTGAGCCATCTCTCCAGTCCCTCTAGGTGCATTTTTAACCATCACAGCATCCCCTCTCTACTTCTTCTAATTCCACTGCTCTGCCTGGAAAACTATCAGAAAAGCACTTGGAAATGACATTCAGTGTACCACCCCCCCACCCCACCCCACCCCCGTGATCTCAAACCAAGAGACAAATGACTAGTGTAACCAGCAATTCGGGGCTGATCAGTCAGTGCAGAGAGTGTCTTCTAAAACAGTTGTGCTCAGCAAATTTTCTTCTAGAGTGCTCCAAGATCTGATGGGACTCTTTGTGGACAACACTAAGTCCTCAGCTTCCTATGGGTGAGGAAGACACATACAGATACTAGCCTTGGCCTACATCTAGTTAAGATTCCATCCTCCTATTTCTATTTAGTTACCTAAGTTTGTGCAGCTTCAAAAGCTTGTTACCTTCAGAATCCAAATATAATGAGAAAAAATCTAATTAAAAGTGAGTTACTGGCTGATCCAGTATTCCTCCGTAGGCAGGTTACTGGCTTCAGAAGTGAGTGTTTACATCAGTAAGCAGTGGGTATTCGGAGGTTAAAAATAAATGACTGGAAGAAGAAGATCAAAACCCTGTTAGTACCAAGACAGATGATTTGTCTTCATAAATCACCAGTCATGTTTTCTACATATGAAAATAGCTTAAAAAAAAAAAAACAAATCTACACTCCCCTTTGATCTGAAACCATAGCAAGAACTGTCACAGAAGCAAATGAAAAAATTTTAGAGACAGGGCACAATCAAATTGCTTTCTTGTAAATCTCAGCTTCTACAATTCAGTAGCTCTTTAGGGGCTGTACTCAATTTGCTTAATTTCGCTACCCCAGAAATCAAAAAGCTATTGAACTACAAGTATGAAAAGACTCTCAGAAGAATTTACCACGAAGCCCCAAGTTCTGAAGAGTAAGCAGGAGAGAGTGGGTGTGTCAGGTGGCAGGGTGGGAGGGTTGTCAGCTGACGTCACTAACTCTACATATGCTCAGGATTCGTCCTCAGCCTACACTTGTCTCGGTTCCCAGTAGGAAGCTCACAGTTTCATGTCACCTGCAGTCTCTTCACATGTCCACCATCATCACCTTCTCCTACCCTTGGTACCAGACCACAGTCTCAAACAGAATAAAATCTCCTAGCCATTGTGTTGCATTGTGGATCTCTAAGAGTTGGACATGATCATATTTTGCCTTCATGTTCTTTCTTGTACTTGTTTTCAATTCTCGGGAAATTATTGTATTTTAATGACACATAATGAATGTTTTACATATGTTTGCAATGACTACTGGCTACATCAAGCAATAAACAAACACATTAATTGACATACTTATTTTTCATGGAAAAAGCACTTAAATCCTTTAGTTATTTTCTTGTGCACAATTGTTATAGCAAACCTACTGTACAACAGTCATAAAGTTATTTGTCTCTTATCAAAATGTCCTTTTGCCAATATCTCTCAACTCTCCATTCCCAAGCCTCTGATAACAATCATTTACCCTTTTCTATGAAGTCAACTTCTCTGACAATAAGATCATGCATGACTTATTTCAATTAACATATCTTTTTCAAATGTATCCATGTTGTAAATGACAGGACTTGCTTCTTTATTAAGGCTAAATAGTACTCAGTTGAGAAAGTACACTACATTTCCTTTAGGCACTTCTCTGATGATAGTCTTTCAGGCTGATTCCATAATCACAGATATATTGAACAACAGTTCAATGAGCACATGGTTATATTTGTCTCTTGATTAATTGATTTCATATTTGTATATGTAACTGATAATAAAATTGCTGGACCATGTGATGATTGTCTTTAATATCATGAGGAATTTCTATCTTGTTTTCCACAATGGCTTCCCTTGCTTGCATTCCCAGCTACAGTATGTAAATATCCTTTCTACCACATCCTCACCAACAGCTGTTTCCTTTCTTTTTTTGGTCACTGTCATTGTAACAAGTATGACTTGATAGGTCATTCTGGTTTCAATGTACATTTCTTTGATGATGAATGATGTTGTCTGATTCTGCTTCCCAAAGTTGGCTGGCTCCTTGTTACCTGCAGAATCAAGTTCAAATCATGAGAATAGCTTAATACAGCCTTCACAAAGCCCTGCCTTCTCTTTCCAGAGTCTGCACATCCACATCATCCTATATTTGTCCACGTTACTCTTTCTGCCTGAAAGTTTCCTTTATTTGTTATTCCTTGTGTAGTGAAGGTCCATTGTTCTAGCCCAGGTTTAATGTCAAGTACTTGGAAAGTTTTCTAAGGAACTAAACAGAGTTGCAGAGGTCTTCCCCACATTTCAGTCTACCCCCTAGAGCCATCAAGGTGGCCTTTCCCAGCTGACACCCATACATTACCACTATCCACTGAGCAGCTAAGTCTACTGGCCACCCAAGGCATCATGGGCAAGAGGCTGCAACAAGAGCTAATGGCTTGCATGATATCTGGTGACAAGACAATTTTTGTCTTCCTGAGTCAGTCAACCTTTTCAAGTAGATAGAGGCCATGCATGGAGTAGCTGTCACAGAGTATGAAACCCTGAGGGATCAAACTCACCAGAGTTCCCCAGTGGCAACCCTTTTAATGCACCCACAGTGAAGTTCTTCAGATCTGCTACCACTGCAACAGTTACACCTGACTGGGATAAGTGGTCTGCTCTATATGATGCCAGGTCCAATATTCTCTCTATCCAGAGCCTGCTAGGAGAACCCGACATTGATAGTTCTTTGAACACATGTTTTGGAGAGCTCTTGGGGAGGGGACAGCTTTTAAGAAGTATCCAGAAGAAACCTATTCAAAGTCAGTCTCACATCAAGAGCCCTGACCTGAGCTGTCCAGCCTCTCTTATGTACAGTCTTTTCATTTTTTTTCCTTAGATGGTCTGTTCTTCCCTTGTTGTCTGTATAGAACTGTGTATCTTGGCCTGTAATGTTATCTTAGTTTTATTTATTCCTTTTTTTTAAATTAAGTCTTTCTGAGCCATTATAATGTATATTAAATGAATATATTTTGATTTTTTTCTTTTTAAAACATTAAATGTTCCAAAGGGCACATTTGTCCCAATGACATTAGTCATATCGGCTATTGTGTCTGTTACAACATGATCCTCTATTTTGGACCTTCCATGTTGGGCCTCTTTTCCCCATAGTGTGAAAAGGATGCAGATAGGATGGATGAAAAGAAACAGCAAAGAACCCAGGCTGAGAACAGTGGACAAGTATCAGAAATCTCCATAAAGGAGTTTGAACAGAATCAACCAGTGTCCTGAGTATGCTTAAACCACTCACCCAATACACATCTTCTGTTTGACTTTCTAACCCATTTTAAAGTATTATTTTACTTTGGGTGATATCCAGTCCTAAATTTTAAACTAAAATATAGTAGGAGATTTATCTCAGTGGCCAAGTGCTTGCTTACCATATACAAGGCCCTGTATTTGATTCCCTGACAGTAAACACATACATAGATAAACACAAAAACACAATTCACTGGCTTCTTGCAAATCATGTTTTTATGTCTCTAGTATATAATACTAAGAATTCTCTAGTGAAAAGTAGCCAAAGAGTCTCAGCACAAAAGTAGCTAAGGGGAAATGCCAGGAAAGAAAATATTTTGCAAGTTTATCCTACAAGAGAAATGCCATACTTTCATTAATTACCTAATTGTGTATAAGTCATCTTTTTTTGGGGGGAGGGCTGGACATGCGCACCCAAACATCCAAAGCATCAAGCTTCTAACAGCTCAGCATTGGTATGCCTGTTATTAATGGGAATTTCTCACTTCTTGAGTATTCACAGCAACAGGAAGGGCAACATGGGATTTAAAAAAAAAAAAAAAAAAAAACACCCCACTCACCTAGGAATTCATGTAAAGCCACTATTCATGTAACTGGGACTCTTTTTTAAAAAGTAATATGGGGGCTGCAGAGACGGCTCATCAGTTAGGGGCACTTGTTGCTCTTGCGGAGGAGGACCTGGGTTTGGTTCCCATCATCTATTCATCTATGTGGTAGCTCACCACCATCTCCAGTTATAGGAGATCATATGCCCTCTTCTGGCCTCTGAACTCTGTGGGCATGGACATGGTACACATGCAAACATGCAGGCAAAATACTCATCCTCACAGAACTTGTTCAATAAATTTATTATTTTATTATTATTTGTTTTTTGAGACAGGCTTCTCTATGTACCCCTGGCTGTCCTGGAATTCACTATCTAGACAAGATATCTAGACACAAGGCTGGCCTTGAATTCAGAGATCTGTGTGCCTCTGCATGTGCCCACCACCACATGGCTAAATTTAATATTTTTTAAATAAAAACTTAGTATTTTCAGGTATTTCATAATTTAACATTGAAATAATGTCATAAATATAGCTTTGCTTTATGTCTTTACTGTGACAGAGCTGACATGCTCCAAACACAATACTTTTCATCTTTTTCTATTATAAAAAGAACAACTAGTTCTCCATTTTTGGCACTCTGTATTCATTGCCTTGGAAGGAGTTTAATTTTTGTAATTTCAGATATAAAAATAGAAACTGGCATTGCTATAGTTTAGATAGGATTCAAATGTGTCCCAGAAGACTTACATGTTAGAAGTGTGGTACCCAGTGAGGTAGAAGTGGGGGATGGCATCACTATGAGGAGCTGAAGCTCAGTGCAAAGGGTTTGGTTCACTGGAGTGCTGGCCTCAGAAAGGACGGATGGATTTCTCCTGGAAGCCCAGCTAGTCCCTGTAAGAGTATTCTGTACACTTCAGAGAAAGAACTAAGATTGTCTTGCTTTCATTTTTTTTAAATGACTGAGCTTATTAAGTAACAGCAAACAAAATGAAAGAACAAATATCAATCAGCGGATAGATAGAAGCAACAGACAGCAGAACATCATCAAAATAGTTCACAGCATCCAGCAGAAACCATAGAAGTAGCCTGATTGAAGAACAAACAAAGGTTCATCATCAATTAGGGAGCTTACAACCATCCAGCAGAAATGGGCAGGGAAAGTCAAGGCGGGATGCTGGAATTCCCAATTGAGCTTCTTCTCCACGAAAGAGCCTCTAGCTTCCCAAGAGTCATTTTTACACCATGGGATAAACAATAGTAACCTGTGTTGGAAATGATTTGTCTTCAAGCTGTTCTCAAGGATACAGTGCTTTTTAATGTCTTTCACTTCTTGCTGTTTGTCTCTCTTCCTGTTATAGAGCCAGGGGTCATCCTGAGCCAGGATGGGGTTGGGGAATGTGGTATGCAAGAAACAAGGAAGTCCTTAAACATCACATGACAGCTTATCAATAGGATGATGTGGTTCTCCTTCTTCCTCAGATAGTAGTCCACTGGTCCACCATGGGGAGGGAGCAGAAGCAGGGAATAAGGTTAGGATGGCTACAACAGAGAGAGCCCTCCAGGATATGACTTCAGTGAGGCAACTCAACTTTATTCCAGAGTATAGAAAATATATAGGATTGGGAAGCCCGGGGACAAATCCTAATTTGCATTAAGTGGCACACCCACTATCATAAGGCTTCGTATGTGGCAGCAGTGTCCTATAGCAAAACTCCTAGAACAAGTCTTCATTACTATATGGGCAGCAGGCAGAAAGCTTCTAGCAGGGAACTTTGCCAAGGGTCAAACTAAAGATAAGTCAGGCATGCAGGTCTAGAGACATCCTCCAGATAAGGCTAGGTAGAGAGCAGGAAACCTCCCTGGGGAGGGAGTCTTTCATGTTGCTGTGCTATGGGATATCGTTCTGTACACTGTGAATATGTGTTGCTCTAATTGGTTGATAAATAAAATACTGATTGGCCAGTAACCAGGCAGGAAGTATAAGCAGGGCAAGCAGATGAGGAGAATTCTGGGAAAAGGAAAGGCTGAGTCAGGAGTTGCCAGCCAGACACAGAGGAAGCAAGATGACAAGAATTGCTGTGGATATCACTCTGTATGCTATGAATGTGTTGCTCTGATTGGTTAATAAATAAAGTGCTAATTGGCCAGTAGCCAGGCAGGAAGTATAGGCAGGACAAAGAGAGAGGAGAATTTTGGGAACAGGAAGGCTGAGTCAGGAGATGCTGCCAGCTGCCGCCATGAGAAGCAAGATATGAAGGCAGAACTGGAAAAAGGTTCCAAGCCATGTGGCAGAACATAAATAAGAATTATGGGTTAATTTAACTGTAAGAGCTAGTCAGTAATAAGCCTGAGCAAATGGCTAAGCAGTTATAATTAATATAAGCTTCTGAGTGATTATTTTATAAGTGGGCCATGGGACTGTGGGAGCTTAGCTGGACTGGAGAAACTTTCTGACTACATTGCTGAGATTGGAGAAAGCTGTCAGGTCATGATAGACTGTAACCTCTGACCAGCAGGGCCTCCCAAGAGAATGAAGGTTACAGTGTTTTGTTTGTTTTTGCTTTTGTTTTAAAGAACAAGCCCTTGCTACTTCCCATCTTACCCTGTAATTGCTCTGTCTCTAGCACATGCGTACCATGATGTCACCCACCATACTGCAAGGAAGCCAGAGAATCCTCTTCAGAAGCCAAACAGATGAGGCTACCTAATCTTAAGCTTTTTTCCTCTAAAAACCAGGCTTTTCAGATGTCAGCCATGTATGCATTTTTTGTACTTTGCAGGTTTTTTCTTATCTTAAAGATATATTATTTTATTTTTTGAAACTTTATAGATATGCCCAATGTATCTTAATTATATCTGGCCCCAGTTGACCCTATTCTCTTTCTCTGCCTTCATCTGAATGCACAGAGGCATTGAGTCCTCACAGATGTCTCCTGCTTTCTCTCAATTCCTACAAAAATTACCTTAATAATGGCAACAATAATGTTCGTGATAATGATAATAATAATAATAATAATACCAGCCACACCCTGAGTATCAAATTTTCCAGTATATGCAAAAGTTTTGCATAACCATGGAAGGATAGCATTATACACAGAATCAAAGAAATGGCTTATGGGGGATGGCATAGGGAGAAAAAACAGGCCAACTGGTCTGATGAGCAGGCAAATAAGTGGACTCGAGATGGTGGCAGTGGGAAAAGTTGCAGACATTTGAATGTAGATAAGAAAGTGAGTCCAGGAAAGAAATTGCATTCCCTCTCCAGAGAAATCAGAAAAGAAATTAGATGCAGAAAATAATCTAAGCAAGAGATACTGCTCTGCTGAGCATGGAGACCTAGAGTCAGGGAACTCAGAAAACATCTGGAACCACCTAGGACATAGAGGCAGCTTCCTGAACCAAGTAATATGAAGGGCAGAGATGGCAACTCAAGAGCTCAACTGGGGTGGGTCTGAGGGGCCTTCCTGCTCACTCCTCAACCTTGTACATGCTTCTTCAAAGAACTAGTTCTCCCAGAGCAGAGACTTAGTCATCCAAAAGTAGAAATATCCATCTAGGACATACACTTGAAAAAGGACAAGTGTGCCCATAAGTCAGTGTGTCCCTACTTTCAGTAAACTCCTGGGGAAATCTTGGGCTTGACTTTGACACTGATGATCACACTGCCTGCAGTTCTCAACCCCTCAACCCCTCATTCTCATTCAGAGCCAGCTCCTTCTCATGTAGAGTCCATCCTAGCCCTCCATCTGAAGCCAGCCTCCTCCACTACCTGCACCATACATACACACACTTCTATCCTCTACAGCATATACCAAGGTGTTAATGTATCTTGGTTTCCCATCTATTTGTTCAGAGTTAGTCTCTCCCACCAGAATTGTGCTGTCTAGGATGCTAGCCACTAGCCCTTGGTGGCTATCTGAGTTTAAATCTACTAAGAATCAAACAGTTCCGAGAGTCCCGCTCTTCATTTGTATTGTCGATACATAAGTACCCAACAGCCACTCAAGGTTGTTGGCTATTGCTTAGTGGATGGGAAGTCATTTCCCGATCAAACTTAATCACACTGTAACAGTTCCATCAGCTCAGCAGCCCTGCTAGACAGCACTGGCAGATAGCATGCATTCTGTTAGAGCAAATCCCTTATCTGTATCATTCACTCTTGTACTCCATTATCTAACACAATCCTTGGCATTGGAACATGCTCAGTAAATACCTTTTGGACAAATGAAGGAATTACCAGAAGGATAAGCCAACGGATATATTACATCCTTTCCAAGTTAAAAAAAAAAGTGGTCCAGGAAAAACAGACTTCTACATTGAAAACATTCAGCAATTCTCAGGATCTAATTGGTACATAGCTTATAAAATTAATTGGTGACATGTATATTATATGTGCCTTCTGGTAATTAAACTTCCTAACACCATGTAAGTTTGTGGCCAGTCCCATTCATTTGTCAGACATTCCCAGGAGATTTCTGAAACAAAGGCAAGGGTAATAATATAATAAAAACTTCCCATGAGGTGACTCGTAAAAACATATTCATGAAACTAACTCACAGGATTCCGCTGTTACACAAATGCGTCCTAATAATGTGTGAAATGAATGAAAAATTAACATTTATATTTCCTGTGGGGTTAGGTGTACTCAACTTATTCACTTAATAAATATATGAGTATCTACCACCAGAAAATGAGAACATGCTGGTTCCTGAAGTCCAACCTCTATGTCCTCCTGGGGCTGAGGAATATGAGCTCATGGTGGTTGCTGATGTATAAGTTAATAGTAGGTGAACGTCTTCAGGTTCTTAGTTCTTTGTTGTCAGAGATCAACAATGTGAACATTATTTAAAAGGTGGTCTGGCTTGTGATGAAATTAACCCCCTCTCCCAGTCTAGCTCAAGATTCCTATTCATTGCAGACATTCAGATCTCTATTGAGAAAAGCAAAAGTACTTTACCTTCCCATCTGATTCACAATGCGTGGGTGTCTGCATGATGGGCTGAGGTCAGGCCCCAAGAGGCCCAGCTTGTCAGAGTGTACTCCATACTCTCTGTGATAACTGCTTCTCATCTGATGTGTGGTTTGGAAAATATGTTCTTTGCAGGTGAATAGGAAAAATAGTACCGCTGCTGCTTCTCTGGCATCCCACCCAGAGGAGAAAAAGGATGCTGTCTGATCCCTCCAGTCATTCACAGAAGACAAACATTCTAGTGCTAGAAAAACATGGTGCTATCATCAGCTCGGGGGATGTAATAAAATGGACCAACTAAACCACGTGACTCAAAGAACATAAATTTAGTTTTCACGGTTCTTGGTTCTAAGAAGACCATGATCAAACCTCCTGCTGGCCCAGTTCTTAGTATGGGCCTTGGAGACTGCTACCTTCTTGCTTTACCTTAACACACTGAGCAAAGGAGATCTGGTGTCTCTCTTCCCCTCCTCAGGCATTACTTCTACTTCAGGGACCCTCTCTCATGTACTTATCTATACCCAACTATCTCCCAAATGCTTAAGCCCCTAATGTGATCGCATCAGGGACTAAGGCTTCACCCTAGTAATCAGTAGAACAAGGAGAGGACTGGGGAGATAGCCCAGTCACTAAAGTACTTGCCGTTCAAGCATGACGACTTGAGTTTGGATTCCCAAGAACCAAGTAAAAATTCGGGTTTGGTGGAGCATATCTGTAATCCCAACACAAAGTAAATGTGCACCAGGGGTGCGTATTTAAGCCTGGCGAGCTAGTCTTGAAAGAATTTGTGAGCTCCAGACTCAGGAAGAGACCCAGTCTCAATAAATAAAGTGGTATGTAATAAAGGAAGGCACCTCTGGCCTTAACATATGTGTGCACATACTGCACATATGGAATCACATATACATATTTACCACCACCACCCCCAACACATATACACAATATTTACAAAACTCAGTTGTTGGGCAGCATGTGCATCCAGTCCATCTCTCTTAGACACACCCAGACACTGTGCTTCATGGCCATAGCTGTGTGGTTCAACTCTCAGGTTCTTAACAGCTCAACTGCTCCAACTCTTCCTCTCTAGTCTTGAGTTGTGACTATAACCTTAGAATTCTATTTGACATATGCTTCAAAAACCTGTAGTTCCCAGGAGGAAAGTACGGATGAGAATAACTTTGGGGCCCCTCTCTCTTTAATCACTGGTGGTTTCCTCTGGGTCTATGCTTAGTTATATTTGGGGTTTATACTAAAGACAGGAGCAATAGCATGTTATTACTGCAAAATGAGGAATAACATTGAGCAACAACCTTCAGATATATTTCCTGCATTGCATCAAAAATCCTGTTTCATTACATTTATTTGTCTTTCCTGGCAAATCCATTTTACTTGACCTGGTGTTTGATATAGGACATTCACGTGACAACCTTCCGGAAAATTGAGGAGAAAGGAGCATAGAAGAGAGAAAGGGGAGAAGAAAGTAATCAAGCATGCTCCTCCTACCTCTGGCATCTTTGGCTAAAACAGTGTTAATTCACTTTCTGGATGGCCTTGGACCATGCGTGTGTGTGCACGGAGTGCCTTTCTAGTGCTGGGGCATCATGCAGAAGTAAAAACTGAAACAGAATCACTCAGAAGAGTGCAGACCAAGCACACAGTGAGCCTGGGGAAAGCGAAAGGAAGAAAGAGGCAGAGAGGAAGGATTATAACATACTTGAGGAGGTGGAAAGAAAGAGGGGAAGACTGCCGTGGGATAGCTGTGTAGTGACAGGGTAAAGAGAGCGGATGCTGCTGGGAGAAGAGACAAGCCTGGGTTTGAATCTAGTCTCAGCGGCTTCCAGCTGTGTAATTTCTCCAAGATTCAATGTCCTCATCCTGAAGATGAGATTCGGTGTCTCACTGGCTTTGGGGATTACTGATAGGGTTAAATGTTTTGATGTACATCACAAGCTAGGCCGTCTCTGTATAGAGTAAATGCTTGATAAACGGTAGACATGGCAGCTGGTCAAATCGGATGCTAATCTAGATGGCTCAGACAGTTGTTCCATGGATGTGTCAAAGCATTTATCTGGAAAAAAAATTTTTTTTTGACTCAAGCCCAAAGAGATGAATAAATGGAGGTGGTTTCTCTTCAGTGCATCATAGAGCACAGGAAAGCGTCTCTCTTGCTATAAGCTCCATCAAACTGTCTGGGACTGTGCCTCTTTGCTCTGTTTCACAATCATCTCAATGCATCTCAGAGAGAAGTCTACTGATCTTCCGCCATCAGAACTCATGGCTGATTTTGGCTCATTTTCCTTTATACCTATAACTCAGCTACCCACTTCATTCCCTATATTAGCAATATGTATGGTCAGCAGCCGCATGTACTATGTATCAGGCATTTAGTGCAAAGTCTTTAGCTAGTACAATGCATATGTTCACTTACTGTTCCTCTCAGTAGGTCCAAAGCAAATTGATGCATTTATTCTGCAGATCCCTATTGAAATCTTGGCTTGTGTCATGCCACCCCAGCTAAAGTTATCTCTGACATCTAAATCTGTCAAGACCAGCTCAAACTTGCCTGTTCTCTGAACTCATGGGACACTTTCTGCAGGCACTAGCAGAATGCCCTGTCAATAAAATTACCCATATATACTTTTCAATATCAGTTAGTTATTGTAGTTATTAAGTATCTGTTATATCTCATGGGTCATTACAGAGACATTACAATTTAATTATTTGAGCAACCCTTTAAGCCTGTAATGAATGAAGCTCAGAGTAGTTAAGCAACTTGCTTAAGTCTGCACAGCCAGGATATGGAGGCGGGATTTGCATCTCAGCCCACGAGTCTCCAAAGTTCTTGTTCTGTCCATTGTGCCATGTAATACTTTGTATGCTTGTCTTGTCTGATATTTATACTAACCATCCAATATGCACAACAACCTTATGGAGTAGGTATTGTCTGATATTTATACTAACCATCCAATATGCACAACAACCATATGGAGTAGGTATTGTCTGATATTTATACTAACCATCCAATATGCACAACAACCATATGGAGTAGGTATTTTTAAAAATTGTCTCTATTTCTTCTATTGCTTCACAGTAGGTAGAACTACGATCCAATTAGTCGGTTTATGGTATCCCGCACCCTCAACTCTACAGGCAGGTCAGGGCTGCTCTCTCAGTGAAGCTGGTTGTTGAGCTGAGTGCTGGATGCTGTCAAAAAGGAACAGATCTCACTTGTAGTTAGGGAAATAACATTTCAAAATGCAAGCTATTACTGTCTACATTTGCCTAAGATTTTATCCAAGTGGTTAATATTTACACTACTTTTTAAAAGCCCATTAAGCTTTATGAGAAGAAACACAGAGACATCAAATATATAAAAGATATCAACACATAATATACATAAGAGATAATATGGAAGTGCTTGGGAAAATTTCTGCTATCATGAAATTTCAAATCAGAGCAAGCTTGTTCTTTCCAATATACCTAACAGACTGGATGAAAAAGGTACCTAAATACCACAGCCCATTATTCAGAAATCCCCAAGATTGGCATAGTCATACTGCATTGACACAAAAGGCTTTCACTTGTTTGGGAAATCAACATGAAAATAATTATGGAGAGCTATAAAGTTTCCCATTATGCCCCTTCCAAAGCACTTGAGGATGCTTTTCATCCAGAAATTATTCCATAAATAAAAACTATATGCAAAGATTTTCATTTTGGTTTTAGTTATAAATACAAATATTTGAAATTGACTTGTTCCCAATTAGAACACAAATAAAGTAAGGATGATCCATCAAGCTAACATAATGTTCTGTATCAGCTACCGAGCCTTGTAAAAATTAACATTGTATGAATATAACAAAACATAAAAATATATGCACTAGTAATGATCATTACTGACACCCACTTATGAGATATCTCTTTTCCCTTGAATTCTATGTAATATGAAATCCTGCAGATCTCGGTTTGCTTTGGTGAAGTTTTGTGATGATGTGGTACATGGACAATAGAGTGTGTAGGGGTGTCAGTGTGGGTACTCTGCAGGTCTGAGAAGGGGTGAGAGTGAGACAGTTTCTGAAGGGCAGAGGGAGCATCTGGGTGAATCTGGGTTTGTAGTACGACAAAAGGTACTTTCTACTCTGGAACTACTTTCCTGGAACTATTTTTTTCATTTTCATCTAGAAGAAATCATGGAAACAAGCTCGCTGAGTGTCTACTCCTGAAACCTGGGAACTTGTTTAACTTAAAAAGGTAAGAAGCATGCAGGACCTTAAAATAATGTCCTGGATGGAAGCAGAACACAGCAGCAATGGGCTCAGACCATCAGTCAGGCATGGGACAGGGAGCAACATGGTCTCTGAAGGATTTTTAAGGCTGATCAAAGCAAAAACATTACAGGGGCTATGCCATGGCAGCTTTTTTTCTAATTCACAGCCTGCAAATGCAGATGCTTCTCCTGGCTTCCAAGTCACATTGTTCTTGCACAACCTGTTCCTGTCTTAGAGTAACAGACTTCTGCACAATTGTGGCCTGTGACTGAGGCTCGCATATCATCTTCATGTTTGCTCACTGCCCATACTGCCATTACGGACCCCAAAGTGAGGTCGGCAGACACATGGGGACTTTGTTCCAATTAGGGCTTGGTTCCTCCAGCATCAAGAAGACCTTCATCTTCTCAGAGACATTATGTGGCAGCTCTGATTTTGCATGGGCCAGTGTGCAATAGAGCCTGTCTGCCTGGATTCTGTCAGTGGGAGAATGCTTGCTGCGTGACTCATGGGAAGGCCTGATGTCCTAGACTCACAGCAGGGACATGTGGCACCACCACTCTTTACTAGTCCTTCAATACAAAGGCAAAGCCTGCACACCGAAAGAACCATTTTCTTACCGATGAATTTCCAAGATTTAAAAACTGACAGCCCCCATTTCTCAGCGTGGTCCTTCATGGCCTGCTCCATGCTTGTCTCTTGACTTTCTTTTCTGACCGTACTTTCATTCTCTGGCTGTATCCAGCCTCTGGCTCATCACGCCATGCTTTGTATTCACTGGACAGCTGCTTGGATTTTCTACTTATTTCTCAATTTTTTATTCTGAGGGTTCCTTCTCATTCCCCTCTTCAATCTTTTGGCTCAGTTCAACCGTTACCTCTTCCTACCATGTTCCCCTCACTAAATTCCCACCCCCAACTCCTTATTTCAAAGTTGTTTCTATTATTAACTGTGCTGCACCGTGGTTGCTGGAGAAAGGGCTTCTCCATCTGTGCCTTTAACTAGAACTTGGGCTCCTTCAGGACAGGAACCGTCTTTCTCAAGTCTCAGCCTTCAGCATCTTCCTCATAATCGATGACTGTTGAATGAACATATGACTGTTTGACAAAGAAATAAAAGTCATTTACACATATATATCCCTTCAGTCTGATCTCAGCTTCACCTGGCCCCGGCCCTCGACCCATCCTGTCTATAAGCTATTTGTTTGCTTTGGTGTGGGCCACATTACTGGTAAGCCTTTCATATGTTTTAGTCTTCCTGTCTCACTTTTAGCAGCATGCTACACACAGTAGGTGTTTAATAGCTAGCAATATGTTCTTTTATTTAATGCAACATGTTACATCATGGGACTTCATTATGAGGTGACTGCCCTGAAGAATGCAAAAGGCTCAGAACAGCAAAGGATTGCCACAGTGTGTAGCAAGGGAACACTCACAGTACATGCTCTGGGAAACACCATGTTCCTTTCATTCACCCCATCAGTACTCTGCAAAACTAAGTTAGTTTCCCTTTTTAAAACCCAACACTCTGTAAAACAAAGAAAATAGTGCCTTCCATAGCCACACTATGAAGATTAAATAAGATTATGGGAGTCCCTAACATATTGCCTGGGGTACAGTATATACTTAGCCAATAAAAACTCTTATTGGAGGTGTTATTGATTCATAAATACAAACTTCTGCCACATTAATGGTGCTATAAAATTATTAATTTGTCTAGAATTTTTTACATTTTGATTAGTAACATCATACATTTGTCTCCTGTCATGGAGTCTATAAGATACCTTGTTTTAAACAAATAAATCATCGTTCTTTCTCAGGAAAGAAACAGAAGTCAAGGGAGTTCTCAAGGTCACCCCGCATTGAACCCTAAAGCAATGAGCCAACTAAGATGCTCCTTCCACTAGGACCCCCACCCTGTATGTGGTCCAAGAGTACAAATTTTGAATCAGATGGCACACCAGAGCATTATGTCACTTCAATTCTGGAAGAGGATTTGTGGGTTTAACCCAATATTGGTAAACTCCTTCACAATCACATCATTCAGAACAGCTCATCTTCTGAATAAACTGGTTCTCTCAAACCTCTAGAGGATTCTTTTCTATGTCATTTGGTTGCTAAGGCAAATGTATTCTAATTTCAAGTTGAGTTGCATGTTGAAGTACAGAAGTTTTAAAAAGGTATATGGTGGGGAATCTTTTCAGCTGAGAGAAAATTATTGGGTAAAGCTGACCCCTAAATATCAACATTCTCTACTTTGCATGGATGGGCCCAGATAAAGGGTTGGCAGAACTAGGTATGGTAGACCGGTGGCACTGAGGGATCTGATTATTCACCAAATCATGATTCTATCTTCAGTCCTGTGGCATGCTTTGCCACTGGGACATTAGTTATTATAATATAAGTAGAGTACCATCTGCTATGAACACACCCAGAGTAGACTGCTGGGGAGATACAAGAAGGAGCATGGGGTTGTCTCCAGTTTCCCTAGTTTGGACAATTTGGAGCAACCAACATCTGACTGGCCTCTAGACACACAGAGACTAACAGGGAGAGCAGAGAACGAATCGGCACTGTTGCCAGGTCCCCAGCTGCCACCCAAAGCCACTTGAGCTGAGTGATGCCAGCCAGCACTAAACCTTCCACCCACCTGGCCCCAAATCATTGGCTAAATAAATGTATATTGTTCTAAGTCACTAATATTTGAGGGAGGTTTCTTTTCTGCATTGTTGTGGCCAAGTTATGAGAACAGAAAAAAAAGCTATATTCTACAGCAAATAATTTTTTTTCAAGAGCTTTTGACTGGAGAACTCCATTGAGCTCCTGTACAACTACTCAGTGATTTCAGCACTACAGAACAGATTGCAGAAATGCTCTTATATTATTAATTCTCTCATCCCAGAGGTCCTAAAGTACACAATGAAATTGCTTTTAAAACCATGTTGTGTAGTGGGAAAAGAAAGAACGGCACTATGACAAATGACTGATGGGTGTTTGGTGTAGGAAGACTGTATGCAGGTGGAACTGACTCTTTGGGGTGATACCAAACGTTCCTATCTTCAGTGTCCTCCTCACCCTGCCTCTGGGCAGGTAACTTTTACAAAAGAGGAATCTTCCAGTTTCATGTTGAGCTACTTACCATTCTGTGAGATAGACAAAGGATGGGAGTTGAGGGATTTGTGAATCAATGTAGAGGTTAATTCAAACCTTCTATTTTCAATACAGTACCACAAAGTTACCAACTACTGGACTTCCTATCCATAAGTACAAAGCCTCCCCTCTCAGTCATCTGAATAAAACTGACCCTGCTTTTGGCAGGGATGCACAAGGCAGGTGAATTCTTACAAAGCCTGCCTTTCCTTACACAGTTTTCCAGATGTCCTGGTTCACTGTTGCTATGATAAACACCATGACCAAAAGGTACTTGGGGAGCAAAGGGTTTATTTCCCTTTACAGGTTATAGTCCATCATAAGGGAAGTCAGGCCACGAACTCAAGGAAGGAACCTGGAGGCAGGAACTAAAGCACAACCACAGAAGAATGCTACTTATTGGCTTGAGTTCTACAGCTTGTTCAGCTTGCTGGCTTACATAACTTGGTACCATCTATAGGTGGGACCCCTATAGAAAGCTCCATAGGTCAACCTGATAAATGCAATTCTTCATTGATGTTTGTTGTGGAATATTACTTTAACTATGTAAAGGTATGTTACATTTGTTTATGTTGCAGAATATTACTTCAACTATGCAAGGGTGTGTTACGATTGTTCATGCTGCATTTGTTTAACGATGTAAAGATTGTGGCTTTGCTTGCCTAAGACACCTGATTGGTCTAATAAAAAGCTGAATGGCCAATAGCTAGGCAATAAAGGAATAGATGGGACTTGTGGGCAGAAAGAATAAGTAGGAGAAAGAATCTAGGCTCCACTGAGAATAAGAGAGAGGAAAGGACAAAGGAGAAAGAGAGAGAGAGATGCCCGGGGCCAGGCAACCAGACACAGAAGAAACAGGAAAAGTAGGATATACAGAATAACAGAAAGGTAAAAAGGCCCAAGGCAAAACATAGATGAAGAGAAACAGGTTAAATTAAGTTATAAGAGCTAGTGGACAAGCATCAGATAAGGTCAAGCATTTGTAACTAACGATAATTCTCCATGTCATGATTTGGGAGATGGTTGGTGACCCCATAAAAAGCCTGCTACAAATGTTCCCCCTTTTGACGTGACTCTAGTTTATGTTGAGTTGACAAAATCTTAGCAGCACTCTTCTTTTCCTTCCAATATGTGGGTGAGCAGGACTTTGCAGACCCTCTGGGCTGGTCACCAACCGAAGTCATTTTCTTTTTCTTTCTTTCTTTCTTTCTTTCTTTCTTTCTTTCTTTCTTTCTTTCTTTCTTTCTTTCTTTCTTTCTTTCTTTCTTTCTTTCTTTTAGTGACATTTAATCTACATTATATTCCACTGTCATTGCTTGAATATATTTCAAACAGAAAATTGTCACTCTATTTTACCTAGCATCCCTATCATCATAGTTGATACCATTAGTTTAACTTATTTTGTAATTTGTTCTTATTTTTTTATTGTTTGGAAATTACAGACACGCATTCAATGTGTTTTGCTCAAACCCACCCACCATTCCCTCCTCCAGTCACTTCCCTATACAACCCTCCCTGTTCTTCCTCTCCACTTCGCCTCAGCTTTCCCCTTCTGTTAGGTCAGCCGCCATTGTGCATCTACTTTCTCACTTCCAAAACGTTGGCATTTCTCATCAGATATCACCTCCCAAACTGTTCTCTTGGACCTTACAGATTTTGCTTTTATTCCCCTGTATTATTTCAGGGGGTGTTTAATGGGGACAGGAGAATGAAGAAAGAAAACCTATGTCCTTCATCTATTGTCTTTTATGGAATGCCCTCCTCCTTGGTTTTTAATATGCATGGAAGTCCTCTAAAAGTACTTGGCTTCTTCCTAGTAACCAGAAGGTCACAAGCTCTAATTATAGGAATTATTTTAAGGGTGTAGAGGAATATCCTGCATGGAACTTAGAGTCAGGAAAATTCCAACTTGAAAATAAGAGTATGACTCAACTACTCCAAAGAATTCTCTGGATAATTACATTCAATACATTCCACTTATTTCTCCAGACAGCTTGGGGACTTTGTTTCTGTTTCTCAAGAACGGAGCACTCAGCACTCCAAGGATTTTCTTAGGTTCCTAATGATATGATACCAATATTGATGAGTGACACTGGCATCCCAGCTTTAATTTAAAAAGCCCAAAGCCTTTAAATCTGTAGAGAAATGGGCACCCACCCTATCTCCTACTGTAACGATGCTCCATAGCTGGAAGCATACATTGTGTGACAGCTGACAGCTCTCATTCTTCCTGCTCTGGGTAATTATAGATTCCGGCTTTTCAACCAATGCTGCTGTCTCCTGTGTGAATGGCAAGTCTTTTTGAATATGTAAGCAGCAATCTTACCGTTTTATGGGGCCCTGATAAAACTGAAGATGGAATTCATAGCTTGTGCTTATTGGGAAACTGAGTCTACCAGACCAGTGATGATGCTGTGCTCTGAGGTCTGATTATCATAAAACTCTGAGGTGCCCTTTCTACCTTAAAACAAAATTAAGGAAAGCATCACACCTACTCCACAGACAGAACTATAGACAACTGGTTCCATACCATGAACTCTAAGACTCAATAATTATTAATAGTCAGCAACTAATGAATATATCCCATGACACTAAGGTAAACATTTGTAGATGTGACTTTACAATTTAGTCCATACATCCTTTCTTCCTAGATTAACTTTTCTTCTTTGCCAAGGAATATTCCATGGCTATTTTAAAAAGAGATCAGTTCTGTTTAGTAAAGCAAACTACTGTTATTTTTCTTACTTTGTGTTCCTATAATTTATTTGTTCCTTTGTTCCTGAACTTCCTCTAGTTCATTGCTAAATTATCTTTTTTCTGCATCTGTCTCCCTCATAGCTTTAGCAGAGTAAGGGAAAGAAGTATTAGAAAGTGGACAATGTGTGAACATTGTAAGCAAACCAGACATTGAATGAAGGTTTTTAAATATAATATCTAATACCTCTAAGAATTCCATACATGCATACAACATATTTTGATCATATTCACACTCACGTCCCTTAGCTCATTCAAAATCTGTCTCTCCCATATCTTACTTCATCTCAACTTGCTGCTTCCTGCTTTTAATAGAGTTTAGATCTGCCATTTACTGACTTACTAATGGATATGAATTTCAATTTTCACACATGGAAAAGAGAAATAATAAGAGAACTGGGATTAAAATGTTATAATTTGCCTTAAGTAATTGGCAGATTACATGACCCATCTTAAACTACCATAATATTATCTATATTGCTACTGTTATTCTGAAAAGATCATGTCGCATTCATCTTCTCCAGTATAGTGCCTGACACACAGAAAACATCCAGAGTGAATGAGGGGACAAATGAGTAACCCAGTAAGTCAGAAGATTCTTCCAATGGGGAAGAAACCCTAAATGTGTTGAGGAAGTGAACTGCCCAGGTGAACTCCCGAATACCATTCTAATAGGCTGTGATGTTTACAAATGATGATTTTATATTGTGCTCAAATGTTCTTTACTTCTAAAGACTGGGTGTGTGGAATTGAAGCATCTACATTTTCCTTGTTCGTTTTTGAAGCTATAAAGTGTAACACACACACACACACACACACACACACACACACACACACACACACACACGACACCAAAACCACTCAAGAAAGTCTCAATCTCATATCACTTAAGGCCTCTCAACCTCAAATACACACTTGTATCTAAAATGCAATAGCCAAATATCAGACCTGGGCCATGTTATTCCTGGAGATGGAAGATGATGGAACATACAATATGTGTAAAAATATTTTGCAGTCTTGTAAGACCTATGCAAGTGCTCCTGTTTCTGTGTTTGTTTGTTTGATTGATTGCTTATTTATAGAAGCTCATTTTTTGGCACCACCTGAAAATTCCTATCCAACTTCAATAATATCCACATTCCTTCAAGTATATTTAACAGATTGATTCATGGCCACCAACAAAATCTGTTGCTGTTATGATACAAAACAGAGCTTTGTAGTTTTCCTGTAGTAAAACCAGAGAGGGCCAATAAACTGTTTTCATCGATTGGTGTCGGTTTTAGATGCTGCAGTGGCTCTGAACCAGAGCCATCTTTTAGAACTCTTCTGTGGATTTCCTTTTTATGGCCCTGGGATCTAGTGGATAAATAACATTTCTGCGTTAACACTAACCTGAAGAGACAGATCTCTCAGGATTGTCTCATCTTTATGTTTTTCCAACCTGAGCTCATAAATCCTATCAGCTTGCAGAGAAGGAACATCCTAAAGACTATAGGGGCACAGATGTGCTCTTTGAGTGAACCTAGCTAATAAAAATTAAAGTTCAAAGTCACCAGATAGTCTAGGACATTCATTACACCTGCACTGAAACAGTCAGGGCTGATCAGACAGACAGACATCAGGCTGGAGGGCACACAGGAGGAAGTAAATACCTCTAAGATGCACCTTGTCTCTCCTAGGGGCATTGGTGTTGCGGATACAGACAGTATTTCAAATAAACTTGCCTTAGAAAGTACTCGGGGTCTTAACAACAACAACAACAAAAAATCCTATTCTATGTCTCTGGGCTTGAATACAAATAGATGGCATATTTGTTGCTTATTCACCCAAACTCCAGGTACAGATTAAAAATCACTATGGTAGCCAGCATGAACTATGAATGGTTGACTTCAGTGACTCAGATAAGAAATCAGAAGTATCCCATATAGGCTTATGCATTTGAATATTTGGTCCTCAGGTGATGAGCTGTTTGGGGAGGTTATGCAATCTTGAGGAAGTATTGCCTTGCTGGAAGAAGTGTTTCACTGGGAGCTCATAGTCTTGCCACATCTCTCTGTCCCCTCATCTCTTTCTCTCTCTCTCACTCCATCTCCCTCTCCTCCACTTTCTATGTATGTATGGAAATGTGATCAACTCTCTTCCACATGCACTCCTTGTCATTATGGATTCATTGCTGTTCTGGAACAGCAAGCCAAAAGAAACTCTTGCCTCAATAAATTTGCTTTTGGTCATGGTATTTTATCACAGCAGCAACAAGTACAATATAATATATAATATATATGATAGTTTTTTTTAAAAGTTTTAGCATAAGATGTAAGACTTAAGACTTAATATTTGGGAAGATTAGAGCTTTTCACAATGAAATAGGGTAGAGTGAGTCCACGAAAACTGTTCTTTAAAAGCCATGATAGGTAGCTATTAGGAATACTTGGAGTAACTGGGGGTCACAGGATACATACTTAGGCTGGACAATGGAATCCCTTCATGGTCAGTTAAGAGGGGAAAGGCTATTCACTGAAAGCTTAGGAACCATAATCAGTGTTCACGTGAATGAGGCAATACCCTTGAACAATGGCATGATACAGCCAGCATTGCCCCCAATTAATCTGGCACGGGTGTGCACTCTCGCTTTGGGAAAAGAAGACAATATGCCTTCCTTTCATCCCTTCCCACAGACTGAAATCACAGGCAGAGCCTCTGGTAGCCTCAAGGGATAGCCAGTCTGAAAGAAAGGAAATGTAGATTGAGTCTGGAAAGATCTCTTCTTCTCCCTGAGCCTCTAAATAAGATGAATGAGGGGCTTCTATGTAATTGCCTGGTGTATTCACATATGCACCTTTCCATGAATTATCAAGATCTGTATGGGTGTCAAATTAACATGTGATTTTAATATTGCTTCTGACATAACTCTGATAATGTAACATAGACTGACATAGGAGTACATCTGTTCCTTCTTCATTTCTTTCTTCTGCAAATATTTCTTGAGTGCTCTGTTACCTGCAGTAGGGACTAAGATTAAAAAGTATTGCTCGACACTCAATATTCTCACCTGATAGGAAAGAGAAAAGTAAACCAATTTTTTATTTAGTGATATGCTGCTTCTTGCAAACTAATTGGTGCAATTTTTTATAGCATTTACCTATAAAAATTAAATAAGCATGTGCTCTCAACCCTGAAATGCTTTAGTTTGAGATGTAACCTGGAGTTTTACCTGCAAAAGTTCACCACAGATTTTTCACTGCATTTCTCATAAAAACAGAAAGTTATAACCAACCAAGCATCCATGATTAGGAACCTAGGTACAATAAGAGATGAAGCACCCATGAAGCAGACTTATAAAATGACTGCTTTGCAAAATGAGACAGACCTGTATATGCTAGAGGAAATATATTCAATATACAGTGTCTCTATAGCTGTGATGAAATACCATGACCAAAAGCAAGTTGGGGAGGAAAGGGTTTATTTGGCTTACACTTGCACATCACTGTTCATCATTAAAAGAAGTCAGGACAGGAATTTAAACAGGGCAGGATCCTGGAGGAACTGATACAGAGACCATGGAGGAGTGCTACTTACTGGATTGGCCCCATGGCTTGCTCAACCTGCTTTCTTTTTTAACCTAGGATCACCAACTGAGGGATGGCATGACCCACAATGGACTTGGCTCTCCCTCATCAAGCACTAAATGAGAAAATGCCTTATAGCCAGATCTTGAGGAGGTATTTTCTCAATTGAGGTTCCCTCCTTTCAGATAACTCTAGTTTGTGTATCCAGTTGAAATAAGACTGGCCAAGACATACAGTAAATACAAATCTGGATTTAAAAAAAAAATACCGCCGGGCGGTGGTGGCGCACGCCTTTAATCCCAGCACTCGGGAGGCGGAGGCAGGCGGATCTCTGTGAGTTCGAGGCCAGCCTGGGCTACCAAGTGAGCTCCAGGAAAGGCGCAAAGCTACACAGAGAAACCCTGTCTCGAAAAACCAAAAAAAAAAAAATAAAAAATAAAAAAAAATAAAAATAAAAAATAAAAAAAAATACCCAAAACATATAATTTAAATTGATCTTGTAAATCCATGTTTATATTTAATCACAGATGCACTGGCAATATGCAAACTGTCCCATGAGGAACTATTAAACCTTCAAATTAAGTAGGTAAATGTCACTCTTAGAAGACAGTACACTCATTTTGAAACAAGCAATCTCCAAACTTGATATTACTAGGAACTATGATTAGCAGCAGGCCTCCAGAGAAAGAATTGTTTATTTCTTTCTAGAAAAAAATATTGCTGTGCTCTGATTAGAGGTCAAGGTCTCACCATCACTTCCTGCTCTACATACTCTCCTCTGCCAGGTCCTACTTGTGTTTCTCAGTCCCTCTCATGCCTAGAATTTCATAAGACTCAACAATCCTCCATATTGCCAGAACTATTCAATAATACTAAATTTAATCATGTCCTAAACACTTCAGCCATGTGGAAAACTGACCACACCATTATTCTATAGGGACAGAAAGGCTTTAAATTGTGATCACAATGTACCAGTTTTATAGAGTGTTTTATGACGTTAAGGGCATTTAAAAGCATTTTATTAAGGTTTGTTTTCTGAAAAGTTTTTCTTGGGCTATTTCATCTTTACAAAAAGGAAAGAATTAGGACCCAGAGGCACCTGTACATGGTAGAATTTTACTCTGCCATGAATAAAGATACGTCATCATTTTTAGGAACATGGGTGGAACTTTATAACATATTAAAAAAAATAAACCACATTCAGAAAAACAAAGATCACAATTTCTCTCATACATGTAATTTAGAACATACACCCACACTACCACCCCCACCCCCCAAGCAGACACACACACACACACACACACACACACACACACACACACACACACACAAGCACAAAAGACAAAGAGGAAAGAAATTAAGAAGGCAGGAAACATGGAGGAAGGTGGGTTACTACGAGTGAAATACACAACATACATGAAATGGCGTAATGAAACACATCACTTTGAACATGAACATATAATAGTTAACATTTAACAAAAGAGTGGCAGGGGAAATAGCTCAATTGGTAAGAATACTGAGAAAACATGAACACCTTAGTTCTCATCCCTAGAACCCATGTAAAAAGCTGGGTGTGCCAGCATGACCCTGTAGTCCCACTATGTGCAGGGAGAATGGAGATGGAAGAACCACTTCAGCCTATCTCCAGGGTCACTGGCCTCAAGAAAATAGATAGAAACTAATAGAGCAGGGAAACCTATGTCCCCTGGCTTCTGTCTGCATTCACAGGAACTCACATCCACTCACACATGTACATATAGCACACATATACCATATATATATATATATATATATATATATATATATATATATATACACTAGATTTTTTTTCATTTCTTCTCTCTTTTGATAAATATAAACTGGTAATAAGATGACGAATATTGATTTCAGAAGAACCCACACAAACCTACTTACAATTATCTTCAGTCAAAAACATAGTGGGAGACATTAACATTGAAAGCAGGGTTAATTACAAGGTCCAATTTTATCTGTGACACAAGTGTTTTCATTTGGTTTTAGTGCTTTGAGTTACATATATCGAGTAGATGGGAAAATATTTCAACACACCATAAACTTGTATACTTGATGGAAAAGGCAATAAATATTTTTTAAGCTTAACTATAGTTAGATGTGTTTGTTCCACTAGCAAGATAATTATTTTCTATTTTCTCCTGCTACTTTATGGCATTTATCATCTGTGATCACACTGGTATTCTATATGTACTATTACTCTCTTAAAGTCAATTTACTTTATGGGTTTATTGTCAGTGACTTAAATGCCCATCTTGGAAAGGGTGTGTCTGAAAAGAGGTCAGTGTGCTGGTAACTGATGGGGAAAATAGTCATGGATCTGTGCCATTTAAATGCTGTCTTTTAACAATTGCAAAACATTTTATAATACACTCCACCTTCATGGATGACCTCCATTCAGTGAAGAAGCAAGAGCAAGACCTTTTCATCACATAAAATACTTGCATAAGAAACAACTTTGATTGATGGCCTTGTTATTAATTATTAGTCCTCTCCTAATTAGCTACTCTCTTAAAATGAAATTAAATATACATTAAAACATTCACACATGGTAGAATTTCTACATGAAATATTTTGTTAGTTGACCAAATATTCATTGAATGCCTACTGTATACCAATCTAGACATTGAGTATCAGACAATGAACAGAGCAGAACTCCTTAGTTATGGTTTGTAGAGTTGAAGGGAGATGGTACTGGGCTGGTCAATGAGCAGGTATGAAGCAATGGGATAAGGCTTTGACAGGGAACAGTACTTGGAGTTTTGGAAGCTGGTGGGTAGAGTTTTTCTCCAAAGTGAAGGCTGTCAGGCCCAACCTGAAAATTGGAGATTAAGCAATAAATAGCTCCAATAGAAAGGAAAGTGATTTGCTGTGAAGGGAAGAGCTTGTTCAAATGCCCATGGAAGGAGGGGCACAGTGGATACAACTGGGTATAGATGAGTATAGAATCCTGGAAGGAGAGGGGAAGGACAGCAATGTGCAGAAGAAAAAATGGGAGATGCAAATAAGACATAAGGATCTTTGGGTAAAAAAGTGGGAGATGAAGATAAGACATTGAAGATCTTTGGGTGGAGCTTGGGGTGGAATTTACACCTATAGCAAATGTAAGGGATGGAACAAGGCACTTGGTAGAAGAGGTAATGTTTTTCTTCAGGCCTGTTTTGTGCAACCATTCATGAATCTCAGCTAATATGAAGTACTTGACTTTTGAAGCAGCTAAAAAATTAAGTCACATTAAATCTGCTTGTCACTAATGCTGAGAAGTGAACGAACTAACACTTACCTAGCATTCTTACCTAAAAGTGAAAATGGTTTTATCTCAGCGAGGCTGCATACACAGTACCCTGTGTGGGGAAACAGTTGTGAAGCACCGAGGCAGCACCTCCAGGCACATCTACTATGGGCTGTGCTTCTGAGGGTCATTTAAAGGAAGGCCTGGAGCTCTGTGCTGTATGGAAGTAGTGCATGTCAGTTCAAGCTTTCTGTAGAGTCTGAGGACTAAATATATGATGAATTATCCTTGTTCCATATTTGATTCATGCTTAGTTGAGGAGAAAAGAAAAGCAGTTAAAGAGCAAATAAATAGCCACAACTGGTCAAAATGCAGAGAACAAGTGTCTGTGGGGTTCCCGGACCCAACTGATACATCTACAGTGCAACCTCTACACCTGAGACTCGGAATATCATGGCAGAGAGAGAGGAAGGACTGTTAGGAGCAAGAGGACCAGGGACAAAAGGGGTATTAGGAGCCAGAGGACCAAGTGGGGATAACTGTTGCATGATGTTGTCTTTTATTTGTGACAGGGAAGCTGCACACCAGAAATCTCAACCATTAGGGTGCCTAAATAGGACCTAAAAAATGGTACTGGTTGACACACCAGGGTAACTGGGGAAATTTCCAAGGGGCTTCACCTTTAGAACTACCCACAACTGATGGTCACTGGGAGAGCAAGAATTGGTCTTCTCTAGGATAGTAGGTTACCTCAACTCAACAGGCCATCCCTAAGTACATATAAGCAACAATAAATGACCTCAGCAGATTGTATTTATAAACTTCTACACATATATATGTAACAATTGCAATTAAGGAATAAGAAGCCGTGAATTTGAGAAAGAGTGGGAGGGACATGGGAGGAATTGGAGGGAGAATGATATAAATACAGTATTCATATATGAAATTCTAAAATAAACTTTTAAAAAAGAAATAGGCAAGATGAACACATGCTGATACTCTGCCCACAGTACTCATTAGGGCGACATGGAAAGTTACATATAAGTTTTTAGTTATCCTTTAAAAATAATTAGGCAGCGAGGCATGGAAGAACAGTTGTGAACCTAGCACTCAGAATGTGGAGGCAGGAAAAGCATGAGTTCAAGGTTATCCTTGGCTATATTTCTAAGTCAGCCCTCTTGGTATACATAAGACCTTGGAAAGAAAGAGATGGGGAGAGAGAACATGAGGCAAAGTATCATTAAAAAAAGAAGAAAGCAAAATGATGTAGGATAAGAATCCAAAGATGTAATCATACTGTGAGAAATCAGCAAATAACTAATTTTCCAAGGACAGAGCCTGAGAAAATATAGAAGAAAGCGTCTCGGTTAGTAGTGATTACAGGAAATGAAAATCAACCTTATGGGTCAGACTTGATTTACTACATTGACTGACACCTCACTAGGCCAATGCTTTTCAAAACAGGACCCCAGAAAAGTCTGCACAGTGCTCCAACACTGCCAATTAACCATTCAGCTCATGAGTAAATTACTTTTCATATGACTAAAGATTACTTATTAATAATCTGCTATGGGAAATAATTAGAGTTTAATAATATAATTAAAATAATAATAATGAAAATTAACCCAGCACTAGATTTTATAGACTGTGGGCTATAAATTACATAAAATTATATGTTTTCGTTGTGTACACATAGGGACAAAAAGCTAGCATTGCCACATTTCTCAGGGTTTTTTTTAATTTGGGCATAATAATTGAACATATCAATGGAGGAAGTGTAACAGTTCAATAGATATATTCAATATGTCATGGACAAGTCAGCATTCCTCCTCACACAGGTGTAGTTCCTTTGAGATTCAGAACATCAAGATTTCTAGTTCTTCATTGGATACATAACAAATAACTATCAATTACAGTCATCCCATCATGGTGTAGAGCATCAGAACGTAATCTTCCCATATGACTGTGTTTTGTTAGTTGGGTTTCTCCGTACTCTCTCCTACCATTCCTGATCTCTACCTCTATAAAACCAAGTTTTAAAAATGTCTGCATATGAGTGAAAAGATGTAATGTTTGTCTTTTTGTGTTTGCAATTGTGGCAACTTTAAAACAGATCATTGTTCTATTAACATACCAAGACATTCACTACGTGAGCCATGTTTCCGAGCACTGATGGTCCATGAGTGATGAGCTTCATAGTCTGCCATCATAGTCCCCGTCTATCAGAGGAATGTGCTGGTGTTGTTAAGCTGGCCATGACGTTTAACTGAGTTCAATTATTTATTTCATATATAATAAAGTACTATCTGTTAATATTTCTTGTTTCTAAGTAGTTAATATAAAATTGTGAGCCCATAAAATACAAAGATAAATATTTAAATGAATAGAAACAGTGTCTGTAGTTTTTAAAATAGTTGACTTTAATGTGGAGACTAGAGAAAATAATAATAATAATAATAATAATAAATATTTACTGCATAGAAAAGAGGTAAGAATTGACTAATTAAGTTGTACTTCAACTGAAGGCCGAGGGAGAGGAAGAAACAAATAGAAAAAATATAGAGGAGGAGAGTGATCTACAGATAAGGCTTGGGAACAAGAAAGAGAGGGAGCCCTTGAGATTCTAAAACCAACTAAAAGAAACCTAAAAGACTGCGTCAGAACTCCATAACAGTGCAAACTCAGCAATTTCCAATATATTTTTAAATACACCTTCAAAATATGGGAATATGGCTAAAGATCTATAAACTGCCATATTCAGAAGGATCTGTGTATGTCTATCACCATTGTCACCTTCATTACAACTACCATGGACAATTATTAAGCACTTAAGGGGGACCAGACACTCTGCTGTTCAGTATTTATAGTTTACCTCATTAGATTTTCACAACTACCATGAGGTGAATGCTACTGATAGCTGCATGTCACATGTGAGCCACTTTGAAATGAAGTGATTCACACAGTCACTCATCTAAATGACTGAGCTATACTCCTAACAGCACTTCCCTAATTTGCAAGTCCATGCTTCTAATCCCTGTGCAACACTCAACCAACAGTACTTTGAAGAAAATCTTAGTATATGTGAGGGCTGCAAAAATATCTTCGCGGAGAAGCAAAGAGCTGAAGAGGCCCACAGAAATCCACAGGTATACCCCCACAAAGGACTGCTGGCAGTGGTCGAGAGACAGCCGGGACTGACCTACTCTGGTGATGGGATGGCCAAACACCCTAATGGTTGTGCCATAAACCCCATCCAAGGACTGAGGAATCTGGATGCAGACATCCACGGCTAGGCCCCGGGTGGAGTGCTGGGAGTCTAATTAGTGAGAAAGAGGAGGGTTTATATGAGCGAGAATTGTTGAAACCAGGGTTGGATAAAGCACAGGGACAGATAACCAAATGAATGGAAACACATGAACTATGAACCAAAGGCTGAGGGGCCCCCAACTGGATCAGGCCCTCTGAATAGGTGAGACAGTTGATTGGCTTGATCTGTTTGGGAGGCATCTAGGCAGTGGTGCCAGGTCCTGGGCTCGTTGCATGAGTTAGCTGTTTGAAACCTGGGACTTATGCAGGGATGCTTGGCTCAATCTGGGAGGAGGGGACTGGACCTGCCTGGACTGAGTCTACCAGGTCGATCTCAGTCCTGGGGGAGGCTTTGCCCTGGAGGAGATGGGAATGGGGGTGTGCTGTGGGGGAAGGAGAGGGGGGCGGGGGGGGGGGGGGAGAGCAAGGGAATCTGTGGCTATTATGTGGAACTGAATAGTATTGTAAAATAAATAACAATAATAAATTTTTTTTTCTTAAATTTATCATGTATGTGACTTTCTTGAATGAAAATAAATAGAACTCTTTAGTCTGATCTCACTAGGGCCAACAGCAGTGTTTCCTTAATAAAACAGTACTGGAAAAGTTAAAAAAAATATATCTTCGCGGGCGTGGTGGTGGTGGTGGTGGTGGTGGTGGTGGTGGTGGTGGTGGCGGCAGCGGCGGCGGCGGCGGCGGCGGCGGCGGCGGCGGCGGCGGCGGCGGCGGCGGCGGCGGCGGCGGCGGCGGCGGCGGCGGCGGCGGCGCACACCTTTAATCCCAGCACTCAGGAGGCAGATCTCTGTGAGTTCGAGGCTAGCCTGAGCTACAGAGTGAGTTCCAGGGAAGGCTTCAAAGCTACATAGAGAAAACCTGTCTCAAAAAGATATATATATATATCTTCATGGACAGGAAGCAAAGGGACTCGGTCTCATCCTTAAGACAGCCCCTGTTCCCAGGATAGTAGACTGTGCTGATTTGTCAGTCAGAAATGGCCATCAACAATTAACACTAAAGGCACTTCTCACCTACAGCAATGGACACTGGACAGGCAGACAGAGCAGGTATCTGTTGTTCAGTTATCATACGGGTGAGGAACAAAAGATACTTTTAGGAGGAGAAACATGACATTCTGAGAAACTTGGGGCATTAAAAAAAAATCCTGCTATAAAATTATATCCCCTGAGCTTCATTATAAGAAGAACAACTTCACAAAATTTATATTGCTGTACTCTACCTTCATTTGTCAGCGAAGACTTTGTTTTGATTTACTTGCATTCTTAAAAATAAAATAAAATTGGATTTTTGCCTCGCTAATTGGGTACAAGATACCGCTAATTGTGATAGCATGGAGAGAGTGAAGAGCAGAATAAAAGAAAGGCTTTTCAATACATGTATCATCCTTTTTCCTTTGAGAAGACATGCTTGCAACTGCATTTTAAACACTTCAGCACTGCTGAAACAAATTAATAACGGCTCAGACACAGAGGTGCTGCATATTATTCATGATCTTGAAATTATTAATGTAACACCAAGCCATTATTGCCACAAAATGCCGTCAGAGTAATTAACACATCTTATCTAATAGAATAAGGCCGTCAAATCAAACTAAGAAGTAATTAAGGTACATAACTACATCGCTGAGGCAGAAAGATGCATGTCAAATGAAGGAAAGAACTTCAGCTCACCAAGGCAGCACCGAATAACGAAAGCATAGTAGACTTCTTTACTGCCTAGCTTTCCATCCTAAACCTCTTCTCTCTTGTCCCCATATCTGTGGACCTATGGAGATTAACATTATCATCCAACTCTAGCATCCCTAGCAATTCCCTGACCAGCTTCTAAGTTTGTATTTCCGGTCCCTTGGAGATACCACAATGTACATTGAAAACCAGGATTTTTTTTCCAAAACAACCCCAGAGATTTTGAAACAAAAGATCCATGATTAAATTTTGAGAAATTCTAAAAGAAAGGATTTTTGAATGCCTCGTCTATCTTAATTGCCAATGATGAAACTGTTGGTTTTCACTGACATAGTACAGAAATTTTTCTCAAGATTTTAATGTGTGCCATATATGAAAGGTGAATAACTGGGGCTGGAAAGATGGCTTAATGGTTGAGGATGTTTGCCACACAACCATGATCACCAGGGTTCAGATCACAGCACCCAACATAGCCAGCTGAGCACCCACAAATGGCTGTAATTCTGAATCCCAGTGATTTGACTCCCGCTTCTGGCTTCCATGTGTACCCACACACATGTCCACATACATCAATACATACACACACAAATAAGTCAACAAGCAAGTTTGAGATGTGCATAATCCCTGTCACTTACTTATGGTCTGACCTATCTCTTCACTGAAGCTAGTGTTTGAAAGAATGAATGAAGAGGAAAAACCACCCTTTTCAGTACTTAATGAATATTACTCAGCTCTGAAATCACTCCAAACCACACACCCCTGTTCTATCGTTAGTAGCAGATGAGTTGCAACGAAGAACAAATGTAAGAAACAGCAATATAACTTTACTGAGGCTATGAAAACTCTATAATGCATTCTTCTGAATGTCTTTTCCCTCTAGCTATTGGATTTTACAGAACAAGGCTCTTCATAAAGAACACAGATGGTGTTAAATTTAGAAAGATTACAGCTGTGAGATTGGAAGCTACTGGTATTCTGAGATTTCCCCAAAGATCCAAGGAAAGGCTTCTGGGACATTACCAGGTTTTATTTATCAGGTTATGAAACTTAATCAATATTTAGCCCATTCCTATTGTCCTAGCAAATAGGTCATTATGCCTGGCACTGAAAAGATACACCATATCAATAAAGGACACAGGAAGGAAGGAAGCTTTTGGTCAATGTAAATTTATAACATTGAGAAATATAAGTAATATGTATTTGTGTATTCACAAATTTGTATGTAAACTCACCAAGATAGATAACAGAGTAACTTTGAAAATGTCATCTCCCTGGTAGACTTCTCAAAAGCACTTTGTACATTCATGTCATGATAAATCAGCAGAACCATTTTGAGTCAAACAACATAGTTTCCCAATCAAGTCTCATCATTGCTGTTAGTCTTGTTAGAGATGAACTGTTGTGTGTGTGTGTGGGGGGGAGCAACCTATGAATGGACCTGGAAATCTCACCCAAAGTTGTCACCTATTTTATAGCAGTGCCAATGAAGCAGGAGAAGAGTTCCCTACAAGATGACAGAAGAGACCATGGACTTCAGAGAGATTCAGGAAACTTCCCAAAATTCTTGTTGTTTAACCTTGCAACCCCCCAACAGAACTTTTCCAGTGAACTATATTTGCCGTATATTCATCAGAAAATAGCTATCTGAGAAAAACTCAAAGCATTATCATACCATAGAGAACCCAGGCAGATGGAAATCACAAACCCACTACCCTTCAGTATCTAATCACAGAAATCACTTGAGTGGATGGGCTTGGGCAGCAGACAGTAGGTCTAACACCACTAGATGTGAGGCTGGGCACATGTTATTTTCTGTGTCTCGGTTCCTTTATTGATAAGATGAAAACAAATTGTCAGAATCAAAATAAACATTATGATAAATCTCAAATAGTAACTGGACACAAAACAGGCATAGGTACATTGGAGTTATGGTTATTATTTTTAGCTGCTCTTCATTCATCCCAGCAAATATCTCTTAAACACATACGAAGTAGGTCTCTAGATCTGTCTCCCACACATTCGCTCCTGGACTATCACCTTAGTCAGTATAGCCATTCACCCATGTAACTTTAATACTATTTTCCTAAAATTACCTTCAAGTTATCTCACATTTTTATTATTGTTTTTAATCTTAATAGATTATAGTTATATCATTTCCACTTCCATTTCCTCCCTGCAAATCTCCCCATATCCCCCTCCTTGATCTATTTCAGTTTCTTCCATGGCTTCTTTTTATCATTAATTTAAATACATAAATATAACCAGTTCAATTATATACTATTACTTGTATATATATTATTACATGTATACATGTACATGAAAAAATATATATGCATGTGCACACACACACATATTTAATTTTCAGGGCTGACCATTTGGTATTGAATAACCAACTGGTACTCTTCCCTGGGGAAGATGATTTCTCTGTTCTCACCATTCCTTCGCTGCCTGCAGTTCTTCATGTAGGGTTGAGGCCTCCTGGACTTTTTCTGCTTAAACTATTCATAATAACCAGAAAAACAGAAACAATCTAAATGTCTTTCAAATGATGACTAGATAATGAAATGTGGTACATAAACACTATATAATACTATTCATCTGTAAAGAAAAATAAAATTTGTAGGTAAATAGGATAGAACTAAAAGATGTCACTTTGAATGAGGTAACTCAGACCCAGAAAGACAAATATTGAACGTTCTCTTTCAATGAGGCTCCTAGCTCCAAGTCTTCAGATATGAGTTCACAACCCATTGGGGATGGAGAGATGGGAAGGCAATGGTGAGGAGAATAGTAGGGTGCCAGTGATCTGAGCAGAGATAAGAGAAAAATGGAGGTGAGGCTTCAAGTAGGGAGGGAGGATGCTGATAAATACAGAAGGAGGGGGAAAAGTAAACTCACAGTAAAGATGTCGGAAAAAGTCACAAGGATTCATGGTATTAACTGATTACCTAAAAGTACCTATAATACATGTAAGTTGATGTATAAACACATAGTTTAAGTGAAAATTTTCCACCTTGGCTGACAATGCTCTCACAAGACCCAAAGTCACAACTCCACAAGTCTCACAAGTCCACCTGACAAAAACCACCAACACCAGACAGAAGAAGTACTTTTTTGGGTTGTTGGTCAGGGTTGTCTGTGGTGGTATTCTAATTGTACTGAAATGTGATTTTGATTGTATGTTAATAAATAAAGTTGCCCGGGGGTCAGAGCTATTAGAGCCATAGACAGAGTGTGGCGGTGGTGGCACACGCCTTTAACCCCATAGATCTCTGTGTGTTCAGGGATACAGCCAGCATTAGAGACATATGCCTTTAAGACCTGGGGGGCTGTACATACAGACAGTGACGAGGCAGTCACGTGTTTGTGTTTACAACCAATGAGAAGGCAGAATGACTATGAAATGACTTACACACAGGGAAATAGCTCTCTTTCGGGAAGCTAGGACCACCGCAGGAGGAAGGGTGAGATTTTAGCTCTGAGCTCTGACCTCTTGGCTTTCTCTTTTACATTGGTTCTGTGTTTCTTATTTAATAAGATGGTTGGTTACATCTATAGTTGTCCAAGAGACTGACAGAACATATAGGCCATTGGTTCTCAACCTTCCTAATGCTGCAAACTTTAACACAATTCCTCCTGTTGTGGTGACCCCCAAGCATATAATTATTTCATTCCTACTTCATAACTGTAATTTTCTTTCTGTTATGGAATTGTAAATATCGGATATGCAGGATATCTGATATGCAGCCCCCAAAGGAGTTGCTACCCACAGGTTGAGAACCACTGATATAGGCTATTTCTCTTGCCCTTGAATGACCCTCCAGAGGTAGAAGATGAGTTATCTCACTTTTAAACTGGAGTAGGTGCCTTGTCTTGTATGTCATTTTTAATTTTTCCTAATAAGTATTCAGGCCAAAATGTAAACATAAATCTTTGAATCACTTAGCATCATTACCAATGTGGTTGGTTGCCTTTCTGATTATTTGGGAAACTGCTTATTTGGCTGCATATCAGATATCCTGCATATCCGATATTTGCAATTCCATAACAGAAAGAAAATTACAGTTATGAAGTAGGAATGAAATAATTATATGCTTGGGGGTCACCACAACAGGAGGAATTGTGTTAAAGTTTGCAGCAAAAGTTTTGTTCTCAAATCTCAAAAGATTTGTTTTCTTTCTTTTCCAAGCAGTCTCTGTACTCAAAAAGGGCAAGCTCAGGCACTTTCTAGGAAGCATTTTGGGTCAGGCTGCCAGGCAGAGCCAATGAGATGCATGGCCTGAAGAAAGGTGACCCTGGGTAAACGTGCTGAATGTGAGTGAGACTCACAAATTGAATAGGAGAGCTCAGGCTTCCCTTTAATAAGTCTAAAGGTGGCAAAATAATGCAATAGCCTTACTGTAAAAGAGTATCTGCTGTGGTACTCCAAGAATCACATTATGCATGCAGACCAGTATCTGCTGAGAATATATTACACCTAATGAAATAAGCCCATACATTTCCTCAGTATCACTTGGCTGCCACACAAATGTATCCTTATTGTGTTATATAAGTCCTGAGCAATGGACAATGGACAAGGTACCATTCACCAAGTGAAATAAAAGTTTATGGGGAGACATACAAAAAATCCTCCTTCATTCTTGTCTGTAAAGGGAAAGTAGTAACAAAGGCTAGAGCTGGCAACTCAGGGCTCTGCCTTTAATCCCACTTTCAAGTCTGGTAAAAGATTTGCAAGGGTGGTAAGTGAAGGAAACCTCTTCTCCATCTCCTCTACCTGGGGCTGAAAGAAAGCATTCCATACCCAGGAAAATGATCGTAGCTAATGCATTCATGCTTCCAGCCTGAGTATGGTGGGAGACAAAATGGAAATTGTGTTTCCCGGGATATTTGTTCGCTCTTTCAGCAAATATTTATTGAGTGGTATTTGCCAAGCATGGGGAATGAGGCTAGAGAAATACAGATGAATAAAACCTTCTCCTTTGTCCTGAGATGCACACAGGTGAAAATGTAATTACAATTCTGGGTGGTGCATACTCAGAAGTTTGATAGATAGGGGGCAGGGGGGAACCAAAGAAATCAAAGAGAAGCAGGCATGAGCAGAGATTGGAAGGATTTCCCAGCAGCCCAGAACAGGAAAAAGTGAGGGTGCACATTCCAAGAAGGACTAAGGGCAATGCCAGAATCAATACAGCAGGTCCAAAACATTCTGTATGCTTTTTTGGATAAACAGTGAGTAGAATTAGATTATACAAGGCCTTAGACATGTCATGGCTATCTCAAAGTTTGTTGTGTTCATACTAGCTTTATGATTCTTGGACTTATTATTCCTAAAGCTTATAGAGCTCCCAAACCTGTGCTAAGAGTAGCTAAGGTAGTTTCTGATAACACATGGTCTGTATGTGCATGCTGAGAAACACTGATACTGTTGCTGGATTCTAACGGCTCCCTCAGGGGAGGGGGTGAGAAGGCACAGCATCAATAACACAGACACCTGGAGTCAGTTGAAAGCAAACAGCCAAACTCCAGGTTGGCTCATAACGAAGTATATTAGGCGTATATCTTGGCAACTGGTTTGAACCAATTTCCTCCACCCTATGGGCCTGTCCTACTACACATCACCGTGAAAACTAAACTAGCACTTCCTCTCAAAAGCAGGTCTTAGTCAGTTGTTTCACCTTCTCAGTCCAGTCCATCGGCCCATCAGACCATCAACCCAGTCTCAATGAAGCAATATCAGAAGTTTTTCTTCAGGAGAATTCACTACATGACTTTTAGTTCGGCTTTAAAGATTTGCTTTGTTTCATTTGTGTGTGTGTCTGTCTGTTTGCCTCTCTATTCACCCATCCATCTATCTATCCATCTATCCATCCATCCATCCATCCATCCATCCATCCATCCATCCATCCATCCATCCATCCATCCAGCTAGCTATCTAATCTATTTGTGGGGGAGGACAGCAAATACTAAGGATTGAACCCAAAATCTAGTCATGGTAAATACATGGCCTCTCATTGCAGTGTACACCTAACACCCTATTCATGTTTTAAAGACTGAAACTAGAAAGATAGGTGAACTTTTACACAAATGATGCAAAATGTGAAGGTTTTGCCGAGAATCAGGGAACTAACTTCGATCAGCATGTCTTCTTAGATACAGGATGGAGCAGGCCTCAGGTCCCTAAGGTGAGTGACTTCTGCAAGGTGACTCCAAGCACCCTTGATAACTGCTCTATAGAAGTTCTTCTTTGAAACTGACCTCACCAATCACCCTCAAATCCACTCAAATACACAGGCCCATGGTTAGGAAGCCCCAGGCAATTCTGCCTTTACCTTCCCAGGATTAAGGCTTTTGGTCCCATACTGGTTCACTAGTTTTGTATCTGTCATAATTTTATTTTGAAATTATACCAATAAGAAAACCATAAACTATAAAGAAAAGTGCTGCTTTTATGATTGTCCTTCCATAACAATACAATTGAATCTATATTTTGTGTGGGTGGGCCTACTATTCCATAATGACTAAGGAATTCCTGCATGAATGCACACTTTTTTCTAGGATGTTCTTGAGACAGGGTGTTTCTAAGAAAGGGAACTCATGACAGTTCTCCTGTTTCAGCATCCCAAGTGCTGGGACTACAAATATACACCACCACACTGGGCTGAATGTATATTTATAGTTAAAATAAAACATTTGGAAGTGTATAACTCACTTTTCATTTTGTTCCTTCTTTAGGCCCTTCAGTGGTGAAAGTACACAATGATCAGTCCTGATTTGATTAAATATGGTACTTACAGAACAGGCTTTGCAATTTTAAATAAGTAAATGGAGTCTATCTTCCTATCGACTATTTCTAGTACACTGTACAGTCATCTTGCCTTTCAAGGCCTAGGCTTCCCATGCACTAACCTTAAATTGTACTTATATCATGGAAATACTATAAAAAGTGTGTGTGTGTGTGTGTGTGTGTGTGTGTGTGTGTGTGTGTGTGAGAGAGAGAGAGAGAGAGAGAGAGAGAGAGAGAGAGATGTGTGTGAGTGTATGCCTGTGTGTATGTGTACATGTCTGTGTGTACATGTATGTATACTGTGTATGTGTGTATCTATTGCTATGTGTGTATGTGTATATCTATGTGTATGTGTGTATGTCTATGTGCTATGTGTATATGTGTGTTTGCATATGTGTGTATGTATGTGTAGTCCATGTGTGTATGTATATATGTGTATATGTGTGTGTGCCTGTGTGTATCTGTATCTATGTGTATGTGCTCATGTGTGTATGTTTGAATATATGTGTATGTATTTGTGTGTGTGTGTGTATTTTTATATGCTAATATGCATGAAAAGTTTAGCTTCTACTTACCTTTTGTACCAGTTTTAGTTCTGCTGCCATGAGAAAACTTTCTGACCAAAGCAACTCAAGGGAATAAATATTTTGACTTAAAGGTTATGATCCATCATCATGCTAAGTCAGAGTGGAAACTCAAGTAGGAGCTTGAACCAGAAACCATGGAGGAACACTGATTTCCAGCTTGCCCTCAAGCTTATGCTTAGCAGGCTTTCTTATACATACCAAAGCCTCCCTGTCTAGGGATGCTATCACACACAATGGGCTATGTCATCCTGCATCAATTAATAATCAAGACAATCTCCCATAGGCCAATCTGATCTGGGAATTTTTTTACTGTAGGCTTTCCTTGAAAATGACATTGTTCTGTCATGTGGACAATTAAAACTAACTGGGAAACACTAAACAAATGTTATTTTATCCTCATTACTAATATTATATTTGTATATATTATATAATATATTATATTTTCTGCCATCTGTATCTCTCTACTGCTTAAAGTCCTATAATCAGTAGTATATCATTTATGCTTTGCAGAAACGGTGATGTTCATATTTTTGAAACAAATGGGGAAAATAAAGGACTGCTCAGCCCAGATAAATAAAAAATATTCAGAGTAACTAAGGAAATAGCCTCTAAGACAGAAGGAGTAGGGAAATAGAGTAGGTTTGTGGTTTATACACATTAGGTCTACTCAGCTATGGTTATCAGCTGTGGGGTTTCCCCAAAGAAAGGTCGAGGAAAAGATGTTTTAGCAGTATTTAAAACTTCACTGTTCATCACATAACCTCATGTTAGGGACTGCCATGCTCTTCAGAACATGGAACTTCCCATGATGGCCTTTCATACTGTGAATATGCTTGTGCCTTAAAACTATCGTGGTCCATTAGAAACCCAGGAGGACAATCCAAAACACAGGACAATGATTAATAAACACCAACAGTTGAATTTTAATGACCCTCAAGGCTACCATGTTGTCTATTGGAAATCAATACTTGAACAAATTTCATGTTTTTATAGGCCTCAACGGAATGAGAAAGCAGCGGTCCGAGGTAAGAAGGTGAGACTAAGGCATGAGCACAGACAATGCTGTGATGTGCTTAATCCACCAGGGCTCTGGCATGAAATACTTAACATTTAACTGCACTTTCTGTTCTCACTGTGTGCATGTGCTTGTACAGGTATATAAAGAAGGGTTCATGAGGACAGCAAGATGGCTTGCTCAGGAGGTAAAGGCGCTTGTCACACAAACCTGGTAACCTGAGTTTGATCCTCAGAACCCACATAAAGGTGGAAGGAGAGAACCTACTCCACAAAGTTGTCCTCTGACCACTACTCACAAGCTGTGGCATGCATGCTCCATAAACACATTATGTACGTATATGCATGCATGTGCATGCACATACACACACACTAATAGTAATAAAAAATTAGAAAAAAATAGTTCATCAACTAACATAATAAAATGCCTATCTTTTCAAATAAAATGATAAGGTTTCTACTTTTTTAGGTCTCTCTTTTTAAGTAAAGCACACCTCACAGTATCAATAATTTATTGGTTCCGGCTTCAACATTCTCCACTGAGACAAAAAAAAAAAAATCCATAGAAGCTCAAATCCTTTATAAGATAGAGTAGCATTTGCACATAGCCTGGGCACAGCTGCCTGTACACTCTGAATCACCTCTATGTCACTTGTAATACCTAATGCATTATAAATTTAACTGTCCTTTATAAATAGTTGCTATCCTGTTTAGGTTAAAGAACAATGGTGAGAAAGATGTTTGAGCATGTTTAGTAAGATACATTTTACAAAAGTTTTTAGGCTATTGTTGATTGAAATTGCAAATGCAGTACCAATGAATGTAGAAGGGTGATTGAATAACCAAGAGAGGAAAAGACAGTATTAATTAATTAATAAACAAAAGAGGAAAATCAATTAATAAATGAATTAATAACCAAGAGAGGCAGGTTCTTTTCTCATTTAGCCTTCATGTACCCACCCACACACACTTTTTCATAAAATTTACATAATGTCAGCTTGGCAACAAGTACACACAGGTGCAGGCCATGCTCTAAATTTGGGTCCCAGGTTTTCATAGACTTCTGTCACTGGGCTGCCTGACCAGTCTTCCCCAAGAGAGAATACAGCACATACCATAAGGTTCTTTACCAAGCATGCAGACTTACAACAAGGACAGCAGGGGAAACAACCTAAAACCTCATTGTATGAGAAATTGCCCTTGCTGGAGCTTTCATTACTCCCAAGACAGTGATGCTTTATCTCAATTCATTGCACTTCAACATCCCCTGATATTCCTAAGAATCCATGTCCCTGGCTCACAAAATATAAACTGAATAAAGAATCGAGTACTTCCATCCCATACAAATACCTTGAGTCTGACTAATAGCTTTACTAGTGCCCAACACTGGTTAATAAATCTGATAATTAATAAATCTTCTTTGCTCCAAGTGAAATGAAAATGAGAGAAATTTTTCAGATAATTTCATTCTTTCATGTAGTTCTTAGAATGGAAGGCCTAAAGTCTAATGAGAGATTTTTGAAGTCATATCCACTTTGTGGTCCTAAATTAAAATAACCTGTTCAAATATCAGTCAGTTTCTTTTCTAGGAAAAGCAGAAATAATAATGACACTACCTCAATGGATGATAATAAAATAAGATAACACATGCATAGTACTAATCCTTAGATTTCCATTGAGATAGTTCTAGGCATGATATGAGCTCAATACATATAGCTATTACTGTTACTTCTATTATTGATTCTGATGCTTATACTGTGGTGGCTACTGAGACCACAACTAATTTGGGAGACTGAGCATTCTGTATTGCCTCCCCAAGTTGGTCAATTTCATCACATAAGCTTCCATCTCATCACTACAAGCAGGCCATCATTACACAGAAGGTGAACATCACTCCATGCTTTCCAATGTACGGAGTAGGATCCTTTTTATGAAATGTAACTATATTGTGGAAGTCATTAAGTTACAGTGAAAGTATCCATAAAGAAGAATCAGTGGTCCTTATTATAACTTCAATAAATTATCACCTCTCACTTCCCTTTAACATTTTTGTTCTACTCTATGATAATTAAAACTTAAGGTAGATTTGATGTCTGGTTAGAGGTGATAATTGAAGCCCTAGGACCATCACCATAAAACTGCTCAGCTACAGCTTAGATGCCACAAACAGGCTGTATTTGGGCAGATTTATGCCGCCAAAAGTTGAAATTTTGTGTGAATGGCTGGTTATGTCTAGCAGCAGAGATGCTACAAGAATGTTAGTGTGCCTTTTTATGTTAGTGTATTTGGTATGTATGTTTTTTTTTTTTACTTACATCGATTTCCAATATATTTACAACCACGTAAAGCAACCCCTCCCAAGAAAATACTCCTGCTCACCTCCAGCTGCAGTTCAAAGCCATGTGTTATCAACTTATCTCCACATCATAAAAATAGCCCAATAGAGGCTGTAACTGCACTGCATGGCATGGCATGTATTTCCTTAACTCCTCTCATGCTTTTCCACCATCTAGTATCATCAGTACTACTTATGCCTTCCAACCAGCACTGTCTTATCTGAGCAGATGTATACAAACATAGTTATTCAAAACTTCCTTTAATAACTGCTTAAGAAGGAGACACCAGACAGTTCTTAGGGAACAAATTTCTCTCTCCTTGTCAATTCCCCTTGTAGACTCTTGGCATTGTACTTCCTACTGTACTTCAGAAACATTCCAAATGCTGTGAGGCACAGTAGTAAAAGGGATAATGGACATCCTTGAAGGACTTTGCCAACAATACATTATCTTATATTATACTTTGCAATAGACACCTTCTTCTGTTAATCTGGATTGTCAACTTGATTACACTCAACATGCCTCCCTATGAGATTAGTCAAAAGCTCATCTGAGTGAGTCTATAAAGACATTTCCAGAGTAGATTAGCTAAGAGAGTAAGGCATGGTCTACAGCACACCATCTAATAGACTAGAGCCCCAGGTGAAATAGAGGGAGAAAAAGGAAACCCATCAGCAAGTTCCCTCTCATGTTCTACTTCTTGAATACCATGTTGCGTGCTACTCTGCCTTGCCAGTAGTGATGGAGTGAACTATCAGAAACTGATCAAAACCCAATCTTTCCTCCCTGGATTTATTTTGCTCAAGAATATTGTTATACCAAATATCTGACTACACACAACAACAAATCTTACTATCAAAATACAATAAAATTCTTACTAACATGAGCAAAGTCAAGAGTTTCTTCTTTTTATGTATGAGACCACAAATAGTAATCAGTTATTGGACCACATCAGTGCAACAAACAGTGAACTTAAAAGATAAACTACTTAAATTATTATAAGTTAACTTAAATACAATATGCCTGTGTCCTAATTTTATTTCTGTTACTGTGTTAAATACCCTGACCCAAAAGCAACTTAGCAGAAGAAGGGGTTTTTGGCTAACAATTCCAGGTTATAGCTTACTATGTTGGGGAAGCCAAGGCAAGAGCTAAATTCATCATATTCACATTCAAACTTGAAGAGCACATGGAGTCTTGCTGCTTTCTGTCACCTATCCCATTTCACACTGTTTAGACCATCTACCTAGGGAGTGGTGCCACCCAAGATAGACTAGGTCTTACCTCAATAAACAATCAAGACAATCATCCACATACCACCCTAACCTAGATAATTATTCATTAAGACTTTATTCCCAGATGATTCCTAGTTGTGTCAAGTTGACAGTTAAAATTAACTAGCACAATCTGACTTCCTTCCATATTATGGGGAGCTCCAAATTTTCCTATGGGAAAGGTTTAGCAATAGTAATCTGACTGGAGACAGTAGTAGGAAGGCTTTCCTTGAATCTGTATTAGAAGTCAGTTTGATTTTTACTTCAATTATATGTGTTTTGTCAGAGCGGTGGGTACTGAGAAGGAAGACTGATGAACATGACTGATGGGAGTAAGATCTATCCTAAAGTTTTGACTCAGCTGCTGTTCACAGGGCAAAGCAGCATGTAATATTGGAGACAGAAGCCTCAGTTCTCATCCCTGTCCAGAGAGACAACCAAACCAATTTCCTGTTTTCCTTTTCTTTGATTTTGGGTAATATGTTACACTCTAAATTTCAAGAGGTAGTTTCTGTGATGGAACAAGCAAGGTGGCTGGCACCGAGAAAACCCTTTATAAATAGATACTGAATGATCGGCAGCAAATGACTTAATAATGTCCCTGTTTAGGGGATTTAAAAGATATACAAAGCAAAGAATGTTCACAGGGAAATTTTTCAAGTGATTATTAAACAAAAGAAACAGAAATTAACATTTCAAGATTTGTAAGCTCCATGGGAACCTAGCTCAATGGTACTGTGCTCACCTAGCTGCACAAAATCCTGTATTCAATCTCCAGCACTACAAACCAATGAAATACTAGGCTTGTTATTAGCCTGCAATAGGTTGTGTTGAGAGTATGACTGTTAATCTTGATTGTCCACTTCCTTCCATTTAAATGGGTCTATGAGATTAGTCAAATATTCTTCTGGGTGAGTCTGTAAAGACATTCCTAACACTCAAGGAGCTAGAGCAGGAGGACTGTGAACTCAAAGCCAGCCTAGGCTACCTAAGTTCCAGACCAGCCTGAGTTAGAGACCCTGTCCCAAGAAAACAAAATGCTTGTCTCCAAGATTTTCATTAAATTTTCTGTCAACAAAATTAGGGATAGTTTTCTGATATCTGTATCTTCTGGATTAGAAAATAAAGCCAGATGTATATAACCTGTGTAGTTTGTCAAAAGTTCGTGTTTTTATGAAATACGTTTCAAGGACTTTGGCTGGATATCCTTTCTGACTCCATCCACCTGCAGTAATGTCTGTGTTTGTAACTAACACTATCTTTGGATAGCAACTTATTCTTTATGACAGTAAATATATCAAACTGCTTTCCTCCTCACAAATTAAAATTATATCAAGTAATTTTTAGTGGCTTCAGAGTATTGTCTGTGGTAGTGACTTCATTGTTAACCATTCCCATGTTCTTCAATAATTTGTGGTTCCAATTAGAGGTGACACTGTGATAAACTTACATCTTTTTCTATACAACTCTGCATATATCTGAAATTAGGCTTTCAGCATACTTCCCAGAAGTAAAATTATATCAAAGTTGGTTATACGTCAAAGGACATCAGACCTGTTATCAAGACTCTTGTAGATACCAGGCATTTGCCAAGCAACAACTCCCCTCATTTTAACAATAAGCATGCTAAATACTATTATGGTTTCCACGTTAAAAAGTGGCAACTCTGGTTTCAACAATTCTCGCTCATATAAACCCTCCTCTTTCTCGCTAATTAGACTCCCGGCGCTCCACTCGGGGCCTAGCCGTGGATGTCTACATCCAGATTCCTCAGTCCTTGGATGGGGTTTCTGGCACAACTATTAGGGTATTTGGCCATCCTATCACCAGAGTAGGTCAGTCCCAGCTGTCTCTCGACCATTGCCAGCAGTCTTTTGTGGGAGTATCTTTGTGGATTTCTGTGGGCCTCTTTAGCACTTTGTTTCTTCCTTTTCTCATGTGGTCTTCATTTACCATGGTCTCCTATTCCTTGTTCTCCCTCTCTGTTCTTGATCCAGCTGGGATCTCCTGCTCTCTTTCCCTCGACCCTCACCCTTCATTGCTTGGATAAAGCACAGGGACAAATAGCCCTGTGGAATGGAAACACATGAACTATGAACCAAAGGCTGAGGGGCCCCCAACTGGATCAGGCCCTCTGAATAGGTGAGACAGTTGATTGGCTTGATCTGTTTGGGAGGCATCCAGGCAGTGGTACCAGATCCTGGGCTCATTGCATGAGTTAGCTGTTTGAAACCTGGGACTTATGCAGGGACGCTTGGCTCAATCTAGGAGGAGGGGACTGGACCTGCCTGGACTGAGTCTACCATGTCGATCTCAGTCCTCAGGGAAGGCTTTGCCCTGGAGGAGGTAGGAATGGGGGTGGGCTGGGGGGAAGGGGAGGGGAGCAGGAAGGGGGAGAACAAGGGAATCTGTGGCTATTATGTAGAACTGAATGTTATTGTAAAATAAAATTAAATTAAATTTTAAAAAAAGTGGCAACTCTCTCAGAGATGCTAGCTTTTCAACAGCTTCTACAAACCCTCAAGAATGGTCTAGCCTTGTCTATTCCTAACCAGGGACTGACACAGAATTGCCACCACTGGCTTCAGTAGTTGGCCACCCGCAATGACATTGGAAAATATTTCCCATAGTACTCTCTAAAAAGACCAGCCTATAGCAGTGATATGAGGAGGAGCATGCATTGGCATGAGGGAAGACGGTTTTTCAACTTGCTGGAGCTGTCCGATGGCAGTGAAGACTATGAAAGAACAGGAGCGACACCGGAAGGAAGGAACACAACCCCAAGGGCTGTCAGCCTCCTGCAGTTGGGGAGCTTTAATTCTTCACCACTAACTGGGTCTCCCACAGTTACTTGGGAAGGGAGAGAAATCTACAGCCACCTCAATGAGTTTGCCTGTAACAGAGAGGAATTCCTCTGTGTACCAATAAGCCAGTCATGAGCCAAACTTTAATATCTAATTTTAAGTGTTAGGATGGGTGATTTTTTAAAAAAAAATATTCCTTCTACTTTAAACAAATCATAGTTAGATTAGAAAATGAAAAAAAATCATAAAATATAAACCATTTCATAAATTAAGCTTTAAACACACACAATGACATCATGAAAACCCCAAAATAAACTGTCCTGTATACAAATGTTCCTCCTCCCACCCTTCTTCTGCTTCTACATTCTTCTGTTAAGCCACAGAGATATAAATTCTTCCAAACAGGAGTATCTCCCCACCTCTTGATAGTCATCCCCCCAAATGCCTCATCTCTTTCAGGACACTTTTGGGGGAGTCTCTTGAACACAATGGCATATGTGTTGTTTTTTTTTTTTTTTGAAGAAGCTATTGTATTGCAGATTGGTTAAATCAATGCATAATTATGGTTATGACCCTGAGGTCTATTCTTCCATCTGTACTCAGACCTTCTGAGGATTGCGAACTAATATTTTAGCCCAAAACAATAACAGAATTTTGTCTAGTCTCAGGACTCTTGTCATCATGATTACAAATTGTCTTGGCCCACTTCCCAATCTTGCAAGGCTTGGAAGACTAAAATATTAACAACCCATGAAGACTTCATTCAAAACATGCCAGAAGTGTGTCACCACATTACACCTCTTAGGTTTTAGAAGCAATCGGCTTGACCTTGAGCGCCCCCCCCCCCCCTCTCTGACATGGAGGACATAGGAGTGCCCTGGGCCTCCAGACAGAGGATGCTATCCTGGGTAAATAACTTCCTTCTCAGAACTGTAGAATGTATCAATTAAGAGTTTCGAGTTCAGGTATTCTAAGAATACATAAAGTGCTTTAGGCGCTTTGGCATAGAACTGTCCATTAAACACAGCAGTAAGGAGTAAGTATTGATTGCTTCTAGCATTTCACCTCCTCTCACTACTAATTAGTTTGTTTTTCCAAAAAGGCAAAGCGAAATGTGTTGCAAAAATGTTGACAGTTCATCATAGAAGACAGAGGTGGATATTGGGATATGATTAGCCTACATTAGTTCCCAGCCCCGTTCACAGTCAGTGTGACTTTGGCTGTCTTCTTGTCCATGAAGGAGCTATGAAGCTAACCTTAAATTCTGTCTAAGAAAGAATCCAGTAAAATGCCTGATAACAGCTCAACATTGAGTGGGTGCTCATGAAGAAGGAAGGAAGGAAGCAACTGTCCTATTCTCTCCTCTTTTACTCACCCTGTTTAACTTCTTTATCATGAGTTTCTTTGTCCTGTTCTTCCTCACCCCCATGGTGAGTAAGGTTGGCTTTTTCTATCTTTGTGTGAGATTAACTTACACAAACACATGCACACACACCCTAGTCAGGGCACTGTCAATCAAACCATTACGTGAAGAAATTTGCCAAGATGCCACATTGCTACAAAATGAAATCATTTCCTGTTAAGGTGATGGTAGCCTGGAAAATCCAGATATCCCAAGAATCCAAAAAGCCCAGTTACAAAAATCAACACCTGCCCACCAGCCTCAGACAAGCTAAATTTTGCTTAGTCCAAATTAGAATCAGCCCACTGAGCCAACAAAAATAAAGTCAGGGGACAGCAGCTCCCCTCAGAGAGAACGCTTATCGGACTGGTTGGCGGTAGCCATTTCCAGTGCTGTGTGTGAAGCTGTGATTGTGAGCTATCCTGGTTGCCAGGCAGAATGTGAGCATATATTTTAAGTGTACTGATGGGGTGGGCACCTGTGATAGAAGGAAAGGAGTTGTTTTTCTGGGCTAGCAGACCAAAGGCAATTATAACAGTGGAGCTTAACCTTTCCTTCTAGATATTAAAAAGTTGCCCTGGTTCCCACCTAAGCCCACCATATCTTGTGTTATCCTCTTTACACTAATAAATACACAACAATGTGCTGGAAAGAGAGGAAGAGACTGTTTAAGAGACCAAGCCAGGCAGACCATCTGTCAGCATGATTTATGTTCTGGTTAACATTCGGCTGTTCTCTCCTTAGCATGGCAAATGCATCCAACACATCACCTTTCTAAGCTATAGCATGCCTGGGCCAAGATTAGTTATATACCTTAATCCTTAATGACACTTGTGGGCTTTGAATCTCCCCGAAGCTCTGCTCAGCAACCTTCTTGGCTGGGAATTAGGTATAGAAGTTGGTTGCAGCTGCAGTAGCAGCAGCATTTATGACAGGTTCTATTGCATGAATAGCCTCAGCATGGGTTAGGGCTCTATAATAGAATTAATCCAGTCAATTCAGCATTGGTATATTGAGGGCCTCAAGATGACAATCTAAACTGGTGGGCTTTGAATTAGAAATGGGGTCAGCTCTTACTATTCACAAACTGTAAAATTTGTGGGTAATGTAAACTTGAAGTCTTAGCTGCTTCATTTAAAAAATATATACTAGATTATTAAATGAAATAATGTGATCTGGAGGTGTAGCTCAGTGGTACAGTTATCTAGAATAGATAAGACACACACACACACACACACACACACACACACACACACACACACTGCAAGAGATAGAGACGCACAGAGATACAGAGAGAGAGAGAGAGAGAGAGAGAGAGAGAGAGAGAGAGAGAGAGGAAGAAAGATGACCCAAGGTTTTACCTGAAAACAGATTGAAGATTCCTTTCCTAACAATCTAAAATCCAAAAGGTTAAAATTTACAAAATTTTAGAAAGCTTACATAATAGCACAAGTAGAAAATTCCTTAATATGAAAATTTATTTCATACAAAAATTATTTAAAATACAGAATGAAATTTTCTCCAGGCTATGGTAGCACATGTATATGAAACATAAGTGAATTTTGCATTTAGGCTTGTGTCTCATTCCTGAAATAGCTCATTATGTACATTCAAATATTGTAACATTCACTCCCACAAATCCAAAGTCTAAATATATTTCTGATCACAGGTATTTCAGATAAGAGATTTTCAGCCATTTCAGGATATTAGAATTATTTGTCCAAATAAAATCAGAGAGAAGGAAAGCTTTCTTTGGTTCTGGTATATTAAAAATAGTGTTGAATTGAATGGCTTGCTCGAAACACATCAAAGACAGTCTCTGTAAACAACAGTTGGAATATCTGGCCTTGTTTCCAGGCCTTTAAGAAGGTTTTTAGCAATGGACAAGATCCTGTGTGGCAGTGGAATCTATAGACGGTGAGATTCACTAATGCTAACAGCTGGTCTTCTCCTGCCCTAAAATCCCAGCTTAGGCTGCCCTTGCCCAAGTCAAGCAGAAAATGGAGGAAGCAATGTGTTTATTGCTGGGCAAAGGGACCCAGTAGGTTTCTAGCTCCCCAGGCACTGCAAAGCCAACAGAAACATCATCTTCACTGGCATTCATGGCACAGAGGAGGTTGTGAACCTGGAACACGGCTCCACCAGTGCTAACTACAGGGGCTGCTAACAGCACAAGGAGGAGATTCACAGTGCTGATGACCAGTAGGGAGTGGAAAAGGAAGAAACGGTCACGGTTCTGGTAGGCTCTTCTACCACAACAGCCAGAACCGAACTGCAAAATCACAGTGCCTGCCTCTTGCCTGAAGTTTCTACTCTAACCAAGAATACAGCAGTGATTTAGAAACACTGCTGAGCAGCTGGAGTACAAATCACAACATTCACATCTAGTGACAAACTCCTAAAAGGGGAGACAAGAGCTACCTAAGTCTGTACAGTTCTCACCTATTGTTGCTGTAGATGATGATGAAGGTGGTGGTGGAGGTGGTGGTGGTGGTGGTGGTGGTGGTGGTGGTGGTGGTGGTGGTGGTGGTGGTGGTGGTGATAGTACTTCCTTTGTGTATCTGGGCAGTTCACAATAAATCCTATTGTTCTCAGTGCTGCCCTGACAGTCCTTATTCATCTCTTAGTCTACAATAGGTAAACACCATAGACCATATGTCTTAAACCAGAGTATTTTTCCACAATACACAATTTGGAAAGGTTGGTTTCTTCTTAGGTTTCTACCTGGCCTACAGAAAGTCTCTTCCTTGTTTTATCTATATAAGGACTTTTTCAGTGTCATGAATCCTTACTTTCTTTATGTTCTAATGTCTTCTTCTTAGAAGGACACTAGTTCACTCATGGCCTAGAGGTGTAGTCAGTGAGAAAGCTCCACCAGGTACACAGGGAGCCTGGGTTCTCTGCTTAGAACTATAAGACAGACAGACAGACAGACAGACAGACAGACAGACAGACAGACAGACAGAAAGAAAGAAAGAAAGAAAGAAAGAAAGAAAGAAAGAAAGAAAGAAAGAAAGAAAGAAAGAAAGAAAGGAGGGAAGGAGGGAGGGAGGGAGGGAGGGAGGGAGGGAGGGAGGGAGGGAGGAAGCAAAAAGGAAGGAAGGCACTAGTCCAGTTGAATTTGAGCCCATCTCCGAATAGAGTCATATGCTGAGCCAGTGAATGTAAGGGCTCCAATGTACAAATATTTTAGGAATACCACCCAGCTCACATAGCCACCTTGACCATCCTCAACCTAAGTCCTTCCAACCCCACTCCATGGAACCGTTAACTAGATGGAGTCAACATTTGACCCAATTCAGACATCATGGAGTCTCTCCTGTGAATGTGGGACCAGAATGAAAGGAGATCGTCCATCATTTTAACCTCTTGCTCTAAGGAAGTCCAAATGGGAGTTTCCTACATGTCAGATAAAGCAAACAGATCAAGGCAATAAACAAAAATGAGGGTGACTAGCCTGGGAAGCAAAGCTCAGGAAGAAAAAAGACTTTGATACTTTCAGTGGCTTTGAAGTTTCTGCTACTACTACCCCCAAAGAACCCCAGTGTTCTGTGAAATCTCCCTCTTCTGATTAAAGAAGGTACTCCAAAGGAGGTGGGGATGAGGATGAGGATGTCAGTGTCAGGACAGTCACAAGCCCAGCTTCTCAGCTAATTTTGAGGGAGACAATATTTGCCTCTGCTCTCCTTAATTATCAGTAGAGATCAAAGCATCTCACCATCTCTCAATAGATGATGCTAGTGATTGAACCCCTGGATAGTGTTTCCAATGCCCAGTCAAATTTCTGTAGCTTTCATTGAAGCTGTCTTTTTCAGCTTCTTTCACTTTCAGCAAAGGAGGTGTGTAGCTTTACCCTTTTGGTCTGAAAGCAGATCCTAACCTTGGGGATGTGTTGTGTAGTAATTTCCTCTGAATTGAAACATTTCCTGCCAGAGGAAGAAGGCAGATTCTTGAGACCCAAGAAGTAAATAAAACTTTCAAGGCTCCAGGAAAGTCTGGAAACCTAGAACATTCACGAGTCCCCTAGCCGGTAAAAGCAGTAAACAATTGCCAGGGAAAGAAGACTCATCGCACAAGGTGCTTACAAGTTGTAAAGGGGTTCCCATGATACAGCTGAGTGGGCTTGTCCATGGTGCATCTCCCTGGGATTGCTCTATGCTCCTGTAAGTAACAGCAGTGAACTCAGTCATTCACTAAGCTAGACTTGGGTGGAGCCACGTCTTTGCTCTGTTGTCACTTTGCTATTTGGGGTGAATAGACATCTGTTCGCGTCGGGGGAGGGAAGTCATATCACAAGAGTGACTGAAACCACATTCTCCCTTCTCTTCTCCAGTCCAATCAATTCACATTCCTTTCTGCATCCCCTAAAAAAAGGAAGAGTTTTCCATCCTTGTCAGCCCTGGTGTCTCTGAGTGTCTTCATACTTGTTCCAAAGGTCGCTGACCACATCTGGACCGCCTCACAATGAGAGTCAGACCAAAGCTCAGTATGGCGGAAAGATTACTGGCTAAAGCTGTGCAGTACATTTGTCGTGATGTGTTTACCTTCTTCTTCCTGCACAGAAATACTGCCCACTGGCATTACTCAGGTTGAACATGATTATAACTGTGGTCTCTTGGTCTTCTGGGTTGTTGTCCTGCCTAAGCTAAGCTCATCTCTACCCCCTTTTAAATTATTGCTTTGCTTTGTTTTTCTTTAGTCTAAAGTATTTAAATTTAGGTCTTTCATTCTCTATGTCTATTGAAATACCATTTGAAGGGGCTCTAGCAGGCTGGAGCATGGCAAACATGCCCTTCCCCCCCCCTTCTCCCTTGCTAAAACCATAGATTACATCCCTAAAGCTAGCCACCAAGTTCTATTCTCTTATTTGGCCACTTCCTCCTCATGAGGCTGATCACCGAGGTCTAGTATTGAAGTCTGGCTATCAAAAGCCCCCTTTGCCTCATCTTATTAACATGCCCAATCAAAACAAACCGACTCATCCAAACACACAGATTTTCCCTTTCTCCTTTATAAACTTTCTCCTGCCATCTGCCTCCACTTTATCCATAGGCAGCCCTTTGTCCCTCAGGAGCAAATATCCCTTCCCCCATCTCTCTTTCTTCCTTTTTTACCTCTCCCCTGTCTCCTATTCCCTGTCTTTGTCCCTCTGGGGCAAATAAACCTGCTTTGTGCTGACTACTTGGTCTTGGTGTGCATTGTGCTAACTCTAGTCCTTTCATCTTTTTAGAGCCAGGTAATATATGTCCAAATGGGAGGAGCACGTGGATAGCTAGGCCTATATGGTGTCACTTTTGTGTTTGCTGTGATAGGGTATTTCTAAGTAAGCTGGTCCGAGCTGTCCTGCACTTCACTTACCACAGACTTAAGTCCTGCCTGCTCTCCGGTGTTCTCTTTCTAGGTTTCTAATGACATTTAAGTTTAAAATCCCATATTTAACCATCTCCTAGGAAATAGAGGATTGCAGCTGGAAAGGCATGATTTCTTTCAAAGTCAAAGAGCCAGTACCCAACCTGGGTCTCATCATGCACCCTGGTCTGGTCCACGTCACCATGTATATAGACTGGAGAAAAGAGTTCATCCCAGAGGTTTTTCTATATTACAAGTGATATTTTTGATGACCACAGAATGAGACATAAATTACTCCATGGTCATGGACCCAGTAAACTTAGTCATGTTTGACACCTTTAGAAACCCTTGGACATTGCCACTGTTCTTGTGACACGAATGCCAAGCCTTCCATTTCTGCCCCTGAACTTCTCACTACCCTGTAGTCTCAGACAACTGTAAAAGAAGCAGAGCTGATCTTTTTTTAATCAACTGAAAGCAATTTAGCAGAAATCTGTATAATAGGCCTACAAAGCTTTTCATCTTTTCTAACACACCAAAGAAAAACATCACTTCCGAGGCTTAGTTTACTAACAGCAATTTGAAACTCAGAGGACTTGCATGGGAAAAAGCATGGATCCAGTGACATATGCAGAGAAAAAATTAGTTAACTAGAGAGGGCCAGGCACTGAAATGTATGGAGACTGTGCTTAGGTATGCTGTCCTTGACTTTCATCAAGGTTGCCAGTGACCACCAAACCACAGGCCTTCTGGAGGGAGACTCTAATGATGCCAGTTATATAACCAAATAAGACCCACATCCAAGGAGAGGAAAGACCAAATGAATGATCAATAAAGATAATTAGATTTCTCCTACAGTATAGAAACAATTTCCATATTCCATAGCACCCTGGTAGCCAGTCTATAGGCTGCATTTCTGTCCCCTGGATCAGCTAACCCAAGGAGGACCAATTTAATAAAAACAAAGAACGAAGACATAACCAATGAGGGGCCCTTTAATCATTCTGTCTGTATCAAATTATACAAAACGTTTCCATCCTCCATATACAACCATGAAGTCAACTTTGATATTACTTTAAAACACATCTTACAGACGAGAGCAATTGCTTTTACAGAATGTGTGAATCTCAGATCTTGAATCAAAACATAGGCTCTTGAATAGTTAAGTTATCCTTTCTTTGATACTGTATTTAAAATTCAATAATAAATATTCAAAATGCTAGAAGTCAGTTCAGCTGGTTCTATCCAGAAAAAAAAAAATCAGTGGGTGAAGATTGTGAATTTGTTAACAGGTCTAGAAATAGCCTGGGGGTAAGTGAAGCTGCAGTCCACAAAAACAGCCATGCTGTAAGTGCTCAAATAGTTTTCTACTCCAAGGATACAACATAGCACATGGGTGAAGGTCCCTTAACTCCCTGCCATAAAATTCCTGTGGCTCTGTCTTTCATGCAACTGTTCACACTGTTCTTTTAAACGAGTTTCTCTGGTTTCTATATTTGTTTTCTTTCACTCCTTTTCTTCTTTGACCTATTTCTTCTCTCTGAATCCTACCTAGGCTCCTTCAGAATCCCCGTGCTACCCTAGCCAGGTTCAAAGCATTGGCCCACTGTGCTATGTCATACCTATGTATCTCCGCACTTTTTATACTGACCACTTACCAATGTGCTTTGAGAGCAGAACATGAGGACTGAAGTTCTCCTGACTCATGACCTTTGCACTTGAACAGACAACTACTGTCTGTGCTGCAACATCTTCATGTTTGGATAGTGATGAAACTTGCCTTCCAGCACTGACGAAAAAGCTAACTAAAAACACACTGCACAAAATAATTCAATAAATGAAGTATCACCAACAGAAACAGTAACACATTAAATAAAAACAGAAAATGAATGAAGGTTTTGAGGTTTCTCATCCCCATCTACATGGATCCTAAAAGTGTCTAAAACTCAAATTAGTATGTCAAAGATCCCAAAAGATAACCTTTCTGGTGTGTTAAATGCTAAGCACCTGATAGATTTTCTTCATAAAGTAATACTCAAAGTGGTGATTTCTATGCTGTTAAAAATGACAGAACTTTATCAATAATTTATAGGGTTAAGACCACATTGTGCAAGAAATTCTAAGCACCTATTGTGCCTGTACATTTTTGCAAGAAACAATGAGAAAGATACAAGCAAAACATAAATTATGTCTAATACTCCACAAAGAACATAGAGATTTTCTGAGGCTCCAGACTATATGCTCTTCAGGACTCACTATGTCACTGAGTACTATGCATGCTTTACTCCAGCACTTGGGAGGCTGAAAAGGTGGGAATCACTAGTTCAAGCCAGCCTTGCTTCAAAATAAACAAAAAAACATGCTGGAGATACAAAGATAGGCTACTTCTTTAGCATGGACGATGCCCTGGGTTTAATCCCTAGTACTCAAAGAAAGCAGCCTTGCTCATCTGAACTACAAATATAGCTTAAAATATTTCTTTATAAAATGTTTTGATTGGGTTTTTTTGAGAATTTTGTATGATGGGGGAGTTATGAATTATTTTGTATGTATGAGTTTTTTCCTATATTATGTATGTTCACTATGTGCATGCCTGCTGCCCACAGAGATGAAAAGGTTATCAGGTCCTCTGGGACTGGAGTTGTGAGCCACCATGCAGGCAGTGGCACCTTCCAGGACCTAAGCAAGAACAATACGTTCTGAGCCATCTCTCCAGCCCCCTAACACAATGTGTCCTGGTCATATTTATCCCTCCTTTCTTCACCACCTAACTTTATGTTCTCCTTTTTAAAACCCATCTAGTCCAATTTGTTCTGCTAAAACTCTTGGATATATGATCTTCCACTAGAGTGTGATTTACTTACCAGGAGCTACCCTACTCTATATAGCAACTCTCAATTGCCTATAGCTTCTCAGATTGGGTTGGACTCCATGCCCACCTCTGTTATTGAATATTCATTAAAGATGCATTACATGTGTTTATACTGTGGAACATTTGTTTAATGATGCAAAGATGTGTTGCACTCTTCTATGTTGCATTTTTTTTTAAACTCTGTGAAGCTGTGTTATTTTGCCTGTCTAAAACACCTGATCGGTCTAATAAAGAGCTGAACAGCCAATAGCAAAGCAGGAGAAAGGATAGGTGAGGCTGGCAGGCAGAGAGAATAAATAGGAGGAAAAAATTGGGATGAATAGACCAAGGAATGAGAAAAGAAGGAGGGGAACATCAGGGGCCAGATACCCAGCTACACTGCAAGCCATGGAGTAAGAAGTAAAGAAATGTATATAGAATAGAGAAAGATAAAAGCCCAGAGGCAAAAGATAGACAGATAATTTAAGAAAAGCTGGCTAGAAATAAGCCAAGCTAAAGCCAGGCACTCATAAGAAAAAATAAGCCTCTGTGTATATTTATTTGGGAACTAGGTGGCAGGCTCCCCAAAGAGTCAATGAGTAAATACAACAAACAACACACTTCTCCTCTCTATGTTGGGATTTTGTCTGGCTTGAACTTGCATTGGTCTTATGCATACTGTCACAACTTCTGTGAGTTTATATGTGTAGCTGCCATTCTGTATACAGAAAACACTGATTCTTTTCCATCATCCTGGGAGTTTCTGTGTTTACAGTCTTTCTGCCCCCTCTTCTACAATGATCCCTGAGGATAGGAAGGAGTAGGTGTGATGCCCCCTTCAGGGCTGAGCATTCTGCAGTGTCTTATTCTCTGCATCCTGGCCAGTTGTGGAATTCTTTGTTCATCACCATCTACTACAAACCGAAGCTTCTCTAATCAGAAGTGAGAGATGCATTAATCTCTGGATATAACAATAAGTCCTTAGTAGTCAATTTGATATTGTATTTTAATTTAGCAGCATAAATAGTAGTACATTCTCTCCTAGTGTCTATGACCTGTCTAGCCATAGATTCTTGGCCTGATAATGGTGCCAGTTACGGGTTTCATTTCATGCAGTGGAACTTAAAATCAGTCATAAAGTGGCTGGGTACTCCCGTATGTTCATGCCACCTTTGCACCAGCGGGCATGTCTTTCTAGGCCAGTTGTTATTGTAGCTGGAAAGGGCCACAATTAGTTAAGATTGATGATCACTCTTCCCCTCTTACAGTATGCATAACACCTTCTAGGATATGAAAGCTAGTCAATAGAGGTGAAGCTTCCAGATAAGTACCAGCTTGATTTGTCAATGTTCTCTGAAGCAAGAATGTTGTGTTTTTAGCAGTAGGCTTTTACCTTCAAGTACTGGAAGGTAACCAATAGCATTAGTAATAGTCTGCAGTGTTTCAAAGTAGCCTATTCCTGGCTTTTTAATTGGTAATGTGTAGTATCTAATAGGGTTATTGTTTCCCTATTATAGAGTAACTTCATTTTAACTCTTTTCATATATACATGTGGATGGATATATTAGATAGATAGTTAGATAGATAGATAGATAGATAGATAGATAGATAGATGATAGATAGATAGATAGATAGATAGATAGATAGATAGATAGATAGATAGATAGATAGATAGAAGAAAGCTTCTATACTAGTAGGTTTTCATATGACTTTTTCAAAAGGTCTTTACTATTATCTCTGTATTCCCTTTTCTACCTCCCACCCCAGTTTAAGCCTTCCTGTTCTATTATTCCCTCTTAACCCTTTGTGACACTGCATTCTATTTTCTTTCCCTTGAAAACTCTGCTGCTATGTCCCCTTAACTAATTTCCTTGCCCCTACAGCTATTTAAATGACCTCTGAAAATTTCTTTACCTTTATTATATTTAGTGTCTTTGGAGTCCAACTTCATGGGGATTTTATTCAATTATTTCTCTACTTGAAATTCTCCCTACTGTCTTCAGGGAAAATAAATGTTTAATTCCTATATCATTTAATTCAAGGCCCTCTGTAATTTTACGAGTCCTATCTTCCTGGATCCCCTTCTTGGTCCTGTTTTCCTGGGTTATCCTCATAATGCACTACAAACTATTTTCCATTCCCAGAACATGACTTGTCCTAACTCTAGGCATCCCATGCAGGAGTATGTCCTTCTTTCATTATTCTAGTGAACTTCTGTTTAGAGTCTATGAAGGGTACTTCCTAGTGTAAAATCCATGAAGTTATTTCTTCTGCTTCACTCAGTCACATTGTTTATGGCTACATCATCCCCCAGTGTCAGGTCTTCACTAACAGGATGTCTCTCCTTCACCTCACATCCTCTGAAATTACCATCATATTAGTGATGGGTTAGATGATCAGTAAGTATTTATTGCACACTTGATAGTAAAAAGTCAATTATAGCTTGTATATTACATTGCAAAATGTCCTGTGTATTACAGAACGCTTCCTGCCACATTATCTCAGTGAAATAGGAGAAAGTAAGTCATACTCATTCAATATTACAACCGACACACTCGAAAACCTGGGTGCTCTAATTAGCAGCCACACTCAGAGTAGGTTGAAAAGATGAGGGAGAAAATATGGGCAGTGAGAACTTGAAGAGTGACAGGGAAACACATATTTTATGGTACCATATACAAAATATCTAGAGCTGTTTTTGCAAAAGTATAACTAGCTAGATCAGAAACCCAAGAGACTGCCCTCCCCTTGCCTTCCTGAACATGTCTGTTTATTTTATGATTTAATGCTCTTCCCTTTGGAATGTGGAGAGCTATCATAGCTTGCGCTCGGGCCATATCTGAGTACAGCAGAACAACTCCATTATAGACAACCTTAGTCAGCACATTTGACTGGTCTAAACGCAATGCAGCTGCATTGATCATGGAACAATCTGTATTGATTTCCAAGTTAGCCAACCATAAATGATTACTGATGAAATTTTCTGGGCTAGAGTGCCTTCATTTCTTAGTGTATAACAAACAGAAATTAATTTTGTGCCAGTAATAATATTATACACTTCAAATTTTTTCTTGTACCATATGTTGATAAATAGTGTACATAACAAAATTTTAATTTTATATTATGCTTTATTATAAATGTTATCTTCCCACTTAATTTTCTCTTCCTGAACTTTATAACATTCATTACTTTATAATATTCTAATCTACTGCAGATGTGTATTATCTAAAATTGTAAGTCATTGAGTAGGACTCTAAAAAACAAAATAATAACATTGGTTCTCCAATATTTGCAACATTGAGGCAAAGTAGGACACATTTTATCTTTTAGTAGAGAACTCCATTAAACAACTCACTGACATGTGAATACTTGGACCCTATACCATGTTTATATTGAAATAAAGACATTCCTGTTTAATAATAGTTTTACCAATGCCAGGTTGATATTTTCTAACAGCATGTAAGGAAGACCTAATGATATATTGGTTACTATCCATGGTATGACTTCAATCAAGTTATATAACGTTTTGAAAGCCTTATCTTAGCAATAACCTGAGAATTATAGTAATGATAGTCATGTCAGTGTTACGGGCTGAGTAGAATAGTTCACAGAGGCATAATCAGAAATACTGTTCCCAAGTGGAGGGCACTAACTGACTTGTTTGTGCAATTAAATGACTGTATGAGTACTTTCTTCAGACAATATGCAAAGACCTAGAGTGATAAAAATTAATGGTGGGTGGAGCTAATTCTCCTTTCAAAGCTGGAGGACATCTTGCACAGGTAGGAAGGTAGAGAAAGAATGCTGGAATCCAAGTGGAGCAACCACTCATATTCAGAGTGTTAATACAAACATTTTTATACAAAGGCAGATTTAGAGCTGTATGGTTACCACCACCCAGGGCAGAGAGACATTAAAAACTCTGTGAGAAAGGAAAAAAAAAAAGAGTGTGGTGAAGATGAGTGGGATCTCTTCTTTCCTTGAATGTTTGACAAATATTCCCATCTAGGTTGTTAGGTGTTGTTCTGGCATACAATGCTGTTTAAAAAGCAGAGCAGGTCCTCCTGAACAGCAAATTACCCTTGTTTCCCTCCTCAGCCTCGCTGGGAAAGGTTCTGGGTCCAGTCCTGAAAGGTCTGTGTTAGTGCTCCATTGTTTAAAATGTTAGGCAACATCAAATAGCTCAGTAATGGATCAAAGTAAAATACATTGCTCTGTTTAACTTACCAACAAAATCCTACTTCATGGTTAGCCTCCCAAGAATTCTGTGTCACCCTGCTCCATTCATGAGACATCATTATGCTGCTTGGGATAGTGAATGAAAAGGAATTTCAAAAGCCTACATGAGACTCAACTGATCTAACTAACAAAGAGCTGTGGGCTGAAGATGAAAATGAGTGAAGATGCTCTAAGTATTTTTGATGACAAAATAATAGACTTGTATCTAATTTGAGAGACTAATTAAAGTTCATCCAAATGTTGGATTGACATTGCTGGTGGTTCTTAAATATGATAACACAGTAAAAAGCACCTCCCAAAGAACTATGCCCAAGAAGGCACCCTAAACCTAGGTGTGCTTCCATGCACTGTGCTAATCACTTACCAACGTTATCATATTACAATATCATGACACTGGGGAACCTGTTCTCAAGACTGTCTCATGGCAATCTTCTTCCTCCTTGCTGGCAGAGGCAATCTCTCAACATAAATACAAGAAGACCTGTTCTTTCTCTTTCAGGGGCCTGCCACCCAGCTCCAAATAAATCACACATAGAGACTTATTCTTAATTATAAATGGCTGGCCTTAGCATGGCTTCTTTCTAGCCAGCTTTTCTTAACTTTAAATTATCCCATCTACCTTTTGCCTTTGGGCTTTTAACTTTTTCTACTTCTGTATTTCTTTGTTTCTTTTTTACTCCATTGCTGGTTGTGTAGCTGGGTGGCTGGCCACTTCTGCTGCCCTCTTTCTCTTGCTCTTTCTTCTTCCTCCCCTCAGATTTCTCCCTCTTTTTACTCTCTCTGTGTCTCCTGACTCATTATTGGCCATTCAGGTCTTTATTTGACCATCAGGTGTTTTAGACAGACAAAGTAACACAGCTTCACAGTGTTAAACAAATGCATCATAAAAGAATGCAACACCTCTTCGCATCATTAAACAAAGGTTCTACAGTAAGAACAAATGTAACACATCTTAAAATAATATTTCCCAACAACCTGCTATAGATACTCAATCCCCATTTATGCCTGACTTCTCGACCTGCTATATAATACCAAGAGAAGTAAACTAAAGATAGGTCTTTTGCAGAGCCTCTGTCCATACTAAAATAAGTCTCACTGAAGCAATTTTTTTTCAATTTATATATGATCTGTATGTCTAGACATGGTTCCAAACTTCTGCAAACAACTTTAAGCCAGGAATGTGATAAGATAGAAAGCATGAGATCTTCACCTGGACTGCCTCTGTCTCCAGATTTTTAGAACTAACAAATACCTATTGTTTAAGCATATTTTGATCAAATTTTCTCTTACTTGCAGTGAAGGCATTCTCACTATTGTGACATTTAAATCTAAAAGGATATACTATTGTTCTTCATGCAGCAATAAAAATACTACCAACACTTTTTGTGGAATAAAAGTGAGTCACTAAAAGAGGGAACTGGAGTCAATATCAGTATTGATTTGATGATAACAGCACCTCCCAGGCTGCTGCTCATGAGCTCATTTCCATTTTTCTAGATTTAAAGCATCTTTTGTGGATGGGCAACATGAAACCATGTCAGTTGCAGAAATCATGGATCAAAGAACATGAATAAATCCATGTCAGTTATGTTGCTATCCCACCCATCATTGTCTTTCACTGACTCTTGAATGCAAGGATGTAGAGATCATCATCCACATACATAGGCTTTAGTCTACATTTATTGTAAGAAAGAAATTCATTTGGGATTCTTGTGCAGAAACAAAGGGTGAGAAAAGAGAAAGCCTGGAGGAAGGTAAACATCAAAAGGTGAGAAGTATTCCTTTAGCTTATTCTGTCTTGACCTTAACTTACTTCTCAAAACATTTGCTTCTAAAGAATGCTCCTTTTCCATTCCTTGGTACTTGTGTTTTGTTTTGCTGCCAAGCAAGCCAAATGCTCCAGAGGGCAGAGAATTCTCCAGCTGGTTAGTTACAGCAGTTTACAAGTCAGGTACATAGAATGGAATAAAATTCTCCAAAGAATCGTTGCATTTCTGAAAGATTTCTGTGGTGCAGACAGAGTTTGAAAGCTTGCTTTTTTATATAATTAGATCTAAAGAACACTTCTATTTTTCTAATCCACTGGCCTTTCAAGAACCTAAAGATAAGGGAAGACAATTGAATGTGAAAAAAAAGGTATTGATTGTCGCACACTCTGAAAAAGAAGTAACATAATGCTGCTTGCTGTTACAGCCTCTCTATACTCCTAATTCACAACTGTTCATTCATTCATTTGCTCAGCTGAAAAATTCTATGATCTGTAATGGATTCCATTAGATCTACTAAGACCTCTTCCAAGGTTTTCTTAGCCCTTTCTGCCTTGGTGTATTTTCCCTTCAACTCTAGTACTCACCCCATCACGGTTCTTTGGAGAAATTTCCATAGGCTGCTAAAATTAAGAAGCAGAGACTGGTAGACTATGAAAGTCTAGAAGCTTATAAGATATGTATAAGTTTTCTGTTGTCACAATAACATTATCACAATATCTTGATTTAATAAATAGAAAGAATTAAAATTTATTAACTAAATTTGTGTAAATCAGAAGCCAGTCATGAATCTCACTAAAATCTCACAAACAATTTTCCCTTTGAAAGTGATGGGAGATATCCCATTCTCTTGCATGTTTTCAGATTCTCCAGGTATTGTGCATTCATGGCCTTTTGGCTTCTTTATTCTGCTCAGAGTCATTAGAAATAGTTCTCTAACCCTTTTTCTGAAGAACAGCATCTCTCTGAGTTCAGGGAAAATCTTCCACATCTAATTACTTCCATGGCTGTTAGACTATCTAGATCACCCAAGATACTTGCCTGGTCTAATGATCCATATTCCTAACAGCATCTTCACAGTTGCTGCTGCCATGTAAGAAAATACATTTACAGGTTCTGGGACTAAGGCATGGATATTTTTGAGAGGCCACTATTCTGCCTACCAAAGTACCCCATAATAACCCTTTGTCATTGACTGACATGTACCAAAGTATGAAAATTCTTATCTCCTTAAGACTGACCTGAGGGTATTTTTTGCTCAGAGTGTCCTGAAGGATCAGGCTGCCTCAACTAGTATGCATAGGTCCTACCTTTGCTTGGTCCTTACTGTATCTTCTACTGCTGTCTATGGTCCTTACTAGTCCCTACCGGGAGAACTTTTGTAATGATGGACACAAACTCTTTCCTGGGATTTTGCTGATAAAGAACCCTACCCAAGAAGATTCTTGTATATGCCAGACAGTATTCAAGGCACTGGAGCAAACCAACATTAGCCAACTGTAAATGTGTATTTACTAGTATTAATAATAAAGTGTCTATGCTGTACCAAGCCCTTCCTAGAGATCTAGCATTTTGCTTAATCACTATGCCTAACTAATAGTGATAAATTTACATAAATGTACAATTATTATTCTCCATTAATGAAGGAGTTCATCCTGGGTATGGTATATCACTCAGTGGGTGAAGAGTTATGCAAGCATGAGGAGCTGAGCCCCCTCTCAAGCATGAAAAGTCTGGATATGAGGGCACATACCTATATGCCCAGCTCTGGGAGAGACTGACAGATCCTGAGTGCTTTCTAGCCAGGGAGTCTAGCTGAAATGAAGAGCTCCCAATTCGATGAGAGACTCTGTCAGAAAAAAAAAAAAGTAAAGAGTATAGAGAAAGATATATGAAGTCAACTTCTGGCCTTTATATATGCATATCCAGGTGGGCACACGCCCCATGCACATGCACTCAATCATATATAAATCATACAACACACACACACACACACACAAACACACACACATGCAACACACAAGTAAACAAATTCTCCATGAGTTAATCTTGATCACTAACATATTGCCTTCCAACTAATAAATTTTCAATACATGGTAGTTGAGTGAGGAACTTACTATTACAGATGAAGCTACTGGTGTTTGAAAAGGTTAAATTGGTAATATGCATGTTATGAATATTGAAGCAATAGTTTGAACCTCACACTGTCAACTCCAAACACATATTCTATGTCATTTCACAACCTACAATCAGTTTATTCCATTCAGAAAAGGGGTAGACTCCACCTTTAAGGAGGGAGAAAGGTTTCACTCTCCCATCCCAAATCCCTACTATGAAACAAAGTGCTGAGAAAAACACTCCCCACCCCACCCTTACCACATAATTCACTATCCCAAGATTCTGATCAGAGACAATCACAACAATGTAAAATTAAACCATTATGTATGAACAAAATACGAGTGAAATAATAATGAGCTCATAAATAGGAAAGGTACCTCTTATAAAATAAAGTCTATATGTAAACATGTCCACAGTAACCAGAGAGTTTGGTATCAAGGACACTGTTAAACATCTCTGTGCATCTTAGAAAACTCGTATCATAGGCATCTAGTTAAAAAGAAAGCTGCACTGAATTATGGTTATCAGCATATTTTTGATGGGAATCGAGTGAAAGTAAGTCAATAGCTGTTTAAAAATTCATTATAATCCATTTTGATTATTCTGTCATTATTTTCGTTTTAGAGTCAGCAAAAGCAAAGTAAGATATGACTCATTGGTATTCATTCAAAAATACACTGCAGTTTTAATTTACCAAGATGTAGGGCTTATAATCTAGTTAAACCACTTAATAATCTCCTAAAACATCCAACATTATATGTAAAATGCAATTGGCTGCTTGTTTAATTACATAAAAAGACTGACTAATGAAGTGAAATGGATACTCTGTTTTATTAAGCTATGCTTTTGTGGTTAATTCATTGCTGAAAATTGGCATGGACCTAAGGGGTTTTGGAATTCCAGATGCAGGCTTCTAAATGGGTTACCATCCTTCCTGCTTAATATGAATACTCTGGGAGGTCTCTATGGATGGATAAAGTTTCAGTTAAAATTAAAAGATACTTCAAAATAAAATCTCAGCAGTGAATAGGGTCAGAGACAGTAGTGATGTATAAAAATAAAACTACAGAGCAACCAAGAAGGCTCATTGGGTAAATGTGCTTGCCACCAAGATTGATGTCCTACATTTGTTCTCTAGAATCCACAAGGTAAAGGGATAAACTCATTCAACATAAGTTATCTTCTGACTTCCAAATCTATGCCACAGCATGCAGCCCCCTCCCACCAACTAAATAAATGCATATAATTAAAAGATAATCAGTTAATTAACTGTACTTTCTGATATAGAGCCTTGCTATGCTGCCCAGCTGGCTTCAAACTCCTGAGCTCAAGCAACCCCTCCACCTCATTGTCTCACACAGTCAGGACTGTGGCAACACACCAATACCATTGGTTCTGATTTCAAGAATATTAGTGGAAAAGAAAACCTTTATAAACAAGCATTTAAGTTTCTGAAATAGCCAATTTCTTTTTTTAAAAAAATCATACTAACAAGGAACATAGATTATTAAATGATGAAGAAAATGATAAATTATACACATCTTTAGGTTTCCTACATTTCACTTATGGTCATGGCTGAAGCCTCGTGATTTCAGAAGACAGTTATTTTAAGGCTTGAAAAAATTAGGATATTACTATAAAAGTGGAAGGGACCCTTAATCCATGCAATACAGAACCAATGTGATGGAGGAGATTACAATGAAGGAGGAACAGGGACAAGACTGGTAAGTCAGAGCAGCTTTCCTGGAAAGGGAGGTGGAGTCAGGATGCTTAGAGAGGTTAGGGAGTATGCCACTTAGTTTTTAAGGGTAAAAACAAATAAATAAGATGTAAAGGATCACAATCACTCCAGTTTATTGAAAAATAGTTAAAATACTATAAAAATCCACGGAGAATTATGAGTTCCTAGATGTAATTAGCTGAATGGCAAGATCATAGCATAACAACTACTTTGACTTTGAAATAGTTTTCTTAAACAATTTTCTTTGAAACTGAAATAACTATGTGATGGTGTGATACTTAGTAAAAATACCAATTGGACAGAATCTGGCATCACCTAGGAGACCAGACTCTAGACACACAGCTGTGAGAGATTATTTAGTCTCTGGGCATGCCTGTGAGGCATTATGTTGATTACCTTAAGCAGGGTGAGAAGAACTTCAGGAAAAATAAGTGGTATAATCCCTAGGGCGTGTGTTCCATAAAATGGAGAAAGCTAGCTGCACACAAGCCTTTGTCACTCTTTGCTTCCTGACTTTGACTGTGATGTGACCAGCCTTGAGTTCCTGACATGATTGTGCTCTGGAACTGTTTTCCCCCAAGTAGCTTTTTTTTCCTGAATATTTTATCACAGCATCAGGCAGAGAAACAAACACAAACTGCGTACCTGGAGTTTTCTCCAGTTCTGCCCTGATCCCGCAGCCACTCAGACCCAAGTAAACACACAGACTTATATTACTTATTAACTGTATGGCTGTGGCAGGCTTCTTGCTATCTAATTTTTATATCTTAAATTAACCCATTTCTATAAATCTATACCTTGCCACATGGCTCGTGGCTTACCAGTATCTTTACATCTTGCTTCTTATCGTGGAGGCAGCTGGCAACTCCTGACTCAGCCTTCCTGTTCCCAGCATTCTCCTCTCTGCTTGTCCCCCCTATACTTCCTGCCTGGATACTGGCCAATCAGCATTTTATTTATTAACCAATCAGAGCAATGCATTCAAAACATACAGAGCAATATCCACAGCAAAACTGATTTTAAATAAGTAAATAAATAAATAGATAGGTGTGATGCCCATCAAATTGATGCAGAAGTGAGATACTACTATGACTGAACTGGTAGCTACTGTTTATAACTTTAAAAAACGTGAAATTCAAAATGGTGATAAACAGAAATAAAGATGGTATTTTTTTCTTAGGTTGTTTTTGAGTCTACTATAATCTCATGTTAATAACTCCTGGTTTTATGATTTTTGGATGATAACTCACTAAAGTTATGTAGACAGAACATTCCTCTCTAAAATTTCAAGCAGGATGTACTCAGTGCAATTCAAATGAAATAATTATGAGCAACTACTTATCCATGCCTGTCTTTAAAGTACACAGTTTAACTGAGGGTAAAAGATGACTAAGTAAGCCAATATGCCTTGTTGAATTAATGGTATATGCTGTGTTTTAACAAAGAGAAATTAATCATAAAGTTTGCCTGGAAGGATAAAGGAAAATATCACAGGGAACATATGATCATATTAAAATGAAAGGGCAGGATGTATATCACAGTGGAGTGCTCAAGTTAGTTATCTGGGAGGCAGAAGTTTAGTATCAGAAAGAGTGACAGGAGAGGAGAGGGGATCTTGGCTTCATTAGGTGCATATTATAAAGATTAAGTGTCAGAAGTACTTTGGCGGTTTGGGGCCCAGGTGTATGTCACAAAGAGATCACACCATGCAATGGATATCACTTAAGAGGTTTACTGGGGGATGGGGGAAGGCAGGGAGCAAAAAGCCATCTCGGAGTGGGGAAATGAGAGAAAGACAGACAGACCCATAGACAGAGAGACCAGAAGACAGAAAGAAAGAAAAAGAGAATGATCTGGGAGGGTGGGACCTTTTAAAGAATTGACCACTAGGTTTGACTTAGCTGCTGAGTAGCTGAGTCCCTGAGGACAGGCTGGGATGGGAGTACATCTGATTTCTAACATCTATGACTTCAGAATGCCAGCCCACAAGTCATAAAAGAGTATCAGGCACTCTGTGCTAAATTCCATATCTTAGTTTTTTTTCTGTTATAGCAACTTAGAGCCCCAATCTCTAGTGCCCAAACACAAAGAGTTTTTTCTCCATTTAGACTGAACACCTTGGGTCTTCATCTGCCACCCTGGTCAGTAGGGTCTCTCTCTCTCTCTCTCTCTCTCTCTCTCTCTCTCTCTCTCTCTCTCTCTCTCTCTCTCTCTCTCTCATTTTTCTGCCCTTCACTGTTACATCTTTGTAACTCACAATCCTTTTGAAACAAGATAGTTTTAATTAAGTGTCTTTAAAATCCATATGGCTCTGTCTAAATATGAATATAATTGGCTGCCATGAGGGTAGAGTTCATATAAAGCTAAAGGAATGATTCAAACACTTCAAAGATGATTTCCAAAGACATTAGCTGACGTTTCTAAACATAAAAACTACACTTCTTGACAGGCATTCAGAGAAACTAAAACAGTGCTTTTTGGGGGAAGTAAATGCCTTGGGAATGCCATGTTGTCAAATGAGAAATGATGACATCTGTCTGTAAAGCACATGGCTGACAGATATGCAGTATGAACAAGTTTAAGTGTATTGACAGAGAAGAACATGGGCTCTTTGAAAAATAAGTCATAATGAAAACTTCCTCTCCTTGCACATTCACTATTTCAATAACTGGGAAGCATAGGGATTCAGTCATTAACATCTTTAAAATGAATAAACCACAGAAAAGGAAGATCCCTGTCCAAAAATAATTGTATTTGGTACATCTTCATCCATTCATAATCATTTTTCTGAAAGACCTACTTAAGATAGAGACCTTTATTATTTATTTTTATAGACTTAACAAACATTTATTAAAAGTTATCCCTTGGAGACAGGTATGTGGTTAATACCCTGTAACCAACCCCACAATGGGAGGCTGAGGTGGGAGTTTACAAGCTGAAGTATACAAGTCTGGACTGTATAAGTACAGTAACACGAGTTCTAGGCAAGCCTGGGTGCTTTAGTCACTTTTCTATTGCAGCTTAGAGGAGGAAGAGCTTATTGGGGGCTTACAGTTTTAGAGGGTGAGTCCATGACCACCAAGACAGGGAGCCTAGCAACAGTAGGCAGGCACAGCTCTGGAGCAGTAGCTGAGAACTTATATCTTGATCTACACAGGCAGAAAGAGCTAACTGGGGATGGCATGAATTTTTGAAACCTCAAAGCCCAGCCCCAGGAGCATACTTCTTCCAAAAGGCCATACTTCCTGATCCTTTCCAAACAGTTCCATCAACCATGGTCCAAATATCCAAATATATGTGCCTGTGGTGTCCGTTCTCATTCAAACCACCATGCTAGGCTACTGAATGACACTCTGTTTTTAAAAAGTTACCAGTTGGGGGTTCATTTCATTTATTTTGATAACTCTTTTACTTTCTTAATTTCATGCTATCAAACATTTCCAGAAACTAAAGTTTTATTTGTACTATTTTGTTAATTAGAAACAGGAATTAATATTGAAGACAACTTACCATAGTCTAATGGCCAGCTAAGTCTTAAGAAAGGAGTGGCTTTATCTAATGATCATTCTCATTAAAACGGAGATTATCACTTCAGGTTGTAGAAGCTGAAAGTGGGAGAGGTTAAGCAACTTTCCTCTTTGCTAAGAATCTTGGCTCAACAACACAAGAGTCAAGCAGGTAGCAGAGCCCTCTCAGCAGCCCTCTCTAACCACACTGTGTCCCAGGAAGACAAAAGAAGCTAAGTAATGTATGACCCATGAGACAGCAGGCAGATATCTATAGGCAGACAAAGCATCAATGACTGGTGCATCACTACTTTAAACCTCTATTCACTTAGATCCTTGGAAGACGAGCATTTAAGCTGATCCCTGTGACTGCCTCCTATGAGCAATTGGTACATTATGCACCCAAAGGTAAAATGTAGCAGGCTGCAGGCACTGGGTGCATTCTGGTCCCCATAGGAAGCTGGAGAAAAGAACAACCAATAAATGAAATTTTCCATCATGTCCCACAGCAGCTTGATCTGCTTTCAATGTTGACTTCTTAAAGGTGTCGGGAAGTGCACCAGTGAAAGGCCATTGCAAGGATGCCGTTCCCAAGCCTTTCACATGACCGGGAGGCTTTCTGAAGACCTTAAGTGCCTTCCTGCAGAAATAGAAGTAAATTCATTCTTTGATTTATTGCCTCACTAAATGATACTCCTCTTTTCCTCATAGAGGTTGAAAGGCAGCTATCCAACAGGTCCAAATTCCAAATACCTGACATTTGACAAATAGTCACCTTCCACCAATCACTGGTGACAGATACACCCAGAGAAATTGCTGAGGGAGGGTCCTACCTGGAACAGAATGATCACAACCTGCACTTGCACTGTGCTTGCAGCACCAGGCAGTGTTTGCATCTAGCCCAGTGGGAACTCACAGCCAACCTGGGATGAGCCTTTTGTCATTAAATGGCAATGTTATTACCATCCCTGTTTGCAAAGTTGTAAGCTGGGTTTCACGAACCTAGGCAAATCATCCAAGGCCTTGCAACCAGAGATTGGTATAACCAGAATGTCAGGTACCTTTTTCAACATCCAATTGAAATTTTGTTTTCCATGGCAGCTTATATAAAAGTCTGATTCAAGAACCATTAGAAAACAATCACCAAGGGTGGCCCTTAATATGTAAATCCTAAAGTTTCATCCCAGATCTACCAATCTAGAATCTGTTGGGTTAAGGGACATAAAACTATGAAAATATAACCTTGAGAAATAATGATCTTCTCAAAGGCATAGAATGAGACACCAGACTGCAAAGGTTGAGATCCTGGCTGTCAGTTGTCACTTGTTAAACTTCCCCAGATTTATTAAGAACCCTCTGTATAACCCTAGTTTTCTCACTTGCAAAATGGAATAGTCATAATTGCATCTACAAACTTTCAACTACAGTCAGCATCAGAAGTCAGTTTACCAAGGTGGTAGCTACACCAACATCCACACCAGTGTTGCAATCAACACCCCTCCCCCACCCCATGCTTAAAAGTCTTCCCATTATAGGAAGCATATTCAGACAGGTCCATTTCTGGAAGATCTGAGGTTACTTTGACAGCCAATTTCCACTCAAGGACTCCATAGACAGTCTTAGTGCTAGTTACAGTTCTGTTGCTGTAAAGAGACACCATGATCAAGACAACTTACAGAAGGAAACAATTAATTTTGAGCTTGATTACAGTTTCAGAGTGTTATACCATGATTATCATGGCAGAAAGTATGGCAAAGTGCAGGCAGGCATGGTGCTAGAGCAGTAGCCGGGAGCTTACATCCTAACCCACAAGCAGGAGGCAGAGAGAGACAGAGACAGAGAGACAGGCAGGAAAAGAGAGAGACTGGGCTTGACATGGGCTTTTGAAACCTCAAAGCCCAACACCAGTGACACTGCTCCTCCAACAAGACTGTATCACCTAATCCTTCCCAAGCAGTTTCAACAAACAGGAATCAAGCATTGAAATATATGAACTGATGGGATCCATTCTCATTCAAACCACTACAAACACATTGGTTAATGTGCCTCTGACTGATGACCATCTAAGGTGCTTCTGTCTAACCTCCCTTTCCACTCTCACTTCAGGAAAAACAGGGACCATGGCTGTAATAGAATTCTCTAGAGGAACAGAACTTATAGTGTACTATAAGATTTATTAGTTGTTAATTTAGGGAATTTATTAGCATGGAGTACAGGCTGTGGTTCAACTGGTCCAACAATAGCTGTCTACCAACAGGAGTATGAAGAATCCAGTAATTGTTCAGTCCATGAGACTGGATGTCTCAGCTCGTCTTCAATACATGCTGGAATCCCAAAGAAGTAGGTTCTAATGACAGTCTAGAGAATTCCTAGAGAAGGAATAGATTGCCAGTGAGAGCTAGGGCAAGCAGGCAAAAAGAGTGCTCTTCCTTCTTCCATGATCTTTCCATAGGCTTCCAATAGAAGGTATAGCCCAGATTAAAGATGGATCTTCCCACCTCAAAAGATGTGGATTAAATGTGGGCCTTCCCCCAACGCTTTTTTTTGAGACAAATGAAAGGAGGAGGAGTGGATCTGGTGGAGAGGGGAAGGGGGACTGGGAGGAGTGGAGGAACAGGAACTTCCCTTGGAATGGAATTACGATAGAAGAATAAAATAGAAGGGAAAAAGTGGGCCTTCCACTTGAAATTATTTACTTAAAAAAAAATCCTCACGGATGTACCCAGCACCTTGGGTTTCAGTTAATTCCAGGTGTAGTCACTGACAGCCAAGAATAGCCATCACAATGACCTAAGAGACCTCCAGCCTCCTGCAGTTTCCCCTCATTTTGCTACTGAAGACATTTTCCATAACAAAATGCTTACATATTCAATCCTGTCTTTGTACCTATTTCTGGGAACACATAAAGATTAAGAAAGATAAATCATAAAATATATTTATAGTCACCCCCAGCACATAGTAAATGCTTAATTAGTGTTTGACATGATCTCATTGCTCTCACTACTGCTCTCCCCACAATTACCATAGAAATAGATGGCTTCTCCTCAGCCACACTACTAAGGCATGCACCATGACATCGTTAAAGCAGCTCAGAGTAGCCTGATATATATAAAGGAAGTTTGCAAATACTCTTAAAATTAGCACTGAAGGCAGAGATATAATTCTTCCTTATAAAGCTGTATCTGAGGATAAAATAAAATGACAGCTCTGAAGCACGATGCAGAATGTCAAAAAGCAAGGGCATCTGCTTCCTGCTTCCAACCCCCATGCAGGAAGACAAAGTCTTATGCACCAGAACAGCACCAGCATCTCTGATGGTAGCTAATCATGCTGGTTTTCATAACTACCCTTTAAACTGAATCGTTAAATTATCCAAGGCTTGCCATACACAATGTACAAGGTATACTGCTTATTAAAATGAGTTCTTTTCCATGAATTTGAGAGCACTCTGAAAATGTACACACGTTCATGAATTAAGCACAATCAGGTTAGTCCTCAAAGTAACAGCAGAAACCACAGTGTTATCTCTGTAAAAGTCTATTGGCCCATTCATATCTATCTCAGGAATGTGAAAATATGTACAACAAAGGCATTTTTAGAAAGAAAGAAGATGTATTCACGCATATACTTGGGATATGACTTTCCTAAATACATTTTCCAGAGGTATGACATGGAAGAACAAAATGAGACAAGCAATACAAAATTAGTAAGCTCAACTCTCCAGGCTTCATAACAAATTAGTCCTCTCTAGCATTTGGCTAGGATGAAAATTAAAAAAACAACAACAACAAAATCCTCTTAAACAGATAATGTTATGATGGCACTGATTGGCATAGTACCATCATCTATTTTCCAAAGGCTTGAACCTGAGGTTGAAACAAAAAAGCAAACGTATATTCCTTACATCATATCTACCTACACATAACCTTTTCTCAGAAGCCTGCTCAATATTCTGTGAAGCCATTTTGTCTCCGAGCTTCTCACTTCCACCACACCGCCTGGTAGCTGACCAGTGGGGGCTGACCTATGGTGCTTCTGTGAAGATGTGTTTGGGATAACCAATTAAGGAACCCGGCTCTGTGTCACACTGAAAGGTGGATGGACCCTGACTGAACCTGTTCACCATGAGAACCAAGACAGAGAAGGGACAGTCACAAGCTTAGAAATGTCTGCCCTCTTCTTCCACCAAGTCTGCTTTTGATTCTCGGTGAGTTTTCCACAGCTCTGAAAATTGACACAAAAAGCATATCTGACTTTTTAACTTAAAAGGCAATCTTTTTAAACTTGCAGTCTGTTCCTTATAATTTTTTTTATAAGTCACAAAACAGAGCAGGTAGCAATTATTGCAAAAGGGGCATAGTTTTGTCTTCCGTACATGCCATTCAACGTTATCAGAGAATGGCATTTACTATACATGTCAATTTGAAAATCAGTGAATACAAAGGCTCAGCATATTTACTTCCTCCCCCAGATGCAAGAGAATTGTTTCTGCTAGGGTTTGAGAAGCCCAGCCTGTGAGCTTTCATTCTCACAGAAAACAGGTTCCTACGTCACACTGTGAAGCAAGAAAAGTCTCTCTTCAGAGGCTTCCATCCTTTCACATCGACTACACAGTGGAGAGTGCTCATTTTGCCTTTCCCAGTCTGAATCCTTCCTACTGTTCACAGGACCGCATTTCAGTCAGAGCACTTGCTCGTTTCTGGCAACAAATCTGTTTGCAAAGACAAGACAGGGCACACCTCGACTTTCATCCCCAGTCCTGACCCACATAAGTTCTTGTGAACTTCCTACATTCAGTTACACAATTGAGAAAGATACTTTATTTATTGAAGTTGCTCAGAAGGAAGACCATAAAGCTAGAGTTGCTATGACGTGGCCATGTCATGAACATAATTTGTCTAAACATTAAGCCAAAAGAAAACTATAGGAGACATACAACAGAGGCTGGGCTTCAAGCGTTAAGGTTTGAATAACTGGATCCAACTGTTTCTGAAGTAATATTGTCCCTCTAGTTCTAAGTACTACCCCCTTTTTATCTTAAAGCAAATGCTGTTTGCTGTTTATGATCACAAACTAAGGGGGCCATACTGATGTAAGCTGCTACCTCTAGGCTTACACAGCTTTGGTAGGAAAAATTCTAATTTGCCTACCTCTTTTCATGATTTTTATGCCTATGATGTGATCTTCAGAAACTAAGTCTCTAAGAATCAGTTCTCAGTTACACCAAAGAATTTCTATGTTTGTTTTGGGCTAGAATCTACGAAGCAACATTGTTTTGGTCACTGTTTTATTGCTAATCAAGAGATATCAAGACCAAGGCAACTCTTACAAAAGAAAGCATTTAATTGGGACTTGCTTACAGTTTCAGAGATTTAGTCCATTATCATCATGGCAGGAAGCATGGCATCATGCAGGGAGACACAGTGCTGGGGAAGCAACTGAGAGTTCTATATCTGGACCCACAGGCAGCAGGAAGAGAGGGTCACTGTGCCTGCCTTGGGTTTTTGAAACCTCAAGCCCCACCCCCAGTGACACATTTCCTCCAACAAGGCTGCATCTCCTAATCCTTCTCAAGTAGTGCCACTCCCTGATGGCTAAGCATCAAATATATGAGCCTATGGGGCCATTCTTATTCAAACTATCACATATACCAATTATAATTAGTATGTAATTGGCCGAAATAGTTGGATATTATCATTTTATAGCTTTATATTTATTGAAGAGAATATGGAAATGCATTATTTTGTGTGTGTGTGTGTGTGTGTGTGTGTGTGTGTGTTTATTTTTTAGTTCTCCACTATGTGGAATAAAATAAAGTGTGGTGGTATTGTGTTCCCCGAAATATTGTGCACAATAATAAACTTATCTGGGGTCAGAGACAGAACAGCCACAATATTAAACATAGAGGATAGGCAGTGGTAGCACACGCCTTTAATCCCAGCACTTGGGAGGCAGAGCTAGGCAGAAATCCATGTGTTCAAGGATACAGCCAAGCATGGTGACTCACGTCTTTAATCCCAGAAATCGAGCCTTTAATCCCAGGGAGTGATGGTAGAAGGCAGAAAGATATATAAGGTGTGAGGACCAGAAACTAGAAGCATTTGGCTGGTTAAGCATTTAGGTTTTGAGCACCACAGTTCAGCTGAGAGCCATTCCGATATGAGGACACAGAGGCTTCTAGTCTGAGGAAACAAGATCAGCTGAGAAGTTGGCCAGGTGAGATTAGCTGTGGCTTGTTCTGCTTCTCTGATCTTCCGGCATTCTCCCCAATACCTGGCTCCATGTTTGTTTCTATTAATAAGAACTTAAAAAGATTCATGCTACAATAAAGAGAAAACCTGGCTTAGGAAATAATGTTACAAACTAATACAACGTATTCTTACTCCATGCATTTTCTCCCAATTATTACAGAGATAACCTCTGGATAGCTCTTAAGAGGTAACTACCAGGTTGCATTAAAAGTAAATAATAGAGAGGTTGGAAAGATGGATGGCTCAGCACTTACTGATCTTGCAGAGGACTTGAGTTCAGTTCTCAGCACCCACATCAGGTGGCTGATGAATGCCTGTAATTGCCTTTACTTCCCGAGGGCATTTGCATGCATGTGGTGCATGTAAACTAAGGCAGGCACATACACTTACACACAAATTAAAGATATATAAATAATAAAACCAGAAGTATGGCCAATATTATAGAAATGTTCCTATCCCCCATACTCCCTATTCCTCACAGCATTAGAGCCTAAATCCCAGCTGTATGGAACAGGGTAAATAGAAAACATCACAAGAGGTACCTTCTTCTCCTTAATCAGAGAACCAGAAAAGGACCTCTGTAAGACAAATACAGCTGGGGTAGGGTAGGGATATTGATGTTTTTTTAAATTTTCCTGTTGTTGTTGTTGTTTTTTTTTTCCTTCATTTTTGGAGACTGAAAATTGCTAACTAACCCAAGCTAGCCTGCAGTTCACAATCCTCCTGCCTCTTTTTGTAAATTCTCAGATTACCAGCAGGTTTCTCACAACTAACTAACCTTCCTGTTTATTCTTCTGAGTTTAACTCATGCATGTCTCAGTCATGTTGCTGGGCCCCTGTGGAGGCTTTTAGAAGACATCAGATAAAACATTTCTATAATACCAGAAAAATTTTCAAAAGGGGTCTCAGTGTTTTCATGAGTCTAATTTTACATTTCCTGCTCCTTTCCCAGCAAATCATACCCAGTTATAGAAATGGGCACCAAAGTGGCACAAGAAATTATTAGATATAAGACAATAAAACAAGAGTTTTTCCTTCTGTTAACCAGAGTCCTGGCCCGGAGTTCAGCTCTGAGATTTCGAAAAGGCCAGGCTAGCTACACATCGCTAGAAATCAAACAGAAGTATGCTGAGAAGCCAGGAAAGAACATCAATTAATAAGGCCGTGATTGGGTAGGGAGATGAAACATCTCAACATATTTAAGTTTAAATAATGGAAAAATGGGGGCATGGAGTAAGTAGTGTATGAGTTAGTTCTGGCTAACTGTGGTCCAATTGATCATGGTCTCATTCTGGGTTCTATAAGCTGGCTCCAGAGAAGTGCTTACCATTTGAGGAGGGCATCTGGTTCCCAGGAGTTGACTGCTTCTACTTGGGGATCAGGCTCCATTGCCACTGTGTGGTAATTGCTCCTAATTAGAGGAAGACCTACTTGTGAGGTCCCACTGATGCTAGATTCTAAGTTCACTGCAGATTTTAAATAGTAACAGCTGATTTTCTGTCACTTCTTTGAAGACATGGAGCAGAATACTCTGGAAGTTGGAAATAAAAGATTTTACCGACTCTTGTCTTCATGCCTTCAGCCTTGAAGTGGAACAAGATGGGTTAGGTAAATTTTAGGGCCACTCAATCATGTCTTATCAGTTTTTAGACTGAACCCCCCCCTTAAGTGGTAAACATACGTACAGACAAGACTAAGAAGTCACCTGACCTACACTAAAGGACACAAATATAACATAAAGGCAGAGATGCCAGGCTGCTTTATCCTGATTTTCATTGCTTAGCAGGGTCAAGTGCAAACAATGCCTTTTAGCAAAAGCACCCGACACAGTAAATCTGACATGAGTCCCATAAAACTTCCTGTCACTTCAGGCACCAAGACCCAAGTAGTAGGCTGTCACCTACACTTCTAAAACATGGTTACAAATCACGGCCCCTTCCTTAAATTTGAATAATTCACTATAGATGCTCCCATAAGGCATGGAAGTGTTCCTTACAGACACTGGTTTATTAATAAGGGATATCCTAAAGGATAAAAACCACCCAATAAAGATGAATAGAATAAGGGATGTGGGAGGAACATTGAGGCTCCAGGCCTTCTCTGGCAAGCGACCCCTAGGTTATTCCATATGTTCAGTTATGAGGAAGCTGTCTGAACTCGGCCTTTTGTGGTTTTGTGAATACATTGTTGTGTGGGTATGGATTGATTAAATCATTGGCCATGCATGATCATTTCACCCTTCATCCTGCCCTTGCCATCCCTGCCACCCACTGAAGGATGAGGCTAAAGTACGAATCTTCTCATCCTGATGTGGATGTTCTCTTGTCAGGACTCATCATGAAGCCCACAACAGCCCCCATACAGCACACGTTAGCAGTACATAAAAGACCCTCCTCATTCCACAGATTCTGAAGTTTTAGGAATTATACGCTGGGTAACTGGAAGGAAACCGAACATACATCTCACAATATCACAGCAGACCTAGAGAGGAACATCACCGATTGAGGTAAAGGATCAGCTTGTGAAGAAATTATGACGCTGCTAAATGTATCTGTACCTAATGACAGCTATTCAAGATACATGCAGAAAGAAAATGGATGCAACAACATGGAAAGACAGGCAAATTCGTAATTACATATGCAGACTCCTCTCTCAGTAATCAAGAGATCAAGTAGAGACAGTCAACAGGATTATCCGTCCTGCACAGCACCAGCGGTGATCTTGACCTAATTAACATCTACAAAGCATTCCACTCAACAATAACATAACACCTTTTCCCCCCTCAAGTGCACATGTGACACGGTATGTGAGACCACAGGCTACATCAGAAAAAAATAAACTTAGAAATATCTCAGTTATGATAATTCAAAGTATTATTCTCTGTTTATAACAAAATTGAACCAGGAGTCAACATCTGAAAAAAAAATACCCCAAATAGCTGAAAGTTAAACAACACACTCCTAAATAAACTATGATGAGTCAAGGAAAAGTTTGAAAAAATGGCAGAATAGTGTCTAGAATTGAACAAAATTGAGCATACGCTATGTCAAAATTTGGGGGCACATCTAAAGCAATGTTTTGATGAAAATGTAACACTGAGTGCTTATATTCAAAATGAAGAAACTCTATAACTTAAATTTCTACCCTAAGAAATGAAAAAAAATTAAAAAGAGAGAGGAATGGACAGGGAGCTTAAATTAGGCAGAGGAAGTAAAATAATAATAAAAATATGAAACATAAAAAAGTCAATGAAAATAAAAGCACCTTCTCTGACAAAACAAAAAAGATGAATATGGAGCCAGTTGGAGAAATGAAAATAAAAACAGGCAATACAAACTATCAGTATCAAAATATAAACTACAAATTCTGTGGACACGATAAGAATTCCAGGAGAATACAAAAAATTCAACCTAACAAACTAGATGAAATGAACCAAGTGAAAGACCCATCACCAAAGCCCGTTTTTTTTTTTTTTTTTTTTTTTTTTTTGGTTTTTTTTTTGTTTTTGTTTTTTTCTGTGGGGGAATGATCAATAATGTGAGCATTACTATACCTTGTGAAAAGTTTAAATCATAATTGAGAATATTCAAAACATATCTCTAGGCCTAGACAGTTTCACATCTGAAATCTTCAAATTAGTTTGAAAACTGCATAATAGTGCCCAGTCTTTGTGATACCTTCCAGGAGGCAGACATGCACAGAACACTACTCATTTCATGATGCCAACATTATCCTGATGCCAAAATTAGACAAAGGGAGCACGAAGAATGAAAATTGTAGAGCTATTCTCTCTCATGAATATATTAGACATAAAATCCCTCCATGAAATACTGGCAAGTCAGTTCAGGCAATAAGCAAAATGAAGCACAAACTGGGACAAAGTGAACTTTATCTGAAGAATGCAAGGCTATTTCATTACTAGAAAACCAGTAGTTATTATTAACAGAACAAAGGAGAAAGTCAACGATTCATGTAGAAAAATGTTTAAAAATTCAACAGTCATTCAAGATTCAAACAAACAAACAAAAAAGTCCCAGCTCTATGCACACCAGAAGTAGAGGGAATATCCCTTAACGTGATTGAGAATCACCATTAAAAACATGCAGCTGCTTGAGAATAACTATAAAAATACACAGCTAACATCATAATTAACAATGAATGAATCAATGGGACAAAGACACATCCATTCCATCACTTCCATTGAACATAATTAAAACCCTAGTTACTGCAAACGCACAAGAAAAGAAAATGTATTCATACTGGAAAAGAATCAACAAAACTACAAATAATTATTTGAAAAAAAATCCAAAACCAATTAGAAAAAGGACTCTTGACTTAAGGAATTAATAATTCAGTGTGGTCAGAGGATCTGAGATCAATAAACAAAACTCAGTCATATTTCTTTATTTTAAACAATAATTTTAAGTAATTAAAGTTTTTAAGCTATCTCAACAGAAAGGAAGGAAGGAAGGAAGGAAGGAAGGAAGGAAGGAAGGAAGGAAGGAAGGAAGGAAGGAAGGAAGGAAGGAAGGAAGAAAAACTAGGGGATAAACATAATAAAGTGAGTTGGGACTTTACTGTTAAAATAAATAGAACATCAATGAAAGAATGTGGAAAAACTAAACATTACATAGAGTTTGGAGTATTCCATTTTTAAAAATTATTATTTTCTTCAACTCTCTTCTAAACAATACAGAGATTTATACTAACCCAGTGAAAATTCCGGGGTGATTCCTGTAAAAAAACAAAATCTAATTTTTAGTGAAAAACCAAAGGAAATAAAATAATTGAGAAAATTTGAAAACTACCATTGAAAGTAGAATTCTCATTAGACAGTGGTGGTGCGTGCCTTTAATCCCAGAGCCAAGTGCATCTCTGAGTTCAAGGCCAGCCTCATCTACAGAGCAAGTTCCAGGACAGCTAGGGCTACACAGGGAAACTGTCTCAAAACAAACAAACAAAAAGGAGGATGCTCACTGATATATTAATAAATTCATAGTAAGAGTGCACTATGAGATAGAGATGTAGCTCAGGGGTGGTACACTTGCCTATTGTGAGGAAGGCCCTGAACTCAATTCTTTGATCCAATTAATAAATCAATTAAAGAAGATAAAGCTACAATAAACGTAATGTTATGGAAGAATGGGTATTTATATGCAGCAATGAAAAAAAATAGACATTGCAGAAATAAACACACAGGAATTGGAATTGCTCTTTGACAACTGTGAACAAGCAGGTCACTAGAGACAGAATAACCATTTTAACAAGTAAAGCTATGTATATTAACATTTATGGAAAAGAAAGACAACAAAAATTACTCAAATGTATACTTTGCTCAGTAAATAAAATAAACTCAAAATGGATACTGCACTAGAATGGAAAACAGAGAACGATGACATTTGCAGATGACAACACCACAGAAGATCTTGGAGATCTTTGGTTAGGCAGAGTTCTTAGACACATCAGGAAAACACACAACTTCTAAATCAAGCTAAAGTTGTCTTGAGAAGGCCTACATGCCTACACACATGAGCCCTTATGTAATGAACTGCAACTTAATTTAGTACAAAATTGATTGAGAACCAAACTTGAGAGCAACACAGAGCTGGATATCAGCCAACCAAGAGTAGCCAAGCTACAAGTAACAGGCTGCTACAGTTCAGACCATGTTTGAGTAAGGTGAACAAGGGGCTGTCAGTGATCCTGTGTCTCTGCCTCACTTGGCCTGCTGTACCCCATTTCCATTTTCTGTCCTTAAATGCTTTCAAACCACATGAAGTCCCACAGCTGTCTCAACCTGCCCTGGTTCTGAGAGTCACTTGATTCTGGAGCTGAAATAGAAACCAAGTAAAATCATTACATTTAGCCATGTCTGTAGACAGAGGCTTACAATACACTCAGAAATCTGATGAAGGAGGATGATGAGTTCAGAGCAACCCTGGGGTAAAAAAATAGGACTAGCATCATAAACAAACAAAAACAACAACAACCAAAAAGTGCTTCTTCCCTATCAAAATTGTGTTTTTCTACACCAAAAATGAAAATGTTGATAAAAGCAAAATTAAATGATTCCCCTCTGAAATGGTAAATGTAGAAATCACCTCCTACTTGGAGCAAAGAACCAAAATCTTACATACCTAACAAAGGACTTGCAGCTGAAGATGAGTGTTCAAATCTCAAAATGCAACAGAAAGGTAACAACCTGATATAAAGCTACTTAAAATATTTTAACAGATATTTTCCCTCAAAACATATTCAAATGATAATCACAAAATATAGAAGGACTATAAACTGAATAAATGAGTTAAAATCAAACCATTACAAACACCAAGTACAGACAAAATTCTAGAAGACTGGCTCCATTGCAAAATGTTTCAATCATGATGTTTAAGAACTTGGTAATTTCTTATTATGCTAAATATATATTTACTAGATGACCTAGCAATCCCACACTGCTATACACCATGTAAGAATATAATGTTCACACAAAACACATATACACAAGTATTTATAGCAGCATGATTCATAATTGCCAGAAGGTAGAAATAATCTAACTGTCCTGCAATAAGTGGATGAACAAGCCATGCTGGAAGTCATGCAATGAACTGTCCTTAAGAAATAAGAACATGCCAGGCAGTGGTAGCGCACGCCTTTAATCCCAGCACTCAGGATGCAGAGGCAGGCGGATCTCTGTGAGTTCGAGGCCAGCCTGGTCTACAAATCGAGTTCCAGGAAAGGCGCAAAGCTACACAGAGAAACCCCATCTCGAAACCCCCCCCCCAAAAAAAAAAGAAAGAAAAAAAAGAAAAAAGAACAGATATCTAATGCAATCACTGAGATGTATTAACCTTAAACATATTATGTAAGTGAACAGCCAAGTTTAAATGTTGAATGCTGCTTGTGTCCATTTGTATTCGATCTTGGAAATTATACTATGTCAGCATTAGAGAGCAGTAGTTGTGAGGAGTCAGGAGTGGGGAGCAGGGTTTGAATGCAAAGGAGTCATATGTTACTTTTTAGGTATCTTCTTATTTTATTGAGGATTTTTTTCAAAATTCATGGGACTGTGTACCAAAAAAGTTAACTTTATATAAATTCTTCAAATTCAATTTTTCAGAGTCTGGTTGATAATCCTGGCCCTGATGCTGTCCTGCTCAGAGCTTTAGAACAAGATGCTTCATGTTTTCTCAGACATTGTATTATGGCAGGAGTCTAAATTCTCAAGTTCTGCAGTCAAGTGACTAAAAGTGAAGCACATGATGCCTTTCTCTTCCATTGATTTCTGTGTCCCTCATCAGAAGGTGACTCAGTAGGTCATGAGATACAGATCAGTCAGGTGGGATGGTTCCATCTGCAGAGCATCATGAAAGCCGAACTGCTCACATGCCTAAAGCTACCAAATACTCTACTTTCTAGACCATGAAACCCACCAAATAAGACAAAGAAGTCTAAATAAGACAAAGAAGTCTAAAACTGTAAAACATTGTTCCTGAACAAAGTTTTAAGAAAGGAAATAAAACAAGGGAAAATTTACAGTGAGATTTTCACCACCGCAAGGGAGAATATAGACCCCATATAGACATAGAAATACTTTTTTAAAAAAATGGTATTAGCTGAAAACTCAGGTCCCTGTTTTACACCCTATCATTACACAAGATATAGCTGTCATTTTAACTTCTTACATTTCTGTTATTTCTTTTTAATTTCATAGATTATAGACTAGAATTATAAGGGGTAAAATCTCTCCTTCCAGGAAACTAGATTCTAGTCAGTAGGTATACTTCTAGGTCTATTCATGAACTACTAGGCTGAAAGAAGTTGGCAAATTATGTGAAAATATGTGAAAAAATTATGTGAAAAACATATTAATTCCATTTCTCAACACACAATATTTTAGGAATTGGTGGCCCACCATATTACATGCTTTGAACTTCAGAGGATGGAAACTCCCTGGAACAAGGTCTACAGATTTTCTCATATCCTCCTATTCTCTGTCTGTTTCCCAGAGCCACTCAAAAGGACCCTAAGTACTGTCGGCTGGACAAATGATTCTACTAGATGGAATGCCCATTTACAGAAACTACAATTCCCCTTCTAGAAGACAGACCCTGATAACTAGAACCCCTCTCATACAAACAAAGCAGATATAGCATTAGAAGATCTCCCTCAAAGACCTTCATTGCAAATGGATCCCTCCCCCCTCAACCTACCTCCCAGAGAGAAACGCATGCTACACATGTGAACACAAAGGCCTCATTGAGTTTTCCCTCCTCAATCTGTTACTTTAGATTACACCCTGATGCCTAGTTACATTTGTATACATTGTCCATTTGTCGGTGAACCTGTACAGAAAAGTTGACAAAACTTCCTGGGATCATTGAGTCTTAATTTTTGAAGCCTCGGGTGTTATGTAAAATTTTATTGAATGAATGTACATTTTCAGCTTGCTACCTGACTTTGTTTCAATAAGCCTGGCCAGGAGCCGTGAGATGGATGAGGAGCAGGAGCAGTAGCATGCTTCCACTTTGTATTATCCTACTGTGAGCTCCATGCCAAATCACTCTTTGCAGTACTGCTTGTTAGTGTGCCATATTAATAGTCTACGGCTACCTTTAAGGAACTGATTAAATAAACTATGATAGAATATTATTCCATGATATCAGAGATAGAAAAATGAGTTAAAGCTATAAAAAGCAATCAATCCCTAAAAATACTATTGAGATGAAAAACAAAACAGCACAACCATACTGCAGAACTGCAATACTTAAGAAAACACACACAATTGTCACTTATATTGTCTGTAGATGCTTCTGGAATTGGCATTAAAGGTTCATAGCAAAGCCAAAATTACAGTAATTTCTGAGAAAGGAGAGACGAGTATTGCATTTAAGCAAATACCAAAAGTCTTCTGGAGAGAAAATGTAGTTACATGTTATTAGTATTCTTTTGAAAATTAATTTTTAAGCAAAGCTGCCAAAGAAACTTATTGCATCAGGAAACTTTCAGGCGCCACACAGAAACACACGATGACAGGTCACCTGGACAACCAGTGTCACAGGATGGCAGTGTCTAGCTTTGCAAAGAAAGGTCCTTTTCCTAGGAAGAGGGGATATGGATCTTGGAGCAATGTTGTGGGGACTGGAGGTCCATTCCACCTATTCTTAAGAAATCACAGTTGTAAAAACAGTCTCTAACACTGAGCTTTCCAGTCTGGTGGGCACTTCTTCATTTCATTACTTAATTTCATGCCTACTGTCACATTTACGTAACTTATTGCCCTCTCCTTCACCACCACTGAGCAGTCCCAAACCAAAGTAGTGAATATTTATTTTTAAACTTAGAGTGAATTAAAACAAATTTGGTTTTGAGAAGCCTGTGACATTCTTTGGAATAATTAGAAAGACCCTGTGGTGTCACAAAACCAGAAGTGGGAAGGCATTTGCTTGTACTGTTGCCATGGGGATCTGCCTCCTATGATAATCCAGTTTGGAGACAGCAGGAGAAGGGAGAAATTGCCCAACAGGCTGCAATTAAGACAAGGCAGCCATCACCACAAAGTAAATAGTGCCAGAGGGGCATAGCTTTGCCTGTCCCTACCCAGGCAGCACGATAAGGGAGATGGAGAAAGGACCTGCTGCACTGTGTCTATTCTGCTGAGGTCTCTGATCCTGCAGGGCTGCAGAGGAGGAGGAATTGTCCTCACACCCTGCTTTGCAGCTCTGCTCCAGACCTGGTCACTGCCCAGGGTGATTAGAGCTCAGGGGACCTAGCGTTCTGCCTTCCTCTCTGCCTGTTAAAATCATCAGCCCCCTCCATGAAGGTGTATTATGTTTCCCCCATTTTAATTTTAGCATCTACACTTCAGCAATTTGCATTTAAATGTGTTGTCAGAGAACTTCCAGAAATCTTTAATAGGAAGACCGATTTGCATTTTAATATGCTGTTAAAGAATTTCAAAATATCCTTTTTTTAGTGTGACTTCACATTACCAGAGGAATGTCCGCCATTTACAGAAATTAAAATTACCTGGGCACAATTTTAAACAGTTAGCTTTCAGAAACAGAGTGACTCTGTTGGACTTCGCTTGAAGTTCCTTGTAAAACAGAAAATCCAAAGGAAAAAGGGAAATTTGTGATCCAGGAGGCCTTAAAAGTGGAATTCACATAGTTAGTACACAGGCTTGCGACAGTGAGTTATATTAAAGAAAGGCTTCTATAGGATACAGGAGGGAAAGATATTTTGCTATTTCTGGCTATCACCATACTCCATTTTTTATGTGCTAAAATAAGAAGGCTAAATGCGGAAACAGGTAGAGTTCTTACAGCATGTAGAAGCATTACTGTGCACCACATTTAAATATGTCTCAGGGGTCATCATAACCTTTAATGACTAATTCTGTTTCTGTGGATTCTGAAGAAATATTGATTAGGGTGTAGAGTCACATTCAAATTAATAAAAGATAATATGTATTTCTTCCCTGCGCCCCTCAGTGTCAGTGACTTCAAGTTAGTGTTACCATGACTAAGTAAGGCATCAAGAGCTTTCTCAAATCCCACGTCCTGCCAGCTTTCTCAGTATTCCTGACCCCACAGCACAGGAGCCTTGACTCTAACCAAGCCACCTCCCTCCCCCAGATCCTCCCTCTCTAAAGGTGTCCTACCGTGAATGCCACACATTTGAAACTATGTTGAGGGAGAAGAAACATAAGGAGGGTGCCGAGGTTATTGGCAGCGAGAACCTGGAGTGGGAGGAAGAAGCAATTTCCAAACATTTTTTAAAATATTTTGATCCTTTTTTCTAAAACACCCACGTGGGTTTTCCAGAATTTGAATTGTGTTAAAATACACATAACATAAAATGTAACACCTTAGACACTTTTTAGCAAACAGTTTTGTGGTGTCATTCAGAATGTTACACACCACAGTCCATTTCTATAACTCTTTCATTTGGTAAAACTAAAACTTAATGCCCATTAAGTAACTTCCTACCTCACTGCATCCATACCAACATCCATTCTCCCCTTCTTAGCATGAGTAAACAGTGACTTTTGACATTTTTTTTGCGCTGAGATGACTTTATGTGCCCCCCACTTCATTATATTAATTCAGTGGCTATTTTTGATATGCTAGATCAATCTTGTGTTCTAGAATCATTTTACTATGCTTGTAAATTTTGTTTTCTGGTATTTTATTAAGGATGTTGGCCTGTATCCTTGTGTTTCTAACTAGCTTTGGTACCAAGATTTTATCTGGCTTTACAGAATAAATTAAAGAAGTTTCCATCTTTTCAAGTTTCTGGAAAAATTTAATAACAATTGATGTTATTTTTTGTCTTTAGACGTTTAATGTAATCTATTGGTGAAGTCAATAAATAGGTCCAGTGTTCTTTCTTGGGGTATTTTTGATTATTGATTAAATTGCTTTATCAAATGTTCAATTTTTTTTTTAGTTATTCATGACAGACTTGGTAGGCTGTGTTTTTAGAAATTCAATCATTTCACCTTCTTGATTCAATTAGTATTTGCTTATAATATTTCTACTTCTGCAGAATAAGAAATAATAATCTAATGACTACGTTTTTTATTTTTGATAGAATGAGTTTCTTTCCTCCCCACCCATTCCCTTTATAGCTTAACTTTTCATTTACACTTGTCATTAAGCATTTTTCTCTCCTTATGATTTCTTCTTTGCTCTGTTTTTTAAGAGTGAGTTATTTAACTTGCACAAACTTGTGAACTTCCTAGTTCACTTCCACTGTTGGTTTTTAATTCCACCCTGTATTAGCCAGAAAAGATACTTTATGTAATATTCATTTTTTAAAAATCTATTGAGGCTTCATTAGGGGCCTAGTATATGGTAATCCTGGAAAATGCAGCATGTGCCCTTGAGAATACTTCATATGCTGTTGTTTCTGGGTAGGCGATTCTGAATGTGTTCATGGACTCTAATTGGTTCTTGGTGTTTTGTAACACCTCTATTTCTGTATGTCTGTATTGTCCTATCCATTGTTAAAAGTGACATACTGAGATCTCTATTTATGGTTGCAGACTATTGTTTCCTTTAATTCCTTCAATTTGTGCTAATATATTTTATACCCTATTAGTAGGCATGTAACATTTATCATTATCAAGTAATCTTACTGCACTAAATCACTCAATAATATATAGCACTCTTTGTCTCTTGTCTACATTTTCATTAAAAATCTTCTATCAGTTTTGTTGAATACTAGTGTAACTATCTTTATCTCTTTTTGTTTAATTTACATATATCTTTATATTTGCTTACTTTCAGTCTGTTTATATTTTTTATCTAAAATGAGATTTTGTAGAAAGCTTATAGCTAGGCAATACATTTTTGTCTCACTCTTATTATCTTTCTTTTGGATAGATAATTTAAGCCATTCTTACTTAAAGTAATGACACTTAAGGTACATCTTAACTCCCTGCTATTTTGTGATTTGTGACTCGTTTCCTTGTAGAATGTGTCCAGTATCTCCAGGATTATTGATATCATTTGTAATGTATTGATATCTGCAGTAATTTTTTTTTACCAATTCCTTCTATATACATTCTATGATACTTTCTTTGTGGATACCATGGGAATCAAACCTAATTGCCCAAACCATGAACACTCTAGAATAACTTTACTCCTGTCTAAATTCAATAACGCAAAATCCTATTTCTTTACCACATTGGCTCCATCTCTTTTGTGTGTTGGTATAAAAAAAATTACATGATTGCACACTGGATCTCAAAAACATAAACTAGTAATTCTTTTAAATGCATTAATCCCTTGGATTATGTAGAAAGCAAAATGTAGTGCCGACAAACAAAACTTACAATAATACTAACTCAGACTATATCAGTTTCCTAAAACACATACAAAACAAAAAATGGAATTATAAACTGTTACAAAGCATACTGAACTTTTGTTATTTGAGTATTCACCTCTCCGGGTCTTCACAGATTTGAGCTGCTGTGCTGTGTGATTTCACTCCACTTTACACACTCACCTTGAACCTTTCTTGCAGTGAAGATCCACTGGTGACAAACTCCCTCAGCAATGCTTTGAAGTTTGGTGATAATATGTCTTGTTGTCTTTTGGCTTATCTTACTTCAAGACCACTGCACAAATTGCATGTTGCAGTTCCTATTTGCTATTAAATTTGGGGACTTAGGGCATTGTGTCTTTAAATACTATCTCTCCCTCTTTATCTTCTCATAAAGATTCTCACATTTCATGTTGGTCTACTTGTTGATGTCCTACGTGTACAGGATCTGTTTACTTCCTCCCTTCCTTTCTGTCTATCTTTCTTTCATTTCTTTGGAGTAGGGATTGAACCAAGACCTCATATAAGCTAAACAAGTGCTCTACCACTAGACTGTATTGCCAGTCCCTTTTCTTCTCCCCCCAGTATATTTTCATTTTTCTTGTTATTTTTTTAATCCTATGTGTTTTTCACATCATGTATCTTGATCCCACTCATTCCTCATCCCTTCCCATCTGCCCTCTGTCCCTGCATCGTCCCCCAATAAAACAAAATGCTTCTCATTGCTTTTTGGCCCCCAACTGGATCAGGCCCTCTGAATAGGTAAGACAGTTGATTGGCTTGATCTGTCTGGGAGGCATCTAGGCAGTGGTACCGGGTCCTGTACTCATTGCATGAGTTGGCTGTTTGAAACCTGGGGCTTATGCAGGGACACTTGGCTCAGTCTGGGAGGAGGGGACTGGACCTGCCTGGACTGAGTTTACCAGGCAGTCCTCGGGGGAGGCTTTGCCCTGGAGGAGGTGAGTGGGGGGTGGGCTGGGAGGAAGGAGAGGGAAGTAGGAGGGGGGAGAACAAGGGAATTCGTGGCTGATATGTAGAACTGAATGGTATTGTAAAATAAAATAAAAGGAAAAAATGCAAGAGAAAAAGTGAAGAAAATAAAGTGAGAAAAAATAAAAAGAGAAGGAATTAAAAATCTCATCATGGAAACCACAGTGCTACCCAACAAGTCACACCGTATACCCCTCAGTCCATATATCTCTACTTGCAAGTGTTCATTGCAAAGAGTCATTGGTCTGGTTCAAGGCCCCTGGTCTCCACTACACATTCACATGCTCCCCCAAATCATAGATGGGGTAGATATTGGGGCAGGCCAAGTTATAACCCTGGGTCTGGGCTTGGGCAGCTGTAGGGTTGGTACATTAGATGTGAAATGTGGACAGCTTTCCCATGGTCACATTTTTGGTTCTGTCTCACCTTCATCTGCACTAACAGTGTTGGCTTTATTGTGCTGCCCTGGTGAGGTGCAGGGCCTGCTCTCCGGAGTGTTGTAGCTGGTGGGGTCAGGGATGGCTCTCCCACTCTTATGACCACAAAGCCATCTCTCCCATCAATGCCTTTGGTGTTGATGGGCACTTCTCCCCAATCCCTGTCACCACAAGACAGATGGATAATGGGGCCAATCCTCCCTATCTTTTAATTCTCTTTGTGTGTCTCTGTGTCTTTGTCTCTGTCTGTCTCTGTCTCTGTCTCTCTGTCTCTGTCTCTCTGTCTCTCTCTCTCTTTCCTACCCTCCACCTTCTTTTCTACCTTTTCCCTAACTCTGATTCTGTACAGAGTCTCACTAAACGGCTTCAGCTGGTCTTAAACTTGTAATACTCCAGCAAGTGTATGCCATGGTACATGATTGCTTACTTTATTCAGTCTTTTCCTCAGTGTTCTGTATTTCCATTGTTCTGTCTTCAATTCACTCATCTGCTTGGTCAGGTCTGCTTTGGAGGCCCTTGTTGTTCGAATCTCAGATAGTCTTTTAATAAAAGACCAGGAGTCAGATATTGGGTGACAGCTGAAAGATAGAGAAGCAGAGCAAGCCACAGCCAACCTCACCTCGCCAGTTCCTCAGCCAATCCTGTTTCCTCAGACTGAAAGCCTCTGAGTTCTCATCTGAAAGGATCTCAGCTGAACAGCCTTAGTTCCTGGTTTCTCATGCCTTATATACCTTTCTCCGCCCCACCATAACTTCCTGGGATTAAAGGCATGTGTGCTTCCCAGTACTGGGATTAAAGGTGTGTGCTACCACTGCCTGGTTCTGTTTCCAGTGTGGTCTTGAACTCACAGAGATCCAAACGGGTCTCTGAGTAATAGGATTAAGGGTGTGTGTCACCAACTGTCGGGCCTCTATGTCTAACTTAGTGGCTGGCTCTGTCCTCTGATTCTCAAAGCAAGCTTTATAGGGTACACAATACATTACCATAGGCCCTTTAGCAAACATTTCCTATTTCTGCTGTTGTCACTTTTCAGTTCGAAATGTCTTCATTATTTCTTTATGGATATTCTATCTCTTTCTTGGTAGTCCCAGTTTTTTCACACTTTGTTTTCTTGATTTTAGCATCTCTAACATAAGAGTTTCAAAGTCTTTGTCTAAGAAATCTTATCCTGTGATCTTTTCATCAATTATTGCTGCAGAATTTGTTTTTATTTTAATGGAACACAATCTCCTGATTCTCAAGGATTAAACATTAGGCTCTATAATGGAGTAAACTCTGGAAACCACATTCTTTCTCTTTCCCAGGAGTTGCTGTGGATTTTTTGTTTGTTTTTGTTTATTGGTTGTTATTTTGTTTTTCATTCCATAGCCTGTGTTTGTGCCAAAGATAAACTTGAGGTATAAACCTAAGGTCTTCCAGAGATTTTTCTGGACCTCCATTTTTCCCTGTGCATATGCAGACACCTCTGAAAAGTTGCTTTTGCCTGTCTGGGTATTTGATGTCTGGTATCCAAAGGAGCAAAAATTGAATGGAATTAAAAGGAAGGTCTCCAGCACTTTAAATTCTCTGGGAATCACTTCAGGTGAAATAAGATGAACATGAAGAACTTGGATGGACTGTGTGACAGTTGCTACCTGCTCGGTTTTCACCTTCATGATCATAAGTAGCAATCAGCCTGCATAATCCAGGTCCTTGATGGTCAGGAAGGCAGGATGCTTTTTGGCCATCCTATCTGCTTCAAGTTATATACAAAGTATTCCAATATCACATACATAGCTGCCTGTTACAGAGTAAGGTGAGGGGATGGGGAGTGATTACTGTGCTCATAGGTGAAATACAGAATTTAGTGCCTAAGATTTCCTTTGGGAGTTACAACAACATCAAATAGACCTCAGAGTTCCAAAATCATTACTACAAACTCTCCCGATGCAATTGTTAAGGATGAACTATAAACACCTGGGGGCTAGGGTTCTACACTATTCCTAGAGCCCCTCTGCCCCTATGATCTGGAGTACATCACATCTAAAAGCCTCAGAGTGGGTTTATATTGTACATGGTGCTTTTGTATAAAGAAATTTTGACCAGCAGAAAAGCAAAGTCTCAAAATCCCATCAGCTCAAACCACTCACTGTGTACTGGCCACTTGAGGAAGAGTGTCATTGTCAACAAGTTGGACAACTCCCTGTTTATTGTGTTTCTTCTACTGATCATGTATATTGCCTGCAGGAACCGTGTATGGAGAACTAATGAAACATGGGAAATACGGACATGACTTGGCACCATTTAAGAGGATAAATCAGGAGCATTGACGCCACGAGTTCTAGTCCAACTGAGATTATATTCTGAAGCCTTGTCTCAAAGGGTAGTACAGATGGGGAGAGCTGATGATACATTAAATATATTCCAGGAAAATGAAAAACAGAGAAAACCTTGGGATGAAAACTCAAGTAATCACTCACCCACTTATTAAGTTAATATCTGCTGCATGCTGTCTGCATGCCCGGAGGAAAAGCATTGCATAGCAAAGGTGTCAAGACAAAGCAGAGCATAACTGATAGCAGTTAGATTATAAAGTGCCCTGCACTGTGTTCCACCTTTTCCCCAACTACCCTTCATTTATTAACAGTCATTTGAGAAACTTTGAGGTGGGAATCATTATTACCCACAGATAACAGATGAGAAAGTGAGATAAAGAGTGAAAGAAAGGAGTTGATGTTGCTGGGTTCAGGTGACAGAGTTCCATTCTATTGATTACATTGAATCAGCCTAGCCTGCCTTCTTTCTGTAAGAAACCATCGCCTCTGTGGAAGATACTTAGAATATTCAGTGGGAGTTGGGATAGAATTTTCTGAATCATCCACTTTTTCCTCTTCATTCTCCTTGTGACTGGAGAAGCATATTTTAAAACTTGTGTATCCAAGTCATGTATACCAAGAAACAACAAATCAACCAATTTAAATATGTTGGGTGCAATTCATAGTGAAGGACCAGATGAACAAAATGTTTTGTCATAGTGCTGGGAATGTGACTCAGCAAGGATGGTTAATAAAGACCCATTTCATTACATTCTTCCCAAAGACAAGCACAGTATCCAGCTGTAATTTATTAAAGAAAACACCAAATAGAAAGTTTATTGGATCTGTGTACTCTATACATGTGGCTTGATGGTGGAACACAGACGTTGGACCTCACACACTAGGTGGGAAAGCATAGAAAACTCACACATTTTTCTCCATGAAATGAAAAAATAATAATAAGTTTGGGCATAGAGGGCCACCCACATTCCTGACATGCTTTTATTTAGATTTTGAAAACCTAGCTTCTCTGCCTTTTGAGGTGATTCTGCTGCACTTGATGAAGCATTACCAAGTTGAATTATTCATAAAGCTACAGGAATCTGCAGACTCTAGTGAATGGGTATCTTTGATGCCGTCATCTCCTGGAAGGTTGTTGGTGTTACTCTCTGCTCCCTTCTGGAGACATTCTGGTTATGACTGTCCATTCAGCGCAGACAACAGCCCTGCTGCCAAAGAGAGACAGGACTTGAAGAAGAAATCCAGTCATGGTGTCTGTCTGAGCCCTTCAGTGTCCCCATGCTGGTAAAGAGAAGCTATTCAACAAGAGAAGAGGAAGAGTGGGGAGGGGAGCTGATGTGTGTGTGTGTGTGTGTGTGTGTGTGTGTGTGTGTGTGTGTGTGTACGTGTACTTATTTTTTAAACAAAGTCTATGTTTATCACTCTTTGAAGTCTCTTCCCAACCTCTGAGGGGCAGGTCATTGGGAAAAAAAATCTTTTAGACAATCCAGAATAACAGTGGGATTCTTTTTTTCTTCTCTCTCTCTCTCTCTCTCTCTCTCTCTCTCTCTCTCTCTCTCTCTCTCTCTCTCTCTCTCTTTGTGATATTTCTATCCTCTGACCATACAAAAGAACCTTATTCTAACCCTGAACTATTAGAGTTTTCTCTTTTCATATACAAAGCCCCCTTTGAAGCCATACAACTCTTTCTTGTTCTGTAGAGGAAAAAGACTAAAGCCTAAGTGTCAGACATACCTAGCTTTGAATTCTACACCTACCCCTGTGTGAACTTGGTACACAACAGTGAAAATTAAGATCAACGTACAAAATATAGTACAAATATGTTGTGGCTATTTAATAAGTAAGCTATATGCCTGTTGGGTATTCTAAGAACCAAGCACTGTCTTGGGTACAGAGGATACAGCCAAGATCACAATTCCATACCTCTTCTGGGTACTACTCTGTAAAGTTATTAGCGTTTACACTGAGAGGGACTACAGGGCATGGCCACGAGTCCATTTCTTGGTCACAGGTTGTTTACTTAGTTTAATTGTGTTTCTTAACAAAGTGCTGTAAGATCATACTATCTCTGGCTGGATCACTACATAATATTAAAATCAAGTAATGGTTTAGGCAGCCATCTGAACAGAGAACCCTTGGAGACAACAGAAGACACTGAGTGAAGATCAGGTTAGTAATTTGGTGTGTAATAGTTGTTATTGTTGCTGTTTGCTATTGTTATTTTTAAACCTCTTAACTGCTGATGCTAATGTCCTTATGCTTTCAAAAATGTAAATAGACATTTGTGACACCTGTACCAAGCTTAGAAGCAGGTACTCATCTACTCACACCTATTTGGCTCAATATGCACCAAACAGGTTTCTTCTGGCTTGAAATTAGAAGACATTTCAATGTGTTACGCTTTTATTTTTTCTGCAATAGCAAAGTAAGGCTGCTGAAAGAAGGAAAATACATGTTCTGGTAAAATTGTTAAAACAACAATAACAGCAAAGGCTTAATCTTTAGCCATTAGGAAACTGCACATAAACCACATTGAGGTTCCATCTTATCCCAGTCAGATACTATTGTCAAGAAAACAGATGACAATAAGTGTTAGCAAGGACGTGGAGGGAAAGGACCCTTTATATATTGCTGGTAGAAGTATAAACTAGTACAGCCACTATGGAAATCAGGACATAGGCTCCTCAAATACACTACCACTGAAATACCATATGGCCCAGTCACATCACTCCTGGCTGTATACCTTTAGGAATCTAAGTCAGCTTACAGTGAATACAGGCACACAAACCGTGTTTACTGCAGCATTGTTCATAATGGCTAAGAACTGGAATCAGACTGCACACCTACTTACAGATAAATGGAAAAAGAATGTGTAAATACACAAATCCGTGATGTGCTGGTATTGGGAATCAGGGCTCTCAGGAGGTCTAGAAAGGTTATGATAGTAGAGACATCATAATGAGATCAATGTCCTTATAAGAATAGGAAGAGACTTAAGTTATGTCTCCCTAATCTGTGAGACTACAGCAGGAAGGTGGTTGTACACAGGCAAGGAGGGGAGCCTTGAAGGGCTCTCTAACAGGCCTGAGCAATGCAAACATGGTGCTGACAGGTCTTGCCCACCCCCTTCCCTCTTCCTTGCTAACCTGTTAGATTACCGTCCTAAAGCTAGCCCCCAAGGTCCAGTCCCTTATTTGGCCACTTTGTTATACCTGAATAAAACTCCAAGGTCCCTCTGTCAAAACACCAAGGTCCAGCCAGCAATCAGAATTCATTATTTGGCTCTTCTGGCTAACATGTCCAATCAGGACTTACCAACTCATCCTAGCACGTACTCTCCCTTTTTTCTCCTTCAATACCACTCTTACAGAAACACCGGCTGTATGTCTTTGTCCAATCCAGTCCCCCACACCTGGCTTGCCCCTCCAGGGTAATAAATCTCCTTTGTGCTGAGAATTTGGTGTCTGGATGTGTCCTATAGCGACTTTGAGAGGTCCCTTACAGCCCCTTTAGGAAACTCAACCATGCTGGCACACTTGTCTTAAACCTCCCAATCTCTGTTGTTTAAGCCACCTAGTGGATGGTATTTTGGTAATAGTGGTCAGTACAAACAGAGAAGGGAATCATTGTTCTGAATCACTTTCCAAACAATAGCCATTAGCATACTCTATTCATCGGGGTCCTTTAAAAGAACAGAATTGCTAAAATAGATACATATTATAGAAGGGGATATATTAGATTATCTTATAGGATGTGGGGTTGGCAATCCAACAACAGTCACCTGGACCTCAAGAGTCTGAGAGCAATTGCCCAGGTTACAAGGCAAGATGCCTCCACAGCACCCATCTGGGGCTAACAGCCAAGAGGATTCCCAGAGAACTATGGGTCTTCAATCCACACTGGAAAACTAAAGATGCCGGGCTCTGATGCCAGTGAAGGACAGAGGACTAGTGGGTTTGGGATAGATGTATTCACCAAGAGCAAGCAAGAGACACTGGTTTTTACTCAGACTTTTTTTTTTTCACAGAGAGATCCTTTATTAAGTGGGGAAGTAAAAAAGTGGCTGCTTTCTGACTCAGGCAGAAAACCAGCCATAAATAATCATGCAGGTATAATTTTTAAGAAGAGAGGGAGGGGAAGGTCTGTGTTCGAATGGACTAGGATATGGTGGTAAAGGAGACAGGTGACAAGGGAGAAGGCATATTTGTCCTAGAGGGACAACAGACCACCTCTGGATGGAAGGGAGGCAGACGTGGCCCATAGGCAAATGGTGGATTTTAAAGGTAAAGGGGAAACCCCATGTTAGGATGAGGTGTTTAATTTTAATTGGGCATGTTAATTAGGTGAAACAAAGGGGGCTTTTGATTGCTGGACTTTGGTAGTCAGCTGTTTCCTGGGGAGCCACAACACACACACACACACACACACACACACACACGCACGCACGCACGCACGCACGCACGCACGCACGCACGCGCACCATCTGCTCACCCCAGATAGGTACCTGAAGACAGACCAAAGTACAGGTGAACCAATGAATTCTATTGGGTTACTTACAGTAATATGGGTAAAAGATTACTTACAGGAGCAGAAATGACTCAAAGACAGATGCATCACCAATGACCACCCTGAAGGGACACTAGCTCACTTGGCTCTGACAGGCCTTGCCCTTCTCCCCCATTCCCTCTGCCTTGCTAAAAACCCTTAGATTACACTCCTAAAGCTGGTCACCAAGGTCTATTCCCTTATTTGACTACTCAGACATATTTTTTTTTAATTTAAGAAATTTTTTTATTCATTTTATATACCAACCACAGATCCCCCTCTCATCCCTCCACCCACTTCCCCCCACCCCAGCCTATGCCCACAGCACACCCCTCATCCCCTCCTCCAAAAGAGTAGGGGCTCCCATGGGGAGTCAGCAAAGACTGGTACATTTAGTTGAGTCAGGACCAAGCCCCCCCCACCCCCTGCATCAAGGCTGAACAAGGTGTCCCACCATAGGTAATGGGCTCCAGAAAACCAGCTCATACACCAGGGATAGATCCTGATCCTATTGCCAGGAGCCCCTCTAACAGACCAAGCTACACAACTGTCTCCTATATACAGATGGCCTAGTCTGGTCCATGTAGGTTCCACAGCTGTCAGTCCAAAGTTCATGAGTTCATATGAGCTTGGTTCAGTTGTCTCTGCAGATTTCCCCATCATAATCTTGAGTCCCCCTTGCTGATGTAATCCCTCTTCCCTCTCTTCAACTAGACTCCAGGAGCTTGGCCTGGTGCTTGGCTGTGGATCTCTGCATCTGCTTCCATCAGTTACTGGATGAAGCCTCCATGATAGAGGCAATAGAGGGGAGGGGAGGGGGGATGAAAACATGAGGGACCAGGATGGTTGAGCTGGGGAAGGGATGGAGGGGGAGAGCAATGAAAGAGCTCTCTTGATAGAGGGAGACATTATGGGGTTAGGGAGAAACCTGGTGCTAGGGAAAGTCCCAGGAATCCACAAGAATGACCCAGATTAGACTACTAACAATAGAGGAGAGGGTGCCTGAACTGGCCTACCCAGATAATCAGATTGGTAAATACTCAGACTTGCTTATAGCTGAGCCAGCACAGAACAATGCTACTCACCCTACAGAATTAGCTCTCAGCTAATTCTTCCTGGAATTACAATCACAGACACTCCCCCCCCCACACACACACACCTCAGGTATGTTTCTTAGTCAAATCCAGATCCACAGATCCCGTCAAGTTGAAAACTAAGATTAACCTTCACATATTTCAACTTGATGTGGGATTTCTCTTTTGCTAGAGTCGCATAACTCTTAACTGGAGTATTTTAAATTTTACACCTTCTATTTCAAAACATTCATTAAGAATTAAACTTTATATCCTAATCCTACCTGGAAAAGTACCATAAATTATGAAAAGAAGAAAAGAGTCAAAACGAATCTAATTAACACAGTAATATCAAACTGCAGACAGGCACCATTCCCTCTTTAAAGATTCCAATTCTAAAGTTGGTTCATTAATAAAGGAAGGTTATTAGCAGAGGTTAGCGGGGGTAATGTTAATCAGGCATCCAACCGAGGGTTCCTCTTTATAATGATTAGCAAGATTAATGAAGAACCAAAGGGGGAATTATGGAAGTGTCACTTTGTCTTGTTTCATCCTGATGGCCAGTCACTTGCAAATATCGACTATGCACGATGTCGCCATGCTTTGGGACCCATTGCCCTCAACCAACTGAGTCACTAGATTAGCCTTTGCCTATAAAGAACCCCAGGATCCTAACACTCACAACTGTGCTGGTAACTTATTGTAGTGATTACTAAGGGAATCACAATCCTAGCTCAGTGTGCTTTGGCCAACTTTACACATGTCCTGGTTATTAGCAGTGCCCTTTTCCCACACTCAGATGTGTCCTGACATGTCCTGACATGGTCTAGGTCTCTAGCCACCCAGTTCTGAGTACCCAGTGCACCAGCTCCTTGAGAGTAATTAGAAATAGAAAGGGAGGAGAATAGTCCCAGTCCTCAGAGCTCAGTAGCAGAACATCTGGGGTAGAAGAACATTTTACTGACTTAAAAAAAAAAAAAAAAAAAAAGAGTGGTGAGATTCACAGCATGAGGCATCTGCATAGCACGTGATTAGGACCACAAAGAAGGAAGGGTAATGTCACAGAAACATGGGGTTCCTGATCCTGGAAGGCAAGAATGCCAGTCACGATTACTGTAGAGACTTGTGGTGCCAGGCAGGTCTTTTCCTCAACACAGCCTTTCGTTCTGTGATTATGAGTGTTCAAGAAAGTAGTGTGGTAAAGAGGGCAGAAGAGAGGGCTCATCGGTTATGAGCACTAACTGATCATGCAAAGGGCCGGGGTTAGCATCCCAGCACAGGACCTAAAGCTCCAGAGGCTCCAATACCTTCCTCTGGCCTCTGAGGACATCCATACACACACGCATACACACACACACACACACACACACACACACACACACACACACACAAGAATAAATCATTTAAAAGATTAAAATGAGAGTAAAAACTATTTTCTACTCCGGTTTCTTCCGTGACTACAAGGTGTAAGAAAACCTGCTCCACATGCTGAAACACTAAATATGTAGGGGAAGGCCGAACTGTTTGCAAGCAAGGGTATCGTCCTGTAATTTACAAGTTTTAAAGCATAAGTCTGACCATTTTAATTTGTATAATTTTATGCTCTTAATGTAATGGTTAAAAGAAAGTAATTGTTAAAATTTGTAATCAGAGCATATTACTGTCCTACTTAAAACCCACGATAGCTTGGCCGTTGTCTTAACAATAAAGGCCACAATTTTTCCAGGGTGCACACAGTCTACCTTTTCTCTGCGGTGGTTTCCTACTAACTCACACTGGCTCATTCAGATGGGGTTGGGTTCTAACGTGCCAAGCTCTTTTCCCACTTGATCTCTGCTCTTTACTTTCGTGGTTCCATCTACAAGGGCACTCTCCCCTGCGTGTTTTTGAAAGTCTGGCTTATCATATTGAAGGGCTTAGTAAAACTGTCATTATTTGGAAGATGGGTCTCCCATGATGCACCCATTCCATACCCACTTCACAAGATCTGTCACCTCCCTGCGGACCACAAGATATGTTTCTGTGTAGTGTCTGTCTTCCTTGTGAAAGGGAAGGGCAAGATTGCAGCATATCTTAGGTCTAACACAATGATTGGTAGCAAAAATAAGTATCCAGCAAAAGTTTGTCAATTTCACTGGGGGAAGCAGTAAAAAAAAAAAAAAAAAAAAAATGAATTAAGTCTCAGATAAGCAATTATTATTACACAGGTCTGCAAACACATGTCTATAAACCTAGCGGAGTGGAGGACTTGTCAAGTTATTAAAAGACTAGGCCCTTCAGAGCAGAGCAGATAAAAACACAAACTCATTCATCGTGCTGTGATGAATCCTAGCAAGGCGGTAACAGAGAAATAGCCTGTGTAAGTTGGTGGGCTGTGGCAGTCTTGATTTTGCAGCACTCGCCATTAGGTTAGGATGAACCACTACGTACGCCCTTTCTTATCACACAATTCCTACTGAGCCAATGAGAGCAGTCCGGAGTGGCCTTTGTCCCACCCCAGCTAAGTCTCAGTCTGGGGGCAGCAGTGCTATCAGATTAGATTGCCGTCATTTCTCATTTGCCATGCGAAGAACTGAGAGAGTTCGTCTGTTTGGAGACACTTCCTGGTCCAGACTTGTGAAGTTCTCTTTCTGACTCCCTCCACTCCCAAAACTTAGGGGTGACATTGGGGGATGGGAGCAGAAGCACCATTAGTTGTAGGTCAGTCTAGGTCTACACAGTGAGATCTTGTCTTGAAAAACTCTCTCACACACAGACAGAGACAGACACAGAAAGACAGAGACACAGAGAGACAGACAAACACAGAAAGAGAGACAGACTGAGAGAGACAGAGACATAGAGACTGAGAGAGAGAGACGGAGAGAGAGCTTTGGAGGTAAACCAGACAGAAGTTTCTGCCTCTGTGGCTGCTTTCTGGGGTTGGGAGAAGGCCAGCTGGTAGAAAGCTCTTGGTAAAGATTAAAGAAGAAAACTAATTGTTCCCTCAGTGTTACTTGCCAAGAGTTTCAAAGAACCTAGATCCGCACTGAGTCTGCAAGGTATTTTTACACTTTGAATATCCATATCCAGATTACACAAAAGACTTCTCCAGTGACCTTGAAAAAGCCATTTAGGTAAGTTTCTGTGCTACTTAAATGAACCATCTCTATAGAGAAAAGTGGGGAGGCTTGCTAATTTACATATTTGAAAACTCTTTGAATCTGTAGATGAAAGAATTGCTGCAGAGCAGTGTACTGAGGGCGAGGTAATGTGTTGGGTCAAATTCTACCCTTTATAGAAATAGAGAGAGAACAGGAGGATTTGAGGACACTTGAGGGACGCCTCTGGCACATTATTTTTTCAAATTAATCTTCTAAGAAAACCCCCTTCTCTCAGTACATAGAATTTTTAATCACATGTATAAGTTATTAATCTAGTAATGATTTTCCTTTAGCATTTCTCCCCTAACATCCAAGCTTTGTGTAAATGGGATCTTCAGGGGATTTGCCTGTATGGTTTATTCTCTACATATCTTTCCTCTGTTTGTTAATGTTGACCCTGTATCTGTACATTAGGGCTCAGCCTGGCAGCCTCCACTGCTGAGTTCACTGGGGCCCAAATGAAGCCACTTAATCAATTCTAAACCGATATTTACACACTGAAGTCAGATATCAGGATATGCTCAGGAGGTAGAAAAGAGAAAACTCTAAAGAAAGTTGCCAGTCTGTGAGTTAATTACATCCATTCATTTAAAAAATGATATTAATAATTACCTAAAAGATAATAGCAATAGAATACATTTTTTCTTTTGGATAATGATCTCTTTCAGCAAGATAAATGCAGACTCAAGGATAAGACAAGCAATTCAAAATTCTCAAGGTAAAAATCAAGCCCCCCCCAAAAAAAAGACAGAAAGAAAAGAAACAGACAACCATGTCTTTTCAACAAGCTGTGGGAATCATACATTTGTTAATTTCCTTTATGCTTCACTTGACCTTTTAATTCTGTTCTATTTGGGGCAGGAACAATAAACAAATTGTATTGCACACTCTCACAAAGAGTAGATCCCTTGCCTTACTGTTTCTTGCCCCTGACGAAAAAGGACTGGGGTCCTTGTTCTTTTCAATAGATCAATAGATTGGGACCCACTCCTTCAGAAGAGGTTTGGTGTTCTTTCTCTGTTCACCAAAGATTTCTGGATTTTAACCATGTCAACCCCAAATCCCTTCTTTTTGCTTTCCCTGCTCAGAAGCTACTTGCAGACAAGTTCTTTCGCACACAGTTCAGCCTCCTGCCCATCAGCATCACTGTGCGTTACTGCATCCCTAAAACCGAGCCATGGGAATGCTTCACTTGAAGCCACAGAACATGAACTATGCAAACAGACATAGCACTCAGGATCTTCTCTAATCTACTCACACATGAATAGAGCAGACATAATCTTCCTATAGGCCTCTGGATGTCATAGCTCATATTTGTACCGTTTGTGTACAGTACCTTCAATTTTGAAGTAACCATCCCTAAGTGGGCTATCATGTCATGCTGGCTGAAAAAAAAAAGAAATGTAAAATTCTTAGGGCTGATTTGTAAACTTTTGTCCTATTTTCTGGTCCATTACCTTGACAACATAGTATTAAACTTTATGACAGAATAGGAGATAGTTGAGCCATTAAATTCCTGCAGATAAACTGTCTAGAACAGAGACTAAGGTCTTAAGAGGAAAGTGTTTGCTGGTTGAAAACAAGTGGCTTCTTGATGACCAGAGGGTTTTATCAACTTTCGATGAGTCACTTGTTTTTATCAGTTTGATTCGCAAAGAGTTTAACAGCCATGAATCCAAGGGAGTGAACTCAGCATACCATCAACATTATCTACTCAACCAACAGCAAATATTTATTGGACAACCACTGAGGACAAAGCACTTTGTACCTTGAGAAGATAAATCTTTCTCTGCCAAGGTACTCTTCAACAAATGAATCCAAGTGAATACCCATTTTAACCCACTTCTCTGGGGATAATATAGACTGACAGGTTTGGTGGGCATAAGGGGACCTATCTACAAAATCTGCAAATAAGATAGCTTTGAAACCAGCTACTGGTTCTTTAATAATCTCAGAGTCAACTGCACATAGAAATGGAACAGAATTCTGTAAGGGGTATGAAAAATTTTGGACACATCACTTTTTTAGAAGAACATCTCAGTGTGGCAGTATCTGTATTCATGTCTGCCCCTAATATATGGACTGTTCTCAAAAGAATATGATTAGTAATTTCCACTGTGATACATGTATAGGATTATGACATGGAAAAAGAGGAACACTATCCTATTTTGTTTTCTATTGCTGTGATAAACACCATGGTCAAAGTGACATGAGGAATAAGGACTTTAATTCATCTTCTAGCTCATAGTACATCAGGAAAAGAAGTCAAGGTAGAAACTCAAGGAGGAACATAACCAAGAACCACAGCAGAAGCCATGGAGGAATGTTATTTACTGACTTCCTTCCTAGGGATTGCTCAGTCTGCTTTAATATATTACTCAGGACTAGAGATGACATCACTCACAGTGGGCTGGGTTCTCACACATCAATCATTAAACAAAAAAGGCCCCACAGTCTTAAGTCCAGGAAATCTAATGGGTACAATCTCTCAGTTAAAGTTCCCTCTCCCCAGATGACTCTAGCTTGTTATCAAGTCGACCAAAAGGGGGGAAAGGCACAATAAAACTCATCTGTATGATGGCTTTATATTTGTAAGATTTTTTAACATCAAAGTTTGTAATACTTGTTAAAAATAGCTAAGCAAAAGAAGTGAGGTCAAACTTTTAAAAGGGTAGCAGTCAATGTCTTGCAACACAGTAAGCATTCAAGAAGAATGAACATTTTTCCTAATTCTTCTCTTTTGAATCAAAACATGTATTTGTTAATAATGGAATAAGGACTTCTAGTAACTGTGTACTCTCTTCCTGTGAATTTGTACATATTATACTTATGGTCTATTTAATTACATAAAAACATAAAACTATGTATGATGCTGTCTTATTTAATGCTTTAATCATACAACATATTGATTATACACTTAATCCTACTAAAGAAACACTGTCCTTTAGCTATGGTCCTTGAGCACAAGGTCCTTTGGCATCCTTTATATATTCATTTTTTAAGGTGTATTTAAAGTTGTAATTTGTATCTTTCTAATTATTAACTTGAATAACATCAGAAGCAGTAAATGATCAAACTAAGACACCTACAGACTCAGTTTGTCTATCCTTTGGTTTCAACTTTTGAGAGCAGGAACCAAGGTGTGTAGACAATCACTAGAGACTTAGTGGATGCCAGCCAGGCTTCATAGTGAAGTTCTTCCAGCCTCATTACTCACTAAGGTGTTGATATTACTCATTTCAGAATTCCTAGAACCTGAGGTGTTGTCTTGCATAGAGATAAAACTCTATATATGCCTGGTGTATAAAAGAATAAACAACATAAATGTTGGCAAATTTGACTCTCTGGGGTACAGCTCTATGAGTTAAAGTAGATATATTCATCCAGCCAAGAGGCAACTGTGGTTAAAGATTATCTAAACAGCCTCTTTCAATCATAGGCTAAGTGAGCTCTTCAAGGGTAGTGGGGCTTATGGATAATGCGGCGTTGTCCCGGGTCAGTTGCAAGGACTGAACTGCTCAGCATGGCAGACTGAAGCCCTACAGTCCAACAATAAATAGTATCTAAATCTCTGATTGTTCCTGGGGATGAGATAAAGATGCATTGTTGCTTGAGATTATTTTAGAATTTGCAAACATGAAAAAAAAATGTCTTTCTTATTGGTTCACTAGCTATAGGAGGTCTCAGTTAGAACTGGCCTACTTGTATAAAAAGCACTTAATCTTGTTATTACATTTACAATAGATTTTTCTTATAGTTTTATGAAGTTGAGGCTTTTCTGATTTAGTGGTGATAGAGGCAGTTTAGAGTAAAAATAATTCTACAATCATTCAACATGTTCAAAGACTTGTGTTTAGAAAGATATATAGGTAAGTAATACTTAAAAACTCCAGATCTCTTAGAGATATAGATATATGTGTAAGTAATTTGGTGATGCAGTAGAATGATAACTAGATACTGATAATTGGCAGTTATGATATGTAGGGGCTAAGGAGATGGCTCAGAAGGTAAAGCACCTAATGACAGAAATAATGGAATTCAGATCCCCAGCACCTATAAGAATGCTTGTTTGACATAGTAGCCCATCTCTAATTCCAGAGCTCTGAAGGTAGATAACAGGGGAATCCCTGTAACCAGTTAGCTAGCTAGATCAGCCTATCAACAAGCTCTAGGTTCAACTGAGAACTTCTGCCTCAATAAGAGAAGAGAGATTGCCGGGCGGTGGTGGCGCACGCCTTTAATCCCAGCACTCGGGAGGCAGAGCCAGGCGGATCTCTGTGAGTTCGAGGCCAGCCTGGGCTACCAAGTGAGTTCCAGGAAAGGCGCAAAGCTACACAGAGAAACCCTGTCTCGAAAAAACAAAAAAAAAAAAAAAAAAGAGAAGAGAGATTGAGGGTGATGACCAGGCAGCCTCAAGCCTCCAGATGTATAGTTCTCCATATGCAGGTGCACCCTCCCTCACTCATGTAAGACATGTGTAAGAAAGACCTTTGCTATTACTTTTAGAAAGGCAAAATTTATCCCCATATTGTTCATCTTGCATGTCAGATAAACAATGTTTTACTTTGACTATGTTGTTAGGAGGGTGCTCCTTTCAGGCGAGCCCCAGGGAAAGTCAAACAGACTGTCACTATTAAAAGACTCCTTAGGGATATTTTAAAATCTCAGTTGCTAGTCTTCCCTCATTGGGTCCTTCCTATTTAAGCTCAAGAAATAATGAATCTTGTGTGGGAAATGCCAGACTATGGGTGACTCTGTTTGATTAACCCCTAACAGATTCTTGCCAAACAGGTGTTCTAACAGTATTTCTCTTACAACTAGTCATTGCAATTTTATTTCATTAGGAAGGAAAGAGGCAAACAGAAGTCTGTGGTTTTGGTTGAAGTCACAATGTTTACAATTGCTGGAAATATTCTTTGGTTTGGACTCCAAATAATAAGAACATAATGTACTATGTGGTGTTGGGATTCTTACAATGAACCATCACTGCACCTTTTGTCTGTTCTGTTTTAGTCTCATTTAAATGATTCTCTACCTGTTACCTTAGGCAATGCCCAGTTTGTAGAGTTGAGTTTAATTAAGAGGCACTTCTAACTCAAATTCCTGAATTCAAATTCGATAAAAGCAACTTAACAACCGCAATTCCTTTTATCTTCATCAATGGATGATAAAAACACCCTGGTATAAAATGAGAAAGCAAAAAACAGACACATTACTGACCTCGTAGTTACAGTATTGTCTTTGTGTGTGATTTAGTAAGTAGCAAGCAGCTAGTTCAACATCTGCTTCTCCCAGTAAGTGGTTAGATGTCCTCACCCAGCTCACTTATTCCCTCCACAACCCTAATCACTTGTCATAAAAGAGCCAAGCACTCTCTAAGGGTTTTATTATTTATTACAGGACATGATTTTTTTTTAATTTCCTTCTTTGCCAAATGCTGATAGTTTTATATGCCCTGATATTGTCTGAAGTGAAATAATTTTAGAATTGAGCACATTTCTAACTTTTCCCTTTTCAATCAAAGGCATGCTGGTCTCTTTGCTCAGTATGAGGAATCTCGAAGGCAAATGGGTTAAGTTCTTCAATAGACAGTTCACCAAAGAAAACATACAAATATCTGATAGATATATGGCAAAAAAAGGTCACTGTTACTCTTGGAAAATGCAAATTATAACCACAGTAATATTCCATTCCGCACTTGCTCATATGAGTATTATCGAAAAGACAAAGCTGCAATGAGGAGACAGCTCAGAGGGGAAAGTACTTACAAAAGCTTGAGGAGCTGAGTTAGAATACCTATAACTCCACAGAAAAGAAAGTTTCAGTAGAACATAGCTGGAATCCCAGTACTACAAGGAGATGGGGTGCGGGGGTGAGACAGAAGAATTCCCAGAAGCTTGCAAGCCACTTAGTTTGGAAGGTGAAAGACCCTGCCCCAAATAAGGTGGAAGGCTAAAGCTGACACATGAAAGTGTCCTCTACCGGTGCCCTGTCTTTACAGATGCACTGCGGCCCACACTCAAACACAAAAACATGTGGACACACACACACACTGTTTTAAAAAGAGACAAAGTTAACAACAACAACAACACTTTACACACTGTTGGCAGGAAAGCAATACAATAGAGTACCACTGCTATGGCAAATGACAAGAAGGTTCACCGAGAAATAAAAAGAAGAACCCACAAGCCTAGCTCTGGACATTTATTAAAATAAGAAATCAGTTCAATTCTAACATCTCAAGGAAATATTTGCACTCTTCAGTTCACTGTTACACAGTGAAAAGTAGCGAAGATGTGGTTCTAACATTAATGTTCAATTACACATGAACAAATAAAGAGAGCATAGCATGAACACAGGCACAGTATTGTTTAGCTTTTTAACATCTAAACCTTAGAGGCACCATTCTAAGCAAAATAAGCAAATCAGAGAACAAATACTTCATGTGTCTACTCATATGAGATATTTAAAATAGTCGAAGTCATATAATAGAGAATGGAATGGTAGATGCCAGGGACTGGGGAAGGATGAATGAGGAATTACTGACCAACAACCAGAAAGCAGTAGAGAAAGTCAGTACAATGCACCATATTTTTGAAAGGTTTAGAAGACTTTCTGACTGGGTGGTCACTTAATTCTCAAATACAAGGAGGGGGTTCCCTGGTTAAGGCAGTGAGTGTTATCACATGCATTTCCTAACTGCAATGGCATTCTCTGGAGGTTTACCAGGCCCTGGATACACAGGTCAGCAGACAACAGTCGTTACCCTAGAGAGGCTGTATCAGCTGCTGATTCCTTCCTCAGGTCCTCTGAGAGTCAGTGGTGATTTCCTAAAGCACAGCAGACAACCTTCTCTTTCTGTAAGCCTGATAAACAAGTTCCAAAGCTTTTAAATGAAAAAGAACCTATTTTCCAAAGTTTTCATAGAAAATGCTTCCAGATTTCACTAGTATTTAATCTATATTTATTCTTAGAAGCATTCATATATTCATTCATTTTTTGATTCATTTATTGTAGTACTGGGAATTGAACCTATGGTCCGGTACATGGTAGGCAAATTCTCTACCACAAGCTACAACCCCAGCCAAGTTGGACGAGAACTTATGTGATAACTATAGTTCAGTCAAAGGCAAAGCTCAGTGGTAGAGTGCTTATAAGACATGCACAAGAATCAAAACACCGCAAAAAATACATTCCATCAGTGCACAAAAGCCTTTATAATTTCCTTTCACTGAGAAATTATATCTTTAGAAATATACATGTATCCTTTTAAATTTTTTTAAATTAAAATATAATTATATAATTTCTCCCTTCCATTTCCCTCTTTTCCAAGAATAATTGTATTATATTCTGAAGCCATATATTTGAAACAAGTTCATTCATGAACCAAAAAAGGAGAGAAGGATGCAGTTACTGAAATCATAGATTGATCCTTGTTTAGGGGAATGGAATATATTTGATAAACAGGCAATCAGCTTGATAAGCAAATGTGCACCTGCTTTTTCCTCAACACTACCCTGGAGCTCGTGAAGATTCAGGAGCACACATACTACGTAGTACCCAATAAATATATGAAGTTTGTGGGCAACACTATTGTTATATGTTTACAACTGTTTACAAGACAACCCACTTAGTGATACCCAGATCCCAAAGTTTCATGACTAGAAGGAAAGTGGTTAATGTTACCAACTTGTAATATGTAATCATGTAATATATAAATGGAATACAGGTAGGTCAGAATCTACTCATAAGTAGTGGTGTGGGAGGAGAGAACATGCTGGCTTGGGAATAAAAAGGGGTCAATTTAGGGCATGCATAAAATATCCTGGATGTACCTAGTATTCCTTTCTCAAATAGATACATCTAAATTATAGTACTTTTAATTCCATTTACTTTATTAAGATAATTAGAAGCAGGACTGACTTTTAAAAATTAGTTCACAGATGTTCAAATGGGTTCATGATTTTAGAGACACCAGCAGACAATGAGGGAAAGAAAGAGGTGACAGGGAGGTAAAATAAGGGGACAATAGAAAAGGAATCTGCTGTAATACAGTAAGCCAAGCTCCAGTCACTGAGCTGCAGGCAGTAAGGAAGGATGAAACACCACTGGCCCAGCCTCCACTAGGAGACTTGCCTGTTGTATGACATCTAGTTAAAGATTCTCCCGGTAAAATGCCCCATCGTGGGTTTCTGACAATCTCTATATTCTCCCTGCAATTCTCAAAATTCAGAGGAATGGTTGTGATCTGATTAAATCTCACTGTGAAAAAAAAATACTTTTAAAATGGGAGATGTCTGCAGAGAAACAGTGTTTGTTGAGCGTGACGGGACACATGCATGCATAGGGGTTGTGAGTGCATGCTCAACCTATGGGATCCTATCTGCCAAAATCCCAGAGTGAAAGGGGAGAGGACTCTTGAAGGAACACCTCTAGCAGAGGAGTTCTGGCAACTGATGCTGATGGCAGAGTGAGAATCATCTTTCTTCAGAGATGTGTTCTTGGAGGGGCTACACACACCCCACTCCTATGGGTGGTTGTATACCCATGCCCTTACAGGCAACACTAAGTGGACTTCGTGGGTTAAAATCAAAGCTAATGAAGTGAAAAGGCAAGGCATCAGGGAGATGGGGAGAACCTGGAGGGGAGGGACTAGGCTGTGCCTTGATCAAAGTACATTATTGAAATGTAAGAAATTGTCAAAGAGAATCCAACTGTCCTATATGGGGCATTAATCTCAGGTGAAGCATTTGGACTCCTTGAGGTTTTATAGGGAAGTGACATTCCTACTTATTATTTTTTTTGTGAAAAGTCCTGGAGCTATTTGTCAAATGTGTGCATCTGAAGAAAACTGACACAATAATAACAATTGCAATTTGGAATATTTATAAAGTTGCTAAAAAAAGAAAGGAAGGAGAAATATCACATTGAGCTCCAATGGAGCTTTAGATAGCCCTATCAAAAGAGTTATTTTATAAGTTTCATTAAGGTAGTCAGGGGCCAACTTCAATAAATGAGCAGTTGGATTTTATTGTTGGTCAGAACAAGGGATTATGAAGGATGAGTGAGTTCTGGATATCTAGAGAGATATCATGCTGGCCACACTAATAAATCAATACTGTATGTAATATCGAACATAGCCCAGGATAGCCTTGAATTTTTGGAGATCCTTTTGCCTTAGCTTTCCAAGTGCTAAGACAGGAGTGTCATGCTTTCCAGGCCAGTATAGATGACATAAGTAGACCCTCTCCAAGAAGGAGAAAATAAGAATGAAAGAAAGGAAGATGGGGGATGGAGGGAGGGGGACGAGGCAAGAAGGATGGGGGAGAGAAGGAAGGAGGAAGAGACAGAAAGACAGCAGGAAGGGAGGGAGGGGGGAGGGAGGGACGGAGGGAGGGAGGGAGAGAGGGGGGAGGGAGGGAGCGAGGGAGGGGAAAGAAAGGGATGGGGAAAGAAGGGAGGGAGAAGGGAAAAGGAAAAGAAAAGGACTGTAAATGGCCAGTAAAAATAGAGAACAAGCAAATACTAGGGGTAGAGAGGTTTAAATGTCACATTTTGCCTGCTTTATTCAAAGCTTTTCTTGGTGTTCCCATCGTAGTTATAAAAGAGCACTGAAATGAATATCCTGTTTCTACACTTGTAAACCAATTACTCAGCTGTGTTCAAATGATAATAATGGTACCAGTTACTGAATTTTTTGTCAGGCTTTCAGCTGATAATGAGGATGTACTATCTCTAGCTCATGATACTCAGTGTAAGTCTTTGATGTTGATAATGACATTATAACCAAAGAAATGGAGGCAGAGATTGCCTGCTTGCCCAAATCTGTGTGGTAGTCAACAATGGAAGTAGGGAGTGAAACCATGTACTTTGCTCATCTGTTCACACGGATTCCTCAATTCAACAGTTAAACTTCAAGCTTCACTTAAAGTGACTTCAGCTTTATTATCTCTTACATTAGAAGATGCCGAATTCTGATCAAACTGAGCCTGGCTACTTCTCATACATCTTATTATTTGTTATTATTATTGTTGTTATCTGTCTGTCTATGTACGTGTGTGTGTGTGTGTGTGTGTGTGTGTGTGTGTGTGTGTGTGAATATGGACAAACAGATGCTATGGTATGCATGTAAAAATCTGAGAACAGCCTTAAGCATAGGACTTCATCCACTTACTACCTTGAGATGGGGTCTTTTGCTGTTGTTTGGTGCTCGTGGCCGTGGCGGTGCTGGTGCTAGTAGTGCAGTGGTGGTGGTGTAGTGGTGGTGGTGATGGTTGGTTGGTTTCTTTGCTGGATAAAGCAGACCAGTTTTACCCAGGGATTCTCCTGTCCCAGCCCTCCTTCTCCCCATAGAAGCACTAGGATTACAAGCATGCTCTCCTAGGCAGGCATTGTATGAATTCTAGAGCTTCAAATCCAAATCTTCATGCTTGCAGGAAAAGCACATTACCCACTGAACCATCTCCTCAGCTCCACATTCTGACCTTTTTACAACCCTACAAATGTCACTTCCTCAATGTGAAAATGCAGTCACTTATCAAGAATTGTATACCACTTTAAAACACATATATGAACATGTATTAATTGTAAATGTTAATATTTATTAACCAATTTATGTGGTAAGAACTCTGTTTCTCTAGTTGTATAACTGTAGGTACTAATACATATAAGAATCATTGATCCCATGAAACCTGAGGAAACAAAATCATGGGGAGGTTAAACAAAACAAACAGCCTTATATCCAAGTCTGACTCCTGACTCCAAAGAGCAGGCTTTGAAACACAGACTCCAGCCACATCTATTTGTAGAAGTGAGCTAATAAAGGCAAAGACTTCCAAAATTAGTGTCCATTTTAGGACTTATGGCTATAGATGCCCTAGGAGCATCCTTGCTCTCTCCCTGCACTCTCCCCACACCCAAGCACCACTCTACTAAAGTGCACATTATTCTTGCCAATGGGTAGATGAACACAGAATCAGACATTGCCCAAGAGCTAGGGTGTAGGGAGTCCTCTCCTGTACAGCTTTTCCAAAAATAACCCAAGGTGGAAATGCCTCCATCCCCTCACCTTGGAATGAGGACTGTGGAAAATGCTGTGGTTTGTGGAACATATTGAAACCAGCCATTTGTTCGGTCTCCTCGAGGATTTTAAAGCACCTGGAAATTGTGAAATAGGACAAATGTTTGAAAATGAGACTATTCCTGGGAGACATTTTAGATTCCCTGTTACATTGCTAGTAGCCAGTCTGAGAAATGTGTACCTAAATTAAAGAGAGTTATTCAAGCACAGGAGAGCCAGAAACATTAGTAAATCTGATTTTGGTTCTAAACATGGGCAAAGACTGGAGTCAGCAAAATTTGAGACCACTTCTAATTTTATCTGACCCATTTGATTATATGTTGCTACTTCTGACAATTGTCGGTGCCTGTGGCATCAAAAAGGCCTAGCATAGGTATCCAGAGAAAATGCAACTAATAGGGGCTCAAGGTCAAAGACCTAAGTTCAAGTTCAGAATGAGCTTAAGGAGGCTAACCGGTCTCTAGGAGGCTTGTTTTCAGACTCACAACATGGATGGACCGGCCTACTGATCTTACACTACTGGTGTAAGCACACTTGAAATATTATCAGTATTTGTAAAATCTGAACCATGAAATGCATTAACTTATGTCAGAGAACAGTTATAGCCAAGGTGAAGACAATATTGACTTAAAAAAAAACTATTATTATAAAACAATAAAGGGTTTTTTTCTATTTGCATTTTATCTTAGTTCCATTCATTTATTTGACAAATATTTAATGAGTAACTCTATGCAAGACTGCCATGACTATAGTAACAAACAAGTCAAATAAGACATCAGAGAAGAGGGGATGAGGCATGAGTAGGCAAAGGATATGAAAGCAAGTAAATGCATTGTGTCAGAGGCTGAGAAGTGCTATTAAAGTAATGAGTACAAAAGAGATTTCTGCACAGAGAATAATGATACACACACGGAATTGTCATTACGAAACCCACTGTTTTGTACACTGAAGCAATTCGTTTTTAAAAAGAGCTTTCTGATAGAACGAACACATGGGCTAGGATTATTATAATCATAAGCAGTCTTTAGTCCAGAAGAAATAATAATGAAAAAGGAAATATTCCAGGAAAAAAAAAACACCAGTAACTGCAAATCCAAACTGATTTTGTTGCACCCAGAGCAAGAGACAGTACACCCAAGGACAGTATCACAATGAAGGAGAAGGGGACTGTTTCCAGTAGGGTGGACAAGGTAAGAAGAGTGGGAAGAGTCTTGGGGCTATGGTAAGGAATCTGGATTTCTTCTAACCCAACAAAGAAGGAACTGTTCAGGGGTTCTTAAAACAGTGATGCAATCCACAGTTCTCCAGGTGAGGATATTGACTAAAGTCAATGAGAAGGGCAGAGCTTTTGCATCGTGACACTGGTTTTTATTTGTTTGTTTGGTTGTTTGTTTGTTTGATTGTTTTTTCTGTTATGAGGGACAGGTAATATTTGGCTTTAAGAAAGTTCCTCCTGGGGTCTAAAGAGATGTTTAAGAGCATGGCTCTTCTGGAGGGCCCAAATTTGGTTTCCAGCCCCCATATTAGGTGGTTCACAAAGACCTGTCACTCCAGTTCCAAGGAATCCAGTGGCCTCTTCTGGCCTCCAGAGGTACCTGCATACATGTGGCATATACTCCTAAAGACACACTCACAAATATAAAAAACTAAAAAAAAAAACAAAACAAAAAAAAAAAAACTCTGAAAACAGAAAGCTTTCCTATGGTAGGCACCAGAATCCCAAACTGAGACTGTGTTCTGCTCGACTCCACCCACCATTTTTCCTCCTGCGCAGACGGCATTACACACTCCTTGCTTTCAGAATTCTCACTATGAAGGCATACTTGCCTTGTCCAGGTCACCAGCAAAACCTGAGGGCCTTTTGTCCTCATCTCTATCTGTCGCCATCACAGTATCCTAAATCCTATTAACTCCTTCCCTGATGAAATTGAAATGGCCGCTAATTGTTCTCTTTGCTCTCAACCTTGGCCCTCTTCAGTCTGCTTTGAATACAGCACCTGCGGAGCCTGTTAAGTGAAACTCTGATGATGTTACTCCTCGGCCCCAAATCCTTCATTGCTCTCCCATCCTGAAGTCAGAATCAAATGCACGAGGCCTGACACTGTTTAGCCCATTCCCCCACAGTCCACATTTATTCATTTACTCTTCCCAGCCTCACGGATGTTCCTGCTGATCCTTGAACAGTCCTAGCCACTAATATCAGGACTTTGCTTTTCCCAATTCTCCTAGACAAAATACATTATTTAGATGTCAGATGACCCTCTCGCGCGCCTCTTTCAAAATTTTCTGATGTTTCATCCTCTCATTGGGGTCTTCCTTGGTCAACCTTTCTACCAAGGCAGTAGCTCCCAACCGTTTCTTTCTGAAGCCTCTGTGCAAGGCTTCTCCACACCATTCATTTCAGGTTATTTTCCAAACTACAACGTAAGTTCCCTAAGGGCAAGGCTGTCTGTTTCTTTCATTGCTGCATTCCCAAGGCCACAGAATTACTTATGGCATAAACAAGGAATCTGAACTTCACACACACTTCCTAAGTGCCATGCTACCACACACACACACACACACACACACACACACACACACACACACACATTGAGCCTGGTTGATGGGGTATGGCTTGTGGGGAGGAATAGTGAAAAAAAGATAGCGAGAACATTAAAATGCGCATTAGAAGGAAGTTTTAAGGGAAAGGATACTCTAGGGTGCCTACTGATGGCAACACTAACTTGGTAAGAAAATAAAGAATTTCTACATGTTCACTATCAGAAGGGCTTGATTTTATTGATTTTTTTATATGTCTCCAATACTGAACTATATAAAAATTACCTTAGAGCAGTAGTTCTCAACCTTCCTATTGCTGCAGCCCCTTAAGTCAGTTCCTCATTATGTGGTGACCCCCAACCATAAAATTATTTCTGTTGCTACTTCATAACTGTAATTTTGCTACCGTTATGAATCATGATATAAATATTTTTGGAGACAGAGGTTTGCCAGGGGTTACAACCAACAGGTGGAGAACCACTGCCTTAGAAGGTAGGTCATAATAATCATTGTAATGATGGTGGATTTTTTTTTTTAATTTCACAGGAGCCCATAACTGACAGACTTTCAATTTTAAAGAGACATTGAATATTTTAAAAAGACTTAAAGTGTTTGAATTTTCTGAAGGCTGTAAGACTTTAAAAGCTATATTGTTTTTATATTATGATAGTAATGTTAACATGATATTTTGGAGATAAACAAAAGTGAAAGATTATGGTTTAATAATGAAGTATCTGTCAAGTTGAGAAAGGTTCAATTGTGTTAAGGACTTTTTTGTCATGTTGATATAAACTAGAGTCATCTGGAAAGCATGAACCTCAATTAAGAAAATGCATCCATCAGATTGTCCTGTAAGCAAGCTTATGGGGAATTTTCTTACTTAATGAATGATGTGAGAGAGCAGCCCACTGTGGGCTGTGACACCCCATAGGCAGGTGGTCTTTTGTTGTGTAGGAAAGCAGACTGAGCCAGCAAAAGAGAGTAAGCCAGTAAGCCGCACTCCTCCAGGTCTCTGCTTCAGTTACTACCTCAGGTTCCTGCCTTGAGTTCCTGGCCTGACTTCTTTCATGATGGACTGTAATCTATAAGTATGAAACAAACATTTTCCTCCCCAAGTTGCTTTTGACTATGGTGTTTATCAAACAGAAAGCAAACTGGGACAAATGGCTAGAATTTACAAAAAGTATTTCGGTTTGCTTCTAACTACCTCCCCACCAGCTTAAAAAAAACCTCACTGTCTTCTCAGATTATGTGTTTAGAGGCGCAAGTGGCCTCTAAACGTGATGGGGATGTTTTTCAGTGCTCTATGATGTCCAGTGCCTCTGCTAGGAAGACTTGACTCCCAGGAGAGTCCAAATCACTCCAAGTTCTGCTCATCTGTATGACTGGCAGTCAATACTGGCTATGACCTGAGACTTACCAGGCTCTATGTGGCCTCTCTGTGACTGAGCTTTCTCTGAGTGATTAGGTTTGTACATGGAAGTCCAGGGGTCCAAATAGAAGCATCCAGGAAACAAGGTAGAAGTGGCAATCTCTTTTAGATTTGGTGTTGGAACTTACATGTCCTTTTACCACACTCTATGGCCAAAGCAGTCACAAGCCACAAAGAGATAAATCCTAACTCTTAATACCAGAGTAGCTGGCCTCACTGCCAAAGAACATTGAGAGTGGGAGAACAATGTTTTGTGGACATTTTTTAAAAATTATAACATCAGAGAAACTAGGATAATCATTAATAACACAACTCAACTCCCACAATATCCCTATATGGAAACATAATCCCACCTTTGGGACAAGAAGAAAATGAACTGCAGGGAGATTAATTGATTTGTTCAAGATCACACTGTTGACATTTACTGTTGCTGAGACCCAAACTAATACAGAACTGACTCCATAGGGCATGCTCCTCAGAATAAATCATCCCCAGGGCTCAAGGATGAAATACTAAGCAAGCTCAATAAATAATAGGATGTAGAAGAGGAGGAATATTCCAGAATCCAGAAGGCATAAAAGAGGAAATTAGGTAAGAAAATAAAAATTAAAATAAATGAGGGAAGTAGGCATCATAGTAATTCCTGCCAGTGTTGGGGTACCACTGTGAATTGGGTCATCTGAGGAGATGTGGAGGTTATAGCCAATATCATATATGTCATTCCCCCTATCTCGACACAAAACAAATATTTAAAACTCCAATAAAAATAAATAATTCTATTTATTGTATATTCTACTTTAAGTAGAATCCAATTTCGACATTACCTATTTTATTCCTTAAAAAGAATTATTTAGTACATATTAATTCAAGACAGATTTGCTTTTTTTTTATCCTAAATATCCTCCATATATTGGTTCAATAAATGGCATGGTTTTGTTATTTAAAATAATCCCTGGGACTATATTCAGTACTCTTCAATAATCCACTCATAGGCCAAGACTCACAAATCCTACTCTGTATGGAAGGACTCACATTCTGTCACTCTTCTGAACATTATGGTAGAAAATGGAAAACTGGACTAGTGGGCATGAAGCTTGATGAAGAACAAATAGGCATTATCTGACCTCTGTGAAGCAGCAGTGTCACTTATTACATAATCACCCTGTACATGGCAAGGGATCATAATGCCCTTGATTGAAGATCAGAATCCTGACTCTGATCCACAGAGCCCTAGAGGTTCCACACTCTCCACTGGGCTCTCAATTACATCTCATATACCACTCCCTTTGTTCTCCTCCCTTCAAGCTAGGAATCCTAGGTCTCACTATGAAACTCAGGTCTGCCGTCAACTCATGAGCCTCCTGCATCAGCCTCCCAAATGCCCCAAATGTAGCTGTGTACCACATCTGGTATTGGACATGTCATATGTCCTCTACCCTAATACCTTTACAGATGTTAGGTCTTTCCTAGAGTATGTTGACATCCTCTTTGTGTATCATTAATGCCTATATTTTAATCTCATGGTAATCACTGATTTCTCCATCCCCTCATTATATTTAACATTTATATTTAGTTAGTCCTGAAAATCTTTACCCTCTCTGCTGGATGATAAGCTTCTGGAGGACAAAAACTGCATATTTTCTTTGCAACCTCAACACCCATCACAGTGACTAACCCATATTCAGCTACTTATTAAATAATAAATAAGTGCGTGAATGTAAAAATGAATTTTTAAACCACAGTTCAGGTTTATGAGTATCTCAATCAGCTCATTATACAATATTTGTCATTGTCTGTTCACATCTAAAGCTTTCTCAATTACATTCAAGGTTCCTAATCTGATGATAAGACAAATTAATATTAATAATTTAATAAAAACATATGTAAATTTCAGCCTTCAAGAAGCCTCATCAGTTCTGAACTACTACAGTTCATTTGAACCTCAAAACCACCCTAAAAGGGAATTTGCTGTTAGCTCCATCTTTCCTGATAAAGAACCTAAACTCAAGATGACCGAAATTTAAGGCTGGAATCCCCACCGCCCAAGAGGCCCAGGCAGATGTGACTAGGAAAGGTGACAACTAACAGCTGTATCATTGACTGAGGGTACATTGAGAAAGATATCGGAAAATCAATGTACCTTTCCAGCTCCAAGTAAAAATATATGTTTAATTTTTTAAGAGGATTTACTCTGTTAAAATTGAGATATATCGAGCCGGGCGTGGTGGCGCACACCTTTAATCCCAGCACTCAGGAGGCAGAGCCAGGCGGATCTCTGTGAGTTCGAGGCCAGCCTGGGCTACCAAATGAGCTCCAGGAAAGGCGCAAAGCTACACAGAGAAACCCTGTCTCGAAAAAACCAAAAAACCAAAAAAAAAAAAAAAATTGAGATATATCACATATCAATCTGCCTAGAAAGTACTTAATAAATCAGTGTAATGTGGGATAGAGAGCTGGTGCAATGGGTTAAGTGTTTGCTAGATAAGCAAGTAACTGAGTTCGGATCCCAGCTCACACATGAAAGTTGAGCATATCTATTACTCAGTGTGGATGGAGGGCAGAGGTGGGCAGAACCCTGAAACTCAGTGGCCATACAGTCTTGACAAGCTTCAGATTCAGTGAGAGACGCTACATCAAAATAATAAGGTGGAGAATAATAAACGTTGATACCTGACTTTAACATTTGGTCTCTATATGTGCAGGCACAGATGTACACACACACACACACACACACACACACACACACACACACACACACACACACATACACACACACACTACACATACACAAAAACTGGCAAAGACAAGAAGTTCAATTCTATACAACTGACTCCACAACCTTCACCAGTTTCTACTTTATGTTCCTGTTTTGTGCATATTCTTTCTATTTTACAAGTTTTAACTGGCCTCAGTCTTTAGATCAGGATGAACTTGAGCTCACAGATACCTGCATTTTCTTCCTGAGGGCTAGGATTAAAGGTGTGTACCACGGTGCATGGCTCATATCAGCTCTTAATGTATCCAGTGTATACCTCTATTCTCACTACTGAAACAGATCTCTGAAGCAACTATGGCTTAACCCAATGCTGTAACTCACACTTAAGAACCTTATAGATCAGTTGCCCCCATCCTCTCTTTTAAATAAAGCCATTGGATAACTATCATTCCCCAAAAGAAGTTAATGAGGGGTTAAAAGATTTTATATGCCAGGAATTGGAATTCTGAGTCCATCAAAGTAATAATCATTGGGAACTTTCTATGCTTTGGTTAGAAGACCTCAAAAAAAACTACATAACATAAACAAATCAATATTCATAAACAAATTCCTCTTCATCTTGAATTTGGGCTAAAATAACCCTTGAATTTGGGTTAAGGTTACCTAGGATATTTTAGTACCCTTGGCTCTGTGCTAAGAACAAAAATAAACCATCTCTGGGGGGTTAAAAAAAAACATCTGAGATATCACTTTACTGTGACATTTTCTTCAAGTTGGTGCATAATTCATTAAGAAATAAACTACCCAAAAGAAGAGAAAGGCAGCAGATAAAAAGATCTTTTGAAAGATGATATAAACAAACCCTCAGGAAACCCAAATATTAAAGTCATTAGACACAGACTATTTTTAAAATATTCAAAAGTGTTAATTCAAAAGTGTTACACAACTAAAAATCTTTACTCAGAACTGGAAATTGTTAAACAGAAATAAATGAAAAATATAGATCTGTAAAACACAGACATCAAAATTAAGAATTAAATGAGTGATTTTTAAACTGTAATAAACCTGGTTGAAGAAAGAGTTAGTGAAGTGGAACATATAGGTTAGAAGAAAACACCTAACATAGTACATGAAGGAACAAAGAGCTTTAAAAAATAGAGAATAAAACAATTTAGTCATACTAGAGCATTATGGAATAGGACGAAACTCTAAATAGATTTCAAATGCATAAAACAACCTTAATGAAGAGGGTGAAGAAAAGAGATTCTGAGCTAAGAGACACTAAAAAGAACACGACTCCAATATGAAAAGCAAAAGAAACTGTACAGAAGCATATTCTGGTCAATGAGATCATGCCCCACTGATTTTGTTATTTGTGGATGCTAGTGATGAAAATGGAAGCATGTGTCCACCACAATGTAGAAGCACTTTTCTTACTGTTAGAGAATGAATATACAGAAAACCAAAGGCAAGGGACTAGACTGATTCACATGCTAATGAACCATGAGTTAGAGATATTGGTACCAACTTCTATTTCCCTTAATGTAGATAAAAATTACTGCATTGTCTGTGTACCATTACTTCATGTACCGCACATAATTTGTAAATAAGTATATACACATGAGTTAGTTTACACAAGTGTTTAGCAGTTAAGAAAATCTAGAAGCAACATCACCATAGTAGTAATGAACATCAGTAGCACCCAGGTCTTGATTTACGATGCTGTTATCCAGTAACAGAAACCAGGGTACTCTAAGCAATGACTTAGTGTACATCTGGTGTAAGGCATAATAAAAAACAAACCTGAACACTGGGATTGCAGACAGAGCATCACACCTGCAAGGCTTTGTAGATCAACATTAAGTGTCTTCCTCTGAATTATCAAACAATGCAGAAGATGAGGCTAATTCTATGTGAAAGGAACAAGGTCGCCAACAGCAGGAGCTACCAACGGCTAAAGTTGGAGCAAGCTGAGTTACAAATAACATGGTACCTCATTATTTCCAAAGGGGTAAGACAAATACCTACAATAAATAAATTACTGAGTAAATAAATAAGTAGTGGAGAAGAAACTAAATTATTCCATTCAAGAAAAAAAATCCAAATAACATATGTGGACACTCTGCCTTTGAGGAGCAAGCTACTCCTCATTACTGAGGTATGGCCTTAGACATCTGACTAGAGACAAGAGATAACAATATGGGAAAGGAAGAAATAATAACTTTATACTGAATAAACCTGACAACAACAGCCTTAGCAAATGACTAACATCTATATCTAGTTTGACAAACCCTAAGTCATGCTGATAATGTATACTCTTGACACAATGCAAAGATATTGTGTTCTACTTCTGTAGTCTTTTCCCCAAAAGTCTATCTTCCATCTAATCACAAAAAAAAAAAATGCCAACAAAGAGGAGACTAAGGAGACAAGACAAATGTGGCATGGTACTTTGAGTAGGAAATTACACATAAATAAAGATAATGGGTAAACAGGAGGAACTCTGGGTAGACTCTGGATTTTAGTTAGTAGCATATCCATAATGCTTCACTAATGAATATCAGCTGCACCAAATATTTATAATGGTCAGTGAGACATATGCAACTAAAATATGTAGCAACAGCAATACTAATTGGGAAGTTGACAAATGTTATTAAAGCGAACAACTATATAATAGTTTATAGTCTGTATTATTTATCCAATAATAACAATAATATTTTATATGTTGAAATATTTTATCCTTTGGTTCATGAACTAGGAATTAATATATTTTTGTGAACTAAACTAACACGACACCTGTCTGTAAATCAAGTCCCTGGATAACTAAGGACTGCCTAGGCTTAGAGAAGTGCTATCAATGTGTCTCGTTTTAACATAGCTTCAGATTTGAAATGGCAAGTTTGCAAAAGATTAAACGTGCTGCCAAGATAGGTCTCTTGAAAGAAAGAGAAAGAGGGAGAGAGAGACAGAGAGAGAGAGAAAAGAAAGGAAGGAAGGAAGGAAGGAAGGAAGGAAGGAAGGAAGGAAGGAAGGAAGGAAGGAAAGAAAGAAAGAAGGAAAGAAAGAAAGAAAGAAAGAAAGAAAGAAAGAAAGAAAGAAAGAAAGAAAGAAAGAAAGAAAGAAAGAAAGAAAGAAAGAAAGAAAGAAAGAAAGAAAGAGAAAAAAGGAAGAAACTTCTTTAGGTTGTCAGTTTTCCTCCCAAATTTACAACTTTTGAGTTGCAAAGGACAGTCCTAGAAAAAGGGTAGAAAAAAGCCCTCTGAGCACTCTCTTCCTCTAGAGAATGGAATGGTGCTGTTTATTTCTCAGCTACAGCATGGCTGCCATATCGGATCACAGATGTGGCACCAGTTAAATGAAGCAAGATATTGAAATTAGATTCTTTGCACATTTCACAGAACATGGGAATTTATGGAGTTTTCCTGCGGGGGTGAGGGTTGAATTGTAATAGTGAGATCATACCTGAAAGAACACGGTTAATTCTTCAGAGCTGCTTAATCCACTCACTCAGAAATGGCAAGGAAAAGGTTATTTATGCTTCATAGACAAAACATGGGACCCTGGATTATATACTGTGCTCTCTTCTGTCACTGGCTAATGATTCATTTCAAATCATGAGACCGTAAAGTCACTATATTCAAAAGAGGAGTTGATAGCAATAAAAACAGTCTCTTCTTTTTTATTCACACACGGCTTATTTGACTCCTTTTAATTAAAGTAAGATTTCACTAAAGTTGGTGAATAAAAGATTGCTGTGAAACTACTGTCCTTTTAATTGAGCTGATTGCAATTTCCTGTCTATAGAATAAGCAAAAGCCTTCTGTGAAAAATGACTCTCCTGCAACATCCTGTTATTTCCCAACATGATGAGTGCCTCCGATATAAACTTCCCACCTCAGACGTAATGAAAGCTGTGTGCCAGGTTTCCAACCTTGTCTTTCAATGCTTCAGAGAAACACTTTGAGAGCATGAGTGAGGGTAGAGAGGAACTGTTATTATTTGGAATGGTTTTTACTCATTTAGTGCCCTCTTTCCTGCATCACAATCCCCAGGCTATCAAAGCAGAAAATCAGATTCAAACAAAAGCTCAAGACCCTGTGGAGTGAATTTCAGTGTTAAGAGAACCTCGGACACATTGCATGACTGGATGGAAAGATTTTTGTCTCACTCTGTACTGTAGCAGTTTGAAGTATGGAGATAAGAGACCGGGAACAGAACTTGCTACTCCCCACTCCAGTCCTGCTATCCCAATCCTACTCTTACTCTCAAGGAAGATACACATCTTCTTTTATTTATTCAAGATCCTTAACAACCGTAAGAGTGTTTAAATGCCTCTTCTACTATACATTGTCAAGAAGTACCATCTGACATGTTCAGGAGGCATATCACCTCCCTAACACCTTTCCCATTGATACATAACCCCAACCTAATCATAATAAAGGACCATAGAGGCCTTATTAGGAAAAGAAAATAAGTAACTGACCATATGTTTGACAAGTGTCAGGATCCCAAAAGACCAGAAAGGCCAGGGAACTGCTATGGATTGAAGACTATGGACAAATGATAGTTAAGAGGATGTGGGAGGTATCACCATCCCTGATTTCAAGCTCTACTACAGAGTTATAGTAATAAAAACTGCATGGTATTGGAAAAAAAAAAACCTGACAGGTGGATCAATGGAATCAAATCGAAGACACTGAGGTAAATCCACACACCTACAAACACTTGATTTTTGACAAAGAAGCCAAAATTATACAATGGAAAAAAGAAAGTATCTTCAACAAATGGTGCTGGCATAACTGGGTGTTGGCTTGTAGAAGAATGCAAATAGATCCATAACTATCACCATGCACAAAACTCAAGTCCCAGTAGATCAAAGACCATCACATAAATCCAGTTACACTGAGCCTGATAGAAGAGAAAGTGGGAAGTAGCCTCAAACACATTGACACAGGAGACTACATCCTGAATATAACACCAGTAGCACAGACACTGAGATCAACAATTAATAAATGGGACCTCCTGAAACTGAAAAGCTTCTGTAAGACAAAAGACACTGTCAGTAAGACAAACAGCACCCTACAGAATGGAAAAAGATCTTCATCAAGCCCACATTTGACAAAGGTATAAAGAATTCAAGAAACTAGACATCACAAAAAAAAATCTGATTTTAAATGGGGTACTGACCTAAACAAAGAATTCTTAGCAGAAGAATCTCAAATGGCAGATAAACACTTTAAAAAAAATGTTTATCGTTCTTAGCCATGAGGGGAAAGCAAATCAAAACGACTCTGAGATTCCGTTGTACACCTGTCAGAATGACTAAGATCAAAAACTCAAGTGACAGCATATGCTGGAGAGGATGTGGAGCAAGGGAAACTTGCTGGTGGGAACGCAGATTTGGACAGTCGCTTTGGAAAATCAAAATGGCAGTTTCTCAGAAAATTGGGAATCAATCTACCCTAAGACCCAGTGATATTACTCTTAAGCATATACCCAAAGGATGCTCAATCATTCCACAAGAATACTTGGTCAACTGTTTATAGCAACTTTCTTTGTAATAGCCAGAATCTGGAAATGACCTAGATGCCCCTCAATGGAAGAATAGATGAAGAAATATGGGACACAATGGAGTATTACTTAGATGTTAAAAACAAGGACACCAGGAAATTTGAAGGCAAATGTATGGAACTAAGAAAAAATCATCCTGAGTGAGGTAACCCAGACTCAGAAAAACAAACATGGTATGTGTTAAATCATAAGTGGATATTAGCTATAAAGTAAAAGATAACCATGCTACAATCTACAGACTCAGGGAGGCCAGGAAACAATGAGGGTCCAAAGCAGGGTGCATGGATCTCCAAGGGAAGGGAAAACAGAGGAAATCTTCTGACTGAATTGGGGGCAGGTAGGCATGAGAACTTTAGGGATGAAGTTGGGAGGTGGGCAGAAGGGGGAGTGCTGAGAGAGATGACTGGAAAGGGGGGCATTATGGAGTAGGGTAGAAGCCTGATGCAAGGAAAACTTCCAGGAGTCTACAAGAATGGCCCCAGCTAAGACTTCTGGCATCAGTGCATGCATAGCTTGAGCTGGCCATCACCTGAAATTGGATTGGTGACTACCCCAGTTGTCACCCCAGAGCCTCCATGCAGTGAGGGACGAAGGCAGGTTCAGAGACCGATGGCCAAACACTGGGCCAAGCTTGGGGAGACCTGCTGAGGAGAAGGAGGAGGGATTGTAGGAGCCAGGAGCACCAGGGACATCATAGGAAACCGCACGGAAATGGCTAGCCTGGCTCATGGCATGAACAAAGTCTGAACCAATAACCAGAAAACCTTCATGGTACAGACTTATGCCCTCTGCATATATGTGACAGTTGTGTAGCTTGGTCTGTTTCTGGGACCCCTGGCAATGGGAGCAGGGACTGTCCCTGGTGCTTTGGCTGGGTCTTGGAAACCTATTCCTTATACTGGATTGCCTTGCCCGGCCTGAATGTAAGGGGAGGTTCTTGGTCTTCTGGCAGCCTGATATGCCATGCTTTACTGATGTCCATGGGAAGTCTACCCCTTCCAGAGTGAATACAAAGGAGGGGTGCATTGAGGGGGAGGGTCTGAGGGAAGATGAAAAGAGGGAATGGGAGGAAAGAAGAGGGGAGGCTGTGGTTGGGGTGTAAAATTAATTAATTAATTAAAAAGAAATACTTGAAGTTGCACCATTCAGTTTGAAAATACAAAATGATATCTAGTTTAAAAAAATGATCAAGTCGGGCCCGGTGGTGCACACCTGTGGCTCCAGATACTTGGGAGACTGAGGCAGAAGAATTTTTTGAGCCACGGAGTTCAGAGCCAGCCTAAGTAACATCCCAAGAGCCTGCCCATCTCTGTAAGCAACAACAGTGCCAAAATCAACTATTAGAACAAATACTGAAAGTATTCCACAAAAAAAGAGGACGTGGGGAAATAAGCTGCGGCTTCTAACAGGAAATGAACATTAGTGAAAAATGGTAAAATCCATGTAAGTTCTGTACTTTAGCTAATAACATCATATTAAGGTTAATTGCCGAGTTTGGGCTTGTATACTATATTTATCTCAATTGTGAACCTGAGGAGAGGCTAGCACAGGGTCTCTGTTATTTGTTCAACTCTTCTGTTAGACTAATATTGAATTTAAACTTTAGAATTTACTAATACAGACAAAAATCTCCACATATCATGATAAAAGAAAGAAGGAGGAAGGAAGATATTTCAGGAGATAAATTTCTTTTTTTTTCATTTTTTAAATTTATTTATTAAATTTAATTTTATATATCAGCCACGGATTCCTTTGTTCTCCCTCCTCCCACCCATCCCCCCACCCCACCCCCCCACCTTCCCCCAGTCCACCCCCCATCCCCATCTCCTCCAGGGCAAAGACTCCCCTGAGGATTGAGTTCAACCTGGTAGAATCAGTCCAGGCAGGTCCAGTCCCCTCCTCCCAGACTGAGCCAAGTGTCCCTGCATAAGCCCCAGGTTCCAAACTGCCAGTTCATGCACTGAGGACAGGACCCAGTCCCACTGTCTGGATGCCTCCCAAGCAGATCAAGCTAATCAACTGTCGTATTTATCTGGAGGGCCTGATCCAGTTGGGGGCTCTTTCGTTTGTATATTTGTCCCTGTACTTTTTCCAACCTTGGTCTTAACAATTCTCATACAAACCCTCCTCTTTCTCACCAATTGAACTCCTGGAGTTCTACCTGGGGCCTGGCTGTGGATCTCTGCATCCAGTTCCCTCAGTCATTGGATGGGGTTTCTAGCACGACAACTAGGATGTTTGGCCAGGTGGCCTTCGAATACTTCAGAGATCTATTCAGAGGACCTGATCCAGTTGGGGGACCCTCTGCCTTTGGTTCATAGTTCATGTGTTTTCAGGAGATAAATTTCTTAAATACTAAGTCTTCGGTAGATCTGAGGTACTCACTGGAATGTTTGTGATGCAGACAGGGGAAGAAAGTGGCATAGTGTGGTTATTAACATGAAATTTAGACTCAGACAGCTGAGTTTGAAACCTGACTTTAGTGTTTACTAATTGTGTGTCTGGTACCTCTTTTCTTGATCTTTCTGAGCCTAAATTTTCTAGTATGGGAAATAAGAATGTTAATGGAACCAACTTCTTAAGGTTGTTAGGACTAAATGAGGCAATCCATGTAACCTTAGCATACATTTGTCATATGAAAGCAGCAATACATGGAAGCAAGTAACATTATCCTGGAAACTGGAATTCATTCTACTAGTTTCAAATGTTTATGCCTCCTTTTCATTAATATGAATTAACTATTTATCATTACATTCAGCCTTATCCAAATACTATCATTCCTTCAAGTGCTAATGGACTCTCAGTGTTCTCATGAAACAATAATAAGTTCTCTAACCCCAGTTTTTAATATGCTCCACATTAAACATTGTTGTGAATAGTAGTCATTTCATCAATTACATTATAAAATCTTTGATATTAGGGACAGCCTCATTTATTCTTATATTTTCTTCAATGCAATGTGCATTGAAGACATTCAAGGAGTTTTGATTATTGATGATTATGGCATTTTCAGTATCTCTAGGGGAATCTGGCAACACATAGATTTAGTCATTGGGAATTAGAAGACTTGTCAAAACAGGACTTAAAGAGATAAATATATAATTAAAAGCCCTTTAAAGGAAAAATGAAAGTCTTTCAGAATCCTCTTCACTTTAAATGCCAACTAAATTAGATTCTCTGCCACTGTCTCTGGGGCCTAGGTCATATGTTTTTGTCTTGTAAGGAAGATAAGTTGGAGTTTTTCAGGCCTCCTATAGACATACTTCCTTGGCTGAAATCCATTCTCCCCGGAAACATACTCAAAACTTATAATAAATTCTAAATTTTAATAACTGTACCATGGGTACACCCAACAGCAGGAAGGGAACATAGCTTAATGACTCCCTTCCACAGCAGTGTGGCTTCTTAAGTGCTGTTAAGTGTATTGTTTCAATTGATTCTCATAAAAACTCGGAGAAGCTATCTGCAAAGTATTATTTTCCTGTCTTCAGATAAGACAACTGAGGTGTCTCCCAAAGGCTTCCTCGGTGTGCCCTTTCAGCCTTGTGTGCTTGTTACTATCATAGCTCTGAGGTTATCGTGGGGAACTGTAATCATCCACCTGGCTGTCTCCTCTCCGGACTACAAGATCCTTACAGGAAGGTTTCTCTTTGACCCCAGTTGTGTCCTTACATTCCTGCCACCAGGAATGCACTCAAGGACCATTTGTGGAATAGAGGAATGGAGAAAGCTCAGAAAATTGATACTGAACGATGTTCCAAAAGAATGTAAATGAATTTTATTGGATAAAAGAAAATTATATATATATATATATATATATATATATATATAGCTATTAGCATTTTATAATTCATTTCCTTCCAAGAGAGAACACAGCTATGGATGAGCCTGACACAAGGTGATCCTAGTGAAGGGGTCAGGCCAAGTTGACTATATGAGCTCAGATGATCAGAGAGGAGCGTGAGTCCAAGCTACAGCCTTTGTAGATGAAGCAGTTTATATGGACCACTTTCAAGCTCAATTCTGTCACACTCGCTAGGCAATTCCCACTTCCTCCAAAGAAGTGCAGAAATGATGGATACTGATTTAAAGTAACCAAACAAACAGAAGAAAGGCTCAGAAATGAAATCAAGTGGTGCTTACTCATTCTCAGGGTGATGACATACTGAGTAGAAGCCTGTTGGTCACTAGGTCCCTGGAAATCTTCAAGAAGAGAGTAAAAACCCAAAGTGAAATAATTCCCCTCCTTTTAGCTGAGCATACAATGATCTCATCACCCTGAGTTGAAAACCAACACCTTGATGTTTGTTCCTGCTGCCTCTTTCATTACAAAAGCATCTCCTTTTTTTTTTTTTTTTTTTTTTTTGGTCTATGGTATCTGGGTGTGTGTAAACAACACCTTCAAAATCAGAACCATGAGATGTTGACAGAATTTAAGGTCTTTCAGAAAGTTGGCAGAGGATTTGTTCTCCATGGTGAGACCATCAATTTCTCCATTGCCAGGCACTTGTCATCTGCCTGATGCTAAGCAACCAGTCATTCCAGGAGGCTGCATAGTCTGAAAAGAGCACCAAACAGCAACTTGAACACACAGTGCTGTCCCTGACTCTTTCATACTCTTCATTACAACCTTGGACAAATTGTTTGGTTTATCTGGTGCTGTCTTGTCTTTTCTCTAAAGTGAACAAAGGCCTTCTATGTTCTAAATTGCGCTGTGAATTTGACACTTCACACCAAGGCAGGAATGGGGAGAAACAAACTCCATCACATGCAAGCCTTGTTCTTTCAAAATAATCAGCAACATGGACTGGGTTTTCTTTATTATTAAAAAAGCAAAAATCTGGAAATCAAATGCATCCTACTTACAAGTGACAATCTGGGTCAGAAATGGGGGGAAATACACATTAATTAAAATAAAAGATTGCCTACAAAGGAGGAAGATTAGGGGGGATCACTCATAATCACTGGGGGAAAAAATCCCAAAAGAGCGATGATACAAAGTCATTAATGTTTAACCTGCTTAAATAAAAATAACCAATAAGTTTGCTGTTTGGACCATCTGCATCTGATAATCATAAGTTTAAATCCTGGAACCATCTGCTCAAGTGGAATTTAATACTGTATCAATATGCCAAATCACAATTAAAGTAGTAGGGACAGCGGGCTCATGGCTCAGGATCTGAACAGTGACCAGTTTTTATTGGGATGAGAAACCAACCAGAGTCAAACCATCTTGATCAGAAATTTTATTTCAGAAGTTGATGTTCACCCCCATTAAAACCAAATAGAAGCATATAATTGGCAGATCCATAAGCAACCAGACTTTTGGACTAAAGGAAGGGACAAAGAATAGCATGCCAAGGAACCTAGGATGTATGGGGCAAGCAATAAAAGCAGAACACCAAAACAGATAGCATGTTTCTTAGTCTAGGGCTAATCACTGGTACCTAACTGGTATGTCTTGGAAATTTTCCATTGGAAATCAGATAATCCATTGAAACACATGCTGAAGAGGATAGGGAGATAGATAGTCATTTAAGAACTTGTCTGTGAATGCATGAGGACCTGAGTTTGATCCTCAGACTCCACATACAAAACCTCAGTGCTGTGGCATGCACTTGTAACCTCAGCAATGGGCAGGTGGAGATAAGTGAATCCCTTCAGCTCATTGACTGGCCAGCCTACCCTAATCAGTGGGCACCAGACCACTGGAAGACTCTGCCTCAAAAAATAAGGTAGACAATACCTGAAGCTGACCCTAGACCTCCACATAAACACACAAACATATGCACATACACATACACACATTCATGCCCACATACATATACACAAACACCCCACACATACTTATATACACATACATACTTGCTCTCACATACAAACATATCTCCTTATATACACAAACACATACACACCATACATATGCACACACATGCACATAAACACCCCATACCTTTGCACACATACAAATATAGCTCTATACACATGTACATACACATACACTCACCTACACACATATATGCACACACATCCCACACAGAAAACCATAGTCCAGTCCAGTACTGAGACATCTAATACAATATGATAAATACTTAAATTTTGAGATTTTCATTATCATCTAGTCCAAAGGTCTTATTTTACAAATAAAGAAACTGAGGCCCACTGAGGCTAATCAATATTCTTTAATTAACTTATCTAATTAAGAGCAAATCTCATTCCTCTAAGACCAGTGTTTCTCTCACATGCATCCCAGACCAAAGTTAAATGCATCTGCCAAGACTGTCGCCTCCTGACAAATCAGATCACAGGCTTTCCAAGCCCCTGACTCTAACAAGGTCTTTACTAAATTATCCAGTCCACTTAATTTTCCAAAAAAATAGTTTCCCTCAGATAATACCTTTCATGATCTTTAGGCTCTGTCATAAAATATGAGTTACACACATTCCTCATATCTACACTATGGAAGAGATGTATGTCCACAATATTTAGGTATCATTAAAGAGGTGATCATTACCACTCTGTTCCAGACATGCCAGATTATCGAACAGTTCCCCAAAAATTCTATGAAGCCATCTTCAAGGTTCCATGTGTTCGTTCGTGCATGTCATTCCTGCTGGTAGGATGACTCTCACCCGACTCCAGACCCCTTTCACCAGGCCAACTGCTTTTTACCTTTGAAGGCCTAGTTCCATGCTGCCTCAACTTAAGAGCTTTTCCTGACTCTGCTCACTAACCAAACTGGTTTTATTCCCTACATTTTTTAACTTTGCTCTCAGATATAGCATTAATTGATATCTGTTAATTATTTGAATTTGTGATTCTTTTCTCCAGGAGACCATCAGCAGTGTACAGGCATCACTAGAGTTCTATGTGTCTTCAGCATCTAACAGTGCCTGGTGTTCAGGAGGCCTTGGCAGAGGCTCAGTTGGCTAATGATGTCAAATATATAACAAAAGCATTGCCAAGGTATGCACCATTTTTTTTCTAATTATAGACTCCATTCACTGACAATAACTCCGGTATAAAAATCATCATAGTGAATATTGGATCAATAGCCCTAAAGCACACAGTGATGAAATAGAGAACCAAAATGAAGGGAGAAGGACATTCATATTCTCAAGTTATTTAAATTCCTATGGTGGACATTTTTCCCTTTAAAAAAGGAATTGAATATATAAAATGCCTTCAGAGAAAAGGAGTCCTATTCCTATAGGAATAGATTTTCAATAAGGACTCTCAAAAGACACGTTGGAAGGTTGGAAAGCTATAAAGAACATCTTAATATAACTTCCTATCTCCTGGGCTTTTTAAAAATCTCATTTATATTATAGTGATGGATATGTACACATCCCACATGTCTACACTATGGGAGCCATGTGCCCATGACGTTTAAGTATACTGTGACAGAAGGCAACATTTATTGAGAGCTTACCATGAGCTAAGCACTCTGCTGTCTTACAATCATCTCACTCAGTGTTCTCAGTAACTCCCTCAAATGGGTACTGTCATGATTGTCTATAGATGAAGAAATTGAATCATCCAGAGTTTAAGAAACTTACATACACAAGGACAGACACAAAATGTGCAGTAGAGTGAGGACTTGAGCCCAGGTAAGCTGATCCCTGCACATATTAAACTGTGATAGTGAAAGTCTATAAACAGTCTCAGGGAAGCTCCGTTAAGTGGAAGAGAGAGTGCACCAGCCTCCCCATCACTGTGTAAGGGGATGCCAGACCTTTGGGAGGGGCATACACAGAACCTCCAAAGAAGAAGAAAGTATGAGACCTTATTGAGCCCCGGTCATGAGGAATGCATTGCTAAAAGGTGGAAATCACAGAATCAGTACACCCTGCTTCATACATAAGAACAAGATTATCATCCATGCAAAATGATTATCCCTAAAAGCATAAGCAGAGAGCATTTTATTCCATCAGCTAGGTACACTTGTATATTTTCATGGACTGAAAATTGAGTTCAGCCTTAGTGAGCCCTAGTGTGCGTATTTCCTGGCAATTGTTTATTTATTGCTTATTGGAAGGCTTTTAGCTTTCATCTACAAGACACAGAGTTAGTGATGTATTTCTTTTTCAACTAAGAGAGAGAGATAGAAAAAGGCCAAGGTCCCATTGGGTATATATTGGTTTCTGTCCTATCTCAGCAATTCATTTTCAAACCATAATAAGTTCTACATGCAAAAAAGGAGATTGTAATGTGTATGGTTACACCCACCTATGCCACTTCTCCACATAGTGCTTTATAGTATTCCAAATATTTTCCTACAAACAGCATCTTCTGAAATATACACAACAACAAACTAAGGTGGGAGTCTGGAATTGCTCTCTCTCTCTCCTCTGTGTGTGTGTGTGTTTCTGTGTGTGCCTGTGTCTCTGTCTGTCTATCTCTGTGTGTGTATGTGCATGTGTGTGACTCTGTGTGTGTGCGTCTCTGTCCGTGTCTGCCTGTCTCTCTGTCTCTCTCTGTCTCTCACTGTCTCTGTCTCTCTCTCTCTTTCTGTCTTTCCCTGTACTGGCTGGTTTTGTGTGTCAACTTGACACAAACTAGAGTCATCAGAGAAAAAGGAGCCTCAGTTGAGGAAATGCCTCCATGAGATCCAGCTGTAAGGCATTTTCTCGATTAGTGATCAATGGGGAAGGGCTAGTGGTCCTGGGTTCTATTAGAAAGTAGGCTGAGCAAGCCAGGTGAAACAAGCCAGTAAGCACCATTCCTCTGTGGCTTCTGCATCAGCTCCTGCCTCCAGGGTCCTACCCTGTTTGAGTTTCTGTCTTGACATCCTTCCATGATGAACCACAATGTGGAAGTATAAGCCAAATAAACCCTTTCCTCCCCAACTTGCTTTTTGATCATAGTGTTTCATTGCAGCAACAGAAACCCTAAGACACTCTCTTCTTTTCAAGATCTATCACATAGCTGCCCTGTACTTTGTTCAGGATCACAATGCTGGTAGGAGGCACAACCAGACTGAACAATTTAAGCTTTGGATGCTTCTTGCTAAGTTATTATACTCATTTGTCTTCAGAATTGAGTTTGGTTATAAACCACCCTTATTAGCACAATGTATGGGATGTTACCAAAATAACTTGTAAGAGCTGGGGTAGGGATGTTATAGATGGTAAATATGGTATGATTTGACAGAACCAACTTGCATTTTTTAAAGTGAGGCTTTTCTATACCACGTATCTTAACACAAACCTAGAATATAAATTGTCCCTTGTGGGATGACACCAGGAAGCTGAGACTGATGACCCGAGCCTCTTCTGGGTATGGAGGTCTGAACAATCCATCTTGACTTTGAAGCTGGAGCCTCCAAAGGCTACATCAGAAGTAAAAACAACTCATTTTCTCTCCATCACTGAGACTTGGCTGCTGACACAGCACCGGTTTGGTGCTGGATGACTGGGATGCAAATGCTTCTGTCCAGAGCAAACTGCAATAACTGAAGAGTCTTTTCTTCGTAAGGATTTTTCACTCCTGCTGATATTTTTTCCCCAAGCAGAAAATACTGCCATTGTGTTTTAATCCTGGGAGACTTTTGTCTGGTAAATAATATGGTTTCCTGGGTACAAGGCAGATATTGTTCAAAATAAATGGTGAGCACTAATTTGTGCATTTTTATTTCTTCCCTTCCCTGGGATTGACTGCTAAGGCAAGAAGGGATTTATCTTAACCGGATAAAACCAGTCACCACAATTTAAACCCCTGGACAATTCTTCCTTATCTTCCTAGGTAAGCTGGTCCCTTTTATGTTCATTATCTCTCCTGTTTATAGATGATCTAAAAGGCCTAAAACAAGAAAAAGCCTAGTGTACAATGGATTCTATTTCAGGTACAAATAGCGTAATAGCATGGCCCTTTGGGGAACAGACACTGATGGATAGAACCTGAAGTCATTATCACAAAATTCCTTGTCTTTTACAATAAAATATAAAGAGGGATGGGGAAAGGAGGGAGGTGTGAGGAGAGCTGACAGGCAAGCCTCCAACATCTCTTTCCTTTCTTCTCTTTCTTTTGCTCAAGCTTAGTAAGAATGCTCTGATAGGTAAGACCTCCTGCTGACTGCAAAGCTCAGACGCAAAGAGCGGACCATGATGATACCAAGGGCTCAGGATGTTGATTTCAATATATTAAAGCAATGACTTGAAAATGATAGAATCATAATATCCCTTTTGAGTGAAGGAAAAAGTCAAGGTTCACAACTTTTGACTCAGTCTGTGACTACAAGGACAGCAAGCTCAAGATTAATGTCACTATTCAGCTGAAGCATGTCCTTAGTGTAAGCCCACTAATGAGAGCCCTTTCAAGCTGGAATCATGCTAGGTATCTGTTGAACACTTACCAATTCTAGAAGACAGTTATATGACTGGGGGACAATGAGTAAGAGACCATTGACCTGACTGAAACAAAAATACTCCAGTTTTCTATCTTCTTTCACCAGACAATGTTAAAACCTCAGGTCTGTTGATAGATCTGTATGTTACATGGGCATGGGCAACTTGAAGCTCTTATTTATTAAATGAGAACATGCAAACCCATCCCTTTCAAGTCCATAGTCATTAGCCACATATGGCTATAAAGCCCATGAAATAAGGCAAGTTGTCTCAAGAATGTAACATTTATGCTTTGTTTAGTGTCAATGACTCTAACTTAAAAATTGAAGCAACTGAATATTGAAACTATGTTGATGTAATTTTTCTGTATTAGGTTAAAACATTTTATTCTAATTAATTTCAGTTTCCATTTTACTTCTTGTGGTTACTATACAATATAAATTAGCATGCATAACTTACTGCAGGTTTCTAATGACTACTCCAAAGTCTATAAACTCTACCTTGGGGAGAGAATCAACTATAGATATTATCAAAGGGTACTTCTTCTCCAGAATGAAAAAGACTATTATTTGGTAGCCTGGCCTTCTGGCAGCACAGAGGGGTTTGGCAGTCAGGCTCTAGAAACCCATGATCTAAATCCTAGCTCTGCCTTTCACTAGCTCCGTGACCATGGACAATTTGCTTTGTTGCTCTGACCCCATGACTTTTCATGTTCCAGTGGTAAATCTAAGATATATAGCAAGTAAGGATTCAAAGACATGGGCTGTTACCCTTCCTATTGTCTTTAGAATATGCCATTTGAACATTGTTGAGAGTGTAAATTCTAAAAACATGTTTAAGAAAAATTGTAATACTTTGACTCTTTATTTATAAGTTCACACGTGAAGAATAATCTTTTGGCAAACAGTCAGCTTGTGAGTAACCCCCTCTTTTAATTAGAGAACTAATGATATGATTGGGAATCTTCCTCCTTTCTGTATATATGATGCTTTGATTTCTGGAAACTCAACAGCTGACAGGATTAAAGGTATAGAAGAGAATGGGGAGCAAGTATTATCTTCATGGTTATACAAAATACAAATGCTAGGGATACATCCATAGGCAATGATTTGAACTAACATTCTTAGCTGATTAAATAGATAGATAGATAGATAGATAGATAGATAGATAGATAGATAGATAGATAGAGATATTATATGATGCACTCTATCACTAGATCAAAGTCTTGTAGGAAAGATGAGGCACTGACAGGGAATAACATTAGTATGAAGTTGAAGTCATTAAGGAGATGAGGGAGGATCTGAGAGGAGTTAAGGGAGAAGTAAAAATATAATCAAAATATATTGTATAAAATTCTCAAAGGATAAGTAAAAAGTAAAAAACTATAAAATCCATGGAAAATAATAATACCATTTCTGTAGTAGCTGGTGATATATATATATATACATATATATACATATATATACATATATATGATATATATACATATATATACATATATATATGTATATATATTGGTGTATATATATATCACCAATGTAAGCTACATGAGACAGAGAAACTTTGCTCGTGCTGAGGTAGAGAATGGGTGCCCAATATATATGTAACAAATTAATGAACAAAGACAAGGTCTCAGTAAGGCTTGCAACTAAAAGGAAGAAATTTGTGAGCACAGGTTTGAGAAATATGCTCAGAACCAAATAGTTAAACATTTTAAAGTGTTATAAAAGCACCAAAGAATACTGATATCAGTCTAGCTAACACCCAATTAGCAGAAAACACAGATAGGAATGTTTTGTGGCTGCTAGGTCCCCAAATGTGCCTCTACCAACTAGGCTGAAGGCTGGCAGCTTAATGTGCTGTGATGAGTCTTCACCACCTGCTCTCACCAGTGCTCTCTGTCTGCTCTTTGCCCTTACAGACCACCTATGAGGTTCAGAGAACAGGCTGTGCTTGCCCTGATTCCATGTCATGGTCCTTGCTTGTCCTGCAGTGCCCTAATTCTGTTCCTGTATGCTGTATTTGACAGGCTCGTTCTATATTATATGACTTTGCTAAACATTTGCTACCTTGGAAAAGACTTCTCTGATCATTCCACCATAGATATTGAATATGTTCACTTGTTTTCATAATATCTGCACCATTGCTATGTTTTATATATGTTGTATATAGTCATTTATAAGTTCCTGAAATCATACAAAAGATGTAGCTGCATAAATATAATCTATAGATTTATACCTTTTATAACTGGCATTATCTAATGAGAAACAAGTAATACAATGTCTAGTTATACCTCTTTTTCTACATAGTATCTTTGAAATATAATTCCCACAATTCATAGATTTTAAACTATGATTTTTTTTCTTCCTAATTGAAAACTCACTCAACTGGCAGAAATCCAATGATATACACTTAAGGCTAAGGATTTTCCTTTTTCAGCTTACAAGAATAGTTCCATCCTTGTCTCAATTATATTAAATTCATGAGATATTAGGTTCTTATCACCAATATCTGCACTTTCATTTTCAACTCTCTACTTTTTTATAGCATAATAAGGCAAGATGCCATAAAACGTTGAAATAATTATTCAAACACTTTTGTGTTGGCACAGGTAATGATAGCTAAAACTGAATTCCATACAGGATGTTTATCTTTCTGTCCCTGAAGCAAACAGCCCGGTGCAGAGAAATGCTCTTTAGAAGGTGCTTAAGGAAATCAACCTTAGGGTTCTAGTGGTGCAGCTTAGGAACTGAGGATGTGATTACAATATGGGAGGAGCTGGCTTCAATGTTGGGGATCTAAACAAATAAATAAATTAATTAATAATACATAAATAAAACTCTGCTTGCAAATGACAAGTTGGGTATATAAATGAAACAAAAATATTTAAAAATCGCCAACCCCTTTAATTGCCCATGGCATGGAGGCAACAAAGCATACGATTATTGCTGGAGCCATGATATACAGTAGGTAAAAGATGCATCCTAAATGGCAGATTCAAATAAATATGAGCACTAAAATCTCCTAGTGTGGAGAGTTTGCACTAAATACACTCTGATCTTCTATTTTTCTCCCTAAAATAAGGATTGGAGTTGTTATGAAGAAGAAGAAGTAATTCTTGGTTCTTACAATGCCCATATAGATGACCCCACTCCTCTCTTCTAAATTTAGACCTTTGATCACTCACTTCCACAGCCATACCTATACCCAGCTATTAATGCCTTGGCTGTCCATAAGTGCAAGTGAAGACAGTTGTCCCTTCCTGCCATGTTTCCAGCCCATTTCCCCCACCACTCAGTTCTATAGGGATCTTTGACTCCATGAAATTTTCTAGTCCATTGATCCTACTACACCTTTTCATTGTCTCTCATTTCTTTCACTTCCTATATTTCTTACACAGCTTAAACTCAATAGTCAGTTATTTTAATACGTCTCATATATACCATCAACTCTTCTTAGGGTTGTGATGACTCTAACCAGTGGTCATAGGCTTATCTGAATCTATATATTGCCTGTACCCATATAGTTGAACATCTTGAAAGAAAATGAACAACCATACTGAATGAAGTCACTTTAAAATATGGCTTCACCCAGAAAGACAAGTATGTTACATAACTAAAAAGAGGGTATTAGATGTTAAGTAAATGATAATCAAGCTTCAACCCACAGACCCAGAGAGGTTAAATAAAGAAGGGGGCTCTAGGGGGGGGTTATGAACCTCCCTGGGTAGGCAAAATAGAGAAAATGTTGCAGATGGGCTGTAAGCAGTGGGGAAAGGAGTGGGAGGGATCAGATAGGAAGGATGGAGGGAGAGGTCGGGAGCGACAGCTGGAATTGTGGAAGATTGGAGAGATGGAAGCCTAATGTAGTGAAAACTTTCTGGGATTTATTAAGGTGACCCTAGTGACGATTTCTAGCAATGGAAGATCAAGGAGTCTTGCAGTGATGGCACTGGGTTGTACATGGCTGAGGGAGTCTGATGGAGATCTCTAAACAACCCAGGCTGATGCAAAGACAGAAGGTCACTCTGTGAAAATTGACAGCAGGGCTGCATTGCTGAGGACAACATCCACACAACTCATTGAAGGTAGAGATCAAGCCAGTGCCTTCATGGAGCCTTCACCCCTAAGTTCTACCCTCTTTGGCATGAGAAAACACTCTTCAGGCTATGGAAAAAGCAACCTGGACACTAACTCAGCCACAAAACCCTCCATCTACAATCTGGGGCGATGGTGGTGCAGAACTTGTGGGAATGACCAATCAATGCCTAGTTTAACTGGAGGCCGTCCCTCTCCCACTCTTAGCTATCCCCCAATTTCCCTCTCCCCCAGATCCACTTCCATTCTGTTTCCTCTTCAGAAAAGAGCAGGCCTCTAAGAGACAAACAGGACAAAAAAAGATGCAGTAAGACAGGGAAAAGCCCTTGTATCAAGAGTCTACTGTGAGTAAAAATAAATAAATAAATAAACAGGGCTTCACCTGAACGCTATTTGCTTCAAGTGAATCCTTAATGTGACTAGTCAACAATACACCTCTCTAGTTCACTCATTCCTCCACAGCACTAGATTGCTATTTTATGATGATCTTCAAACTTTATATACTTCCTTACACACATACACACACACATATGAATATATATACTGATACTATTATTTATATACAATAACAGCTCCATATATATGCATTATAATATATTGTGTATATATATATTACACATACAATATCAGCTCCATATATAGTGAATATATGTGTATGTGTAATATATGTATGTATATATATATATAGAGAGAGAGAGAGAGACAGAGACAGAGACAGAGAGACAGAGAGACAGAGAAAGAGAAATTATTCCTGTGGATGAACAGACAAGACTCATAAACTAATAATAAACTGAATGTGCTCCATCCCCTAGCTACTCCTCCAAAGATATCACTACAGCTACCTTTCCTCTCTTGCACTTGTACTATTTCCCCCAGATATGCACTCATTCCCTTCAGCATACAACATACTGTTTCATCCGCCATCTTAGATAATTTCTTCCTTTACTCCCATTTTGTCTTGTCCCGCCTAACTTCTTTCATAGTGTTGCTGTCTGCACTCATTTTCCCAAGTTCCACCATTCCTAGTCTCTCTTTAAAGCACTCCAAGGAAGCTTTCATTCTCATCAACTGGCCAGAATGACTGTAGTCAAAGTCACCAGTGACTTCTGGATTGTCCTATCTAAAGACTATTACCCCTCAAATAGGTCACGGTCAGTAGTAGGTGACTTGATTAATCAGTCTCTCCCTAGTTAATCATTCCCTCCTATTCAAAGCACTGTGTTTGCACTTTGAATCTCAGGATACTCGGCTCTCCTTCCATTTTGCTGAGCATGCCTTCTGAGCCACCCTCTGCAGTTTCTCTTCAATTCTCAGACTTTAACCTTTGAAGACTTGCGCCTTAGTTCATGGACCTCCTCTTTTATCCTGTCTTACTCACTTGCTCTTCTCATCCAACTCGTTCAAGTTTGTGTAGATGACTCCCAAATTGGTATGTTAAGCCCAGCCTTCTCCTTCACAGTCACAGGCACATCTATCCAACTTGCTACTTGATATATCAACATAAATGTCTAATAAATTCCAGAGTCTGAATTCCTATTATGACCGCCAATCCTTGCTCTTCTCTCAGTCTTTCTCTTCTACGTTTGTAATGATTCCAGTTAGCCAAAAGGCTTAAGCCAAACTGCCTGGAGTCATCCTTTCTGCCAAACATACAGCCATGTGTAAATTCAGGGTCTGTACATTCTCATCTACAACCCCCTCAAACACATGAAGTATTACTAACCCAGAACTAGATCATTCTCCATTCACGTAGGCATTGTTTTGAGGGTCCTTCTTCCTGTGTCCCCATCATTCTGAAAGTTGCAGCACAAGTTAAGAAAATGTAAGCCAGATTTCCTGTATCACCGAGCAGGCTGCTTTGAAAAGAACTCCACGTGGTTCATCTATCTGTTCACAACTCCATGGTAACTACCTATGTCACCCAGCAGGTAGAGCCAAAGTCCTAACAGAAGACCACAAGCTGGCCCTTGGGTAGCTCTTTGCTCTTATGTCCTTCTCGGATCTGTCTCCCTTACCTGCTCCAGCTACCCCACCACCCTAAGCTCCTTTTCTAACAGATCTAGTGCTCTCTTACCTCTGGACCTCTGCTCATGCTTTTTCTTTGGACTCTTAAATGCTCTACAACTTGAAGGCATGTCTCCTACACATCATTTTTTAACTGTCACCATCACACCATGATTACAGGCCAGACTTCTCTCTGAAATCAATGCACACCACTGTTCTAGTCTGCTTTTCTGTTCCTGGGATAGAACACTGACAAAAACCAATGGGGCTTATGCTTCCAGGTCATTATCCATCAATCATTGAGGGAATCCTAGGCAGGAACTGAAGCAGAGATCATGGAATGACACTACTTATTGGCTTACTTCCAGGCTCATGTTCAGCTATCCTTCTTATACAACCTAGGAGTATCTACCTAGCAGAGCCAACACCTACACATTGGCCTAGGCCCTTTTCCATCAACCAGCCACAAAGAAAATGCCCCCACAGACATATCTAAAGCCATTCTAAAGAAAGCAATTCCTCAATTGAGGTTCCCTCTTCCAAGGTGACTATATATTTGTATCAAGTGAACATTTAAAGCTAACTGTGACAACCACCAAGTGCAGCATCTTCATTCTAATTTTTATACTTATATATCACATTTTCCTTATCTACGCTGCCTATTATCTATCTCACACAACAGACAGACAGACACACACACACACACACACACACACACACACACACACGCACACACACACACGCACACACACACACCAAAACATAGATTTCTTGAAGTCAGGAAATTACATTTACTTGATTCAATATTGAATTCAATTCTGTTTGCACCAATTAAATAAAATGTTGCATAAAACCCTTAGTATAAAGCCTTGCAGAGATAAACTGCCCCTATAAATATTAGCTATTATTATGAAGGCATACAAACAGATTCTGCTTCCTCAGAATTAACTTCATAATCATTCCAGGCCCAGTCTCACAGTAGACAAAGAAACAAGACCCATTTGATCATGCAGTCTTACTAGTGGTTATTCTAAGTGATCTAAAAATACTAACCCATAAGGAGGAAAGATCTGCAACTAGAAAGTTAGCAGCTAAAAAGTAGTTCTAGTTTTGGGTGTCAAACAGACTTGACAGGGAGTCTGGATCCTGATTTTGTTAACTTACTAGCTGTAAACTTGAGTGAGAATCTTCTTAGGTCTCAGTTTTCTTGTCTGTAAAATGGGAAAGACCATCCTTCCAAACCATTGCTATGATGACCCTGGTGTTCTAAGGAGAAAATCATGTCCACAAGCACTTTTGATTTGTTTGCATTCAATGGCATCAATAACTCATTGTAGGGCAAGGCAAACAGTTGGATGTGGAAAAGCAAAACTCATAAGAAATTAAGACGAACAAGATTACACTGCTCTTTCTTTGTGTTTTCCAAGATTTGAGAATGAACTGCTTTAAGAAACCAAACTGGTTGTAAACTCAAGAGAATGGAGTTTTCTCTAAAGTGGTAGAGAACTATTATAAACATAAAATACAGAGAAGTAAGCTTCCTGTTAACTCCTTAAGCACAAACAAGGTAAGCCACTAAATAATAAGTTCATTTTGCATCTGTGATTTACACAGTTTCAAGACAGGCAGGTTTAATGTTCCTTTTCTTCAGGAACCATCAGTGCTTGTCATGTCCCTCATCTGAGTCTGGTCTCTGTCTTGCTACTAACTTTAGAACTAAAGCCTGCTAATATACTCTTTTGGTGTATGTGTGTGTGTTTATGCTAAGACAGGTGAAACCTAAGATGGTGTGTGTGTGTGTGTGTGTGTGTGTGTGTGTGTGTGTGTGTGTGTGTGTTCATACATGCGCACATGCTATTTTTACTTAGATAATCTATGGAAGGAGGAAAAATAAGATAAATTCCACCATGCTCACTTCAAATGTTTCTGACATCTTTTTTGTACTATGAAATCTTGTGCCTTTTCATATCTGTGGCACCTAGAAAATCAAATCTGTAAAAATAATGCTATGTGGGAGTCTCTGGAAGAAGAGACTGTATCCCAGAAGCTCTGTGTGGGTAACTAAGGACAGATTTGCAGACTTGGGCTCAATCTGGCTTAACTTTTCTGAAGCTATCGCATGGGAAAGCCATGTTCATAAGCCTTGAGATTTGAAAGGGAAGTCATCTGTGTGCAACACCTTCTACCATCCACATACCCTACTTCAGGCTTCATGTGGGATTCCCTTGAATAGCTACTGGACAGCTCTGAAAACACAGCATTGCCATATGGTATTTCTGTGGTGTTTATGGCATGACTTAAGGATACCAGAACATCGGTGGTCATGGCAATTGAGGTTGGAGTTACGCTTACACCAGTTATCAGATGGCATAATACTGATCTGTATTTGTAGTGCAGCTCCATCCTTGGACCACAGCTCCCAGTCAATCCTTTGAACTCAATGGTGATAGAAACTAATGAACTTTGCTCAAATATAAAACAAGAGAGATGCAACTTGATACATCTACAGAGAAACCCTTCAATGCAGTAAATACCCACTGAAAGTGTGATCTTTGATAAGCTTAAATTCTCTGAACCTCAATGTCTCATTGTAGAGGTTTTGTTAGAATCAAATGAAAAACGTTTTACATAATATATGACATAAAGTTCAATAAAAATTGCTCATGAATGTTGTTAACATCTTAGAGTTTAAATGTATACTAGTGTACAACCTTTATTTCTTTCTGAAATCAAGAAGGCTTCAATAGCAAGCTAAACCAGCAATTATTTGACTAGACTGCATCTGGTTATTTTTAAGAAAACTTTTTTCCCATAATAAATTACCAAGGCAAATTGTATATTTTAAATATAAAAATATATCTATGGCAGCAAGAAAGTGTTCTTGCTGTTTTTATATGTATGAATATGACTGGTAAGAGAAATTGTGTTCAAATAACCCCCAACAGACTTTTTGTTTTTTCTAATCAATTCTGAATATAAATACAGAAAGCAGCACCATGTTAACCAGAGATTTTACCATAATTTTTTAAGCTCTTAGCAGGAAATACATAGTGTATTAGTCTTACAGAATAATATACAAATTTAGGTTGTATTCACAATACAGGAAAGAATTCCAAATTAGCAGCATATGAAGTCAACCCTAGAAACCATCTCCATGTCTTCTCTTGAATAGAAATAATTACCATTGCTTGTGTTGTTATAAATATACATTTAAAGTGGTTAAGTAAGCTTTCTTTGAAAAATGTCAGAAATAAAAGCAAATTAACTTTGTTTTTAATTCTTCAGCTTTTCTCATTGATTTCCTACAGATTCTGTCTAACAACTAAACCTTATGTCAAATGAAAATTAAATGAAGATGAACCTAATAGAAATGCAAAATGAAAATTTTTCAAAGGAGGAAAATCCATCACTTGTTTGGAGTATCCGGTCATGTTTCTTCAAACCAAATGTTGTGGTTTCTGGGTTTTCTGGAATTTTCCCAAGGGCAGAAAAAGGAAGTAAGAAGGAATTGAAGTGACAACTTATGCTCACTTCTCAACACCATCAAAATAGCACCACTAAAGAGATTGTGTATGTTGGCTTTTACCCAAGACTTCATTTAAAGTCGGATGACTCAGAGGAAACTGAGTCATAACATTATGATATCCCCCTCTACCCAGCCAGGATGCTCTGATTTTGTGAATCCAGTTGCTTCTCTTCTATCCTAGTTTGCCTTGCATTGCTGTGATCAAGTACCAATCCAAACCAACTTGAGGAAAAGGGATTTATTTGGCTTACAGGTTGTAGCACACCATGAAGGAAGCCAGGGCAAGAACTCAAGGCAGGAACCTGGAGGTAGAAACTGAAGCAGAGGTCATGAAGGGACATGTGGCCCGTCATTTGCCAAGGGGTGGTACCACCTAAAGTGTCCTGGGCCCTTCTGCATCAATCATCAATCAAGAAAATGCCCCAGAGAGTTGCCTAAAGGCCAATAGAAGAATTTTCACAACTGAGGCTTCTACTTCCAGGTAACTCTATCTTGTGTCAAGTTAACAAAAATTACCCAGTATGTTCCCCAAATATGACAGATACACTTCAGGTTCCCACTTACCATTGTGGCTTAGGGACTTTGGTAAGGGGCCTGTTTTCATTCATTTGCCCAGCATCTGCTCTATATTTGTATGATCATTACACAAACGGATAAAACAAAGGGTACTCAGTACATTTCAACTGTATGCTACCCAAGCTTATATAGTAACACACACTGAAATTATACTGTGTTATGCTCCCATCAAAGCTTATTTGCCTATTTCTGAACACTGGTGTTTAAATACTTCTTCACTTTCAAAAATAACAGATTTAATCTCTCCTTGGTTGTAGCTGCTTGTCCTTGAAACATTTTCTGGATGTTTAGTCAAGCTATAATAAAATCTGCCTAAATGACAAACAACTAATCAAGCAATATAATCACTTAACACATGTCACGTTACTGCTAACTCTTTTGTGAAACAGCTAAATTGGTTCACCATTTGTGTCATGTAGTTAGGGTATCTCAAGGTTGGAAATGTTAAGTAACCTTTCAAAGTAACTATCCCCACTCCTGTCCACATCTCAAGTCCTTACTCTAGGGGGTTATGTTCCCCTTTACTTTTCTTTTTTCTTTTTCTCATTTGTTTGTATTATACTAGCCAGATCTTCATCTGTGGAGTGTGTGTGTGTGTGTGTGTGTGTGTGTGTGTGTGTGTGTGTGTGTGTACATCAACAGACTTTATATGAGGGGGCTCTACTATAATGTTACATGGTGGCATGTGAAGGATGGAGAAGAAAAAACTAAAAATCTGTTATGCATGAGGCATTACACTAGATGCTGAGAATGCAGACAAGAAGGACAAATAAACTGCTGTCTTGATAAAGCTTTCAGGAGAGAAAGAGAATCAGATATATGATCACATGCATCAGTAGCACGATCAGGTAACAGGAAAAAAAAAAAGATGTTTTGCAGATAGCCACTGGGAAAACTCTGATTATTTCAGCTGTGGTAGAATGGGAGACCTTTCTAAAATCTACAGATTCAATACAATCCCCATTAAAATCCTAACACAATTGTTCACAGACCTGGAAAGAACAACACTCAACTTCATATGGAAAAACAAAAAACTCAGGATAGCTAAAACAATCCTTGTATAATAAAGTCACTTCTGGAGGCATTACCATCCCTGACCTCGAGCTCTACTATAGAGCTATAGTAATAAAAACAGCTTGATATTGGCATAAAAACTGACATGTGGACCAATGGAATTGAGTTGAAGACCTTGACATTAACCCATACACCTATGAACACCTGATTTTTTTTTTTACAAAGAAGCCAGATCTGTACAATGGAAAAAAGATAGCATCTTCAATAAATGATGCTGGCATAACTGGATGTCCACATGTAGAAGATTGCAAATAGACCAATATCTATCTCCATGCACAAAAACTCAAATCCAAGTGGATCAAAGATCTCAATATAAAACCAGTTACACTGAACCTGATAAAAGAGAAAGTAGGAAGTAGTCTTGAATGTATTGGCACATGAGACTGCTTCCTAAATATAACATCAGTAACACAGACACTGAGAGAAACAATTAATAAATAGGACCTCCTGAAACTGAGTAGCTTCTGTAAGGCAAAGGACACCGTAAATAAGACAAAAGGACAGCCTACAGAATGGGAAAAGATCTTCACCAACCCCACATCTGGCAGAGGGTTGATCTCCAATATATAAAGAATTCAAGAAAGTGCACATCAAAATAACAAACAATCCAATTTTAAAAACGGGCTATAGAGTTAAACAGAGAATTCTCAACAGAAGAACCTCAAATGGCTGGAAGACATTTAAGGAACTGCTCAACATCTTTAGTCATCAGGGAAATGCAAATCAAAATGACTCTGAGATACCATCTTATATCTGTCAGAATGGCTAAGATCAAAAACACTGAAGACTGCTTATGTTAGAGAAGATGTGGAGCAAGGGCAACACTCCTCCACTGTTGGTGGGAGTGCAAATTATACATCCACTTTGGAAATCAGTATGGTGGTTCCTCAGAAAATTGGGAATCAATCTTCCTCAAGACCCAGCTATACCACTCTTTGGCTTATACCTAAGGAATGCTCAGTCATACCACAAGGACACATGTTCAACTATGTTCATAGCAGCATTATTCATAATAGCTAGAACCTGGAAACAACCTAGATGCACCTCAACAGATGAATGGATTAAGAAAATGTGGTACATATACACAGTGGAGTACTACTCAGCAGTGAAAAACAATGACATCATTAAATTTGCAGGCAAATGGATGGAACTAGAAAATATCCTCAGTGAGGTAACCCAGACTCAGAAGGACAAACATGGTATGTACTCACTCATAAGTGGATACTAGATGTAAATCAAAGGGCAATCAGACTACAACCCATAGCTCCACAGAAGCTAGCTAACAAGTAGGACCCAAAGAGGGATGCATAGATCATCCTGGGAATGGGAAATAAATGAGATCTCCATGAGTAAACTGGGGGTGAGGGGTGGACAATGGAAGGTAGGGGATGGGGGATGAGAACATAAGAAAATGGGATGGTCGAGCTGGAATAGGAATGGAGTGGGAAAGCAATGAAAGAGATACCATGATAGAGGGAGACATGGGGATAGAGAAAAACCATGTGCTAGGGAAGTTCCCAGGAATCCCCAAGGATGACCCCAGCTTGGACTACTAGCAATGGTGGAGAAGGTGCCTAAACTTGCTTACCCCAGTAATCAGATCAGTGACTACCCTAACTATCATCATAGAGCCTTCATCCAGTAACTGATGGAAGCAGATGCAGAGATCAACAGCCAACCACCAGGCTGAACTCCAGGAGTCCAATCGAAGAGAGAGAAGAGGGGTTCTATGAGCAAGGGGCATCAAGATCATGATGTGGAAACCTACAGAGACAATCAAACCAAACTAGTGGGAACTCATGAAATTTAGATCAACAGCTGTGGAGCCTGCATGGGACTGGACTAGACCCTCCGGATAAGCGAGACAGTTGTGTAGCTTGATCTGCTTAAGGGTCCCCCTGGCAGTAGAATTAGGATCCATCCCTGGTGCATGAGCAGGCATTTTGGAACCCACTACCTATGGTGGGACACCTCACACAGCCTTAAGGCAGGGGGAGGGGCTTGGACCTGCCTCTACTAAATGTACCTCCCCATGAGAGGTCTTACCTTCATGTAGGAGGGAATGGGAGTTGAACTGGGAGGGGGAGGTTGAAGGGGTGGGAGGAGGGAAGGGGGGATCTTTGATTGGTATGTAAACTGAATAAAAAAATTTTTTCTTAAAAAAAAAAATTCCACTAAGGCCTGACATTGAAAGAGGAGTAGGATTCCGCGTGGTGAGTGTTTGGGAAAGAGGAGACACAAGTGCAACATCTTGAAGTACAAAAGAAACTAGGCAGATCTAAGAACTGTGTAAAGCCCAGGGTGGGGACAGTGCAAACGAACAAATGCTTTTCAAGGGGATGGACACAGTGAGCATGCCAAGGGAGCTAGAGAAATGGGCTACATGATTGCTTTCGTTCTTTCTTTGAGGCATGAAGTGTATGGCAATTAGTCCAGAGTGAGACCCAGTGGCTAGCAGCTTGACTTCTGCTCAATCATGGGCAAGGTCCTCTATAATAGGTTCACCTTCCATTCTCTTCATGAGTCTTACAATGGAAATGTTGGGCTACCAGCTAGTCTAATGGCTTGAGTGCATCTTAAGTCTCATAGTTCTATCGTGAGAGCAGCTTCCTCACCCCCTTTTAGCTGATGACTGCTCAGGCACATCCTGGCAGGATGTGATAGAATTATGGGGTTTTATTTTTGTGCTTAGGTTTGATGCCTATAATGTATTTTACCATACTGTTACTATTGCTTTTAAGATACATCCATGACTAAAAATAACTACTGAGTAAAATAGAGAGCAAATCCCATTAATTTTACATTTCACATTTTCTTTCATTAAAAAGTAGCATTATAAATTTATTCACTCACTCAACACATGCTTATTGAGCACTTCCTGTGTCTTCAGCACTGTGGTACTCATTGGAAATGATTTCTGAATCAGATTGACAAGGCAAATCAGTAGTCCTTAAAAGTTAAAGTATTAATAAGAAAAAAAATGCCACTTTGAGAGTCTTCATAAAATTAAGACTAGAGACATAAAAGTATAATATTTAAAAACCAATTACTAGTCACATGGGATAGCATTTGGGTTCTGATTTTGAACATACACTTTTATAAGCAATATTTTCAACAGAAGAGAGAAATAAAGAGTTAAAAAGGATGATATAGGTTTCGGGCATAAGTACAATCATTATACATCTATCATTTGGAAAATCCAGTCAAATGAGAAATGACAGGATTACTAACAACATCAAAGTTCTTCTAAGCCATACAGGATGTAACTTTTATGACTTCATCAGTCAGCTAGTATCTTAACATCAACAAATGCATTGAAGATTTAAGCATTTTCTCTTTTCTAAGCATTAATATGAAAGCTAGTCTAATGTTCTGATATCCTTAAGTTCAGGTTAGGTGTGCCCTTTCTATCCTCTTGTATGTTTATGTACATTTCCCATCACACAAAATTGTAATTTCCCCCTTCCTAATCTAATCTCTCCATAAACCATGAGCCCTAGAGAATGCTATACGTGAATATAGTATTCTTTTCATGAAATCTCTCAGTATTCAAAGAGAATAACAGAAGTATCTGAGCCAGCAGTGAGTGGAGCAAGGTCCCAGTGGCCAGCAGTTACTCATGTGGCCAGAAGGAAACGAGAAGGACACTCCACAGATAACTGAAGTGTGAGTTCAGTCAGCCTAATGATGAAGAGCATTCTAGTGAAAGGGGGGCAAGATGTTTTAGAAAACACTGCACTGCATCTTTTTGGTGCATGCAGATGGTACAGATAAAGGGAAGTTTGAAGTGCCTGTGGCTTCCCATCAATGGCGTTTGTGCAGGTTGTCAATCACTTCCTCAGCAGATTGTGGAGAAGTACTGGAAATTCATTAGCATGAAGAGTTCATGAATCAGGATCTAGGCATACAGATTTGACATTTTCTACCCATCTCAAGCAGACAGCCCTATGAAATGGTACTTTACATGAGATGGATCCTTACAAAGTAGGAACTGATAAAATCTTTGCAAACAAACACAGTAACTATTTTATTACTTTAAACTCCAAAAACAGGTCTAAAGCACTACAGAATGTCAGTCGCCACATCCCTATTCCACATGAATGTCCATCCAGAAAAGCAAAGCAAAATTCCTTATTTGCAAGGTATGATGTTTTTCTTGGAAAAATAAAAATTAATACCTCCCCATTCTGTTGCAGCCTGACAAAGTTGAATTCTACACAGTTATCTTCTGTTTAAAGAAGAAAAGTGGCGCACACCTTTAATCCCAGCACATGGGAGGCAGAGGCAGGCAGATCTCTGTGAATTCGAGGCCAACCTGGTATACAGATCAAGATCCAGGAAAGGCGCAAAGCTGCACAGAGAAACCCTGTCTCGACAAACCAAAAGAAGAAGAAGGAGGAGGAGGAGGAGGAGGAGGAGGAGGAGGAGGAGGAGGAGGAGGAGGAGGAGGAGAAGAAGAAGAAGAAAAGATTTCAACTAGTTGACTAGAAGCCAGTTAAATGAAAACTGAGTCCTATTTTCAATCACATTGCTGTATAAATGTGCAGAACTATGCCTATAGAAAAATGGCTTCAACAGATGCAATTGAATGGTCAATCTTTAAACAGAGTGACCCATGATGTCCATCCAATACTCAATGTACTTTATATGTCAGGTGGGCTCTTTTTCTCTTTGGAGTATTTTCAGAACTCCTCAGATATTTTCCTCTGCCTCTGCAACACTCCAGCATACATGAGCACAAATTCTATTATCCTGCTCACTGGAATTTTTCTGTTCATCCAGGATCCCTTTAAAAATGACCATTACTATTATTTGAACTTAGTCCCCCTTTGCTTTGTTTAGTTAATAAGCAGTGTTGACTGGGTAGTTCACAGTTCCCCAAGACACAATATACAGAAGCTTGAAAGTCTTAGACTCGTCTTCTATTTTCCTGAGTGCAGCTTGTTCATAAACACACTGTATCACACTCACTCGGAAATGAAAGGTTGCTGTGCATTGGTCATGGAAACGATTTTAAGTTCCTGCCTCAGAATAGGGCTGAAAAAAGTAGATAAGAGTGAATTATCTCACATGGAGCAGTTTCTGAATAGGTCATATGGTAGCATATGCTGATCAACAAGCTTATTTCCCTGTCGTATCAGACCACAGAGCTACGTACAGGTGGAGAAAAATGTCTTCTTTTTGCTTCTGGAACAATTTAGATGATCCCATTGTCAGTGGCCTACTCAATAATCATTTCTTCTGTCACCACAAAGGATACTCTCCAGGCTGAGATTCATAAAAAGGGAATTCTAGTTCCATAGAGACTGAATCTATAATTTAAGATGTATTCTTAATTTTCAATCCCATTACATTGTTATGCTAGGCTCTGAGAGCCAAAGGTTGAAATGCAGTTGGGTAACTGACCACTGTTAACAGTTCCCTGTGTAGAATGTAAAAACATAACTTTGCTGGATTGTCAGATCTATTCCTCTCTCTCTTTTTTAATATTTACATAATCTTATTTACATATGCTTTCAATTCATACTTAGTAACTTTCATATTCATAGGATACAATGTGCCATTTAATTTGGAGTCTTTTGTGGTGTTTGCCTTTATAGTTATTCAATCAAAATGAATAATCAGAATTTCCTTCTATCAAGTATACTTATACATAATTTTCATTCATGCATGCTTAAGTCAGTAAATTAGACAAAGAACTACCAACAAGAAGCCGACAAGTTGCTTAGCTGAAGTCCTGTGACTATTCCCTGCCAGAATTACCAGAGATCGCTTCTCGGCCTTTTGGCTAAGATCAAATGCAGAATTACCAGGGGACTGGGTGTTCACATCCTGAGCACTGTCTGGTACCAGGCATTCTCTGTTGTGCTTTGTACATCAACCATTTGAGCTTCATAATTCTATCAATCAACTACTCTTGTTCTTATCCCCACTTTCCAGGTAAGGAAACTGAGGCTTGCAAGGAAGGGAACAAGCAGGGATTTGAACTTGAGCACTGTTTTAAGGACAAAGGGCACACTTTCCACCTGTGCACCAATCACCAGGCTCCTAACCACAGTGTTAGGCTGCCCCTGGCATTAAGGAATATGATCGCTGATGGGAATCAAAGAAAGTAAATGGAACACTTGGGCAGAAAGAAAATAAAGAAGGCAGGTCTCATAACATACTTTGTACTCAGTCAATTTCTTTTCCTGTTAAGAGTATTTCATCAATTCTGCATACTTTTCTGAATCCTGATTCCCCTCTGGGCTTTTCCTTAAATACCAGTCCCACCCAGCTTCAATTTCCTCCCTCTAGCTAAAGGAGGACAGGAGACTTTGCTGCTGGTAAGTGCTCTTCTCATTCCCCTAGGGCTGGAATCACTGGGCAGGTGCGAAGAGTAGAGCATCTTTCTGTGACACTTCCACTTTGTATGTAAAAGGAGCACTCAGTGGACATTAGAAAGAGTCCTAACTAATCATTACAGCATTATTCACACCATTGCTGGCCGCCAGCATTTCTTTTAAGAGCTATTCTAACAATATTCCCAGTCAGTGGCATTTATGGCCATGGCAGAACATTCAGTCAGCATTTTTCCATTTTTTTTTTTAAATAGATCAACAGTGTACCTACCTGAGTGTTAGTACCAGGAATTACAATGAACGGGAGAGACACAATTTCTATTTTCACAAATTTGGGGTATAGAGAGACAGGCAGATAAGCAAGAATAACATATTAGGATTGGTGTTGTGGTAGAAGAAACTAGGGGCCTGGGAGGCAAGTATAAGGCATGCCTTATCCAATAGTGGATCAGGAAAGGCATCTAAAAATGTGATTTCCAGTTAGGACAGGTGGAGGCAAAGTTCCAAGCAGGGGGAACATCATGTGTAAGAATGAAGAAGCAGATATTTTTAAAAAAAATCCAGGAACTTAATGAAATGTATTCCAGTGATCTTGAAATGCACAGGTGAGATGGAACAGTAGAGGCTAGAGAGAGAAGCATGGGTCATTTCAAAAGTACAGGGTCCTGGTGTATAGTAAAGGCTCACCTCAAGAGCACTTCATGTTGAAGAAGTGGAAAAGTGGCGTGGTCAGACTAACATTTTCAAAACCTCACCAAGTCTGCAGCACAGATACTAGATCCAAAGGGGAGTATCAGGTGGGGAGGACAATTCAAGTGTCCAGCAATTGTCTAGAAGGGCAACACTGATGACTCAGACAGGAAGGAGTAGCATCTATGACTATGGAAAGACATGAAAGGGTTTTTGAAAGAAGAAGAAGAGAGGAAGAGGATGCACAAAAAAATTAGAGAGGTTCACTGGGGAGAATGAAGGCTTGGGATGTATTCTGGGGTTATTTTTCCTAAAGAATTGGGTGACTGAAGATGCCATTTCCTGAAATGGGGAAACACACAAGAAGAAACTACTTGGAAACAGATGGTTGAATTCAGTGGAGCGTCACCACGGCTGAAAGAATCCATGGATTCTCAAATACAAAATTAGCGTGGGTAGAAGGTGACTTCTCCCACCCAGATGATTCCTACTCACAGTCAGCAAGACTCAGTCCATATCCCAGGAAGCTCACTGTACCCCTAAAGGCAGCCTGATCCAATGATAACAACAGGTGTGGAATAATGGATGTCTCCTGAACGACTGGAAGCAAAAGTATGGTGCCCCTTGTAATGTTTACTTTGTCCAAACAATGGACTTGGAAAATGAATGGAGAGAATAGTCCCCATTGCTGTCTATTCATATAATAAATACAAAAGCTAACAATAAAAGGATGTCCTTACTTTGCCTTCCTAACATGTAGCTTCCAGTCTGCCTATACAAATTAAAATTAACTTGCCATAAACAATGAAGAAGACTGGCCGGAAATACTGTAACTCAACCGACCAGTTCGAATGCCTACATCTAATGAGTTAAGAGTGCCTAACCAATTGGTTGCACAGAAGTTGCATGCAGTGTTATTAAATTATGAAAGAGTATAAGAAAACTACATCAACTAAATGTGCCTCATATGGACACCGATTCACACAAACCAGCTAAGATAGTGTGAGAAAAATTTGAACACTGGCTAGATATTTGATAGTGAAGACACTGATTTTCTGTGCAGTAACTGTATTGTATATTTTTTAAAGTTTCATTTATACCAATACTGGCTATAGTACCTGTGGATGAATCGCAAGACCAATATCAGGGGTTTACCCCAAAGTTATTCAGAACAGGTCAAAGGTAAGGCAAATTAGAGCATAGATGAAGGACGACTAACTCATGCTAACAGTCACAACCGTCAAGAGATCAAAGTGTCTCACAGACTGCCTCTGCATTTGTGTACACTTGAAGTATTTCTACAGTAAAAATTTAACAAACTACCCAAGAACTATGAGATTTAAGAAAAGCTAGAGCAAAAACCACAGAAGAAAAGCAGCCGTGAGTAATGAAGCAGAGCTTGTCTATCAGTTTTGAGGGAATGGCCTTCAGAAATGTGGACTCAAAGTGCCTCAGGCGTTTCTCTCCATGTTTTATGTTTGGATGTATTGGGAGGTGTTCTGTGTTGGGAGTGTTTGGGTATGCTCATAGCTCTCTTTATTTCTAACTTACTTGATAGGACCTAAGCCTCACTAGGCTATGGGTAATACTTGCTCCTCTCTTCCCAATTGTATGTGTATTTTTAACCTTTCAGGACATTTGAAAGCAATGTTAGAGACTTGTCCTCTTCCCTTTCTTCTCACACACTGACATTTTTCTTGCTGCCGAATTCATTCAGTAATGTCATAGTCCCAGGAATAACCTATTTTAATCACCTCCTACAAGGGATTGAAGTAAGGCAACAGATCTTATTCGGAATAGAAGTGAAAACAGTATACAAATGGATTACTAGCATGCTTATTTAACTATTATATAATGTTGAGCCCATTTCTCCACACACAACATCTTAAAGTAATAAGGAGAAAATGATGTCCTCCCCTCTGTACTTTGCTCTCCAATATCTGCCTGGCGTTGGACCTGTGCTGACTTCATCAGATTGCCTTAGACTTAAATAAACTGTGATTTGTTTTTAAGTAAAAAATAAGTAAACTGGAGTCTCAAGAACATTACTTTCAGGGTAAAAGGCTGCCTGATACACAACTCTGGAAAGTTCTCCCATGTTCAGATACTTCTGGGAGAAGTAATGTCCTACCTTGAGAGCATTCTATATATAACAACAGTACAGAAGTTTTCCTGGCAACAAACCCTAGATTTAGCATGGGGAGATGGAACTTGACACCTGGAGGAGCTTCAACAAGGAGACAAGAAAACACCTAAAGTTACAAGGTCAGAGAAAAAGTCACAGGAAGAAGAGATATAGATAACAAGCATCCTTTACTCCATGATTTGGGCTACACTCTGTTCATCTGAATGTGCCAATGCTGTGTCTCTATGAGGTATAAAAACTGAAGTTATCGCCAGTGTCTGCCACATAAACAAGATAAAAGGCACTACCATCATTGGGGGTAGATGCATTTCGGCTTCCTCTTGTTTTCCTATGCAAACATATCCTTTATTTGAAGTTGTGTGGTCAATATTGCAGAAATTATTCACAGTCGATACAATCACTTCTTCTCAGTTCGTGGTCTGAAAATTGAATTCTAAGTAGGAAATAGTTGCATGATCTACTTTTTGACAGTCTTTCCTTAATCAACAGCACATATATATATATATATATATATATATATATATATATATATATGTATGTATGCAAGAAATTTGAGACTTTTGTTGGTGTGATCCTTTAAATTTAAGGAAATAAAGTGAAAAGAATAAAGGTTAAAACATACGCACGTGCAGTCATTTGTGGAAAAGGTGGTGAATGGGTGGCCATTTGTACAATTAATAGAGCTCAGAGTATATACATACTTAAATTATTATCTTATGAACTAAACTCTCTACTTGTGGTCATGTTGTTTTATGTGAATGTTTTTAAAACCCCTGTGCTTTCAGACATTCACCTGAAGTTACTCTTCAGGCTCAGAAAACATGTGTGACAGTCTTTGAAAAAGCCTTAGAAACCCAGTGCCCGTCCCTTTCTGTGTACTTGTGATTTGATTACAGTTGGGCCTCTGGTTTCCAAATTACTGAATTGACACTTTATTTAAAGGTGAGCCAGGGAGCACTGTTGGCTCTTTATGGTACTGCCTTTTATGAATTGCTTGAAGAACAAGGAGGTGGGACTTAGCTGATGGGGTGAAAAGGCACCTTTTCATTGTTTTAAATAAAGGCCAAAAAAAAAAAAAAAGGTCTAAAATAGTTTGTGAGTTGATTCTAGCATAGACACTTCTTTTTTTATGTCCCTGTCCTACTCGTTCTCTAGTGACTGAGCAAGACAGCTTACATTTCTTCTGTCTCTCCTAAACATTTGCAGATACCAGGTGACTTTCTATGTTAACAAAACACTCGGGATTAACTGACGCTGACCATCAGTTCTAGGCCCACATGAAAGGTTAAAGGCGGCAATGATGCTATCCATCTAATCTGTTGACAGATGGAATGTTAATCTTGCAAGACTTGGGTGAAAGATAGACAAACAGGGAAATGGTGGGGGACAATCTTCACTCCCCATGGCTGCTAACCACCCAAAGCAGTGCATTAGTTCCTTATGTTCAGTGGTTAATGTGATGTGGATCCAGACAATGTGCTTTTACATAATTCCTGAGTTATTAAAATTTTGATTGCTTAGAGTTAATTCCTTGCATCCAAGGGGGGGTGTGTGTGGTGTGAATTTACTACCACTAAGTTCAGGAAGAAAATTAGTTCCTCAGAGAAAAGCATCTTTGCATGTAGTCAACTCCCTGATCTAGAGCACTTCCCATGGTTTCGGCCCATTAAGCGGAGCACAACAGCTTGATGAATTAATGCTTATATAGGCACAGTTGGCAGCTTCTAATTAAATAATTATGGCTAAGCAGCTGCACGGAAGCTGTTATGCACCCTAGAAAGCCAGCTGTCAGTTTTATTGGTCCTAAGACAGAGGAAGAGTTAATACCTAGCTCTGGATTTTGGGTACAAAAGGGAAGTCTATGATTTGCAAAATATATACTATTAGTATGAAGCTCCTGTGCATTTGTGCCTCTATCCATAGAGATATGGAGAGCCAACTACTGCTCCACAGCTCAACAAAAGAAGCAGCAATTAAATGATCAGGAGATTGGAACATTTCCAGAGCATTCTAAAGAGGACATAGTGTCAAACAGATAAGCCCTTGATGAACATGGAAACACCACTGACCGAGACGGCAAAAGCATCATTTGGGTGGGTAAATGATTGAAAGTCAAGTGTACAAACCTCCATTTGACCTATCTTTAAAGCACATTTTCCCCCAAAAGTTTGAAGAAGACATATGTTCTACAGGATGACAGACAATGTCAGCTCCTTACAGAAGGTTTAAAAATCAAGAATCTTATCTCTGTATCAACAGGAACTTTGCCAGACAGAAGAAAGTGATATTTGTTGGTTAAGCTCTGGCCTAAATGAAGATACTGATTGCCAAGACCACAATCAGGGCCACTGGACCAAATAATGTTTGCTATTCCATACATGTCAGTAAGTTCTTGGGACTGATTTAATTTTTTCTTCATGGGCCACTTTGTCCATGCAGTCTATGCATCCTCACTTCTAAGTAGATATGTGACGACCCACTTTGGAAAACTCCACATCCCATTGCCTTCTCCACCTGTACCAACTCCAAATGAAGAAAGACAACTATAGGCAAAGCCTAGTCCAAGAAACTCAGTCTTCCCTTTATATTTAAACAAATATAGACATCTTAATCCTGATTTCTGAAGGTGCTTTCAAAACAGCAGAAGGAAATGGAATGTTAACACTGAGAACACAATCTCTGTGGAATGAACTCAACATCCAAGCCCAAATCCTGCAAGCATCACATTGTATAGACCAATTTACTGTTCATCCTTCAAAGACCAATGGCTTGTATTCACATCGCCCTTCCATAAAACAAAGCTATCTACACCATAAGTCTCCATTTAAGCACAAAAACAGATTTAGAGAGCCCTACTTGAAAGGCACTGGCAATCACATCCCCTCATATGTACATAGTGATTTTATTTTATGTCAGGAATTCTATCAACTCAGTATCTGAGGTGTTTGCATGTGATTGGCAAGTCTCAGAGATCTAGTTCATTTTAGGTGGATCTTAAACAAAGTTCAGCTTAACTAAACCTGCAATGCAACTCCAGTCTCAGTAGAAAGTGTTCAAAAACCAAACAACAGATTTGCAAAGCCCATGAAAGTGAATTTCAGACCTGGGGGAAGTGGGGGGCTTTTCAGCAGTCTGCACTGCCATCTAGCCAAGACCACGTCACTCTGTACAACATCCATTTGTGTTCTGAAAGCCACTAATGAAAGCAAGCCTGCAGCAATCAGCTTAACAGACCCCAAGAGTTTAGCTGAAAGGATTGGCAGTGGTACTTCATCCACACTGACTCTGCAAAACTCCACACCCTGAGAACCCACAGCCAAGCTGTAATCAGCAACCTTACCTTCACAAATCACTATGGAGAAAAAAGTCGCGCATGCTTATTTATGAACTCTTCCAGCATCCTTGGTCCCTTCTAATTTTTGAAGTCTAACGACCCTGTGACCTCACCGGAAAAAACAAGAAAGATTTCTCTGGGACCCGGTAAGGCACAAGAACTGAAGTGCAGCCACCTCTAGGACTCTATTTAGCACAGCTGCACTCCCAAACCAGTATCCTTAGACCCTAGCAAAACACGAGACCACATACATCTGTGAAGAAAAGTCGAACACAGAAAAATAAACGGAAGCCTTCCTACTTACGATAGAAGACGTATTCGGTATAGCTCGACCAGATCTTGTCCTCTGTATACTGGTTGACAAAAGATGCTGTCACCGAGGAGTTACAGGCCACCATGTGGAATCCACACTCTGACAACATATCAAAAGCTCTTTCCAGATGTTTGAACTTGAGATAAAATCTGGAGGTGTATCTTTCTGGGGCTCGGTCTGGGTCTCTGCTTTCATTCAAAGTTTCTCCGAAGACTTCCTTTGCCAAGGAGATCCTTCCGCAAACCAAAATCCGGGGAACTCTCCGAAACTTGGCATCTGCTTGCCCCTCTCTGCCCAAGGTACAGGATCCCCTGTAGCCCACAGTAATAAAACCCCACTTGCGGTCATGAGGGAGCAGTGAAGGAGGGCAGATTCTTGTGTCGCTTCCTTGGGAGGCATCCTCAAAATCACTGTGACAGAATTCATCTGGGCTTTGCTTGACTTCCTCGGGGGCCAGCAGCTTGACGAGGTCAGGGAGCTGGAAATACTCAGCCTCTCTTTTCAGCCTTCCCCTTTCTGGAAAGTGATCAGGCAGGACCACCTGCCTGTCCCTGAGATAGTCCAGAATATAACGGAACAGGAAGCCATCTCTGTCAATGAAAAACCTTCCCTTGGAGTCCTTGGCTAGATCGTTAGCGTTGTCTCTCTTTGGGGAAAACATTTTCCACAAGAGGGAATGGGGGATGCTTATTAATGTGGAATGGCGGGTGAAGTAAACCTGGCCCCCAACATTCAGCTCTATGACTTCGGGGAAGGAGTTGGGAACTGCAGCCCCTTGATCCCGAGGATAATAACGACTACAGTTCCCACTCAGAGCCATTGTCCCTTTCTTGTGCAGGTTCCTGGACTGAAAGGTACAATCCGACGAGAGTCACAGCCCCAGGCTTTGCATCCAGTTGTAAGGGAGGGAAAGAAAAGGTGTTAACTTGTTCAAAAATGACTTCCTCTTACCCCGGTTTTTCTCTTTATTCCCCCAACAGAGCAAATTTTAGGAGAGTCCACAGGTGAAGTAATGTTGGACAGGAAGTTTAAAGCTGTCTGGTAGTGAGCTACTACTTCACAGGATGTAAAAATCAGCTTGTCTACATTCGATCTTCCATTAGGCCGGGTAGGCAAGAAGGCCGAGTGCCCAGTTACTCAGAGGTCTTTCTGAGGGAAAAGAGAGAAATTATTTCCTCAGACCCAGAATGAGTCAGAAGGAGAGAGACCTCCGGGGAGAGGAGGGGGATGGGGAGGGGGAAGAGGGAGGGAAAATGACAGGGAGGAGATTATTTTTACATAAGCAGCCTGTAACTATTGACTTTAATCACTCCTTAACTGAGTTAGTGCTTCCCTCAGACTGCGCTGTCTTTAAGTTAATCCTCATGACACTATCAACTGCTGTTCAAATCAATCCTGTTTGTAAATCTGATGTAAACGGCATATGCAATTTTCAACTTCCAAAGAGACCCGTTTTTTTTTCGAGCAGGACAGAGAAAGCCGTGAGTCTCTTGCGCTTACCTTAGCGAGTGCTGGAGACTTAGTTCTTGCGAAGAAATAACCTTTTCCAGAGCAATCGAAAACCACAGCCACACTGGGTCTTGTCAAATCCCACACAGGTAAAGGACAGAGGTATCAGTGAAAAGTGGCAGAGAGATGTGCTCTCGGAAAATAAACGATCCCGCACTTACGCGCTCGGAAAAGTACGTTTGTATATATGTATGTATGTGTGTACGTATTCACTCCCAAATCTCTAGTTCAAATGGATCGAGAAAAAAAAAAAAAGTTGAACCGTGAGAAGAAGGCTGAGTCGAAGAAGTGAAGCAAAGGGAAAAAAAAAATTCAACCAAACCTTCGGCAGGAAGAGAAAAAAATATCAAAATCAAAACCTTTAGAGCAGATCCTTTACACCTGGGAGAGTTGCAAGAGGTAACTGGACTTTGAGGCGTTCAGAGAGCCCAGAGGCGGAGAGACAGACAGATGCGCCCAGCCAGGGTCGCAGCAGCCACCCCACCTGCCGGCAAGGGCAAAGGGACGCCCATATCCCTGCCAGGTAGGAGCGGGAAGAAGCCCGGGCGGCAGGGAGATGCCTGCGGGGCTCGAGCTCCGGAGCTAGGAGGTCCCACGGTGCCAGGAGCAGTTCGGATGCTGTGGTGTGAGCAGTGCAGGCAAGAAACCATCCAGGGAAATGACTATTACATCATCTTAAAGGAATAGGGCTTGGAGAGAGCGGAGGCAGCTCGGAGTCACGTCCTCGGCGGTGACAGGTTGCCAGCGCTGACGGGGACGTGGCGCTCGCGGTGGGCACTGGACGGGAGGCGCTGGTTGCTGGCGCAGGGCGGGGACGCTGCACTGCACCGACCCCAGTCCCGCCTGTGATCTTGAGTTTGCACAAGCCACCTCTGGGCTCTTTCTTCCTTGTTTTCAACCCCACCTCCAACCCCCTGTCCCCCACACATAAACCAATTACCCTTCACACTGGCAGTGATTTTAATTTGAAAAACCTCCGGATGAGCTCTTCAAATGCATGACTCTGCAGAAGGGCGCATTTCTTCCTCTAAACCATTTCCCCTTTAATCCTAGGAATGTTCAAGTTACAAGTCTTTCGGATTCTTTTTAAGCCTTTGATTACAGTCATATTCGTTCAGATGCTCTTCCCCCTTCATTCTTTCGGCCAACACACACACACACACACACACACACACACACACACACACACACACACACACACATACACACACACACACACGATTGGGGATGCTCTTTCGAAATGATTACTCAAATGTGCACAAAAAGCTAGGAGTTTTAGCAGTAAGTCACTATCTTGACTTACCTGTAAGAAACTGCTACCTGCAACCTGTTCTGAGGCTTCCTCCTTACTGAGACTCTCTTTGGATGTTCCTGCCCATCCCAACCCATCCCAAGAGTACTCCAGTGGAAGACACGCCTGCTAAGAGACGTTTTACCCCTGTCCCAGAGGGCTCCGTTAAGTGCATCATTAGAGTTTCAAGAAGGCATTTCCAGGGCAACCTAATACACTAACGAAGTGCTTCCAGTTGAGCCTGCCAGTCAATAATGGCCTAGCCAACTGCTTACAGTAAGTCCACCATTTCCCCTTAAAATGCCTAAGTCCTGGGCTCACAGCCCTGGTAAGAATGCACTTTTTCATCAATGAATAATACAGGTGAGGCACACACCATCCCAAACAACTGATATTTTAAAAGCTGAAAATCAAAAATGAAGTTGAACACATTTGAAGAAATGTGTGTGCTCACTGCCAACTTTTGCATTATCAATTAGCTTGAAGATATTTCAACAGCCGACTAAATTTGTGTGTGTGTGTGTGTGTGTGTGTGTGTGTGTGTGTGTGTGTGTAACAATCCTTTCTTTCAATAACCATTGGGTTACTGAATATATTCAGAGTATTAGCTCACTTCCAACCCCTGATTATATTTGACTTTGCTGCTTTAACTAATGCATTAACCTGCTCTCTCCGGCCTCCATTGCCTGATTTGAAAGCTGGAGCAATTAAGGAAAGGTTTATTATGTGATGCGCTTATACCGCCATCTAGTGTCCAAAACTATCAGTACAGTTATGTATTGGGAAATTTAGCTAACCTAAAACTATTACCTATTTTTAAGTTTTTATAGTGAACTGAATTTACTTTGTATTCATTATTCACCATGATGACAAAATAAACATTCCATTTCCACCAACTCAGGGAAAAGAGTGGATCTGAGTCTATGCTGACTTAAGTACAAGTTGGGGTGAATAAGAAAACAAGTGAATGCTGGGCTTCTCTTGCTACTGTTGATGCTGAGACAGGGTCTTATGTAGTCCAGGCTGACTTCAGACTTACTATGTATCCAAGATTAACTTTGACTCCCTGATTCTCCTTCCTCTTCTTCCAGGAGCTGAGATTACAGGCACCACCACACCTAACCAGTGTGTGTGTGTGTGTGTGTGTGTGTGTGTGTGTGTGTGTGTGTGTGTGTTCTCATGCACATGCTTGGTGTGGGAATGGGCCCTCACATGTGGACAGTAAAACCTCTACCCCTGAGATTCATCCTCATTTTGAGCCTCCCTGCTTTAATTTTTAGACATGTAATAGTCCATTATGACCATTGCTTCAGAGCTCGAGTTCTTCATTATGTATTCTAGATCAAGGGTAGGTAGGATAGCTGATAAGAAAACAAGAATTTCAAGATTATTATACATTCTAATGACAAGTCATTTTAAAGAATTTCTAATATTAACTTAAATCACAAAGCTAAAAGATCCTACAGTTTCAAATAAAATGTTCTCAATTCAAAACTGAGGGTAATTAAGTATACCTTTAATCCCAGGACTTGGGAGGCAGAGGTAGGTGGATCTCGGTGAACTTAAGGCCAGCCTGTTCTATATAACAAGTTCCAGGATAGCCAGAGCTACATAGTGAGACATTGTCTCAAAAACCCAGAGAGGGAGAAGGATCTGTTCATTGGTCTTCCTTACAGAGGTTAGGTTATTTTCAGACCAATCATTCATTTGAAAGTGATAATTACTATTAATTATAGCTACTGATGGCTTTACAGCTGTTTCTATTTATGACATTGCACTTTGCCTATCTCTGCCTTCTGCACCACACTCTTAACCTTTCCTCTTCCTCCCTTTTCTATATCTGCTCATCCCTTCCTAACAGTCCTCCCACTTTCAGGTCATCTTCTTAAATTTTTTAATTTTTTTTTTATTTTAGGTTCCACATATGATAGATATATTTATTTCTAAATCTGGCTTATTTTACTTAACATGATGACCTCTAGTTCCATACATTTTCTAGCAAATAACAAGTTGTTCATTTTTATGGCTACATAAAACTCCAGTGTGACTTGTGTGTTTGTGTGTGTGTGTGTGTGTGTGTGTGTGTGTATGTGTGAATCTTTTCTTTATCCATTCATTTGTTGATAGACACCAAGGCTGATTCCATATCCTGGCTACTATGAATAATAGCATGACAATGAAAAATGAATGTGTAGGTATCTCTATTGAGTGTGGATAAGATTCCATCTGGTAGACCCAGGAGTGGTACAGCTGCATCAAATAGTAGTTCTATTTTTAGTATCATGGGGAACCTCCGTGTTTTCTGTAATGTCTAAATTGATCCCCATTCCCAGTACATAACTGTTCCTTTTCCTCTGCATCCTTGCCAACAGTTATCCTTTGTCTGTTGGTAACAGTCATCTGACTGGAGTGAGAAGGACTACTGGTATAATTTTGATTTTGGTATATTTGTTGGCCAGATGTACTTCTCTTGAGAAGTGTCTGTTCAGACAGTTTGCTCATTTGTTGATTGGATTACTTGTTCTTTCGTCGTTATGGGCTTTGAGTTCTTCATATATTCTTCATATTAGTCATCTGCCACATAAATGGCTAGTAGAGATTTCTCTCCCATCCTCTAAGCAGGAACAGGGAGTTCCTAACTGATGCTGGAGAATGGACTGATGGCACCTAGCAAGTTAACACACACACAAAAATGAGAAATGGGAAGCCTTGATTCATATGTTATAATACTCCCCAGTTTTTACTGCAACAGTCTATTTTGAAATAAAATTATACTTACACCCTCAGAGACATATTCTGAGGACTGAAAAGTAAATATTCACCAGTCTACATGATTTTAGGACCTACAATTTGCCCATACCACCTGAAACACAGTGTCCATTTTTAACACCATGAACATTCTGTAGTTATATTATTCCATTATAGTTCTGTGCTGAATGTATTCTCTTACTATAGCAAATAGCTGGTAATTGGAAGCTGCTTTGCTAGCTCTCTTTGGTAATATCTACATTCTAATCTACTTTGAGCCTCAGAAATCTGGGCCTCTGTTGCATCTGGAATGGCCAGGAGTTAGATTTGAAACTGTCCTGAAGCATATTTATGTTGACCACAGTTACGTAGTCCTCCCTATTCCCTCTGTCTCAGGGACAACAAAGGGAGGTGAAATGGAAGAGACAAAAGGCTTGAAGGAAGCACAGAATGTGGGCAGACGTAAGTAGTGTTAATGTAAGCGAGTATCTCCCAGAGGCTGGAGTAAGGCTGGCTGTTTGGTGCCTCAACAAAAGGCAAGGAGCCAAGTCTAGACTGGAAGCATATTCTGTCCTTCATGTCAGCAGATCACACTGCTGGTGTTATGATTCCCTTCTGGCAGCTCTCCACTGAAACATTGTGGGATGGGACATGCAGCCCAAAGGGCAAACAACAGATAGCAACGTATTTCTCTTAAGGGAAGCACATAGAAGACTGTTTCATCCTGTTCTTTGTAATATTCAAGCATGTAGCACATCAAAACACTGATTATGTAAATTGAAGAACTACATCTTAGTCTGTATCCCATTCCTTACATTTCTACAACCCCCATAGATGAACTGTTGAGGGTATATTCAAGGAAAAAAAAAGCAGTTTTAAGTTGGGGATAATGTAATCACACTCCACACATAACATACTTAAGTTTCCTCTTCCATCCAGCAGAGATAGCTTTTACACTGTCTTTGCTCTCAGGAAGAAAATTGACCTCATAAACCCACTCTTGCTAAGGTGCTGTATACTCGTCATATTATGCAGCCCAAGCACTCTGGCATTATCACCGCCATTGTAACAGCTGCTCTTTATGGAGGCTTCACCATGATCATTATGGAGGTTGACCATGATCATTAGTCCTCCTCATGTCCTGATAAACTGGAATCATGACTTAGAGCAGCGGACTTGGTCTCCCAGATAGAGTAAAATGGCAATAAGAACACCTGCCTCATAGGTGTATTGTGCAGATTAAATGTTACAAGGCGCGTGGGTCCTCGGGCACATTCTGCAGCTTTCAGTGAACGCTAAGTAACCGCAATCAGTATTCATAATGGTGGCGAAAGTAACTGTGTTCACTGTCAGACTCTAGCAGAGGCAGGAAGAAATTACAAACGTGGTTCAAGAATGAAATACAATTCTACTTTCAAAATCTCTGCTCTCACCAGCATAAAATGCCAGGTAATGACTAAAGTTCATTTGAGCAATTTTCCATTTTATGGGAAAATTTAGGTTTGTGTGAAAGAGACAGAGAAATAGAATGGGGAACTGAAAATAATCCATATCCCAGTGGCTAGAACAGAAAACAGCACTATCTTTCACCAGGACAGGTCACATTCCACACGTACTTTTCAAGCGTTGATGTTGCATCCAGCACAGCACCAGGTAGTTGAGACACAAAGCTGAATGTGGACAGAAGTTCACAAGCCCAAAGAAAGGTTGTACCAATAGAAACATGATTGAACATCTCAGAATCCTGAGGCCTGCCTTTTATTTCCTTGAACATGCCTAATGCTATATGCAACATTTGGTCCTATGGTGCATGTAGGATGGGAATGAAGCATTTGATGTAGGAATGCCCTCTGCTTCCTTCAATATTGTCTCTCCCATCAAAGAGATCCGATGAGTGATGGCAAAATGAATTTAAAACATAGCCGCCAAGTCTTCAAATACAACCCAGCAAGTGATTTGCTGTGTCAGAAGCAAAGCATGATAGTAACAAACAGAGGCACTTACTGTTGATTCAAAGCCTCACATTAAAGAGTTTACATGAGCCTTGAACAGTCAAGTTGGATCAGGGAGCCCTTGGAGGTCATCCAGTCCTGCCTCAGATCTAGCTAACAGTTTGAAGCAACAGTGACAGTTCATCTGAGGCAATTCTTCCTGAAAACATTCTTGAAGTCTACTCTCAGAATACAAACAAAAATAGAAACAGTTTGTATTGCCATGGTGCTTTTGACTAGAACTCTCCAGAATAAAGCTCTTCCAGGACAGCAATCACTGAGACCCTGTTGTCAATAAAGCACTGTTGTTAAGGTGGAAAGCTGTGTTGCCAGCTGTAGTACAGAATGGGGGAGAGGGGTAGAGAAATTACACATTTCTGTAACAGAAGATGGAGCCCTGTTTTAAGTTTCTGTTCAAAATAAAGAAGCTTTTCTGGAACAAATGATGAACGTTAGGAGTGCACATTTTGACAATGGAGTTGAATAAATCCAACTTCCATAAACATATTTTAATACTAATCTTAGTATGGCCTAATCAACAATGACACTGGTATTGGCTCCTGCTCCTCTTCCTCCTCCTCTTCCTCTTCCTCCTCCTTCTCCACCACCTCTTCCTCCTCCCCCTCTTCTACCACCTCCTTCTCCACCTTCCCCTCCACCCCCTTCTCCTCCTCTGCCTCCTCCACAGTTTTGGGGAGCAAACATAGGATCTATGCATGTTAGATAAGCATTCTGCAGCTGAGCCAAACCCCCAGCTCCCAATTTTTTTTCTTTTCTTACTTTTGGTCTCACTATGTAGATCTGACTGGCTTTGAACTTAGAATCCTCTTGCTTAAGCCTGTGAGTGACTCAGATTAAACAAACACTCCACAACACCCAGCTCAACTGTATGTTTCAAATGGATTGGATACTGAGGAAAAGAAAAAATATAGGTGCCTGGCTATCAAACAACTATTTCTAGTAGTTGAAACATTTGAATGAGGGAAAAGGAGTTTGCACTGATTAGTTTTATGTCAACATGACACAAGCTAGTGTTATCAGAGAGGAGGGAGCCTCAATTGAGAAAACGCCTCCATAAGATCAGGCAGTAAGACATTTTCTTACTTAATGATCATTGGGAAAGAGCCCAGGCCATTGTGGGTGGTACCATCCCTGGGCTGGTGGTCCTGGGTTCTATAAGAAAGCAGGCTGAGCAAGCCAGTAAGCAGAACCCCTCCATGACCACCGCATTAGTGTCTGCCTCCAGGTTCCTGCCCTGCATGAGTACCTGCCCTCACTCTTTGATGATGAACTGTGAGTGAAACAAACCCTTTCCTCCCTAATTGTTTTTGGTCGTGTGTTTCATCACAGCAATAGTAACACTAGCTAGGACTGGGAGAAAGGCAGAGATCTACCTCTCCCTGCTCACCACCATAATCCTTTCCCTACAATTCACATATACTGTATTCATTCACTAAAGGAGACTTATTACATATTGCATGTAATATGTGTTGACATACTTCTTATTATGATTTCTATTTATTATATAGTTTATCTCTTTATTGAGAAACAGTATAATTTGTATGCCACTAATTATCACTCTTCCATCTCCTTCCTAGGAAACCCATTTTTCAAATGACATTATTATTGCCATTCCAAAATGTTAAGGATAACTGAACAAGCCTAGATGTGATACTTAAATCATTTATCTTTTCTTAAATCAGGAAAATACTTTATACTAATATCTCTCAGTTCTCTTTAGCATATATTTTCTTTTTCATAATCATTTCATAAATGTGTAAATGGAATCTATTAAACATCTTGAAGCAATTTGTAGGAAACAGGGTTAAAAACCCTAGTTGAAAAAAAAACAGCTTATTTTAGAACCAAGGAGAACGAGGTTCCTGAGAGTAACAAAACCTCCCTGATGAGTTCCTTACAACTATGCCTCTGGTCAAAGAAATTAATAAAAATAACAAAAATACTTACTGTAACTACCAGATGATTCCATGTACATTCTGCTTTACTTCTTGTAATTTCCTGAACAGTTGGCATCCTGAGAATGAAAGATTCTCCTGAAGGTAAAATCACCAACAGCAAGGTGCACGAGGCCTACCAAATCACCCGTTAATTATATCAGTCTTATCTGAATATATTTTTATGTTCGTTATATGTCCTCAATATGCAATGCTTAAGTTTGGCACCATGTAAGGTACCAACCCATTATGAGCATAGATCACTACTTCATCTCCAGGCCAAGGACATAGAAAGCACCTTAAAATTATTTGTCAAAAGATTGTTAAGAGTAAAGAATCCAACAGACTGATGCAGGGATGGATGGATGCTAGGTGGATGGATGGATGGATGGATGGATGGATGGATGGATGGATGGATGGATGGATAGATGGATGGATGCACAGATGAATGGATAGAAAGACGGATGAAAGGACGAACAGACAGACAGATGGATGGACAGATGGATGGATGGATAGATGAATGCAAGGATGCATGGATGGATGTAGGGATAGATGTGGGATGGATGGATGGATGGATGGATGGATGGATGGATGGATGGATGGATGGATTGGCACAGCCATATCTAAATGGAATGGCAGAAGTCACAAAGCCAGTACAGCTGTTTGACAAAGATCCAGCAGAGCTGAGCCTCATGATGGCTGCCATGCACCTTTGGTTTTCATCACCACCTGTTGCATACTTGAGAGACTTTTAATATTTGTACAATTTGAGGATAGTAGATTGATAAAAATTTTCTCATGAATCATTTATGCCTTCTCCCAGGAATGCTGCTTCTAAGCTTCCCCAGGACAGTCCTGAACATACTATTGCCCCTGCTTCTAGGAAGATATCCTTATCTACTTGGAGGTCTTCCTTATGCCTTGGGGATTGTGACATGTAAAGAAGCCAGAGGTCTCTTCATGAGGCTATGAGACATTCTTGAAACATCTGTCCCTGTACTTACACAGGAACAAGATATTCAAAACAAAGTAAACTTTAAAAGGTCAACAAGATTTGGTGAGCTAGAGTAATTGTCTACAGTTCAGATTACAAGTCTCTTCCCTCTGTACAGACAATTTTGTGGCATATACTTCTGCCCTACACAGAGACATATTGACGAGCAAAGTATGAAATGGAAAGATGATAAAAGAATGAGATGTGAGGACCATCCTCTCTTAGAAAAGTTAGCTCATGCAGAGTCACTATGGTGATGTATGACCAGGGAACAACAGAATGCCAGGATTAGACATATAGACAAATTCTATAAAGATATAAAATATAAACATTGTATTATGCCAGAATTTAAATAAAAACTGCAGGAGCTTTTGCCTGATAATTTTTCCTAGGCACTATGACCATTAAAAGTTAATAATATACTGCTTGAGACATGGCAAAATGCCCAGGGTGGCTTGAAGATTTTGTTTTGGTCTATAGTCCTTGAAGCAATCAAATATACCAGCCTGAGAAACTGGCTGTCATATGCCTCTAGATTCTCAGAAACTGGGTTATGGGATTAATGAGTAAGAATGATAACTGTGTTTATTAATGATGCCAAAACTTGAGGAAAAATGATTGGAAATGACAACTCTGTTCTGTCATAGTTTATTAATGATGACTAGAAGATAAGAAAAAGGAAATGAAACACATGTCCAAAACTAAAAATATTTTAGAACATCATAAATGTATCCCTGATTACTAAATTCTGTATAAATAAAGAAGCACCCTGGCTGCTAGGCAGTCAGGCTGCAAGATTCTCCTGACCACCATGGCCTGGCTCACTTCCTTTCCCCTCTGACTACTTACATCCTCTGCCAGACCCGTCCACTGCTGGGGATGGCAATGAATGGATGCACAGATGCACAGATGGATGGATGGATGGATGGATGGATGGATGGATGGATGGATGGATGGATGGATGCATCGATGGATGCATCGATGGATGCATCGATGGATGCATCGATGGATGGATAGATAGATGCATCGATGGATGGATGCATCGATGGATGGATGGATGAATGGATGGATGACCAGTCAGAACAGCGGTAAGAAATTTCAGCTAGATACAGAAAGGATGTATTCTTACACAGAATACTTAATTTTCTACCTTCCTAAATTATTAGTACAAAATGATAGAACAATTCAAGTGTTATACCAGAATGAAAAAAATTAATAGTGATAACAGCATCAGAAAATTGTCCATTCATAAATATACATAGTGGGTAGAGAGATATACATGTTTCTGTTCTAGAATCAAGAAGCTTATGGAAACAAAAAAAATTGTTCTTGAGGTGACATCTCCCTTAAAGCAACAAAATCCTAATTTGGGGTTTCTTTCAAGTGCTTAAAAAAAAAACACTTCAGCACATTTGGTGAGGTTCTAGACTCATCTAATGTGACTGTTTTATGTCATGGTCACTCTGTTGTACTTCCAGAACTTGGTGTGGAGTGGGAGACTTCTTATCAGTTAACCTGCACAACGAGCACAAGACTGGGCGGTCAAAGCACAGCAGTCAAACAGGAACTGGAAAACAAAGCCTCTTTCCTCTACAATGCAGAGTTTCAAAGCTTCCCCCAAGGAACTTGCATGTTTCAATTCACAATTACCCAGAGGCCTCTCCAAAACACATGCTGCTGTGCGATGTGGAGTTACAATGACTATCAAAGTGCATCAGCCATTTGAACGGGAGCCACTGTTTTACAACATCCTGATAAATCTGGTCGCCATTCGTCAGGAAAAAGAACACCTATGAATAAATGGAATGAAACAAACAAACAAAAAAAGATTTAAGTATCTGACAGAAAGTGAATGCAGCCTGATGTCTCATGACCAAATTCTTGGGAATAATCAACATAACTGTGTTTTTGACATTCCATCACAGACACAGAAGCTACAGTTAGCCTAGGTAGGATATACTGAAATCATATCCAATACCTAGTAGTCAGCCTTAAAATCATATACATACAAGCAACACTAACTACATCAACTTAGCATCTTGTATTATATGTTTACGCATATGTGAATAACAATAACACTCAAAGAAAAAGAAGCCATGAAACTGAGAGGAAATAAGAGAATATAGCAGGACTTGGAGGGAGAGGATAAGAGAGGGGTGGAGGGAGGAAAGGGAATGAGTAAAGTTGTGTAATTATACTTTAATTACAATTTCAAAGACATTGAGGGAGGAAAGAAGAATGTTAGAACAATTGCAAATAGTAGAGAAAAATTGTCTTATTTGCACTAAAGAGAATAAGTAAATGTATACTTTTATACCCATTTCATCTAAGGATGCTTACACCTACTAATGTCAAATGGAAGTATTACCAGAGTCCACCTTAAGAAAACTAATGTTCTGTAATAATGACAAAGTCTCATGCCCCAAACTATCATCTACAGTCACGGGTGAAGGCTGTGGGATGTATATTTGTTTTTATTCCCAACACACACAAACACAGTGTGGGGATGTAAGAGGACAGCCTCTGGCTAATCAGAAACAACATTGTCCTCTCTCAGAGACCCACTTAACGAAATAAGCTGCTGGAGTTCCACAAAGAAAGCTTTGGGCTTCTCTCAGACCCATCTTTCCCCTCCATCTCTCTTACTAACACTAACTCCCATGTTTCTGTATACTTTTGTAAAGGAAATTGGGTCAGGCATTCCGGAGGCAATACCAATGAACCAGACACAAACTGACTCCTTAGCAAACTTACCACACAGAAGGGACTAACACAGGAAAGCATTCGGGACGTGACTGATAAACAAGAAGAAAAAGAATGGTTTGTGTAAAAAGGAGTGGGTATTCTATAGAACACAGAAAGCTATCTAAAGACAAAGTTACTTAGTGAAACTCTAAGGAGCCTCTTGCTTAGCTTGAAGTGCCCATTAACAAACATTGATAAACTGAAGACAGTGTCATGTTGGACCACTTGCACCATTTCCTGGGTTGGAAGTCAGAAGGGCACTTATCTAGAATTAATTTAGAACTGCTCCAGGCTGATCTGATTCCGGACCTTGGGAACAGTTGATATGTGTATATAAATGCTAGTCCATCACTGCAGCAGATCATGGAGCTAATGCATATCTGGTTTCCAGCCATTTCAGACTAGGGGCCATTGAAGTGGTGCTTCCCAGTCTGTTTATATACCCCACTAGGTCCCCCTTGTCATTGAAGACTTGTGTGCCAGGGTAATCTGGTTCAAAATGGCTAGCTAAAGGGGTGAGCCAAAGTGCTGCTGATTCTCCAAAATGCCAAGGAAGATGCTGGGCAGTAACAGGAGAGCTTCACTGTAACAGCTCCAAATTCCTCTAAGGGTATAGTCTAAGAAACCCAGATCAGCAAGTAATTATTGCCTAGGAGAAATCCTATGAATCACATCGAGCAGCATAAGCTTTCTGTCACAGAGAAAGATAAATAGAAGAAATCTATGGCATATTTCATCAGATTTTCAGAGAAAGAAGGAAAATTTCCAAAGACTGACAGTAGCATGTACCTAAAGAACTGTAAAATACTCACAGCACCATATGGTTCATGTGAGCATTCTAGCAGGAGAATGCTTGTAGGCTGGGACTTGGAGTTAAGAGAATCTCAAACACTCTCCCTATTTCAGCTGTTCAAAGGATCTAATAATGAAGACTAGCCTGATGATTTGGGGAAGTTGACTTTGGATAAGTCTTAGCAATTCTTCAATGCAGTTGAGTAACATAGAATATCTAATGAGAGGGTAAGAGTCAATTTGACCAACACAAGGCAACAACTTCAGTAGAGTTTTGGTCCACTTCCATTTCAAATGTCTGGCTTACTGTCAGGTTTGTTATTTGGGAAATAAATCTACCAGGAAATATTGAAGTAATATGAGCACTAAAAAGTACTTTCTGAGGCACATCTGGCAAAGTTTTTCACAGTCTGTAGGCTGGCTGCTCACTCTGCTGAGAGTTTCTTTTGCATAAGCTTTCCTAATGTCACGTAATTTCTCCTTCTCTTTCTCCTTCTCCTTCTCCTTCTCCTTCTCCTTCTCCTTCTCCTTCTCCTTCTCCTTCTCCTTCTCCTTCTCCTCCTCCTCCTCCTCCTCCTCCTCCTCCTTCTTCTTCTTCTTCCTCTTCTCCTTCTTCTCCTTCTTCTCCTTCTCCTTCTCCTTCTTCTTCGTTTTGTTTTTGTTTTTGTTTTGTTTTTGAGATAGGGATTTTCTGTATAGCCCTGGCTCTCCTGGAACTCACTCTGCAGACCAGGCTGGCCTTGAACTCAGAGATCCGCCTGCCTCTGCCTCCTGGGTGCTGGGATTAAAGGGGTGCACCACCACGGCCAACTAATTTTTTCCATTAATTCTTGAGGTTATTTCCTATGCTAGGTCACAGACAGTGAGTTGATATCTAGAATATGTAAAAAAATGCAAAAATTAAATAAAAAAAACCCCAAAACCCAAACTGCCAAACAAGTGGGCTAATGAAGTGAACCGAGAGTTCTCAAATTAGGAAATGTAAGTGGCCAATCACTATCTTAAAATGTCTTCCAATATCATTAGCTGTAAGAAAAATGTAAATGAAAACCATTTTGAAACTCTTTCTCACTCCAATCAGAATAGCTGAGATCAAGAAATCAAATAACAAACGCTGATGAGAAAGTAGATGAAAAGGAACCCTAATTCACTGTTGGTGGCAGTGTAAAGTAGTGCACCCATTATGCACATCAATGTGGAGAATCCTGAAAGAATTAAAAACAGAACTATCATATGACCAGCTATCCCACTCCTTGGCTTGTACCCAAGGGGCTCCACACATGTTGTATGAGTGACACCATTCTTGGAGAGAAGTGAACAAGCATTGTTCACTCACTCCAGATAGTGAATCGGCAACTGTCCAAAATACTGACACTAGCACAGTCCAACTTAGTGAACCAATGAAGTTTTGTTTTTAATTTCATTCTCATACATTTATTAGGTAGCTTCCCCTCAGTCTCTACATAAACTTTTTTAAAATTTTTTGAAATTATAATTGTATCATTTCCACTTCCCTTTCCTCCCTCCAATCCCCATATACTAGCTCCACTCTCTTTCAAATTTATTAGCTCTTTTTCTTTTTTTATATATGTATGTGTATGTACATATATTAGCAATATGCATATAGTTTCTTCACTATATGCACATATATATATGTGTGTATATATACATATCTGTATAAATGTGTATTAATATGTACACATACACATATGTGTATATTCCTAAATGCATAACTACAATATACTCAGTCCATATAAAGTTATATGCACATGTTTTCAGGACTGACCATTCAATAATGGATAATGGATGTGTGTGCTCTTCCATGGGGAAGACTATGAGTTTAATTGGAATTGCTTATAGGAACATTGATAAAGGGTTACTTATAGGAACAGAAATCACTCAAAGACAGCTCCATCACCAAAGCTCAAGTCAACATGATTGCCAGCCCATGAAAGCTGGAACTCACTGGACAACTTGCAGACAGCCCAACAGGTTTTAGAGTGTCTCAAACAATTCAGATTGTCAAAGCCTTTTCCAGGTATCTGGAAAAGCCATGCTTTCTTCATTTTCCAGGCAGTTGAGTTTGTCTAAAAGTATCTCCTAGCAGTGCTTACTTGGAATGCTTGGAGAGGTAAAGCCTAGTAAATCTGGTCCATTTCAGGGACTTCCTCAAGCCTGAGTTGGTTAATTCCTGAGCTTAAGGAGTTTCCTTGCAGGATGGAAAGTTTCACCTCCATCTTAACATCTTGTCATTTTTTAAATTCCTTTCTAATACTGTGTCTTGATGAGCTTCCCCCAAGATGGAAGGTTGTAACCTCAGAGGAAACTGCTACACAGCAGTATCCTACCACAGATAGATACTCACAGGCTCTATTAGTCAGGGTTCTCTAGAGCAGTGGTTCTCAGCCTTCCTAATGCTGCTATCATCTTTTAAAACAGATCCTGATGTTGTAGTGACCCCTGACCATAACATTACTTCTTTGATACTTCATCAGTATAATTTTGCTACTGTTGTAAATATTAATGTAAATATCTGTTATACAGGATATCTGATGGGTGACCCCTGTAGGGTCACAACCTACAGGTTGAGAACTACTGATCTAAGGTAACAGACCTGAGAGAATAAATACATATATCAATATTAAGAGGATATTTATTACAGTGTCATGGAGGATGTAGTCCAATCGTCCAACAATATGGCTGTCTTGCAACAAAAAGACCAAGAATCTTGTAGTTGTTCAATTCACAAGGCTGGGTGTCTCAGCAGTCCCAATCTGGTGCTGGAGTCCTAGAGGATTCATGGAAAGCTGTTGGTCTTCAGTCTGTGTTGGAATGCTGAAGAAGGATTTAATAGTAGCCATAGCAATGGGATAAATAAACTTGGCAGGAAGAGTGAGTGCAAGGAAGCAAAAAGCATGGTTCCCCTTTTCCCTGCCCTTTTATGAGGGCTGCCAGCAAGAGGCATGGCCCATATTTAGTATGGGTCTTCCTGTTTCAAGTAACATGATAAAGAAGAGCCCTTACAGGAATGCCCAGCATCTTGGGTTTTAGTTGATTCCAGATGTGGGCAAGTCGACAACCAAGGTTAGCCATCACATACATTTATGTTTACTGCTGCATTATTCACAATAGGGAGGAAAGGAACCAGCCTAGATATCCACCAACTGATGAATAGATAATGAAAACAAAAATGTGTCACATATGCACAGTGGAATTGCATTTAGTGCAAAGAAAGTTTGAAAATTTCAGGAATTGGATATAAATTGAAAGTATTATATTAAGCCAAGTCACTAGAGCTCAGGAAAACAAACATCACATGGTCTTGCTCCTATGGAAATACTAGTTTACAATGTTTATAGGTGTGCATATAAATGGAGTGTGGGTGGGTGTAGCCATGAAGCAAGGAGACCAGGCAAGGGGAAAAGGAGGTGTTGAAGAAGTGGGGGGAGGCAGTATAACCTGTGAGACAGACATGGAGAAGCAGAAAGGATGTTGTAGATGGGTTGGTGGAAAGACATGGGGCAGGCCAGGCAAGAGTGGGGCAGAAGAGGGGAAGGGAGGATCAACAAAACAAATTTTATTAGTAATGCCGTAATTATTAGAACACTGTGCATTCTAATTAAATAAAAATAATCACATAAAAATTATTACTTTCCACACAGCAAAGGAGTAGGAAATCATGATTAAAGGAGTGGGCTTTGAGATCAGACCATTTGGGGGCTTAATCTTCTACCACAAGTTTTCTGCCTGTGCAACAACAGCTGTACTTCCTCTACAGAGATGTAAGAAGTAGTAAGATAATCTATGTTGAGTGGTTCATTCACCCTTTAGTCCATAATACCAGCTCGACAGCTACAGGTTGTCTCTACCACTTACCTGATGCTTAGTGTCTCTGTAAATATATTCCCCCCAAAACCCAACTTATGTAACTGGTTCTATGAAAGCATGGGTATAGCTGATTCACTAATATTGGCACCTTCCTCTGGACCCTGTACAGATTCAAAGCGAAGGAAACAAAGTTCCATTAATTTCCTTTGGGGGTGCATAGCCTCAGACCAAAAAATTGTTTGGGTAGGTCGAAAGGTCCCTTGTGGAGGACTGCCACAGTTATTTGCATCTGGATAACATAATAGTTATTTGCCAAATTGTCATTATTAACTGTCTTTGGTCCCACAGTTTCCAGACTCTACTTTTTCAATGTTGGATGCCACTTGTCCTATTGTGGTACCCTATACAAAAGAAATTAACACTCCCCTCTTCTACCTTTTCTTTATACTCCCCTCTTCTGACTTATGTCAAACTCATACTCCTCTTTGTTGACCTAATTCAATCTCAATGGACCATCATCACTATGAAAATGATTACAAAATTTATATAATTGGCTTCAATCTTTTCCCAGTTTCATACGGACTACAGAACATATGATCAATCCTCAGGCTACCTGCTCAATCTGGGAACCCAGAGACAAATAAGGTAGACAGGTCTTTGCTTCATGAAACTTCCATTATAGATCCCAAACATAGATCCTAATAATGTCAACAAATAAATAATCAAGATAATCCCCAAAAGTTATATGGTCTGTAACACAGAAATGGGGCTCATGAAATGATGTGTTGGGTGAGGCCAAGGAGAAGTGGGTAAATACTGCAAGCTGGGACTCTGAGACAAAGAGTCGGCCATGTGATTTTTTTGGAAACTGTGTTCTAGGAGTGATGCTCAGATAAGGCTAAGCTGGATTTGTTGAAGGAACTGAGACACTTGGAAAATTAGGGTCCAGAGGTAGAAAGAGAACAGGGTGGCCTGAGAAGAAGATGGGGCAAAGCTACATGGAGTCTCATCTACTACATGCTACAAGTATAGATCTCATTCTAAGTAAGCGTCAAGTGAGGTTTTTGTATTCACTTATATTTTAAAATACCACTTGGGCTAATGTGGTGGTAATAGATTGTTAGAATAGCAGCCCTGGCTGTAGGGAAGTGAGCAAAATGAAGTGCAGGGATCCAGTGATACACCAGAAGTAGCCCAGTATAGAGTGAAGGAGAATAGGTGAAGGGAAGCTGGCTGAGATTGTAGGTGTACCAGGGAGCTACAGGGAGCAACAGTACTGCATGAAATCACTGACATTCTCCTTGCTTGTAAACTATGTCATCTCAGTTCATTAAACACAAGCTGACAGTGTTATCTTTATAAATATTTCATCGGTTACCTTCATATCTTTAAAACGGATCTTAGCATTTATTAGTTGTTCACATACCTTAGTCAGCTCCCATTGCTTATAGAATATAGCCCAAAGTCCTCAGTGCAGGCTCAAAGCCCTCTGCTACATGCTCTCACTGCTTTCAGAGATATATTCAAATAGGCTCATGAGGAAAGGAGAAGAGATGGATAACTAAGGAAGAGTCCTGAGAGGCACCTTTCACATACAAGGACAGTCCCAGAAGTGGTGATGCTCTTGACATATGAAGGACCAGCATTCATGGCTTTTACACTGTTCTTAAAACCAAAAATTTCTGTCACCAATGAAATAGCCACAGTGCACCACACAGTGTCTGTGCTCTGACTTCTAAGGCAAGAAATCTCAAAGCCTGGGATATAAAGAAATTGAGGAGGCCACACTGAACATAAATGAGTGTATAATTAGCCTTGCTGCAACCCTTGACCTCATTTGTTACCCTGTGTACAGTCTCCAGTTAGAATGTAATTGAAGAAGTACCTCACTAGGAAATTCAATGATCCAGTTAATTATATGTAGGGAGAAGTTGAAGGAATAAAATATATAACACATTGAACATATGTTCATTGTCCTTGCCTCTAACAATCATTTCTTGAAACTGAAAATCCCACCAAGCCAGACCTGGGAAGTCACTGGTATTAACAATCCAGAGCGACAGAAGGGGGCAGTGTGAGAACAGTTTCTTGCACAAGGAACTAAGAAGCTGTCCTGAGCAACACTGCTCATCCACTCGGGATCCTGAAGGGAAGCTTGGTTTATTTGTATCTCGATACTTCCTAAGTCTCAAACCACCCCCAAACAAAGTGAGCAATGAAAGCTCCCCTGGTACATCATCCTGAAATACCCTTCCAGACCTTTTAAGAAACTGACCACTTCTCAAGTGTAGTGTAGCCTCAAGAAATATTAATTCAAGTTCAACTCCACACATGTGCTTATTCACTGCTCAGCCTTTTATAAAAGGAAGAAAAAGGAAATTCTCCTGTACTGACCATATTACAAAAAAGAAAACCCTCAATAACTTGTAACACACTGTCATAGGCAGGCCTTAAATTGTCTCTCTGCTAATAAAGATTATAATAATACACATAGGTATAAATCCAGGCATTTACTCGGAACCAGTAACTGACAGCCTGGTCCTACAGAATGGTAGAAACAAAAGTGAATCCAGGTCCTCAGAGTGACTAGGCACACAGCCTAGAGACAGGTCCATCTGTATAGGGAGGTGAGGTGACCAGGAAGCCCAGGAAGAACAAAGCTGCCTGTCCTCAAGGTTTAAGGAGTGAGTGTAGTGAAGGCTTGGAGAAAGGTCACAGCCAGCAAGGTTGTAATTATACCCTGAAAGACAGATGGACTCTGAAGAACAGAGGAAAAGAGTCTATATACAGAGAAGAAAGGCAAACATGTCTATGTGTTAGGGGAAATCCGGGGGATGGCAGGTGGCAGGGAATGAACAGTGAATGGTCCAATCTTGCTAGAATCATCTGTGGGGGACCAGTGGGCCAGATGACAAGGAGTTTGAGTTTGTTCTGTGAAAATGAGTAGACATGTTTCTGACAAGAATGACAGAGAAATAAGCTGCTCAAAAGAGCCACTTCCACGATGTAATTCAGAACTCATCCCCCTCAGTCTACCGTCCCTTCTCAGTGCGGGAGACTTCCACCAAACGCTTTCATCAGTAGCCCACTAAGGGGAGTGGCTTTGACACTGAAGTTCCAGTCAGTTCAGCTTATTCAGCAGTTTCAACAAATGTGTATGACACTAGTGAGGGTCACAAGCACTTAGTGTGTGACACTAGTACGAGTTACATGTGCTGAATGAATAACACTGGTGAGGGCTACATGTACTGAATGAATAACACTACTAGTGAAGGTTACATGTGCTGAATGACTAACACTAGTGAAGGCTACATGTGCCTAATGACTAACACTAGTGATAATTATATGCACTGAATGCAGAACACTAGTCATGTGATTATATGTGTTTAATGGATAACCCTAGTGAGGGTTACATGCCCTTAACTGATAACACTAGTGAGGATGATGTGAATTTAATGCAGAACACTAGTAGGAATTATATGTTTAATGCACAACACTAGTGAGGACCACATGCATTTAATGCATAATACTAGTAAGGATCATATGCATTTAATGCTTAACACTAATGAGGGTCACATGCATTTAATGCATAATATTAGTGATGGTCACATGTGTTTAATGCATGACACTGGTGAGAGTCACGAGTATTTAATGTGCAATGCTAGTGAGGATTATATGCACTAAATGTAAAATAACAATTTTCAAGGATCACTTTTATATGCATCATGATGTGTATTTTCATTCATTTATTCAATAAATATTTATTCAATAAATGTTTGTTGAGAGTGTCCCACGTGTTGGGCATTGCTGTGATGTGAAAATACAGAAGTAAACACACAGACGGCCAAAGTTGTCTTTATGGAGCTGGTATCCTAGATAAGAAATGAAGAAATATGTTAAATGCCAGATAACAAGTATTTGTAGAAAAAGCAGCCAGAAGAGGGAGATATCAGTTACCATGCTGAATGGAAGGGACATCAACAGCAGGGGGCAGAGAGAACATGGAAAAATGGAGGCAAAATGCTCTTTCTACCCTACACAGGTTTTGTACAAGCAGGTGAACAAGAACACATCCGTACTGTCAGTACTAATACTAATACATGTAAGAACAGATGCCAACTACTGAATCACCACTCGGTGACTACCACTGTGTGACCCATTATTTCACTTACTCTTCACTCAAAGGATAAAAACTTGGAATGTGGGTACCTTCGGGGAGCCCCTACGAGAACACACCCCGAGCAACAGAATTAGAGCAAAGGTTTTATTCAGGGAAAAGGGGAAAGGAATGAGGGAAAGGCCATCTTGGAGTGGGGACATGAGAGAGACAGATAGACAGACAGACGAAGCAGGCAAGAGAGGAACAAGAGAGGAAAGAGAAAGGACTTGAGGGACTGTCACTTTTAAAGGCTGCAGGAGTCTCATAGCTGACGTGAAAGGCACCTGGCAGCAGCTGATGATATAACCACCTCTGTGGCCAAGGCATGCTGACCACGGCAGTGGGAACTAACATTCATAACAAACAATACGTCTTATTAAATAACACTTTTTTATGTAAGAAAATAGGAGCATCATAACAGAGGGTTTGGGAAGATGGCTCAGTAGGGGGCTTGCACAAGCATGAAGATCTAAATTTGAATTCCTAGCATTCATGTAAAAGCTGGGCATGGCAGCACACTCTTATTACCCCAGTGCTGGGAGGGTGCAGATGGGTCCATCACTAGAGCTTGCTGATCAGTCAGCCTAACTGAAACCTAGCTCCATGTTTGGTGAGAGCCCCTTGCTGTGGCTAATCTTGTCAACTTGACACACTTGGGAAGAGGGAATTGAAGCATTGCCTCCATCAAACTGGCCTGTGAGCAGAGCGTGTCTGCTATGGGATGGTCTGTATGTCAAATTACTCTGATTGGTCAATAAATAAAACACTAATTGGCCAGTGGCTAGGCAGGAAGTATAGACAGGACTAACAGAGAGGAGAAAAGAAAGAACAGGAAGGCGGAAGGAGTCACTGCCAGCCGCAGCCATAACAAGCAGCATGTGAAGATGCGGGTAAGCCACGAGCTATGTGGCAAGGTATAGATTTATGGAAATGGATTAATTTAAGATATAAGAACAGTTAGCAAGAAGCCTGCCACGGCCATATGGTTTGTAAGCAATATATGTCTCTGTGTTTACTTGGTTGGGTCTGAGCGGCTGTGGGACTGGCAGGTGACAAAGATTTGTCCTGACTGTGGGCAAGGCAGGAAAACTCTAGTTACATGTGTCTGTGGGACATTTCCTTGATTCATGATTGATGGGAGGGGCTGGCCCACTGTGAGTGGTGCAATCCTTGAGTGGGTAATTCTGGGCTCTACAAGAAAAGGAGCTAAATGTGAGCCTGGGGGAAAGCCAGTAAGCAATATTCTGCCATGGTCCCTACTTTGCTTGATGAGAATCTGCCTTGACTTTCCTCAGTGACAGACTGAGACCTGGAAGGGTAAATCTTTTCCTCCCAAAAGGGTGCTTTTTGGTTATGGTGTTTATCACAGAACAGAAAGTAACCTAGAGCAGATCTTGTTCCAAGAAGTAAGATGAAGAGCAATAGATGACAGAAGATGTTTATCTCTGGTCACTGTGTATGCATGCATGGGCACGCACCCCCCACACACCCACACACCCACACACACCACAAAAGAAAACAGAGAGATATGGAGGACAAGCCAGAAATAGGGGAGGGGAGGGGAGGGGAGGGGAGGGGAGGGGAGGGGAGGGGAGGGGAGAGATGAAGAATGAGATAGGTTTCTTGCTTGAGTAAGTAAGTATACAGACATCAGTTTCAGTGTAACGTCAGATTTCAAAACCAGCATTCTTAACCCAGACACTGAATCTGGGTACAGAGATAAATAAGGCAGGGACTCTCTTTGTAATTGTTCATATTCTAGTAAAAGAGACAAACTTGTAAACAAATAATTTCAGTGTGGCCATCGGAACTGTAATCCAGGTAATAATAAAGGAGACAGGAAGGGAACAGTGACTAAGGGGTGAGGAGTCATCGAGAGCAGGCATGTTCCTTTGTGTTCATATGATTCATTGCTCTCTCTGGGTCTGGTTACCCACATCTAACCCATGGCTCCCTGGGGCTGCTTTCCGGTGGACTTCCCCTACTGTGGTTTGCCAGCCTCATCCTGCACACAGTAGTCCTGACACAGGAGCTACATGAAGTCTTTAGAGCCACTTAGGAAAGGAAAGACAAAGAACAAGATGGGTAAGGAATGTGGTGATCTGTCAATTAAAATGAAATGACTGTACCATGGTATGATACAAAAGGAGAGATGCTGGCAGAGTAACCCCCAGAACCAGCAGATGATAACCTCAAAGCCATGTGCACAGTAACACAGTCACTGGGAAAAGAAGACTGTCTTCCATAAACACCCTCATTACCTAGCACGGTGTTTTCAACTTTTGCATTCTTAACCCTTGCCCCCATGGGAACATCACAAAACACATGGATTCTCTGGAATCATACTCAAATTCCTTTGTACCATTTGCATTTTTTCCTGGAGATTACAAATTCATCCAAATTTCAAAACAAGTGTCATATTGCATACATAGATAGTAGACTATTTATTCCTTAAGATTTTTAAAAAGAGATCAGAATCATTTAGAAGGTCCCAAAATTCTAAATGAGTGCTTTATTACAACACAGCATTTATTCATCATTTTTATCAAAGTATCTGCAAATCAATGGGCCACACACTGAGGTGGCCCTATATGAACACAGCATGGTGTTGGGACATACCTCTAGTTAAATTGTACTTAAGCAGCCTTCTCTTTTCTCCTTGCAACTTCTGTATAGGAAGATTATCTCTTCAAGGAAGAGGTCAAGTTGGTATTGATTCTCAACTCTTATGAGTTGTAATGCTGGGCACTTGTTGGGAAGGGTGACATTACATCACCCCAATGGAATTTCAAGTTCTGCCCATCCCCTACCACCTAATCCTTACCATTCACAATTCACTTCTTTATTCATTGACACTTTCTCCTAGTGTGTATCCTTGTGTCCCTTTAGGCATAATGACAGTTTGGTTAGTCACTGCCTTGCTAAATTTGTTCTGTAGACAATGGAGTGTTGGGGACACTTGAACACCTTCCCATTCTTTATTGAAGGTACTCAGTGGCATTTGCCAGAGTTTGAAATGCCCTGACTCCTACCTACCATGCTGAGCACTTTTGGTTAAATATCCTTAAGGAGTTCAAAGTAAAGTTTAGAATTAGAAAGCCCACATCCAGATGTATAACTCTAAATTCCACTGGGCAACAAATTGCTGAAACTATTTTCTCATCTTATTTCCATTAAGAGATATAACAAAGGAGAAGCTGTAACACATTTTTACCTTGATGGTAGCATCCTGCAGACAACTGAAATTCTGGGAGAGATGGATGCATGGTAAATAGTTACTGGTTTTTCTTAAGTCCTGGCAAAGGACACTTTGCAAAGAAGCATATTGATAGTAAAACAGGTGACATCTAAGATTTGGACAGGTTTGTTAGGGATCAAAACATTTGCTTAGCCACTTTCAATTGTCCTGAGAAGAAAGAAAGTAGAGACCACCAGAACCTGCCTCTTTCCTTGCCTTGTGAACAATAACTCTGGATATGGAATTTTCCACTTTACCAGCATGGGAGCTCCACACTCAGAAGAGTGCTGTCTACTAAACCAATCATATTCTCTGGAGGTCGATGGGTGGAGAGAGGGTAGCTGGGAAAGCAATGATGTGTGAAATCTCACCCTGAGACAGAGCACTGCTGGTGGAAATGCTGTAGCAAGCTTCTAGCTGACTCTCAGAAAGCAGACTCCTCCTATACATGCAATGCTGCTTAGAGACACCTGGACTTATTTTATAAAGAAGCAATTAAAAGTCCACTTATTGCTAACTTTGAGTCATTAACTTTTTTCCACATCTTTATACATGCTCAGTCAATAAAATTTAAACTTAAAGCTTTGAAAAGAAGTCGTTTCTCTGTCTTATCAACATTCTGGAATTTTAATTTGAAGATCATACTGATATCATAATTGATATTTTAGACTTTAAAATGAACTCTGTTACTTTCAACATTTCCCTATTTAAATAAAAACAATGAGTTGGAAAATGAAATTTAAAATACCACTTGAATATCTGTATTCAATTAACATAGTAATTATTAGAACAATAATAAATCAGAACAAGGCATTGTCACTGACAAAAAATTCTCATAAGTGATCTACAATCCATGGCTGGGAAAAAAATCTTGGGAAAAATTATTTGAGCCAGTGATTTTTTTTCATATCTCTCACATGCATAAGATTTGTGTCCTATGTGGTGTTAAGTTTCTGTTTATATGGAATTTAGGAAATGTTCTAATGAGTGTTATGATTACCTGAAGAATGTTCATTTGAATCATATCTGTACCCACCACTGATATTCTAATCTCTTAGATTAGCCATTTCCTCTGGATTGAAACCTTTCCTCCTGGGGAAAGAAGCTTGTGCAACTTGCCTGGTTTGCTCAATCAGCTCAGTTAACTGTAATATTTCCAGGGCCCTCCCCCAAGGTTTTAAGTCTGACAGATGCTGGGGACAGGAAACTCTCCTGCTGACCAAGCTGTCTGATATTCAGGGAGCTCCAGGGAGGCTGGCAGAAGTGTCTACCATGCTGGGGTGGGCTTTTCAGCAATGCTTTTGAGTCTGCCATGTTCCTGTAACCTGTCATCAGTTCAATTAAGTTATCTTTGGGCACAAGTGTTTCTTGGTTCTGTTGTCTGTGCCCTTTCTGGGGTGAATAGTTGTTTGTGCACATCTTCTCAGGAAGTCACAAAACACTTCTGCAAAGGAAAAAATCAGGTTTCCTTGTACTGTCATAGCCCATCACCGACATCTGGCACTGTGCTGATACAATAGCTATTCAATGAAAGGCCAGTAAATGGATACATGAATAAATACATTCCCATTGTGCATGCGTGTGTGTGTGTGTGTGTGTGTGTGTGTGTGTGTGTGTGTGTGTGTGTGTGTGTGCTTTTTATGGTAAGGAAACTGAGGCAAAGAAAGGTTTTTATGGGTAATATTCCAAAATAAGTGGCTAAAACACACATCTCGTTTCCTCACCCTTTCTTTATTGAGAACCATCTATTAGTATAGCTTCTATCACTACAATAAAGCACAGACAACTTGGTCAGCAGGAGAGGAGGAATCGGTGTTCTCCAGGGATGAACCTCTGATAGGTTATTCAATCCCAGTGACCAAATCCACAAATAGTAGAAAAAGGTCATGAATTTGAGAGGGAATAGAGGAGGTACATGGGAAGAGTTGGAGAGAGGAAAAGAGAAATTATGTAAAGATTGTAGTCACATAGGAAATTCTCAAAAACAAACAACCTGTAACTCCAAGAGCACCATACAGCCATAATCCTATTCAACCTGCATATCTGATTATTTAAATATTCCAATATCCCTCTTCTCCTGCCTCTGGTAACCATCTATTTATATATATATATATATATATATATATTCAAGTTATCTAGGCTTTTACATTTTACATGTAAAGAGAACATGCAGGGTTTTTAATCTCTGTGTCTGACCTTCAGTTTCATTCATGTTATTACAAATAGCATCTTAAATAACCAGAATAACACGTCACTCTGGCTGTTGTGTATATGGTGTGTGTGTGTGTGTGTGTGTGTGTGTGTGTGTGTGTGTGTGTGTGTGTGCATGTGCACATACAATTTCTCTATCCAGTGGTGTAGATTTAGATTGTTTGTATTTCCAGGCTATTGAGAATAGTACTTCAGTAAATAGTACAATTGTCTGTGCAAAGGACTGATTTTACATCTTTTGGAAACATTTTTAGAAGAGAGACTTCTGGGTAGACATTCTATGAATGAATACCAGCCTCTCTGATTACAAAATATTGGCTGTTCTTTCCCATTTTCATCCTATCGGAATCGGGTAATTTTAAAGCATGTAAAAAAGAAAAATCTTTGACAGTGTTCCTATGAAAAAGTAAAATCTAATTCTACTTTTCTTGAATCAGGGCCAGTCTTAGAGACATGTTCCTGTCAATGGGTGCATATGAAGTGTGACTTTCAGGGCTGATGTAGAATGGAAGTGCAGAATTTGGCTAACTCACGAAATGCCCCAGGAATCTTGCCACTGCATTTAGAGATGGCTCAAATCACATGAAGAAGCCACATATGGATGTTCTGATTGACAGCTGTAGATAATCCCCTCCCATCACAGCTTTAGACATGAATGATTGCCAGGAGCCATCCCCGGCTGTGGATGGATCCTACAGAGGGTGTAAGGAGTCAGTGGGGGAAGGAAGTGAGCCAGGCCATGGTGGTCGGGAAAATCTTACAGCCTGACTGACTAGCAGCCAGAGTGTTTCTTTATTTATACAGAATTTGGTAGGCAGGGATACATTCATTGTGGCGATATTTTAATTGTGCTGAAATGTGATTTTATTTGTATGTTAATAAATAAAGTTTCCCTGGAGACCAGACGTCATTAGCAGAGAGCCAGGAATAAAAGTCAGGTGGTGGTAGCCCACACCCTTAATCCAGTCACATGGCAGGCAGAGTCTCTGTGTGATCAAGGACACAGCCAAGCGTGGTGACCCTTGAGTTTTTCATTCCAGTACCAGCATAGAGACCAGGAGGTCTGTATAGACAGGCATTGATGAGGACATCATGTGGCTGGGCTTAGAGCCAATGAGAAGGCAGAACAGGAAAGCAATAAAACACAAAACACACAGGAAGAAGGTCTCTGTCTCGGGGGAAGGACAACAGTGAGTGGTAAGCTAAAGGGAGTCATGGCTCTTGCTCTGAACTCTTAGGCATTAGCTCTGTATTTGGCTCTGTGTTTCCTATTTAATAAGGCCGTTTAGAATTTTGTCTACAATTCATGATGTTCCAAAACATAGATCATATCATTTTTGGTTTTGGACATGTGTTTCATTTATTTTTGCTCATCTTCTAGTCATCATTAATAAACTATGATAGAACAGAGTTATCATTTCCAATCATTTTCCCTCAAGTTTTGACATCATTAATAAAGTTATCATTCTTACTTATTAATCCCATAACCCAATTTTTGAGAATCTAGAATCAGCAAGCTCAAAAACTATTTATACTCCCTTCCAATGGGGGAAAAAATCACTATCTTAGATAGTAAGGGATTTATGATGTTCAATAGATTGTGTGAAATTAGGAATACAGAAGAGTAAAAAGCACCTTGACTGCTTAATGTAAAACCAAAATGCAAAAATGTGTTTGCCTTTTATTTCCAGAACCAAATGTGCACTTTAATGAAAATCAAAGTTTAATTTCACATGCCTCTGATTTTTTTTTAAAGTAAAGTCATTTTCATTTAAGGAAGAGTTCAGCCAGTTTTATAATAAACAGTCTTAATAATGCAACAACCCCATATACATGGAAAATATTATGGTTAGGCTACCATAACTTTTCCCTCCAAGGGAGAAAATTAAAAGTGAAAACATGACTCTTTTAAAAGTTCTAACTTATAATTCTTAAAAATCAGCAAAAATGGAAAAAATTATACAAAATATCTGTGCTTAAGAACGTGTCTTCTTAGCCATTAGCGTTTCCTTTTAGCAAGCCTTTGCTCATTTATAGTTCGATGGCCTCTCGTTTTGTTTCAGAAACTGACAAAATCTCATTTCAGTATTTGCCTTCAGAAAGCACTGGACTACTTTTAGACCCAATTGAGAAATTTATACCAAATTGCAAACAAGACCACCAGAGAGCAGCTTGGGTACTCCACTTCTTTGAAATTTCCTCAGCAGGATAACACTCTTGGCAATCCTGACAACAAACGGACATTGGCATGGATATACAATCAAAATTTAAAAAAAAAATTCAGGTTACTGTTCATCTGAGAATGTGTATAGGAAAAGGCTTGGTCTATGTGTGGGCAAGGAAATAGAGTGACAATAATAGGCTGTGTTGTGGATTCACTGTTTTTCCAAAGTGACATGTTAATGTTCACATTCCCACAATGAGAATGTAACTGCAGGAAGATCCTTTATGGGAGCAATCAAAGAAAAAATGCTATCATTAATGCCTTCACCTCATAAGAATGGTTGGCAACTCGGGACACAGATTGACCTGCAATAGGGAGATCTGCAGGAAAAGACAGGTAGGCGTTCTATGTGACCATGAAGACAGAGGTTGGGTGGTGTATTTATAAACCAGTAAAACTGAGGTCTGCAGTATCCACCAAAACCTGAGAGACAGGTAAGTGCTGATTCTCCTCTACAGCCGTCAAAGAGAATTAATCCTGTAAAGCTTGTTTTGAACTTAAGGACTTTAGAGATGAGAAAACAGTTTTTGGCTAAGCTGCTCAATTTGTGGTACTTTGTTAGAATAAACCAGGAAATTAATACAGACTGAATACATTTACTTCAAACCTTCTGATTACTCTTACTTGCTTTCATCAAATTCCAAGAAATGGAAAATTCCATGAAGTACTGCTGTGGGACGGTCTGTATGTCAAATTGCTCTGATTGGTCAATAAATAAAACACTGATTGGCCAGTGGCTAGGCAGGAAGTAGGTGGGACAAGGAGAGAGGAGAATTGTGGGAAGCAGAAGGCTGAGGCGGAGAGACACTGCAGCCGCCGCCATGACCAGCAGCATGTGAAGACGCCGGTAAGCCACCAGCCACGTGGCAAGGTATAGATTTATGGAAATGGATTAATTTAAGCTATAAGAACAGTTAGCAAGAAGCCTGCCACGGCCATACAGTTTGTAAGCAATATAAGTCTCTGTGTTTACTTGGTTGGGTCTGAGCGGCTGTGGGACTGGTGGGTGACAGAGATTTGTCCTAACTGTGGGCAAGGCAGGAAAACTCCAGCTACAAAGTACTTCTGCTTGCCAATATTTTCTATACAAATTACAACAAAAGCATGGGTATGCCGGTATCATAGTTGCTGTGACTCATGTATCAACATTCTTTTTTTCTTTTTTTGGTTTTTTCGAGACAGGGTTTCTCTCTGTGTAGCTTTGCGCCTTTCCTGGATCTCGCTCTCTAGAGCAGGCTGGCCTCGAACTCACAAAGTTCTGCCTGGGTCTGTCTCCTGAGTGCTAGGATTAAAGGCGTGTGCCACCACCGCCCGGCTCAACATTCTTTAAAACAGTTCTTCATATGCCCTTTTTATTGTTTTTGAACATTTCTTTTTGAGGACTTGGGGAAGAGTTTGCATAATAGACATAGGACATTTGAGATGGATTTTAACACATATATAGAAACATCAATATTTATACACACATATACATAGTCTAGTATCTTAGCTAATTAAATATAAACTTACCTAATATTGTAAACCAACGCACTTATTGGTCAAATAATAAATATTACTTCGTAGGCTGAATAAATAAGACTGCACGGTTTTTTAGATTAAATATTAGCAGTTTTGTGTAATGCACTCTTATACACAAGTAAATGATACATTAAATGAGACAATGTGAGAAATAAGCCGTAGACAGTTCATACGGTATGAAAACTGGACATATGGTCCTTCTCTTACACTTGTCTTATTAATATACAGTAATAGTTGCTCATGAGTATCACTTAGTATTTGCTGGTGACAGACAGTACTAAGTTTCCAGCTGCTAACACAGAATGAACTTGGTAGACTCACTTACAAAAACAAAGCCATTTGGCTATAACGACTAAATAACAGATATAAAATCCTCAGTGCAGCCCCTGAATCAACGCGTCCAGAGAATCCGAGGTGTTGCCCGAGTCACCCAGCGTTTCTGTTCTTCCTCCTGCCCAACATTAGGAGAACAGCTCCCTCCAAACTAGCGACCAAGCCCCTGATCGCCAGAACTCTCACTCCTGCCTCCGCGGCGATCCCGGGGGCCGGAAGCGGCTTCCCGCTCCCTTATTGGCCCGTTTCAGGACAAATCAATCAAGTCCGCTCATCGGTAAATCCCGCCCCCGCCGGTCGCGCACACACACACACCTACGACCCGGGAGTTCAACCGAACCCGACTGCGCAAAGCCTGCTAACGCGCCTGCGCGGGCGGGCGTGCCCCGGAAGCAGTCCTTTGGCCGGTGACACGTAGCAACAGGGCTCCTGCAGGGTCTGGAACTGAGTTTGGGGGGTTACTGGGGGCCGCTGGAGCTGCAGACGCCGGCGGCGGAGCGTTGGGTGAGTGTTCCCGGCCCGTGTACCCCTGTCGGCTCCTGGCAGCAGTGGGTGCGAGCCGGCTGCGTGGTCTGTGGGCGCGGGCTGTGCTCTTTCCCTCGGATCCCCCCCGACTCCCTCCCAAGACCCCGTGCTGCGGCCGCCGCTGTTTTACCGCTCGGTGGGTGAAGCGGCGCCTCGGCAGGACCTCACCCCTACCTCAGGCCCGTCAGCTCCGCAGTGTCCAAGGGTCTTCTGGGGCCGCAGCTCTCCCCGCCCCCACCCCCACCCCCACCCCATCCCCACCCCCACATGCTGATCGCGGTTACAGAAACGCTTTCTGTCTGTCTCCTCCAGCCGAGGACCACAGACAAATGAAGCAGGACCTAAGGGTGTAAACAGTGTTCGCCGTCCCTCTTCTGTTGCAGGTCGTTGGCCATGTCAGGCTTTGATAACTTAAACAGCGGTTTCTACCAAACAAGTTACAGCATCGACGAGCAATCTCAGCAGTCCTATGACTATGGAGGAAGTGGAGGACCCTACAGCAAGTAACTTTTCAGCTTTGGCAACTTACTTAGTCGATAATTAACGGACAAACGTATTCAGAATGCCCGGTTCTGCCTTAAAAAATGAATATGTGAACTTGTTCCTATTCGGGAATGTGATTTGATGTCCTTTTTTTGTTTTGTTTTGTTGTGACATTTGGTTAGAGTTTGAAGGGGTTACCCTGTTTATAATTTGTTATTTTCTTAAAAAACAAAAAAAAAAAAAACTTCTAGTGTGCCAAAGAAGATAAGTAGCTTGTTGAAATAATATTTACAAACGGTCTGGGTGGGTGCTTCAGGTGCCTAGAATATAAGACTGTTTAGTCACTGAAATTTAAAGTTTTGTGGGGTTGTTTTTTTTTTTGTTTTTTTTTTTGATAGCTTGTTTGGTAGGTGAGCCAGTGTGACTTTCAAACTCTATCCACAGCTATATAAAGAGCTCAGTGACACAGGTTAACAGTGTAAGCTCCCCACTGAGTCACTGGGTGACTGATGTGGCAGTTGATAATCATTTTTATTACTGCTCATACTGGGGTATTATAGTTAGTACCAGAGAAGTTATCAGTTTCTGATCATACTGGGGTATTATAGTTAGTACCAGAGAAGTTATCAGTTTATGATTGAAGAAGAGAATTCAGAGACTTTAGGTTCTGAACTGTTAACAGTAAGGTCATCTCTAATACCTGGTGTTTGGGGACTTGGAAGGTTTTCAGCTAGTCTCTTCTAGACATGTCCTTAGTCCCTTGGAATGATGAGATTAAATCTTCCTGGTCTCTCTCGAAGGAGTTTCTTGTGCTTACGCCTTTTCAAATGGTCTTGTATTTTTCTGAGAATCTTACAGCAACAATGGGTCTGTTTTCCAGAAATGCATGACTCATATATACCCATATAAATGTGCATATAAATTCATACAGTGTATGTGTCAGCTGTGTACATCTGTAGATCTTGAATTCAAATTTCTTGAAGTGTTCTGGGATGAGAGCAAAGGAAAGCTATTAATCCACTCAATCCATGAGATATAAGCACTGTTAGAATGTGTTTATATCAGTATGTGTAAATAAATGTGCCAAAACTTTTTTAAGCACAAAGAAAATTGTGGCTATCTTTTTTATAACCCAAAGATTATTTTAATCTACGTAATTTGGGGCATAGAGAGGTAGATACTATGTGTGTATGCACTTTCCTGCTTACTAACCTGTTGAATGAAACTACCCTTTATGAATTAGGATTTTTCTTTCTGTTACATTCTCAACTATATGCCAGTTATTTCTTCCAAATCAGTTAATTGGGCAGAATTTTAGAAAAATCATACAGAGAGATTTTCATTCATTTAACACAATACGTATTTTAGTGAGAACTTTGTGTGCTTGAGAGCAAATGAATGAAGTTTGATTAACGTCCACCTGGAAAATCCTACAACAGAACTTTGAAGAGCCTGCCACTGTATGTCAGCCTTTTTTTGACCAAATAATCTTTCATCTTTAGACTGATTAGAAGTTTTCCGTTTAGAGTGCAATTTCCCAGGTTAGTCTCTTTCCGCTTTTGTATCCTGACCGTGTTTTTGAAACTTCGGTCTGTGACTTGTCCTCTCGTTACACTCAGCAATGAGCTGACACACAGCAGTTATGTAGATACCTGTTGTTGGGTATTCTGCTTCCATTCGAACCAACTCTGATGTCAGTAAGCATTGCTTCATCCTAGTGGAGATATTTTACCTAACCATAGCTATCAGCTAGCACATTTAGGTTTATGAATTATGCATGAAAAAACAAAAGGTATGCTACAGAAGCAACAATACATGTGAGTTTCCAATGCCTTATTGAAAAATAGATTCATTTGCTTCTATATGTGCCTGCAAATAGATCTGCCACCTAATCTATTTGCTTTGCTAACTTGTTAACAGAAATCAGTGATAACTTTAGTTGTTAGGGAAAATCTAGGTTCAGATAGCATACTATCTGGATTGCCTTAAAGTTTGGCTTACTAGTCTTGCTGTAGTCCTACAGTTGCCCTGTGAGGGCAACTTTGACATTTTATGGGTTCCTCTTGTATTTCACCATGTCATATGGGTATCCCATATAGTTTTCTAGATATGCCCCTAAAATATGTAGTAATACCAGTCACTTATTTTTCAGAGACTGAGACCTGTTGTATTTTTACCTTTAACTTCTCTGATAATATCTTTATGAAACATTTTTATGAACATAAGTAGACAACCTGTCTTAAGAGGTTTTATCTTTGCTGTTGATACACAGAGCTTATGACAGTGTTGATTTAGCATATGCTACTTTGCTTGCTGTAAAAGCATTGCTGTAAAAATCAGGAATGCCATAACACAGTTTGGTTTGCAATCACTGTCGAGTGACTCCCATTTTTCAGAACAGGTACTGGCAGGACAGGGAAGTAGTAAATGCCACAATGTTGTCTCTTTCACACTGCATTTGGAAGATGGGATGACAGGCCCACCTTTGGAGTGGTGTTGCTTGCAGTACCTCTAGATTGTAATCAGTGGTACTCACTGTGAGCTCCAGACTTTACAGGAGTCTTAGGATCTGTTTAGAGATCTTCTAAATTCATACATAGTTTTCATAACAATATTAAAGCATTTTCTGCCTTTCAAATAGATTCATAGTTGCACTTATGTTGCAAAGATAAGTTTGTAAAAGTTTGTAACACTGCTGGTACCTGAATCCGAATCAAGGAACTGGTGTTGTATTTGTTATCACCATCTACTTGGGAGGTGGAGTAAAGCAGTTTCATTTGATTCCCCCAATGAAGCAAGAAGAGTCATGATTGTTGTTCAGTCCTGACCCTTTAGTACACATCTCTTTAGTATTCTGTCACACAACACTCCTTTTCCATACTGAAATTACACCATCTCTAGGAAGATACACAGGCTGCTTAATTTACCCACAGAGCCACTTGCTTTTTGTGGAGACCATATTTATTTGAAATAATGGACACACTGTTTATTCAGAATTCAATATTTCACAGATAATTTTTCAAAAATTAGTAAGTGAACCTGTCATTTCAAGGAAAACAGCTGCTAGTACTTGTCACCAGTGGTCAGTCTCAGGATTTCAGACAAAATGAGGATTTTTGGAAAACTTGTGTTCATCATCAATAGTTTCCTAGCAATTGAACATTTTTTCCCCGATGAAATTGGGGACAATTTTAACAAATGTGATTTTCTAGTCTTTAGAATTGAATGTATATCAATATTTGAAAGATATATATAAAACTAATGTTTTTAAGTGGCCAGTAATGTTACACAATTATATGAGAAATGCTACGCATTCAAAGTGCAAGACAGATCATTGTATTTTAATGTAGCTAGGGCATAAAAAGTTCATTGGTGCTGTTTCAAGTTCTGTGTTGCAAATTGAATTTTCAAAACTGCTGTTTTGTTTTGAGTTTAAATGGAGCATAAAAAATATTTATGGCCAGGAGTGTCGGTGCACACCTGTAGTCTCAGTACTCAAGAGGCAGGTGGGTCTCTGAGTTTGAAGCCAACCTAAGTCCAGATCAGCCAGAGCTATTTTATTCTAAAGTGTAATGTATTTAATGTTACTTTAAATGAATTAATTATTATTATTATTATTTATTCTTTTTAAGATAGGGTTTCTGTGTAGCAGTCCTGGCTGTCTTGGAACTCGCTTTGTAGGCCTCAAATACACAAAGATTCCTCCTGAATCTTCCTCTCAAAGGCATGAGCCACCACCTGGCTGAATTAATAAATATTTTAAACATCTAATTTCCTTGATAGTAAATATTGATAGTTAATAACTCCTAAAATACTTTTGATTTCCAGTAGATTTTAAGGCTATAAAGGAGCTCCATGACTAAAGTATTTTAAAACTGCTAACTATACTATTCTCTCTGATTTTCTTTTGTGTTCCTTCTTCCCTCCCACTCCCTGCTGTCTCCCAAGAATAAACTAGAGTCTAGTTAATCAGCTTGTAGAAACCTTTGTATGGAGATTTTCTTGTGAGTCATGAACTCTGAAATGCTAACAGATAACACAACAGCATGTTAGACTAAATCAGGAAAAGAATTATTATCCTTGCTCAACTAGCTAATCCTGATAGAGGTTGTTCTTGTGTGAGTGGGTGTGCACATAAGAAATCAGCATGTTATTCCAGAAAAGCTGGGAAACTGCAGATATAAAATGTATTTTGAAGTAATGTGAGTAAAGAAGGATTTTGAAGAGGTGTTTATTACTTATTAAGAGTTGATGACTTCTGGAGTTAAATAACCTGGTTTTGAATCCTCTCACCACAGTGGCAAACTATTTTAATCCAAATTTCAGTTTATATATCTTCATAGTGAGGACAATAGTAGGCTCATTTCATAGGGTTATAGTTAATATGAGACAATTTACATTAAACACTTACAAAATTATACATTACATTAAACACTTATAAAAAAGCCAATTGTTTTTTAAATTTTACTATTTTTGTTCTTTGAAAGTTTTGTTACATTTATAAAGTGTGTGTTGATCATATCTATTCACCACCACCTTTCTCCAGCTCCTTGTGCCTTCTAGTCATCCCTCCCAGCTTCATGTCCTCTTTTTTTATGGTTATTAATAACATCCTGAGTCTAATTAGTTCTGCCTTATGCACATGGGTTTGTGGCCATCTACTGGGTCATGAGCAGTTTACCTGGTGGCTGTGTCCTGGAAAAAAAAAAACTATTCCCTCAGCAGCTACCAGCTGCCAGTAGCTTTCCTATAAGGGCAGGGCCTTAGGGGCCCCTCCCCAGCCATGGTACCATCTGTGATGGCCTTGATCTTGTGCAGACTTGTTCAGGTAACCACAGGACTGTCGGCTTGTTTTGCAACAGCCAGGTCACATCCAGAAGTCAACTTTTCACAGCTTTCCTCTCATTTTCTGGCTCTTACATTTTTTTCTCTCCCTACTTCTGTGAAGTTCTCTGAGCCTTGAGTGTTAGGAGATTGATAAAGGTGGCCCGTCCACAGTTGAGAGCTCAGTGTTATTTATACTTGGCACTTTGACTAGTCCTGAGCCTCTGCATTAACCACTTCTGACTGCAAAAGGGAGGATTCTCTGACCAAAACTTAGAGCAGCACCAATCAATGGGTATAAGCATAAATATTCAGAATGTAGTGTAGTAGTGTGGCCATTTAGGAAAAGAACAGCAGTAGGTTCCTCCTACAGCCTGTGATCTCCCCAGCCATAGCCTTTTGATCAAGTTTATGGTACCAGACATGAAATCTGTTCTGTGGAGCAGGCCACACATCCAATCAGAAAGTAGTTAGTTATTTCCATAACCAGTATGTCATTACTACACAGTGGGCACAGCTTGCCAGCAGGTCAGTATTATATCACCAGCTAATTTCAATCAATAATAACTGTTGTCCGACATATTTAAAGGTACAGAGTCTATATGAAAATCCAGTACTCTACATCTCCCTAGTAGCAGGTTTCTTGACTTAGCAGCAGCTATAGTTAGAGGTTCTTGTGTGTACTCTGGAGATAGTCTAAGTTCTAAAAGTGCATTTGTTTTCTATAAAGTACATAATATATAGTATCTTTAATATTACTTTTTTCCCTACTATTTCTTGATTGTTATTTATCAGTATACATAAAATTACTTCATTCTTTTTAACAGGTGCGGAGTAACTTCTTATGCACGTGTTACATTATGTTCACTTACAGCTATTTTTCTGCCTTTTGCTATTGCAATAGTACAGCAACAAATGCCACGAGTGGCAAAACTGCATATTTTGCAAGCATACTTTGTATGTAGTATTAGAATCTCTAAAAATGACTTTGGATAGCTGAACATTTACCATTGTCTTTTTTTTAAATTTAAGATAATTTTAAAAATTTTAAATTAGTTTTTTTATATCTTAATATTAATGGCTATCATTACATTTTTGCCTTTTTCAAACAAACCAGAACTAATCAAAAATAAGTAGGCCAAATATTTTTAGGGCTTTCGTTTTAAAATAATTACTTTAATTTTGTACAGTATATAATAGGTTAGTCCACTGAAACACTAGACTTATGATGAAACAGGTACTTACAGACAGGGCTTTAGTGCAGTCCTGTTCCCTCTTAGTCACTAAAATGCCAGGGTAAAGTGTTCTTCCTGAAGACTAGGGATTTGGTGTAGATTCAGTAAGGCAGTAAGTGTACAGTCTCTTTGAAAATTTTAAAGCACAATTCAAACACAAGATGGCCTCAGAACATTTTGTTATATTCAGAAAGCTTTCACAAAGAACATGCTTGATTCCCTCCTGCCCTCCAGTTTGAAACTGATGTTTTTTAATCAGGTCTTCTCATTTGCAGACTCCTCCATACTATGAAGTGTAAGACAGAATAATGATTCCATAGGTATCCAAGTTATGGAAAATAGAGTCATGTCTATCATCCTAAACCTTCATTTATCATCTGCAGCATACATTTCTTTCAGAATATATTGTAACATTCTTTCTGTCACTAGGGGAAGAAAGTAATCCTGACCTAAGTCTTTATTTGTTGGCATCCTGAGGTTTAAAAGGGTGCTAGCTTGTCTGCTTGTTTGCTGACAGCCAAAGGAGGCTTCTCTATTAGAGATCCTTCTCCTTAGCTTGTCAGCCTGTCGGTCCTGCTTTCAGCACTGTTTCTTCGTGATATCCTAGAAAGAGGTTTGCAAATGACTGAGCATTCTTTAGCTGTCAAGAAAAAAAATCTAGGAATATTAACTGTCAATTGGTTAAAATACTGAGAGTTAAACTTCCAAATTTCCTTTGATGTACAGGCAGTATGCTGGCTATGACTACTCGCAGCAAGGTCGATTTGTCCCTCCAGACATGATGCAGGCACAGCAGACATACACTGGGCAGATTTACCAGCCAACTCAGGCCTATCCTTCAACTGCACCTCAGACGTACTATGGAGACAGCTTTGAGGAGGAGCCTCCTTTGTTAGAAGGTAGGATGGAACGGTACAGGTTGAAGACCCTGTCTGAGAAGCGTGAGGCCAGAAATATTTTCCATTTTAAAGTAGTTTGAATTTTCCAGGCTCTCTGTAAACGTCACTGGTTTGGCATCTGTAATTGGAAAGTCTGAAATGACCCCCTCCCTTTGTTTTCCCTGGACAGGACTTTGCTGAGAAACCCAGGCGGCCTCAGACTTGCAGCAGTCCTCTTACCGCAGCCTCCCAAATGCTAGGATTGCAGGCGGACGCTATCATGCTTAGCTTAAAACACCGCGAATATTATACTGGTGTTCAGAGCTTTCCATTTCAGAGCATTTCAGATTTGGGGTTTTGAGACTAGAGCTGTAAAGCATCTGCTCTGGTCTTCAGCTGGTTAGTGAGCAAAGCCTAAATTGGAGATGTTGTCCTTTCTTTTTTTTAAGAAATTTTTTTTCATTCATTTTATATACCAATCAAAGATCCCCTTTTTCCCTCCTCCCACCCCTCCAGCCTTCCCCCCAACCTTCCCCCACCCCGCTCCCTCCACAAGAAGGCAAGGGCTCCCATGGGGAGGCACATCCAGTAGAGGCAAGTCTAAGCCCTTTCCCCTGCCTCAAGGCTGCACAAGTTGTCCCATCATAGGTAGTAGGCTCCACAAAGCCCCCTTATGCACCAGGGATGGATTCTGATTCTACTGCCAGGGGGCCCCCCAAGCAGATCAAGCTACACAATGGTCTCGCCATGCAGAGAAAGTTGGATCAATGGCTGTGTAGCCTGCATGGGATGTTGTCCTTTCTTATGAAAAAACAGTAGATAGCCTTATTTAGAAGAGAGTTTATATTGGGCCAGAATGGACCATGAAGAACTAATATTTAATATGACAGTGTGAGCATTGGCTTTTATGTCAGATTATTAATTATATTCTGCCCATGGATGAAAGCACTTAGCATGGTATTTATAGTTCTACGTGGAAATAAACTAACAGAACTGTTGATTGCATAAGAACATGGTGGTTCTCAAATTACATTATAGAAATCTGAACACAGATGCCTAGAGCCATAATTGTCTGTAATCTCATGGGGTACCTGGGTATTCCTGAAGCCCCAAGTGAGGAGTCCCTTTGGTTAGCCATGTCCACATGTTCTTGTACTGTATGAGGTAGAGTGTGTCTATTTTACTGTGCCTCTGTCCTTTGTAAAGCAGAAGGTAGGCATCAGTAGACTCCGTAGCATGGAGAATGGTCCAGAGGAGAGTAAAGTGTCATTGACAATCGCTGCACCCTCTTCGTTCCTGTGTATTTAGTTTTGTGCCCTGTTCCACACTGATTCTAGAAACATCACAAATCTTAAAGTTGGTAATGAGCGTGTCCAGTGCTGCCAGGTGGTGGTGGCGCACACCTTTAATCCAAGTACTTGGGAAGCAGAGACTACTGGCGGATCTCTGTGAGTTCCAGGATAGCCAGGACTGTTACACAGAGAAACCTGCTGTCTCAAAACCAAAAAAAAAAAAAAAAAAAAGACGAGTGTCCCGTGCTTGAAGACTATTGAAATGGAAGGAGTAGCTATTTGTCCTGGTTCTATGGAGTAATGAGCTTTCAAATGTAAAATGTTTAAGGGAATTTATATAACTGCTAATGGCATATCACAAATTCCAACTGACTTCCTTGTTTTCTTTTTATCGTAGAGTTGGGTATCAATTTTGATCACATCTGGCAAAAAACACTGACAGTGCTGCACCCCCTGAGAGTGGCCGACGGCAGCATTATGAATGAGACCGACCTGGCAGGGCCCGTGGTGTTCTGCCTCGCCTTTGGAGCCACGCTGTTACTGGTAAGACTAAAGAATGTTCAGTATTCTGCCAGAAGACATTTGGAGCCTCAAGTCTGATAGGTTGTAGGATGTATTGAGTTTCTTGAATTTATACCCATTCCTTTCCTTATTTCTGTGTGTAGGAAGTATTTGGCAACATATGTAGAGACTTATTTTTTAAGCAAAGTGTAGGAGACAGAGCACAACTGTAACCAGAGCCCTGCGAGACTGAACCAGGAAGATTGTGAATTCTAGGCCAGCCTGGGTTTTATATTGAGATACTGTTTGAAAGAAAGAAAAAATATATATATATATATTGTAAGAAGTAGTCCAATTATTAGGGGAAAATAATAAAAAAGTAAACATCAGAATTTCTTATTTTTAGGAAATTGACAATTTTTTTTTACTGTGTTGTACTTTTAAAAGCAAATAGAGATAGTGGTTTTATTTATTTAATCTTGTCTTAGTTTGGTTTATGCTGTGTGATAAAATACCCAGAGGCCTTAGGGCTGGGGGACCCTAAAGGAGAAGTGGTTATTTTCCCTCACTTCCTAGTTACAGTCCATCCATCACTGCCTGGATGTCAAAATGTCAGGAGCTTCAGATAATCTATTGCATTCACAGCCAAGAGTAGACAGAAATAGATACATTCATGCCCACTGCTCAGCTCACCTTTTCTATAGTCCAGAACACAAACCCATGGACTGGTGTCAACCTCCGTTAAGCATGGTCTTCTCCCCACATCAGCGTATTCAAGGCAGTCCCCCACAGACATGGTCACAGCTAACCTAATCTAGACAGCAGCTCATTGAGACTCCCTTCCCAGAGGAAGGGAGTCTAGACTGTCAGATTTAAAATTAACCATCGCAGATGTCTAGCCCTTGGTCAGTGTTTTATTGTATGGCTTTTCTGTACATTTTAATTTCTAATGAGTTAAAATATTAAAGAATGGCAAGTTTTTTATTCTACCTCCCAGTTCTCCAGGAATATTAAAGTATATTGAAAGAAAAAGTTGCTATTTGTTTTAACTCAATCTGAATTACAAGAGATAAATAATGTAATTGATAGAAAATGGGATCTGTAGCCAGAAGACCTGGGTTTGTACACAACACTCCACTTGGCCTTTGACCTGGCAGTTTAATCCTTCACATCCTGCTGGTGGATAATAACCCTGTACTGCCCACTAGCCTAACAGGGTTGTTTTGATGTGCCACCACAGCCAGCTTGTTCTGAAGAAAAAAATCAGACAGGCAGCTGAGCATAGAGTCTTGTACCTATAATATCAACATTTGGGATTTAGTCTGCTATAACAATAAATAGTAAATTCCACTTTGTACCGTGCTCTTAGCTTTGCAAAGTATTGTTGCATAGCCTGTCCCGGTTTGCTTTTCTTTTGTCTTGAGACAGGGTCTCACTCTAACCTAGAGAAAGCTTCCTGCCTCAGCCTCCCAAATATTGAAACAAAAGTTTCACAAAGCAAAGCTCCTCTTTTGGGATTTCTCTGCATGCTTGTTTTCAAGAGAGTGTTTTTTCATGTGGGAAGGTTGTAATTTAGCTCATGACTGCTGTCTGAAAACCATTCAATAATCTTTATCTTAGACAAGGTCTCACTGTCTACCTGGTCTGCAACTCACTATATAGATCATGTTAGTCTTGAACTCAGAGATCTGCCTGTCTCTGCCTCCTGAGTCTGGGGTAAAAGATTTTTGCCACCATGCCTAGCTGATGTCTTTTATAAGAGCAGAACTTCCAAGGTGTATGCTTTTGTTTTCAATCAAAGGACTGTAGAATCCAACATGGATTTGGAAAAAGAATGAAAAGAAAAAAGTTCCTTTCCATCGCGCTCATCTGGTTTTCTCACCTCTTGCTTGGTCCCTGGCTTCCCACTTTTCCTAGATTGTTCCTTCCTTTGTTCAGTTGTATGTCAAGCTTAAATGCTACCAAGAAATAGAAAGAAACACTTGTGTTGGGAAATGTGGGGTCAAAGTTAAGCGTTTGAAGTCAGGGCCTGCACAGAATCAAGTCAGATAGGGTCCCAGCACTAAGGGAGAAGTAGATATGGATGTCTTTTCCTGACCAAGAAGCTGCCTGCGATTGACATGCAATTGAAAAGGGTCTCACTGGGTATATTAACCACATTTCTGGGCAGGCCCCATGTCCACGAGTAGAAGGCTAACACGAAAGGAATTCAGTGATATTTTTGTAGAATTTGTCTCATACAACTTTGCTTGGGCATTGTTTGGTTTGGTTTTATTTTCTTATTGGTCTTTTATTTGAATATTTTGGTTTCCAAGTTTGTGGTTTTGTGGGTTTATTTGTATGTATATGTTGTATATATTTGTTTGTTTTAAAGAGATAAAGAAAGGGTATGGAGTAGTGTGGGGAGGGTCTTGGAGGATTGGGAGAGAGAAAAAATGTGATCAAAATATATTCTATGAAAACTTTAAAAGAGTGTGGAACCTGTCTGCTTTATTCCTTTCCAGTATACCTCTATAGATTTTGATGCTTGTGAATTGAGTATTTTATACATGTGTCATTTAATGTGAAATGAGGCCCAACTGACACTTTTTATTCTAACCTATAATTTCTTTTCTTTTCCCATAGGCTGGCAAAATCCAGTTTGGCTATGTATATGGGATCAGTGCAATTGGATGTTTAGGAATGTTTTGTTTGTTAAATTTAATGAGTATGACAGGTGTCTCATTTGGTTGTGTGGCAAGTGTCCTGGGGTATTGTCTTCTTCCCATGATCCTGCTGTCCAGCTTTGCAGTGGTATTTTCTTTACAGTAAGTACTGATCTTAAACTCAGATTTAGTTGGCCAGTTCTGTGTAGTAGGATTTACTTCACTTTCAGTTTGAGATAAAGCCCTGGTCCAGCAAACGTATCTATTGTGCCTCATCTAGATTTGAACTCTGCTATGTGTGTTTTGGGTGATGAACAATGAAAGTGAAAATGAGATTTGAAGTCTTCTATATGATCTTAGTTTTTACCTTTGATCAAGAGTTTTACTAGTGTTGTGTTTACCAATGCCATAGCAATAATGAATTGAATAGTTGTGATCATTAAATAACACATGGAAAAGTTCAGTTCACTCATGATAAAATTATGTTTAGCCTCCTTGAAATTCTGGTTATATCATTCTTGAAGCAGTTGGGCTTCTTGAAACATGATTAGTAACCACATATGTAGTAGTAGGGCAAGGGAGTGCTGATACTATGAGTGGAGAGAGACGCTGAAAGGTATTGAGCATCCTAACCATCCTAAGCACTGACCTTTCAGCAAAGGGAGCCAGCCCAAGTACCAAAGCAGGGAAGCAGCTTCAAGAGCAGGATAATCATACTGTCTATATTACATGGTTGAGCATTCTTAAAGTCACTATGCAAGTACATTTCTGAGTTTGACAAAATAGACTTGTTTCTGCATATGTCTATATGTGGATTTAGAAATGTCCTGAGGCTGATCTATTGCTGTCCAGATGTGCTAACCCTGCAGTTTCCACACATAATCCGTGGTAGTGTGGGACTGTGCTTGTGTTCTCTTCTGCAAAACAATGCATTAAAGATCCCTCCTTTGGAATAGGGTAGAACTGTGGTTTGGTTTGGTTTTCAGTATCCTATCTTACTCATCTTTCCCATGTTTTGTTTTGTTTTTTGTTTTTTCTGCTGCAGAGGAATGGTAGGAATTCTTCTCACTGCGACGATCATTGGCTGGTGTAGCTTTTCGGCTTCCAAAATTTTTATTTCTGCATTAGCTATGGACGGACAACAACTTTTAGTGGCATATCCTTGTGCTTTGTTGTATGGAGTCTTTGCCCTGATTTCCATCTTCTGAACTGATTTGTCTGGGATGTGGATATCAGTGGGCCGAACTCACTAAAAGGACCTTGGACTCTTCAAATTGGACCAGCAAACCACTGCAGTGCAGCTAACTCATGCCGATGACCAGTAGCCTGGAAGCAGCAGCAGTAGACAAGTCTTTCGTTCATTGGTACAGGACAGTTGGCGTTGTGTGGAGTCCCCTGCAGATGACTAGCTCTACGTGCTTGTTCCTAGACAGCTAAGAAGTACAATTTCTTTCCTGATCCTGCAGCCTCTGACAACTCTTTCCTCACAATTATATTATGATGTTTTTGATAGATTTTTACCAAATGGGAAACAACCACAAAGCTGATAATCTTTCCCAAAAACAACCCAGTTACAGTAAAGAAGAAACAAGTCTTATTGCAGAAATATTTTTCCAAGGAATTAGGAAAGAAAATGCTTGCAGTAACCTCAAGTTAAGTGCACTGAAGTAAAGCTGAACAAAACAAAATCCCAATGCAGAGCTTTCTGAGTTTACACTTCAAATATCTGACATTCCTATAAATTGTCTCATGAAATCTGTGCTGAAATTCAGAGATACAAGCAGTTCACAATCTACCTTGTGGAGATGAAATGTGAACAGTTATTTAGACATTAGGGTCAACTAATCTGGACTGGCCACATGATGCTTAGTTTTGTCCACATGTCCCAAGAAGAAGAAATCACTAACTTTTTTTTTTTTATTGAGAAAAAAAATATTTAAAATTTCACAATTTCAGTATTGCTGTTATCAATGTACAGTGAATTTGATGCTTATTAAATTTTCCCAATTAACTCTGCTGTTGAGTTTATTTTCACTAAACTACTATTCTCTGTCTTTTTTTCATTAGGGTTTGATTTTGACTCCTGATTTAAACCAAGTTTTAGAAATAGAAGTCATTCTAGTGTAGAACCAGACAAATGGGAAATGAGAAGCAGTTTACTTCGAATGACAGTGTTAGTTCCTGATTTTAAGCTCACTTGGGTTTGTATCATTACACCATCTGGTAAGAGAGTCTGTAGGGAAATGCTGTATATCTTGTGTGTGGACTGGCTTTAAAACACCTCAGGTTCTGGACGGTATTTAGTAATAGTTATGAGCAAGGATGGAAACTGAAGTCTCATGTTTTTCATAAGAGGGGGCCAGCAGCCAAAAGAAAAATATCCTAGAATGCTATTGCTGTGTTTTAGAATATGTTGTCAGGTAGAAAAGGAGCCTCACACACAGGTTCTTCCTTTATTCTTGATGTTCTGGGTTTAGGTACTGACGGTGAGTCGGGCACATTTTCACTTTCAACCAATCACTTTTGAAGCATGCCTCCAGTCTTTTGGTAGTCCCTTCCCCCTTCTCTGGCTTGTTTGCTTGCCTTTGGAGAGTGAATGTTGAGACAGGATCTCTTGTAGCCCAGGCTGACCTTGAACTCCTAACATTGTCATTTTCGATTCATTTTACATAGTTCTTGTTGAGGCAAATTCGCGGATGTCTTCTGTTAATATGCTGCTCTTTAGAGTGAATAAGGAAGATGATGCTTGAGAAATTGTCTCACACTTGGTTATATTTAACCCACTGTTACCCAATTCCCCCAGATAAACCTAGTTTTCTTAGCATTTGTTGCTTCCCTTCATCAAAACCTTTTTTATTTAAATTATTATTCTGTGGTTTTATGCTGGTGTTGGCTATGTTTCATTTAAATGTCCTTTTATGCTACTGGCATACAATTTGTTCCCATGTTCAACAAAAAGTTACCAACATGAGATATTTAACATTCAATTATTTTTCTATAAAAATGGCTACATAATGTAATTGCATCTGATACATGGTTTAATTTAATAATTTGCTTAGCACATTAATCATGTATTGCACTTTCTCACTAAATTCATAAGTAAAAATATAATGTAACCACATTTGTATATATGTTGAAATATAGTATGTCTGATAAGTGTTGTATGGCAGCCTTTTTGGTAAACAGTATAGCTTAAAGTTCACCATTTGAATAATTGAAAGCTGCTAGGAGGGCAACAGATTGATACATTTCACACCTCACTGTTGGTCTTGTATTCAGTGAGTGGAGCAGTACGTCTGCACTAGTAAGTGATTCCTGTGTGCCCGTGTGCATGCCAAGGTCATATTTTACATGTGGTTGGTTAATTATGCCTGTGGTCTACATGTACATTTTACATCTTTGCTATAATTGTGTATTGCCTACTATTTTCAAGAACCGTACTAGGTGTTAGACAAACTATTCATGTGCAGACACAAAGTTTGCTCATCTTTTGAAATCAGAAGTGATGAGTTTCATAATAACATTTTTGTACATTTATATAAGGACTGTTGATAAGGATGAAACCATACCTTTGTGGGTAAATGGATAGAACTGGAATTCATCATGTTAGATGAAATGCACAATACTTAGAGAACTATCTGGTAGTTTAGGTAGAAGAAAATGGAGTGAAGAGGAATAGAGAGCAGTGGGAAAGAGGGAGATTTCACCTGTCAATGTCAAATACAGCAAGCAGGTCTACTCAGGCAATGCCTCACATTCAACCTGTCCTTGCCTGGTGTTCACTGAGATGTCACATCAGATCCCAGCTGCTAGTTATTCCATGGTCTCTATTTTTATAAACCCCAAGGGTTTTTTAGAAATAAAAGCTTAATTTATCAAGCAGTATATCTCATTGCATGCATATTTTAAAACCCAAATTTAAAAACAATTACTATAAAGCAAGAAACAAAAGTGCTTTCTCATAAGTACACTTCATATTTATATGAATTAAGCATGTTTTCTCTTTGAAGTATAATTAAGATTGTGTTTGTGATGGAGTGGGAATAACAAGATATTATTGGCAGTATCATAAGGAAGGGTTGGTTCTTGGTGCTTTTCATGTGTAGATGAGACTGACTTGTCATTAGCTTATCCCCCAACTTGTCCTGTTTATTTTCAAGCCACCTAAATAAAGCCTAGTCTTATGTCTCTAGTCTACTTCCTTTCTACTACCCATGAATTGCCCTTATTCAGCACCAAACCAGGTGCAGAAGCTAGATTAGAACTGCATTTCTAGTACTTGGGTTTTAAGCTATTGCTTTAGTCATTAAACCCTTAGAAGTAGGCAATAGGGAAATTGAGTTTTAGTTATTAAATTATTGATATTTAAGGGTTGGCAGAATCCTTAGTCAAAAGTATAATTAACAAATGTCTCTGAATGGTTACAAAAAAAAAAAAAAAAAAAAAAAAAAAACAAAACCCTGACACGTGAGCTCTGGTGGCAAGAGTGTGGCTTTTGCTTTTGCATCATAGGCAGATCTAATTCCCCCTAGCCTTGTGCCTCAAATCCCTCTCCAGTTAATGAGAGCCTCATCTGCTGACGGAGCACAATGTCCTGGGTTTGTGCAAATGCATGAAAATGATTATTTCCTCAAATGAGGACTAATTAAACATAGAGCTGTTCTAATTTAAAAGCACAAACACTTTCTTAAGCACATTAGGTTCTAAAATTCAGGTATTGCATTTTTGTGAGCTTAACTAATTAGGCTTGCTTGTGTAAATAAATTTGTTCTGTTTCTGAAGTTAACACTGAATCTTCAAAAAGCTTGCAGGGTGAAAAATTATGTACCAAAGTCGTTTCAGACTTGTGGCACACAGAAAAAAGAAATGAGAAAACTAAGTATTCACTGAAAATATTTTAGGTGCCTATAATTGTTCCTTTTTATCTAGTTTTATTATTCTGGTTGTCCTAAAAGTAGAGAAAACAAAGTTACTTTTTTTCTGAGTTGAAATACTGTTCTGAAAATGTCTCGCAAATGTAACAATGTGTTTGTAGTTTTCAGTTTTGTGGTTCCTGACATTATTGAAGACCTTGATAGTCTTTTTATTTTACACCATTAGTGGCCCAAAGTTTTTTTTTTTTTAATTTTACTGTTTTAAAATTCAAAATGGGAACACCTTTATTTCATTTTCCAGTTAAACCATGATGTAAAATTTAGCACATCACTACAGAATTTTAAAAGGCATGTTGATAAACTGTTTGGGCATACAGGCATACATAAGCCTTAAAACAATACTAACAAAGTCTAAATGTAAGTATATTTCACTGGTGTGCATTTCTGGAAGGGGCAATCTTTAGAGACAGATCAATGAGTGCCATAGGGTGGGAGGTGCATGACAGCAGCAGAGGAGGATTATGGGAGGTGTTTAGTGGATTCACCTCGTTCCACAACCTCCACTAGAGTTTCGCCGTCACCCCTTTGCTAGTTTTTTGTTTTTGTTTTTTTTTTTTTTGGTTTGGTTTGGTTTGGTTTTTGTCAACACAGGCTAGAGTCCTTCTGGAAAGAAGGAACCTCAATTGAGAAAAAACCTCCATGAGATTGTCTAGAGGCAAGTCTGGGACATTTCCTTTATTGGTGATTGATGTGGGAATATCTGGGAGGGTCCTACCTACACACTGTAGGTGATGTCATCCTGTTATATATGTATATATGTATATATATAACAAAAACAAAAAACAGTCTAAGTGAGCCATGGAGAACAAGTCTGTAAGCAGTGTTCTGTGGGAGTCTGTGGCAATCCAGCTCCAACCTGCTCCCACCTTTTGAAGGGTTCTTGGGTGAAAGAGAGAATAATGAGGAAATATTAGATAGAAAGAGACAATGAGAAAGACAGAGACACAGGATAACTTCGGGGAGGCCCTGGGTCAATACCCAGTCACCCAGAGCTTTATTGAAAAGGGCTTTTTAGAATATGCCAAGGGGAGAGGCAAAAGACCTTTCTCTTTGCAAGATCAAAGCACAAAGTACCAACAAGTATAGACCTTTCCAAACCCCTAGTAACCATGCCCCTGGCCAAATCATCCCATTATGCAGCCCTGCTGGGTAAAGCAAGCTCAGATTCTCTGACCTTGAGTAAGGTCTCATTAGGATGCCTCTGTGGGCTACCACAGTATTCATGGTCTCTGCTTCAGTTCTTGCCTTCAGATTCCTGCCATGAATTCCTGCCCTAGCTTCCCTTCATGAACTGTAAGTTGTAAGATGAAATAAACACTGTCCTCCTCACGTTGCTTTTGGTCATGGTGAATATAATAGCAATAGAAAGCAGAGCAGGCCCAGAAGAAGCCTTGTCCCTCCCAACACCTCACCACCCATTTCCCAACAACCACTAGTCAGTTCTCTTTCTGGATTTGCCTATTCAGGATATTTCATACAGTTAGAAGCATGCATGTGGTCTGTTTGTTTTGACTTTTTGCTTAACATACGATTTCAACATTTCATTAAAAAAAAAAAAAAACCCAAACACTTAAGAGAAATTGTGATATAGCCTGAACACTGAAATTTACTTAACCCTTTTTAATGACTACGTGCCATTTCATTTGTTTGAAAGCTTAACCTGCCCAGTCTCCTGTTGCCAGACAGTTTAGATCTTTGTCCTTTCTTAACAAGACAGAATGAATGGTGGTGTGTTAGTCATGACATCCTTTGTTTCCAGAATGCAGCATCTACTCATAATGATGCTCTCCGATCATTACTGGAAGCTCAGAACTTAAATTCTGGAAATGTCAAGAATTTCATTTTCCAGTGGTTTCCTGTGAGTCTTTTATCTGTTGAAACATGCACACCTCATCTGCGACTGGACAAAGCATTGCTGTGGTTCTCAATGACCTCATCCTTGTTCCTCTGATCTTAGGCAATGGAATCCTGCCAAGCATGCAAGGTCCCCTCCACACCTGCAAATGCTCCCACATCACAAAGGAATGCTTCAAAAGGAACTCCTTGCTTGTTTATTTGCTACAGATGCCCTGACAGTCACCTTTAGGTCACTGGCTTCCCACAGCATTTGTAGAAGTCCTGGCACATGCTGATTTTACATTTCACCCTGAATGGGTCTACATACCACTGAATTTAGTAGTATCAAACTGAATTGTATCAACATTAGTGTTTGAAATAAAGTACATGATACGACAGTGACTTTACTCAAATTTGACTTCACTAGCCAATTTGTTTCTAAATTACCAAGAATTAAAATTTGCCCAATAAGAACTCCACTTCCACTTCTTAGACATCTGTACAAATTAATGTACTGAGTTTTTAAACACTGAGTTTCTTAATAGAATGATTTAAAGTGTATTCCTTCAGCCTTGGTTTTTTTTTTTTTTCATTTAAATGAGATTTTGAGGGCACTAGTTTTGGTGTTCTGTAATTTTATTGTTTATTGTTTGATGTATTTTGAGAGAAAATCACTTTTTTTAATAACCACAGTATAATTCTTTGAGAAGTCATTTGAACAGCATTCCTTATTGGGGCCCAGAGAATAACTAAACTCTCAATTTTTTAAGCATGTAGTATTGAATTAGTTTTTTAAGCATATAGTAAGCAGAACTAAAAAAATTAATAGCAAGAAACAGATAATAGAAGCAGCAGATAGATAGCAAAACATCATCAAATCAGATACAATTTCCAACAGAAACAACTGGAGTAGCCTGATTGAGAGAACAAGTAAGGTTAACCCCAAATCATGGCCATATAACACCCAACAGAAATCCACTGAGAAAGAAGCAGTCACACTAGGGTCTCTAATCAAGAGACTTCTCAACCACTGAGCTTCTCATTCCCACTGCAGCCATTTTCATTCCAGGGGATCGCCAATAATAATGTCTATTGGAATCACAGGGGTACAATGTTTTTCACTCTTGAGCTATTTTTCTATTTTGCTTTGTCCCTGTCACAGGCTTGGGGGCCAGGCTGTCCCTGGACAAGAAGCCTTGGAGACATGTCAAGACAAACATGCATAACTCTAAAATGGAATAGGAAAAAGTTTACCCACTTCCAGAGCTAGCTTCTGTGCAAGCTAAAACAACACATGACAGTTTACCTATATGCTGTGTATTACATTTAACTGTCCTCTCAGGTAATTAAGCCTCATGTCTGGCTCTGTTGCAGAGTGTACCTGAGCCAGGCTTAATTTCACCATATCATTAAATGATATTCTATTCTGACTCTAGTATAGATCACAATACTCCTGGTAGGATAACTTAGTTTTGGTTTTGCCTATAAATGTTTCAAGCATTTCTGTGGCTCCAAATAAAAGATTGAACTACATACCTATTGGAAGGGAGATGTTTAGATGAGGTTATATTTGGTCATCTACTTTGAATTGACATTAGAATTTAATATTTTAATGTCCCACACCAATTTTCTCTTTCTACTCATAACACAAAAAATAAAAGAATCATTGTGGAGACCCACAGGGGCTTCCTAGTGAGAACTTATTCAGGGTCAGAGGACCTGGGCTTGCTTTACCCAGCAGGGCTGTGTAAGGTGATTTGACCACAAGTATGTTTACTTGGTGTTTGGAAGGGTCTACACTTGGCTGTACAGTGTGCTTTGATCTTGCAAGGGCGAGGTCTTTCTTTTGCCTCTCCCCATGGCATATTATAAAAAGCCCTTTTCAATAAAGGACAAGGCTGTTGAGTATTGACCCAGGCCCTCCTGAAGCTATTCTGTATTTCTGTCTTTCTTCTCATCAGCTAGGTCTCTCTTTCAATCTGATATTTTCTTATCCCTCTCCCCTCCCCTAATAACTCTTCAAAAGGTGGGAGCAGGCTCCCACAGATGATGCTCTGAATGTGGGACTTAGGTATGGAGGATAAAGAGGAAGAACACTGTGGAGCAGGGGGCATGCCTGGTAATGAATTAAAGGAGGTGGTGATATTCTAATCTTCGAGAGTAAAAGTGTAAATATAAAGCAGAGTACTTAAAGTTAGGCTGCAGAAAGTATCTCTCTCTGTTTCTATCTATTTGCTAAGTTAGGTTTAAAGTTGTAAAGAAGTTTTGTTGAAGGTAGAGAATATAGTCTTTAGGTCTAGAAATATGGTGAAAGGTAAATATAAAGTAATTTAGAGTCGAGTAGTTTTTTCCCAAGCATGGATGGGACCTGAGACACAGAAAGAAGCATCTAGAACTTTGCAGTTACTGTGAATTTAGCAGTCCAAGTGGCTTCAGAAGCTCCAGAAGCTGCCAACAATGGTGGACGCTGAGAACAGCGGGGTTTTGAATGCTTTCTGCCATGATCGAGCCTCAGTGAGGAGAATGCAGTCAGTCAAACAGAGAGACATGGCTTGAGGCTGTGCTCAACAATTAACAAGCTGAGACACTGCACCATGAGAGAGATAAACAGCAGGCAAGTGGCAACAGAGACTTTGGATTCCAGTGACTAGAGCAGGTCTGTCACCCAGAGCCAGAGTTCCTGGTGGCTAGAACCCAACAGAGATGCTGTGGGAGAGGCTAACAGTGAGCAGCAGTGAGCAGCAGAAGCTCTGAAGAGAGGCTACTGCCCCTGGGTGGAGAAGAGGCATCAGCTGCATGAGCAGAAGCAGTCGGACAAGCAGCTGAGACATGCTGGAGCCCAGGGAGCTGCACAGGTGAGGCAGAGCAGTACTCCAGGATGAACAGCCAGGCTAGAGCTCTGAGGGAACTGCTGAGACTGACCAACCCAAGCTCCTAGCAGCAGAATGAGGCAGAGTCAGGTAGCTACCTTGGGAAGTGACATTTGGCTGGGCAAGCAGAGCAGTGTAGATGTAACCAACCATCTTATTAAATAAGAAACACAGAACCAATGCAAAGAAGAAAGCCAAGAGATCAGAGCTAAGAGCCTTACCGCCTGCTGCAGCTAGCCTCTTAAGCCAAGAGACCTCTATGAAAGGGACCTACTTCCTGTGTGTTTGTCTTTATATAGTCTTTCTGTTCTGCCTTCTCATTGGTTGTAAACCCAAACACATGACTGCCTCATCACTGCCTGTATGTACAACCCTCCAGGTCTTCTATGATATTGAGATTAAAGGCATGTGTCTCCTCCAATGCTGGTTGTATCCTTGACCACACAGAGATCTCCCTAGCTCTTCTACCAAGTGCTGGGATTAAAGGCGTGCACCACGAACGCCCAGCTCTGCTATGGCTTGCTATTAGCTCTGACCCTCAAGCAACTTTATTTATTAACATACAAATAAAATCACATTTCAGTACAAATAAAACACCACCACAGAGCAGTGCATGGAAGACCCCCCAGCAAAGCAGATAACAGAGCCAGGGTGGCGTGGCCGCAATTGGCCAAGGCTGGGTTTCTTCCCAGACCTGAGATACTGCTTAAAAGCCATAGGTCATAGCAGTGGAGTTGCATTCAACCATGCAGCTCAAGATACGAGAGAGCTCTCAGGACCTTGGGACACTGGGGTTCTGGGCATATGGGCTGGCTACGGGAGGCACAGACAGACTGGGACTGTGGAAGTTGAATGGAGCTAGCAACAAATGCTGCACAGTTTGTTTGCTAGCAGTTCATGCTTACTGTAGAAGAGGTCTTCACCAGCCAGATAGCAGCTTTTGCCCTGGAGCAGTTTTTGCCTAGGGGAAAGCTAACACAAAGTGCCTCTGTGACTGAGAGTGAGGCTTCAGAGACGCTTGTTTGAACTGGGGTTCATGCAAGGGAAACATCAAAAAAGTTTTGGTTATGGGACTCTTCATATTTGGAGCTATTTGCTTCAGCGTCATTACAACTTGGACTGCTACACAGGGATTTCAGGGCAGCTGACAAGCCAGGCCCTGATGTCGAGTGCTCAGAGGAACTTTAAGACTGGTACCAGAACTGTCTTGAACTCTCCAGACTTAAGAAATGAGATGGACAGGAGTGGTTCAATTGTTATGGAACTGTTTTGTGTATGCATATATGCTCTATTAATTGTGGTGACTCATAAATTGTTTTGTGTAGAAATGAAACTTTTGTATAAAGATGGAACTGTTTTTGTAGAAATGGAGAAATTTATTTTTTCTACCCAGGCTCAAGATGCAGCTTAAAAAATGATGAAGAAAAGGAGGAGTTAATATTCCTAAGTCTCTTTAAATTAAAAAAAAACATTTCCTTGTTCTTTGAATGGATTAATGTTAACTTGTGTTAATGTACCCTATGTTTTGTTAGCAAGAAATACAAATAGTTCTATTAAGAGATTTCTTTAAAGTGTAAAGAGTTCTATTAAGAGATTGCTTTCAGATGTTTGCTAAAGTTTGTAAAGTGTAAATAGTTCTATTTACAAAGTTGAAACTTTGCTTTTGGATATAAGGTTGAGAGAATTGTAAATATGTATAGTAATATTTATGTTAGAATTACGATGTTAACCTGTTAATGTTAATGTTGATGCTAAGTAGTCTTTAGATTTGATGCAGTTGCATCAGGATTTTACTGATTTATTTAATGCAGTTGCATCAAGAGTTTGATTTAAAAAAGGTTTTGGTCCAGCTAAGAATGCTATAGTCATTATAGACCAATTCCAAAAAGCCATTCTATCTTTATCATCCTTTACTGGGAGGTGTTGCAGCCATGAGGAGCAGGAGTATTGCTGTGATTATTCAGCCATTTGCAAGCTCTTAGCAGGAACTTGATTCAGAGTTGCATGGAGTTAGACTGTACCTTCCCTTGCCAGAGACTAGTAGTCAGAGATAGGTAAGTCCTTTGTGCTAGCTGTCAACCTAAGACAGAGTACATTTGGCAGAAATTGTATCTCAAAGACAGGTAAGGCTGCCTAGTGAAGAGGGTGACCTAAGACAGGCACAGTCCATCTGAGGGGTCTGAGGAGGCCTTTATATTATTAAGAAGGGGGAACTGTGGAGACCCACAGGGGCTTCCTACTAAGAACTTTCTCAGGGTCAGAGAATCTGGGCTTGCTTTACCCAGCAGGGCTGCATAAGATGATTTGACCACAAGCATGTTTACCTGGTATTTGAAAGAGTCTACACTTGACTATACAATGTGCTTTGATCTTGCAAGGGGGAGGTTTTCTGCCTCTCCCCCTGGCATGTTATAAAAAGCCCTTTTCAATAAAAGATGAGGCTGTTTGGTATTGACCCAGGGCCACCCAAAACTATGCTGTGTTTCTGTCTTTCTTCTCATCAGCTAGATCTCTCTTTCTATTTGATATTTCCTCATTCCTTTCTCCTCCACCTAAGGACCCTTCAAAAGGTGGGAGCAGGCTCCCACAAATAGTTTATGAACAAACAATGCAAACTGTCCTAACCAGAAAGGCAGCTAAAAGCAGAAGAAGAGTTAAGAGTGAGAAAGAACTGGACGCAATAAGGCAATCTAGATAGAGCCTCTTAAGAGGTAAGGAAAGTTGGGAGTAGCTGTGCTAAGCTGTGCTAAGCTGTGCTAAGCTGTTTTAGAAAACTTGCTTTCATGTTTAGACCAAGTTACATAATCACATAAACTTTGTTATATGAAAACAAAGCCTAGGGGCCTGGAGAGATGGCTCAGTGGTTAAGAGTACTTGTTCTTTCAGCGAACCCAAGTCCAGTTTCTAGCATCCACATGATACAGCTTGTAACCACCTTGAAGTCCAGCTCTAAGGGAGCTAAGGACTTCTTCTGGCCTCTAGGGAACCCACATATGGTACAAATATGTCATGAATACTAAATTAAGTAGCAGAAAGATGTTAGTTCTTCCAAAGTAATTTTGAAGTTACTTAGTTATATGGCATTTTAAAAATACAAAACAGAACCAATTGTTGCTGATATTAGCAAGCTCATAAAGCTCATTCCAGCCCAGGTTTTAAGACAGTTTTCTCTTTTTTCCAATTTTTACATTAATAAAAATCTGTTTACTGTGTGTGTTTGTGTGTGCACTCAAATGCACATGCCTACATGCTTCCTTACATGTGTATCAGTCAGAAAAACTGAGAGGAGTCAATCCCCTCCACCATGTATTCTACAGATGGAGCCCAGACCATCAAGCTGAATTGCAAGCTACTGACCATCTCCTTAGTTCAGGGAAATTTCTTAGCCATTGAATTACTTACAATGCAATTACACATTGGTTCTTCTTATTCTCCTTTTTTTTGGGATGGATTAAATCATTCTCTTAGGTGAAAATAAGAAATCCTTGGTCCCTGGCCAAGATCTGGAAGGCAGTATCCATTTCCTGCCACCTCCTTACCCTTCAGACTGAATGTATTCAGTTGCTAGCACTGCCCCCCCCCAAACAATATCTCATATGTTGTTAATTAGGGCACTCTGGTCAGAATAGATTAGGACTATCATTCCACAAAGCATAATCCCATTTGCTTGAATGTTGAAATCCCCAAAGTCCAAAATCTCTGATCTAAAACCCACTAATATCAGAACTCCAAACAACTAAAATCTCAAAAATATAATTCTAGAAAAAAATAGTTTCAAATTAATTAAATGACACATTTTAAAGGGATAATTAGTTGACAAACAAAAATATAACATTTCATAGGTTACATGGCATGATAAAATGGAACAATAACATAAACACTCCAATACACTGTCAACATTTGCACTTGTAACAGCATGAACAACACTCATAAACAATAGGTAAAACGTGAAATATCCTTATGCAGGTCATTCATTTCTAATTATGTGGACTGAGGTTTATGACTACAGTCATCTGAGGTACCACTGGACAGCCTACATCAATGAGGGAGGTGGGTCAAAAACGGTTCTCAGTCACAGTTGAACATACAGTAGACTCAAATAGCCGAGATCCCAATGACTCATCTTTCATTCATGTAGATGTAAAAAAGGCAGACTTAATTATTTAGAAAGTTTCAACCCTTTTACGTCTATACAATGATTGTACAGAAAAATAAAAAGGTCCTGGGATTCCTGGAGTATGGCCTCAGAATAAGGGACCCTAACTTTGTATATCTGTTTGGGGCTAGAAACTTGAGTGAGGACAGCTGAGCTGCAGGTTGGAGTCAGAGCATCCTAAGGCAGCAAGATGTGTTCGACTTTCTGAGCCAGCAGAAGAAAGCCACCCTCCCTGGAGACCTGGTGGAATCTGGAAAAACGTCTGATACATACCTCAAGCAATGCTTCCTTCCAGGTTTCTTTTTTTTTCTTTTTAACTTTTTTTTAAATTTAATTTAATTTAATTTTACAATACCATTCAGTTCTACATAACAGCCACAGATTCCCTTGTTCTCCCCCTTCCTGCCCCCCTCCACTTCCCCCCAGCCCACACCCCATCACACCTTCTCTAGGGCAAAGCCTCCCCCTGAGGACTGAGATCGACCTCATGGACTCAGTCCAGGCAGGTCCTGTCCCCTCCTCCCAGATTGAGCCAAGCGTCCCTGCATAAGTCCCAGGTTTCAAACAGCTAACTCATGCAATGAGCCCAGGACCTGGTACCACTGCCTAGATGCCTCCCAAACAGATCAAGCCAATCAACTGTCTCACCTCTTCAGAGGGCCTGATTCAGCTGGGGGCCCCTCAGCCTTTGGTTCATAGTTCATGTGTTTCCATTCGTTTGGCTATTTGTCCCTGTGCTTTATCCAACCTTGGTTTCAACAATTCTCGCTCATAAAAATCCTCCTCCTTCTCGCTAATTAGACTCCCGATGCTCCACCCGGGGCCTAGCCGTGTATGTCTGCATCCAGATTCCTCAGTCCTTGTATGGGGTTTCTGGCACAACTATTAGGGTGTTTGGCCATCCCATCACCAGAGTAGGTCAGTCCTGGCTGTCTCTCGGCCATTGCCAGCAGTCTTTTGTGGGGGTATCTTTGTGGATTTCTGTGGGCCTCTTTAGCACTTTGTTTCTTCCTTTTCTCATGTGGTCTTCATTTACCATGGTCTCCTATTCCTTGTTCTCCCTCTCTGTTCTTTATCCAGCTGGGATCTCCTGCTCTCTTTCCCACGACCCTTGCCCTTCATTGCTCCCACTCATGTCCAGGTTGTTCAGGTAGATCTCAGCCATTTCTCCATCATTGGGCGATCCTCGTGTCTTTCTTGGGGTCCTGTTTTCCAGGTAGCCTCACTAAATATAACACCAGTAGCACAGACACTGAGAGAAACAATCAATCAATGGGACCTCTTGAAACTGAGAAGCTTTTGTAGAGCAAAAGATACGGTCAACAAGGCAAAGTGACAGCCTACAGAATGGGAAAAGATCTCCACCAACCCCGCATCTGACAGAGGACTGATATCCAGAATATATAAGGAACTCAAGAAATTAGACATCAAAACAACCAACAGTTCAATTAAGAAATGGGCTATAGAACTAAACAGAGAATTCTCAACAGAGGAAACTCAAATGGCTGAAAGACATTTAAGGAATTGCTCAACATCCCTAATCATCAGGGAAATGCAAATCAAAACAACTCTGAGATACCACCTTATGTCTGTCAGAATGGCTACAATCAAAACCACTGAAGACACTTTATGCTGGAGAGGATGTGGAACTAGGGGAACTCTCCTCCACTGCTGGTGGGAATGCAAGCTTGTACAACCACTTTGGAAATCAATATGGCGCTTTCTTAGAAAATTGGGAATCAATCTCCCCCAAGATCCAGCTATACCACTCTTGGACATATACCCAAGAAATGCTCAATCACACCACAAGAGCACTTGCTCAGCTATGTTCATATCAGCATTGTTTGTAATAGCCAAAACCTGGAAACAACCTAGATGCCCTTCAACTGAAGAATGGATAAATAAATTGTGGCACATATACACAATGGAATACTACTCAGCAGAGAAAAACAATGCCATCACACGGTTTGCAGGCAAATGGATGGATCTAGAAAAAATCATCCTGAGTGAGGTAACCCAGACTCAGAAACACAAATATGGAATGTACTCACTCATAGGAGGATACTAGATATGGAACAAGGATAACTGGACTGCTGCTCACATCACCAGTGAGGCTACCTTCCAGGTTTCTAAGCATTCACCTACCCAGTGAGAACCAAACTTGCTCTCCCAGAGCCTTCTGTCTCTATGGCATATTTTTCCAGTGGGAATTGATGGCAGCTTGCAAACTGGTTCAGCCTTTCAAGATTTCAGCATTTGAGATTTTAATTTCTTGGGATTATAATTTTGGAGGACTTTAGATATAAGGATTGTGATCTTCTGAGACTTCAACCCCCTACCCTAGGTTTTGGGGTTGTGTCTCCTGGAAGAATGATTGACAGTAGCACTGAAGGCAGCCTCAGTACCAGCACAATGAAACGACTGTGCAGTGGGCTGTTTATTTCCATTTTAATAAAGCTGATGCTCAGGATGAGGACCACCGTCCTTTTGCTGCTTTGCTCTCGCCTCCTGCTTATTTATTCTTTCCTTCAAACTTTGATACAAATACAGAAATGGAATGAGAACTCTGCTTTTCAGACGTTTGTTTCATGTATAGTATTAAGTTCTAAAAAGTTAAGTTTCTTAATAGAATGATTTAAAATGTGTGGGGTTTTTTTTGCCTTTTTCTCATTTGCATGAGGTTGTTTTGAGGGCATTTATTTTGTTTGGCATTCTGTGGTATCTAAATAATTTTATTAATTAAAAATTAAAGTGTAATTCTTTGAGCAGTTATTAAATAGCATTCCTTACTAGTTTAAAGAATAGCTAAATTCCAATTTCAAATGAGTGAGTTTAAGTATGTAGCAAGCAAAACTAGCATGTTAATAGCGAGGAATGAATGCATAGCATTTATTGTGTGTGTCAAAATTTTACATCGTTTATTCTCAGTAATCAAAAGATTATTCTCTCTAACAAAAGGGTGAACAGCCCCGAAACTTCATCACTAAGTGACGGAAGAGGCAACATTAAATTTTTGCAAGAGGTTAGTGGAAGAAGAAAGCTCTTGCTTAAAGTTTTTCTAGTTCTAGTTTGGCAACTGAAAAAAAATTCATATCCTTGTCAGCTTCTCTCACCCTAGCTTCAGTTCCAAGAGAGTGAGCATCCACTGTAAAATACTGCCTTGGGCCTGCTCCCTAGCAGGCTGAATATTCTGTCACAGTGCTGTTCCTGAAACTTTCCTGTTGCCTTTGGACTGTTCTCCAAGCCCCACCCCTATTCATTATACCTAACTCTAATCCTGTAGTTCAGCTCAGGACATGAGTCTTTCATGCATTTGGTGACAAGTTTATAGATGTGATGTCATGTTTGTTTTTTGGTTTTTGGTTTTTGGTTTTTTAGATTGAGAGGTATACATTTCTTGCATGTTTTGAACTGAGATTGGAAAATACATATCTTAGCACTAAACTTGCTAATGACTTGGAAAGGTCTTGACTTCAAAAGTCACATTTGAATTCTAGTTTCCTCTATAAAACCAAGTTTTATGAACTTGTTTAAAGTTTTTCAGTTCTTAAGCTCTATGGCTTCTGAGGTGGTATAAGATCCTGACTCTATTATGCAAGGCTATATTACTGGCATGACAAACTGCTCCTGGTATTCAAATCTTATCAGATACCTGGTATCTTCTTGTAAAGTATATATAATAATATTATAGCTGTGTACATATATTTGTCACCTGGCACAGACATTTTTATAAGTGAGAGAATTCATTAATGACTCAATAATCGTTTCCAAACCTCTTAAATGGCTTGGGAAAAAATTGGGATACACCTTAAAAAGAAAACAAATTTTCTCCAATAACTAATTACATTTTTGTCTTTTGAGTATTTTTTCTTCTATTATTCAGGCATATCACCCATAATTTAGTATTCTATCACTAAAATGGTTCCTTTCTTTTGGAGTTCTCAATGTACCTTCAGTCTTATAAAATAATCCAATTAAGGAACCAAGGGTATCACTCAAAATAATTTTTTTTTTCAGCCAGGTGGTGGTGGCACACTCCTTCAATCCCAGCATTTGGGAGGCAGAGCCAGGCAGATCTCTGTGAGTTCGAGGCCAGTCTGGTCTACAGAGTGAGATCCAGGACAGGCACCAAAGCTACACAGAGAAACCCTGTCTTGAAAAACCAAAAAAAAAAAAAATGTTTCACAGTTCCATCCATTTACCTTCAAATTCCATAATCTCATTTTATTTACAGTTGAACATATTCCATGTGGCTGTGTACCCAGTTTTCATTATTTATTTATCAGTTGATGAGCATCTACACGGATTCTATTTCTTAGCTCTGTTCACAACAGAATTGTGCCCTTCCTGGGCAGCTTTTTAGAGTGTGCTCTGTGTGCTACTGGAGGAGAGAAGTGATTGTCAGTCTTAACCAGTGTGAAACATTAGTGCCTGGTAAGATATGCCTGCCAGTGCAATTGTGGCATGGATGTCATGGGAGTAACCAGCCACTTTCTGATGGGATTTAAGATTCTTTCTAAATATGGAACTCATACCTGGCACCTTTATCAGGGCCAAGAACCTGTGGCTAGGTAAGACATAGACTCCAAAGGAGAACATACTATCATTACTCTGCTGAAGGAACACAATATTAAACTGACTCCTAATGATGAATTTTTATTTTTATTTTTTTGTATTTTGGTTTTTGTTTTTACATCCCACCTACAGTTTCCCCTCCCTCCTCTTTCTTCCAGTTTCTCCTCCACACCTCCCCTCTTCCATCCCCCCATCCACACCTCCTCCTCCTCTGTTTCTCTTCAGAAAAGAGCAGGCCTCCTATGGATATCAACCAACCATGGTATATAAAGTTGCAGTGAGACTAGGCACCTCTGCTTTTATTAAGGCTGGATGAGGCAACCCATTAGAGGAAAGGATGCCAAAAGCAGGCAACAGAGTCAAAGATAACCCCTGCTCCCACTGTTAGGAGTCCCACAAGAAGACCAAGCTACACAACTGTCACATAATTGCAGAGAACCTAGGTCAGTCCCATGCAGACTCCCTAGTTGTCAGTTCAGTCTCTGTGAGCCCCTATGAACCCAGGTTAGTTGATTCTGTGAGTTTTCCTGTGTTGTCCTTGATCTTGACCCCTTTGGCTCCTACAATCATTTACCCCCAACTTTCTCAGAATTCCCTGTGCTCTGCTTAATGCTCGGCTGTGAGTCTCTATATCTGTTACCATCATTTTCTGGGTAATACATCTCTGATGACCATTGAGCGAGGTACCAATCTGTGAGTAAAGCAGAATATCATTAGGACTTATTTCATTGACTTTTTTTTTTGCCAGTCATGTTTAGTTCTATCCTAGGTCTCTGGTCAACTCCGCTTCTGGGTCCTGGTCCCCTAGTGTCAGGGGTGGGCTCCCTCTCATGGTATGGGTCTCAAGCTGCACCAGTCACTGGTTGGGCATTCCCTATGATTTCTGCTTCAACTTTTCCCCTGCACATCTCTTAGGCATGACAAATGTAGGCCAAAGGTTTTGTGGCTGGGTTGGTGTCCTAATCCTTCCACTGTAGAGTCTTGCCTAGGGTCACCCTTATAGAATCCTGAGAGTTTCCACTGCACTAGGTTTCTAGCTCTTCTCAGAGATGCCCCCTTATTCCAGTTGTCTTTCCCAGTACTCTCTCCCTCTTCCCCCCCAACCTGATCCCTCCTATTCCCATCTCCACCCCTTATTCAGACATCCCCCCCATCCACTGGTGATGTCTATTCTATTTCCTCTTCACAGTGAGATTCATGTGTCCTCCCGCCTCCTTGAGCCCTCCTTGTTACTTAGCTTCTCTGGGTCTGTAGATTGTAGCATGGTTATCCTGTGCTTTACAGCTCTACCCCTTCATGATAAAAGTCTTGGAGAGATCAAGGATACAAGGGGCATACGTAAACATAATAAACGCAATATATAGCAAACCAATAGCTAACATCAAATTAAATGGAGAGAAACTTAAAGCACTCCCACTAAAATCAGGGACAAGACAAGGCTGTCTACTCTCTCCATGTCTATTCAATATAGTACATGAAGTTCTACCTGGAGCAATAAGACAACTAAAGGAGATCAAAAGGATACAAATTGGAAAGTAAGAATTCAAAGTATCATTATTTGCAGATGATAGTATACTTAAGTGACCCCAAAAATTCTACCAGGGAACTCCTACAACTAATAAAAACCGTCAGAAAAATGCTGGATACAAAATTAACTCAAAAAAAAAAACCCTCAGTAGCCCTCCTATATAAAAATGATAAATGGGCTGAGAAAGAAATCAAGAAAACAACACCCTTCACAATAGTTACAAATAATATAAAATATCTTGAGGTTACTCTAATCAAGCAAATGAAAGACCTGTATGACAAGAACTTCAAGTCTTTGAAGAAAGAAATTGGAGAAGATATCAGAAGATCATGTTCATCCCATGCTTATGAATCAGTAGGATTAACTAATGATGCATTCTTATATTCACAGATTAATGCTTCTCTCAGTTCTCATTAGATAAGCTTTTTTTTTTCTTTGCAGTGGATGGTGATTAACACAGACACCCACAACTAGCTGAAACACAGAGAATAAGATGCTGTGGGGTGCTCAGCCCTAAATGAGATATCCCTATCATAATCCTCCTCTCAAGGCTCAGGGATCATTGCAGAAGAGGAAGTGAGAAGATTGTGAGATTTAGAGCCAGTGGGTGATTATAAGGAAATAGTGTTTTCTCAACACAATAGGAGAGTTGAGTATATAAACTCACTAATTAAACCAAGCATGCTTAAAATACTGAATTTTTTAAGTGGTTGAGTATCATTGAGGGAAGTGGATCTGGGAGGAGCTGTGAGGACTAATAGGATCAAAATACATTGTATAAAATTTGCAAAGGGTTAATAAAATATTCTTAAAGAGTAAGAACATCTATATTTCATTTGCAAGAAGAATGAAGCTCATAGTAATTATACTAATAAATACTAGAACCAAATTTTGGGGGCTATGTGTGCACATGTTTCTCTGTGTATGTATGCACATCTGTGTGTGTGTGTGTGTGCGCACGCGCGCGTGCGCGCGCGCATGTGGCAGCCAGGGATTGATGTTAGATGTCATTTCCCAATAGGTTCTCCACCTTATTTCTGAGACAGGGTCTCTCACTGAACCTGAAGCTCATTAATTCAGCTGGGTTGCCTGGCCAGCAAGCTCCTGGGATCTGCCTCACGCTGCCTCCTCAGCACTGAGGTGACAGGTGGGTAATCTCACCTCATTAGCTTTTTATTGAGGTGCTTGGGGTCCAAATTCATGTGTCTTGGTTACCTTCCAATTGTGACAAAGCACCATGACCAAAGCAACATATAGAAGAGTTTATTAGGGGCCTTACAGTTTCAGAGAGTGAGTCCATGACCATCATGTCAGTGAGCATGGCAGTAGGCATGCAGACATAGGCATGCAGACATGGTGCAGGAATGGTAGTTGAGAGTTTATAACTTGCGTTGCAGCCATGAGTCAGAGAGAGAACTGAGAACGACCTGGCATTTTAAAACCTCAAATCCCAACCTCAATAACACACCTCCTCCAACAAAGCCACACATCCTAGTCCTTCCCAAGCAGTTCCACCAACTGGGGACCAAGTGTTCAAATACACAAGCCTATAGGGCCATTCATATTCAAACCACCACATTATGCTTCTGCAGTGAGTATTTTACCAACTGAGCCATCTCTCCAGATGCTGGGAACTTCTTTTAAGTCTTATACCATTATTGTTGGAACCAAAATAAATTTCAGATGGAAATGAATAGGAGGGACAATTGTAAAAACCAAGACTGTGTAGCTCATGGAGGTCAAGCAGCTTGGATAAGAAAATACAGATTGTTGTAAGGCCATAACCAATTTCAAAAACCATGCTTCTTCTTTCTACTCTGCTACTCCACAATTTTCCAAACCATGGAAAACATCTGCCATGGGTGAATTAGATTCCAAGTTATGCTACTATTTTTGAAAACATCTTGGTATATCAATACAGATCAATAGCTTCGTTTATTTTTATAGCTTAAGAAGTTATAGTTGGTCATACTAAAAATATGCAATGTTGAAAGACATCAGTGAAGAGCAGAATTAGAGTTCATTATTTTTCCCTTTTGTTCTTTACTTAGTTCTCTCTCATTTGTCTTTGTTTTTCTCTTTTCTGATCTCCCACACTTTTGTGTATCTTATGCTATAGGATCTACTCAGAAGATAATAAAGTGCTCCATGCCTAGAATTAAAATCTCAGCGAACTGAAAGTGATCTTGATGGCCAAATATATTGGGAATCTCAAAGTCAATATCAATTACTTTAATGGATGAATAGCTTTTAGTTTCTTGGCATCAAGTCAATGTCTGACAAGTGTTTACTGAGTGGCTAACATGTGGTGGAGTCTGTGAGAGGATACAGATGAGAACACTTGTGTCTGCCTTCAAGGAGGTCACATCCCACTGAAAGTCTAACAAAGTGGTCCTAAGGGAGAAAGTCTAAGTGCCTTCATCCAGAGCAGGGTCTATGTTACCATGGTCTGGACCCCTACATCCTTTATTAAGAAATAAAGATACAAATTCATCAGTGGTGTCAACTCCCAGTTGAATGATGAACTCAACTAGTTAACAACTTGACTTAACTTTAATGTCCAGATGAAAACAATAGATGAACATATAGTCACCATTTGTATGCATGACTTCAAGTAAGTAGGCATCAAAATGTAATGGCCAGCCTGGTCTCCAAAGTGAGTTCTACAAAAGGGGCAAAGCTACACAGAGAAACCCTGTCTTGAAAAACCAAAAAAAAAAAAAAAATGAGAGAGAAACCAACACGTACCTGTCATGTGCTACATTCTGTACCCAGTATGTCATGTGCGTATCTCAGGCTCCATATCTTTCTGGAGAGTGATTGGCAGTTAACGGTTCTGTGGGGGGAAGGGGGAGCTCATTTTCTTCAGTAGTGTAGGCAATTGTAAGTTATCTTTGCTCCAATCTTGCACAGACAAGAAATTCTACTTACACGAATTAAACTCCATGAGCCACATACAAAAGAAAGGCAGGAAAGTAGGGAGGGGACTTGTTGAGAAAAGGGGTCCAGGAGGAGAGGAAGAGGAATTAGGGGGTTAAAATGACTAAAAGTCATTAGATACATGGATGAAACTGTCAAATAATAAATGTTTTTAAAAGAGATTACAGCAAGCCAAGGAGGTCAGCGTTGTTATCCCTGCAGGTCATTTGGGGTCTGATGTGTTTGCTCTACGGTCACACAACTAATGATGAGCGCAGCCATGGTTTTATCCAGAGAGTAATCCCGAAATTCCAAAGACATGACAACATTTGAACAGGGTTCACACTCATATAATCAACCTTCAGCCCTAAACGCAAGCTAGAAAAAAAAATACATACATAGCATTTACCTGATAAATGAAATACAATTTTGGATCATCCCCCTCTGGTTTCTTTGTTTTACAACCAATCAGAAAAAACAGCTATCTCCAAGAGGGTTGGAGTCATGACTTTTGCTCCAGTTCTGAAGTTAAGTGGACAACTCTCCCTCTGGTTTTGCTTCAGATCTCACGACATCATGAGCCTTGTCCCTACCTGATGTTCTTCATTGCCTGGAGCAATGTTATTTTAAGAAGAGACAAGAAAATTCCTATGGGCCTGGTAGCGGTGTTGCTTTCTCTGGGAGAGAGTAAAGCTGGTGTGTGCAGGGCTTTTGCAGGCTGCAGAATCCTTGGCTCTGACCCTAATACATCATATGGCTTTGAAAGAAGAATGTTTTATACTTTCTGTTAAAGGGTGAGAAAATGACTTCTTTGTCCTTTTCACTAACCGGAGGATCAAGCATCATTTCTGTGGAATGCTTTTGGGGGCCTTCAGAGGGCGTCACACAGGAAGGTGCTGTGTGTAGATGCACACCACAGCTCTGTGCTCCTCACCTGGCGTGGTGACCTGCAGTCTGGCTGAAGGTGAAGCCCAAAGCAGACGCTCTGAAGCAGAGGGCTGGCCTGTGCTTCAGGCAGCAGGAGATGGGTTTCCTTCACCTCGTTCACACTGAGACAAGGAACAGGCTGTACCAGACATGCTTGGGATGCTACTCAGCTCTCTGCATTGGAAATTCTTCCTTGTCAACAGAAAGCAGGGGGCTTTGCACCCAGTTTCCTCACTGGAGTCTTGAGGCAGTGCCTTTCTTCGGCCTTCCTTTATCCATCTGTATGACAACGATTATAACGGCACCTGCTTCATGAGGCCTTGTGAATGAATGGGATAGAAGAATGATGCTGAGAAGTTCATTTGATACCCTGTGAACTAAAAGCATGGGTAAGTGTAGATAATAAGTATCATGGTGATTGCGAGTGTCAGCCAGTTGACAGCAATACCCCGAGGGGCCTTGGTCAAATTTCCCTTTACAAATGAGAATATAAATAATGCCTGTGAACCATTTTTGTTTTGTTGTTTTTTTCAAGACAAGGTTTCTCTGTGTCGTTTTGGTACCTGTCCTGGATCTCGCTCTGTAGACCAGGCTGGCCTCGAACTCACAGAGATCCGCCTGGCTCTGCCTCCCGAGTGTTGGGATTAAAGGTGTGTGCCACCATTGCCCGGCTTGTGAACCAAATTTTAATGCATTGTACTTAGACAGGAGAGCTTTTGTTTTTGCTATGAGAGATAATTCTTTTTTCTCTTTATTTTTATTTTACATGCCTGAGTGTTTTGTCTCCTTAGGTCTGTGTACTCTGTGTGTGCAGTACTTATGGAGGTCAGAAGAGGGAGTTAGATCCCTTGAGATTAGAGTTACAGGCAATTGTGAGCTTCCATGTGGGTGTTGGAAATTGAATCTGGGTCTTCTGGAAGAGCAGCCAGTGTTCTTAATCACTGAGCCATCTATTCGGTTCAAAGGGGTTACCTCTTTTAAATGTTACTTTGCTACAAATTTCTTTCTTCTTGTACCAGATGTATATTTCCTTTTGTTGACATATAAATTGTTATCTGGGCTTAGGGGTGACTATGCTAGTAAAGGTAACCCTCTTGGGGCTGGGCAGCATACTGTTCTTATAGATGGCCAGAGCTGGCACACTCCCTGTAACTCCAGATTGAGTCCAGGGGAGCCTACATTTTGGATACACCTATACTTGAATGTACAACCTTCCCCTCCACATACACATAATTAAAAATAAAATAAATATTAAAAATTAAATCATAAAACATTTTGTTTTAAAGTATCAATCTGGGCTGGGGAGGTGGATCAGTGGGTAAAAATGATTGATGGTCAAATCTGATGGTCTGAGTTTGGATCTGGATTGCCATGCCCCACATAAAGCCGCACATAGTAGCACAAATGCCCATAATCTTTGCAAGCCCTTAGCTGGGAGGCAGAGGCAGGAAAATCTCTGGAAACTGGTCAGCCAGCCGCAGGGTGAGAAGGCAAGGACTGACTGCCCTCCAAAGATTGTCCTCTGACCTCCATACTAATGCAGTGCCACATTGCACCCAAACTCACCCAAACAAGCACACACACACACACACACACACACACACACACACACACACACACACACACTTTAAAAATATCAGTCTGGACTGTGATATTCCTTTCAACTGACTTATAAAGTCCCCTGTTCATACTTCACAGCAGAGACTATTTTTTAAAAGTATGTTCTGCATTTGCCTATTCGTTAACATGCCATTGTTAGGTTTGTACAGTTTGGCTTGAGCAAAAATGAGTGTCTGGCTGAGCAAGTTGGTAAGCACATGAGACAGTGAATTCACTCAGATTCACTCTTGGGATTTTCTTGTTTTGTGAAGATTAAAACAGCTAAAGAACAATATGAGGGTTTAGAAATCCTGACACATACTTTGAAGGCCTGCATTAAATATGAAGCCTATATTTATTTTAATTGTACTCGGGCAATATCTCATTTCCACTTGAGTGTTCTGAGCTATAAATAGTTCTAATTTGTTTACTTTGTGCAGTTACAGGATAATTACAGGGGAACAAGCCAAATGATATTACTGCCGTAGTTGGCTAAACTCTACACAAATGCAATAAATGAAATGATTGCTTTTTAATTTCTCCTCCTTTTCATAGTGTCATGAGCTGAAGGGAAAATGTCGTAAGACTTCAAGAATTTAATTTGTTTTGAGAATCGCCACTCGTTGCTGTTAATGTGTCCCCATGGTTCACACTGGTGTCCGTGTTGCTTGGTGGTGCTGGGTGTTTCCTTCAGAGAGGAAGCACCTGGGTCCTGCTTCCCCGCGGTATCTACTTCATGAAGCATTGTTTACATGAAATTTGCAGCATCGTGGGATAGTCAGTTGTTTCCATGTACCTATCCAAACTGATGCCAGTAATACATACACACACACACACACACAAAAAAAAAAAAAAAAACCACAGGCACATACACACAAGATATACACAGACACACAATCATAGACTCACACACAGACATGGACCAATACAGACACACACAGATGCACACAGACTCACAAACAGACTCCCACAAAAAAACTCACACAGGCACACACATATACACACACCCAGAGACACATGCACAGGTACACATAGACTCACACACAAACAGACACACACACGGAAAACACAGACACACTCATGCAGACACACACAGATACACACGCACACACTCTTGTCAGAGGAACTGTTTTCTTTTTCCATCGGGAAAAGTTCTGTGTGTTTACTTCAACAAATCCTCCAACTAGCTGTTGGATGAATCATTACTCAGGACAGCACCTTCCCTCGGCTGCTCTCTGGCCAGCTAGCCTCCTATTTCTAGATGCATGTTTCTACTGGGAAAGGAGTTGTTTTTTCTTAATGTGCAAGGAGAGGACGGTTACCAGGCAGTGAAATGAAAAATGATGATTGCCAAAGTTACCATTCTCCCATGCCCTATGTCCCATATGTTCCTTCATCGTTTGCCCATTTGCTGTTCTCCGGGCTCTAGCTCTTTGATTTTCTCTTCTACTGACTCCCAGCAGAGTGCATAGAAATAGGCTGGACTTGCCTTTTGATTGTCCCTTAGTGACTGGCTTTCTTTGTCAGAATTTGATGCACAGGTTTAAACATCGTCGTACAAAATAAACACAAAAGCAAAAATGGAAAGGGAAAAAGTATATACCAGTGGTTCTCAACCTTCCTAAATCTGAGACCCTTTAATACAGCTCCTCATGTTGTGGGGACCCCCAACTATAAAATTATTTCATTGCTACTTCCTAAGTGTAATTTAGCTACTGTTACGAATCATAACATAAATATTTTGGGAGATAGAGGGTTGCCAAGGGAGTTGCGACCCACAGGGTGAGAACCACCTATGAATGAGACTGAGATCAAACTTTGGCTATAAACTTTTAAATTTGTTAATTTTTATATTTGTTAATATAACGGGACTGAGGAATGAAAACCCTTTTGACTTTCTCAGATGGGTTTTCCTCCTCATACATGAATAACCTTATAGAGTCTACATGCAAAATGCAAAGTAAAAGCTGTGGGTGTAGCTTAGTTGGAAGCAATGGCTAGCATTTTCAAGGGTTTGACTTCCGTCTCCAACACTGTAAGAAAATAATAACAGTAAATCTCAAGTAATTCATCCAGGTTTTAGCAAATAAGAATTTGACTAGCAACCAGAGAAGCTTATCATATGTGAATTCATCTAACATTAAGAACCTGTTTGGGGGGCGCTGGATATGTAAGTTCAGCAAGCAGTAAGGAAGTCCTGGGGTTCATCACCAGCATCACAGTCATACACACACACACACACACACACACACACACACACACACACACACACACACACACACACACACAAAAAAAAAAAAACTAGTATGGGAAGCTTCCCCTAAACACATTTATGTGCTCTGTCTTCTGTCTTTACATTCTACCCTCCAAGGCAATTCATTTAATCTTACAAATTTAATTCCTGCCTCCATATTACAGAATTCCAAATCTATCTCCCATACCAGTGCCCTCTTATACCCAAATCCCTACCATAAAATCACCTGTTGGATTGTCCTTTAATATACAACAGTGCCTGTTCACCTTCAGCCTAAATACAGTGGGTCCCATCTCTCCTGCTCTATAGGCTTTTATTCCATCCACACTGCTGTTTGTGTTGACGCTCTCTCTTCCACTCCCTCCTCTCTCTTTCTCTCCCCCACCCCTCTCTCTCTCTCTCTCTCTCTCTCTCTCTCTCTCTCTCTCTCTCTCTCTCCTCCTTTCTCCTTTTCTTTCCTCTACTCTTTCTACTCTTCCATGTCCATCTCTCTCACACACATTCCAGTCACGGAGATTACAGGGTCACTTGATTTCTTCTCTCCTCAGCCTTTTATGTGAATATTCTACACAAGTCTTTATTCTTTCCTTTCTTTCCCAAGCTTCCTTCCTTTATGGTACTACATGTAGCCATTATATGTGAAATATTTATTCAACTAACATTTATTAGAATTACAACATTCTTCCCAATGGCTATCTCAGAATCTAATGTCTCTCCTTCAGGTCACAGATCACCATCACCTAATAAATGCTGATCCATTTTTTGCTGAAATTATATGCTAGGTATCATTGAAAATCCTTATGCTATTTATACAGAGCATTAAAATAAAAAGCCCACAAGTTGCAGCCACTGTGCTGTATTTTGAATCCTGAGTATCCACTTGCCAAGTAGAGTACCATCTCACCCTCACCCATTGGCTTCATCTTCTCCAAACACTGCAAGAACCAGCTGACAGGCAGAAGCCTAGAGTCTCACATTGCCAGAAGCAGAAGTCTCTTCAGATTGGGGTGTCCAAGATAGTGATTTCTGGAGGTTGATTTCTTCTTTGAACAAGTGAGTGCCAATGACTATCAAAGCCACAGTCAGTGTCTGTATTTTCAGATATGTATCTGTAAGTATGTACAGGTACTTATAGTAAGCCAAGCAGATGATTTCACTCTCATCTTAAGACATTGGGAAATACTCCCCAATGTATTAACATTCATTTCTTCCTGTTTAAAATATGTCTTATCTTTTGTGATTAAGGAAGTGATATATGCATATATATACATATATATGTATGCATTTATATCATGCATGCAAGTATATATATGTATATATATAGCATGGTTAAGGAATATATATATATATATATAAAACAAATTGACTTAAATAAGAACAAAATGTGTAAAACAAGACATTGTAATCTCTCAGACAACCCTGACCTCAAAGTTTTAGGAAAAGAAGGGCTAACAAAAAGAATCAACATTTTTACCATTTCTATCACATCAGTATTTCTCATTTCCCCCAAACTCAAGAAAGTAGACATGAAATTCCAATATGAACTACCCATTCATGCAGATTTCTACTCTCAGTAACATTTCTAAGATGAAGAAGAAAGGGAGTAGAAGCAAGAGAGGGTATTAGATCCTCTGATGAGGAGGGCACACTACTTTCCCCAGGTTTAGGACCACTGTCACACATCTCCAGCCTATGCTACGAGCACAGATGCACATTGTCCACTAGGTGGCTCTGTAACCCATCTGATGGAATTCCTATTTGCAAGCAGAGTGGAGGAGAGTAGGACATTTTAGGGTAGAATCCCTGTACTTTCAGGTTGTTTCACATTCGTTTGATTTTGCCCTGCTACCCCTTGTATCTTTACACAATCTTATTACAAAGTCAATATTTACTATCTCACCAAGGCTGCCTGTGTGCACCTCTAAGAGAGGGAAAGAAGACCACTTCCCTCTGCCAAGCAAGGCCAGGTTATGAGGCTACATTCTGCTTTCCGACTGTGGAAACAGAAAGCCATAAGCATCCTTGTCCAGTTGCAGCATGGAATATTCTCACTCTTCACTAATGCTACATCACCTGACATTCATTCAATTACACTTGGTGGTCCCTATTATTATATTTAGAGAGTTATGATACAGAAAGAGTCTGGGCTACAAAATCCTTGAGAACTTTCCAGTCCTGTGAAGGAACCAACCGGCATCAAGGGCACATATCACATTTCCTGGGCCAGCTTTCCCATGGGGCATCTCTCCCCTCAGTCTTTAGGTACCAGATATCTGACTCCATTTCTGGCTTCCTTCCAGACCTGACCACTGTAGCCACTTGTCACACAGACTGGATCAGCAGTGAGCTGTCAATACAGTGAGATGCAACCCGGGGAACTGCATCGAGAGTACTCAGGAATATTTCCTTCCTAAACACTCTTCTTGACTGAGAACATACAAGCAGGAATCTGTTGACAGTCATCTTGCCTTTACATTGAGTCTAAGGTTGATCTGGTATAGAGCAAAGCAGACCCGAGTCATCAGATCCTGGCCTCTTGATGGAATCTGCATCCTTGAATCAAAGCATTCCTGAAGCTGGCTCGATTCTTAAAGTTTCAATAGACTTCTATCATGTTTGAGTTGGATTTTCCTATCACTTGTACCAGAAAGAAAAATGTCTGATGTAATAAGTACAAACATCATTACAATGCAAGTTGATATGTGAATGAGAAAACAGAGGTCAGGGCAAACTTTTACCGCTACATAAATCACCAATCCAGAGAAGAAATGACTTCCTCAAGAAGTTCATTTATTTAAGGGATAAATATTCACCACTTCGTTAATTTACTAGGGCTGTGATAACAGCGCCTCATAGACTCTGGCATAAACAGCAGATTTCTTTCCTTACTGTTTATTTCTCATCGTTCTGGAGGCTGGAAGTCTGAGTCTGATGCTCACTGAGTTGAGACCTGGGGCGTTCTCTTTGGTGAGTGTCTTCTTTCTGTGTTTACATGGTCTTCCCTTCCTACCTGTATAAACACACACACACACACACACACACACACACACACACACACACACACACACACATCTTGGATGAGTGGTGTCAGAGAAGCCCCATAAATAGTGGATAGAACTTTATTGAGCAAAACATCAAAATATATAGAGGAAGGGTGCTGACAGTTAGACGATTTAACTCAAACCACCCTTGGAGGCTGAATGAGTTGCTGGTGACCATCTGTGATTGTTAATTTTTATCATCTGCTTGACTAGATTAGAATCACCTAAGGAATTAAGGTAGATCCCTGGGTGTGTCTGTGAGGGTTCTTTTGAGAGGACCAATTGAAGGGAAGTACCCATTCTGAATGTGGGTGGCCCCATCCTCTGGACTGGGGGCTTGGATAGAATGAAAAATGGAAAAGGGGAAATCAAGCTGAGTGCCAGCATTCCTCTCTCTGCTTCCTGGTTCACGGAAACGGGAATGGTCCCAGCTACATGCTCTGGCTTCCATACCTTCTGCCATGTCTTTCCTGACATGATGGACTGTACCCTTCAACTGAGGAAAAAGAAATCCACCCCCCATCTTAGTCACTCTTTGTTGCTGTGATGAGCACATAACCAAAAGCAAGTCAAGGAAAGAAAAAGCTGTATTTCATTTTACAACTTCCAGGTTATATCCCTCACTGAGAGAAACTAGGGAAGGACCTAAAAGCAGGAACCTGGAAGCAGGAACTGAAGCAGAGATCCCAGAGGTGTTCTACTTACTGGCTCCAACCCCATGGCTTGCTCAGTCTGCTTTCTTATACCACACAGGACCACCTGCCTGGGGATGGTACCGCCTACAGTGGGCTGGGTCCTCCTGTAGTAATCATTAATCAGGAATATACATCACAGACTTCCATACAGGCCAATATGATGGAGATGATTTCTCTACTGAAGTTCCCTCTTCCCAGGTCCCTTAAATTGCATCTTGTCGTGTATTGGGTCACAGCAGTGAGGAAAGTCGCTATGGCAGCCCTTACACTTCATTTCTGGTTTCAGTGTACACTGCTCTTGAAAGACTCTGTGATGTGTTTATTCACTTATCTTATTTATTTTTAACTGATATGTGAAAGCTTTATGTATCTACAGCATCCCGTAAGGTGCTTGATCTGTGAGTGTGCAGTGGGTTTGAGTCAGAGTTAACTTACTTATCTCTTTTACACCATTTTTAATTTACATTTTTTTCAGATAACTTCCAAAGATTTGGTTACCTTACTTTACGTGTATGAATGTTTCACCTGCATGCATGTATGTGTACCACATGTCTGCCTGGTGCTGATGGAGGTCAGAAGAAGGAGTCAAATTCCCTAGATGTTGGGAATGGAACACAGGTCCTATGCAAGAACAACAAGGGGTCTTAACTATTAAGTCATCTTCCAGCCTCTTTTCAGGTGTGTTGTTGGTTGTTTTTTCTCTTTTTGGGGGGACTGCCACCCAGCTCCCAAATAAATCACACATGGAGGCTTATTCTTAAATATAAATGCCTGGCTTTAGCGTGGCTTCTTTCTTGCCATCATTCCTTATCTTAAATTATCCTATCTATCTTTGGCCTCTGGCTTTTCCTATTCCCTCACTTCTGTAAATCGTACTCCTACTCCGTAGCTTGCTGTGTAGCTGGGTGGCTGGGCCCTGGAGTCCTACTCCTTCTCTGACTACTTCTTTTTACTACTGGATTTCTCCCTCTATATAGTCTCTCTGCCTGCCAGCCCCGCCTATCCTTTTTCCTGCCTCACTATTAGCTATTCAACTCTTGATTAGACCATCAGGTATTTTAGACAGGTACAGTAACACAGCTTCACAGAGTTGAACAAACGCAACATAAACAAAAGTGACACACCTTAGAATAATATTCTACAACACAGGTGAGTTTAAAGAAAATGTTTTCTAGTTCTCTTGCTTTTGCTCAGTCTTCCTCATTTATTTCACAGTCAAACAACCTTTTAAATTCCCATGTTTACACCCACAGATTAATGCAGCTCTCAGTCTTCATCGAAGAAAGTTCTTATTACAGCAGGCAGTCATTAAGGTAGAGACTCGTATCTGATCAAACTAGGGAGACAGTGAAGTGCTCAGCCCTACATAGAGCATCTATCTCACCTCCTCCAAGGCTCAGGAAAAGGGGGCTGAATTAATGGCTAGAGGATGAGAAGATACGCTGCAAGAGGGTGACTTCTGGATATGACATGACTGTTACATTCATGAATTCTCTGCAGCCGTGGTTACCCGCACATGGCAGAGCTGTCAACATCCCATCAAGGATACTGAGGGGTCCACAAAAGTCCCACACCTTCCCAGGAAACTATTAGTATTGATAGCTGCTGGGGATGGGGTTGTCATTTTCTTCAATGGCGTAGCCTCGGATAAGTTGCCCTTGCTAGAGTGACTATCCTCTCACCCATGTTCATCCAAGGAACCCTACTAAAACTCAATGGGGCACTCACACCAAGAAAGACATGAATGTAGGAGGGGGTCCGATTAGGAAGATGAGGGCTTCAGTGGGAGAGGGAAGAAGGATGAGAGAAGGTGACAGGATGAAAATGACAAAAATTCATTATATACGTGTATTAAACTGTCAAGAACGTTTTTTAAAAAGCTTGGAAGCTTTGTGATCCTTTTCCCACTTCAAGCTGAGAAGTGAGCCTGACAGTTTTATGGATGTTGACAGGTGTTGTGAGGCCCCTGGGTAAAAGACAAAGGACAGGGAGGTGCTCCCAGCATTTTCCTGCGTTGTGAGAAAGGACAGATGGAATTTATATACATGATGGGGACAGATGTGTTACAGGAGGAAAGATTCATCTGGGGAAACCCAGATCTTTTATTCTGGTCAGTAAACACACCCAGTCTTTGTCCCGAGGGAGACCTGTCTCATGTGGGTGTTCACCACACAGACGACAGCCTGAGGGCAAGGAGCAGAAAGCACCTCATTCATGGAGATGCAGAAACCTACATATCCTCTTGCTAAGGTCTGCCATCCACTGCCATTTATTCCCTGCATAATAAATTTGTGGTCACTTTTTCTCCATCCCATATCTATTTCATCTGCCTTATGCATCAAATCCAGTGATTCATGGTAACAAATGATATTCACCAGGAGTTATATTTTTCAGTCTTAAATATTGTTTTACATTATTGTTTAATTAAATAATTGATCCAAGATCATATAACTTTTGGATTTTTACACACACACACACACACACACACACACACACACACACACACACACACATATATGTAAGAATCTAAATATATATGTGTGTATTTATATATGTATATATATATATACACATATATATGTATATATAGAGAGTATGTGTGTATGTGTGTGTGCATGTGCATTTTTCAATGGGTGTATGCATGCAAGTGTGGAAATCAGAGACCAACTTGCCAGAGTACATTTTCTTCTTGCACCTTGTGACTCCCAAGGGCCAAATTCAGGTTGCCGGTCTTAGTGCCAAGTCTCTTTACCCATTGAGCCATCTTTCTCTCCATCATGCAACTTATAATGACAAATTAGCCAATCTGATTGGTTGAGTGCTTCAATCAGCTTTCTGGCTCTGTGTATACTAATCTCTGGACTCCACAGAAGGACAAGCATCTGAAAAGACACTGAAATTCAGATGACATCCCCTTTTTGGTCATTCTCTGTGAACTGGGACTCCTGTCGGGCTCTCTGAATGGAAGGAAAAGGTCACTTTGATTCATCCTTGACAGTAAGAGAGAAAAGGCCTTCTATTTTTATATATGAAGTAAATGAAATTCAGAGAGCCAAAGAAACCCACCATACTCAAGCTAGAATCTGGATGCATATTTATCTGAGTCAGAATGAGCCTGTGAAATTTGGAGGAGTAGCTGCCAGCAATTAGGAGGCTCTTCCACACACAGTGTGTTCAGTCATGGAGATTCTGTCACCAAGCATTTGGGAAGCACTCCCTGAGGAGCAGTCAGATGCTGGATGGAAGAAAAACCAAGCTCAGCACCCAAAACCATCGCCGCACAAATCCTCTGTGTGTGTGTGTGTGTGTGTGTGTGTGTGTGTGTGTGTGTGTGTGTGTGTGTGCCTGTGTATGTGTCTCTGTGTGTCTGTGTGTAGACATGGTTCTCTCCTTCTATCATGTGGCCCCTGTGGGACTGAACTGAAGACACTGGGTTGAGGGGGCAACACCTTCATCCCACAAGCCATCTCGATGGCTCTGTGTTTGAAATCTTGTCATTACAGCTTAAAATTCTTTTCCAAAAGTAATACGTTGCAAACAGCACCCACATCCATGTGGTAACAGATTTTGGAGGTGTGGCTCTTCAGAGAGCATGGGGACTAGATGAGCCCTATATCAGCCTTTCTGACTACACAAAGAGAAGAGGAGACCTGAGCTGGTGCATGCCTTTCATGTGCAGGTGTCCAAGCTCTTCTGATGCAGTGTGGACACAGAGCAGATGCTGACACCAGACCTGTTTGGACATTTGGTTTCCAGGACCCTGACACAAACATTCTATCTTTATAAACTTATCTGGTCCCAGGTATTTTGTTATAGCAACAGACAGACTAGGATGCTTTGGCCAACATATAAAGCTAGTTTTCCTATACTTTTGTGTCTTCTTTTATTTCCTAACAGTCAGTGACTTGGAGTAAACAAGTTTCTCACCATGACTTGGGATATAAGTGAATTTATTATAGCAGTTAATTTTCTCTAGAAGCCTTCAAAAAGCATTTTTAAAAGAAAACAATATGGTTATAAATATGTATATGTACATTAATTAACAATATCATTAAAAGAATATATTTAAATTCTCTCTTAAATAATTCACAGATATTTTAATGTATATATGCACCATTACATGTAGGTTTTCCTGAGGAAATATATAAAGATATATTCTCTCCAGATAGAAAGGATACCATCAGATTGTACAAACATTCTACTTAGTTCATCTTGGTGAACCAATACGTTTATTAGGGCTGCTATAGGTGCATGGATGACTCAAAGGCTGCTAGAGCATCAGGTAATCCCCTTGGCAATTTACAGCAGCTACAGCTGCACCATTTAACACTACCAGATTCTGTCAACCTTCCACCTCCCATATAACCTGGTGAGGGGAGGGTCTTTGTGAGAAGGATCTCATGAAGGCTCATAAGCTCTGTGAATCCCACAAGCCTACTTTCTCTCTCTATGAGGAAATGATGATGGATCCTCTCATAAAAGTCTCATGTGACTAATCACAACTATTTGGATTTAAGACAGTGATGGTGGTCATGTCCAACATGGACTAAATAGCTACTCAACATCCATGGACTCTTCCAGACACTGAGAGACCATCAGTGGATAAACAGCATGAAGACATGCTTTTGTTATTTGTATATTCTTTCCCCAAGCCTATAACCTTAGTTTAATCATTAGAAAATACCAGACAAATGCAAATTGAGGCGAATATAACAAAATCATCTAACCAGTATCCTTCAAAAGTGTCAAGGTCATGACCAACAAGGGAAGGGGAAATTGTCCCCAGTTTGAAGCACTTAAGGAGCCATGATGACTAAAAGCAACATGGTATCCTAAACTGGTTGATCAGCACAATAATAATTCACAGAGACATTGTGAGGAAAGCTGTCCTTCATTTACTGGTACTGTGACAACCCTTTGGTCGATTTCTTGATTTGAGTAAATGAATCATGGAGTTGAAAGATGTTAATGTTACATTAACGACTGGGGAGGAGTATGTGGGAGTTTTCTGTATTAGCTTCGCAGTTCTTCTGAAAATCTAACATAAATTTAGCATAAGAAGTTTTAAAGCCAGAGATTAATCCTCATGATCAAAGAAAAAAAATTATCTGACATCACCAAGAGTGAATAATTTTGAAAATTCTCAGACTTTCCAAATGGCAAACATACTAAAAGTCAGAAATGGTTGTCAAATAGTGGGTTACAGAAAACAGTGAGACAGGTCTGTGTCACTTTAGGTTAAACCTCAGGAATATTTAAAGATCTGTGTATTCAGTCACAAAAAGGTTCCTTTAGCATTTTCTTTGTCATGCATCCAATCTGGTTCTTTTTTCAAAATCACATTAAATAAATAACATTATTTGCATCGATTGCTAAAGTTTGTAGTAGCCCTTTTAAAGTTTGCCTAAGGAAAGTGCCTGAGTTCCTGTAAGATACAGATGTTATTATCTCTGCTCCATAATTAAGAAAACTCAGTCACTTGTGGTTAGATATTGCTGGCCAGGGTCACATAGCTATGAACCAGTCAACTACAATCTGAGATCTATGTTCTTAGACACCATAGTGTGTCATTTCCCCTTTAGACTATAACTCTTAGGGACTATTGCAATTTGGTCTCAGTCATCAAAACTTGTTGGTTCTCAGAATCTTTCTGTCACTCCACTATCTGAACATGAAGCATCTCACTTCTGAAGCCTCCCACAGATCTTAATTCACTGCCCTTTGTGGCAAGGTAAATTTCAGGCACAGAGGCCTGGTTTTTTTTTTTTTTTTTGGCCTCCTCTCGTTTTATTGGCTGTCAGGTGGTCACCAAGATCTTTAAGGTAAGCAAGGATAAATGGCAAGCACCAGACCGAGTTAGACAAATGCTGAGTCAATTACAGAGGAATGTTCAAGTCTTTAGTTGAAACACCAGTAAACTGGTCTATGATCTGAGCACCCAGGAGGCTGAATCCAAAGGATCAAGTTCAAGGTCAAGCTGGCCTACATAGCCAGATCCTACCTCACAAGAAATAAAAAAATTAAATAGAAAAAATTAGTTAATTAGTTAATAATAAATTGAATTGGCTTCTATATTCTATATGAAGAATACCAACAACATGGAACATTGAACACATTATGGTTTTTTTTAAATTTTTGTTGCATTTATTATGTGTTTAATTGTGTATACCTTTGTGTGTGGGCATCATGGGATGGGTGCAGAGATCAGCAGACAACTTGAAACAGTCAGTTCTCTCCTCCCATCAGTGAATCCCAGGGTTCAAACTTAGATCTGCAGGCTTGGCAGCAAGCATGTTTACCCACTGAGTTATCATGCTGGATGAGACTGACTTTTTAATATGGAAAAAATTTTAATATGGAAAAACATGACATAATTACTTTGTTTAGAGAGAACAAAAATAAACTTCCATGAAATTGTTTTATCAAAGTGCTGAAACTAATTTCCAAGTGGCTCCCATGTTCTCCCTGGTCAGTGTGACTTGTGTGGTATTCTTCTAAAGACCCTCCATCCAATCTTTACCAACCCTATTGTCCACTGGCAACATCTTCCCCACAAACCTCCTGCTTCCTGGGAATTTCAAAATAGAGTTTAAGGCCTCTAAAGCTACCATAGGAATATAATGTAAAAGAAATCTGGTACTTCTGGAATGGAGAGCATGGCATTTTAATTCCATTTTTTTTTTTAATGAAAGGCATTAGGATTCCTTACAAAGTAAAGGAAACATAAGGGAAATTGGGATTTCAAATGGAAGGGAGGGTTCTGACTTCTTTCACAATACTGTGTGTGGCAGATGATGCTGCCAGCCACAGCATCTAGTGAGCATTTGCTTGAGGTTCCAACCACCTGAAACTCACCCTTTAACATAGTGTGACACTGTGCAAAATCAACACATGGGGAGCTTTTGCAAGTGTGAGAGGTCCTTGAGCCTCATGGGTTTCATTACCTAAGATCCCTAAGGGCGCCTGGCAGAGCAATATTCCTTTTGTGATCTAGAAGGATCCAAGTTACATTCTCACCACCCACAATTGGGAAGTAAGAGAGGAGGGAGAAAAGGCCCTTAATCAAAGCGGTGTTAAAGCTTTTCACCTCTAGGTGGATCACCTCCACTGATGACCTTCTCTTAACAGTGAAGCGAGGTACGTTTGTATGGTCTCCAAGGGCCTGTTTGGGTTGGATGCATCTGGTATTCACACATATGACTTACCTGGCCTTCACAAGTGATGATCATGCACAGTTGCCTTCCTTCGCTTGGACCATTCTCTTCTGCTCTTCCATAGACTAATTCTATGGATCCCCAAGAGTCCAGCTATCTAATGTCTCCTAGGGAAGCCTTTGTTGACATCTTACCCCACCCTGGGTCTTCTTGCTACACTGCTTGGCTTAAGTAAGACAATAAATGAGGTTATCATGTTTAGAGTAATGACCTTTTGATGGTTATTTGTTTAGTCACTTGTGGTCATCTATAACACTTACCTCCATCAGTAGATTAAATGTTTCAGTATTACAGAGAACAAGCTCACTTGCAACTCATTACCCACAAATTCTTAGAATGGGGCCTAGCACATAGTAAGTGTTCAATAAGTATTAATAAATGTATCAATGAATTGAAGGGGTCATGGGAAAACCTAATTCAACTTAATTTACAGAGGAAGAAACTGAAGTCTAAGTTGTTTGACTTCCTTGTTCAAAGCCCAAACCAAGAACAAAAATAGAGATGAAACCCAAATCTCCTTACTCTCCCAGAATACTTTTCTGTCCTGACAGAAAGTTCATAGTCTAGTGACTCATCACAGCAGAGGAAAAAGCAATTCCTGGCAAGCTGCTTTGGGTCTTAATGAAGTTTCAAGCTTGAGTTTTATTGAGTACTCCCTTATTTAAAGCAAGCCCCATAGTCTAAGTTTGTTTTACCGTTCCTCAGTTGCTGGATCCAATGTTAATTTTCAAGAAGAGATAATGTGGCAGTTTGGCAAGGCTCTGCTGAGCGAGCGAGCATTTAATAGCATCACAGATGGAATCATTTGCATACGGGGGGATTTTTTTCCCCTAGGATTTTGTCCCAATTAAAAGTTATCAGTTCAAACCAGGTTACCAGTTACAGCAAATAGAAATCTGCACTGTCTCCATCCTGAATACGTTCTCCTTTTCCTTCAGTGCATTCATCCCTTGCTTGCATCTCAATCTGATGCACTGAGAAATATTTAATAGCCACTAAAAATGGAACAGCTACAAAAATCTTTCATGACTTCCCAGCACATTAAACAGGCTACACGTTCTAAGAGGCCAACAGACACAACAGTCCTCCCGTTTCTTTGCTGTCTGTGGGAGAGTTCATGTCAGGAGAGCATTAATTAAGTGCCTCCTTACGCCAGACATGTCTGTGAATGTGAACAGGGCCTGCTCCCTTTCCTTGAGGCACCCCAGAAAGTCAGGGAAAGGCATGAAAGAAAGACAATCCTGAGCAAAGTTCTAAGTGCAACTGACTGATAAAGGATCCTAGGTAGGAAGGAAGAAAATGAAAGGACCATTTTTCAGATGTCTCTCCCAAGATAATTCTTTTACAAATGAATGAGAATGAATTGATTTGCCTTCTATAAAAACAGTAGGCTAGCTTACTGTCATTTCAGGTGAGCTATATATATCACATTACACACACACACACACACACACACACACACACACACACACACACACATAAAACAGGGGTTAGGGGCTGGAGAGATGGCTCAGAGGTTAAGAACACTGGCTGTTCTTCCAGGGGTCCTGAGTTCAATTCCCAGCAACCACATGGTGGCTCACAACCATCTGTAATGAGATCCGGTGCCCGCTTCTGACATGTAGGCATACATGCAGATAGAACACTGTACTAAATAAAAAAAATATAAAAAAAAAAAAAAACAGGGGTTAGGCCCACACCCTTTACTAGTGTAGTAGCCAGCTCCAAGACAGTGTTCCTGGTTTTCAATACCTCTGGTGGTCCTCTGCTATGCTGACAGAGCTGTCTTGACTATCTATTAGGGTACTATAGAAACTGCTGTGTGGTTTCTCATGTGAGGTCCCACAAGAAGTCACAACTTCAGCTTAACACTGTCTAAGATTGATCCTGAGGATGCTCAAGTAACCCTACAGAGAAGCCCAAATGATGAGGAAAAGAAACATCCCATCAGCAGCCAGTGAGAGACTGAAGCCTTTTTCAACCCCCCCCCCCCCCCCCCCCCCCGGCACAAGGTGCTTCTGCCACCGTCAGCCCTCAGATGCATGCCACCCAATATCCCCAACATCTCAGATACAATTTCACAGAGGTACCTATGCCACAGAGCCATTCCTAAATGCTTGGTCTACAGAAACACTGAGATAATAAATGTTTGTTTGTTTGATTGCTTTTTTTTTTAAAGCCATCATGTTTTGGTATAATTTGCCAAATGAATTGCAGCAAAGATTGAAGAAACTATTTTAATTGAAAACACATAGCCACTTTGCTATAATTGAGTTGAGGTCACCGCTGAACTGTAGGTGTTCAGTTCAGTTTCAGCAGAAGAAAGATGGAAGGAGAGGTGTGAGGAGTGTGGGTCTAGGTAGCACAGAAGGGACCACCCTTGGGATCTCCGGAGATGTTGCTTGGCAAGTGTTAGGGCCCAGTAGCACTTTGTACTAGGGTTGGCTCACTAGCCTCAGGAGCACTTCCAGAAGCAGCGGAGGTAGCAGTGAAGGAGATATATCATCAAACACACCAAATTCACCCAAAGCCCTCTTTTGCAGTCAAGAAGTCCACGGGCTATCATTTTCAATGGACTTCATTTAGACAGAGTGCCTCTCACTGGCTACTTAGTCCTGCTAATGTCTGAAAAATAAAAGTTGTTGGAATAAATTTTTCCTTGGCAACTATCATTCATTAATGGGTGGCGTTGCTATTCATGCCCCCACTTCATTAAGAACTGGCTCATTTTCTTCCTTTTAAAAAGTGTGCTGCATATTGTGGACATGGATTAGGAACACCAGGAAGCATGGTTAATTCTGTAGCACTGCACAGCATGCCATCTGTAATGATGCTCACAGGAAGCTGGCCCACGTATATACGCAAAAGATACAAGGAAGAGATGGAGGAAGGCATTCCCATTTCTTTTATTCCAGAATTGGGCTCTGCTCTGTAGCCCTGGGTCTTCTGCCTGTCTTGTCCTTGTTATGCCAAAGTCTAAGGGAATAAAGCTAGTCATGGGTTATTCCATGTAATACCATACTATTCTCCTGAACTCAGAATTATTTCCTCATGCTATGTTCTGAATGGAATTAAGTACAGTGCATATTTAGTACTGATCAGTGTTAGTACTTAGATAGATATTATCCATGAAAATGCCTTCCCCGTGACTCACTGTATCCTATACTTACCTTTATTTATGAATTCTAGAGGCAGACAACATGGGTTTTAATTACAATCTGGCCAATTACTTGTTAGTACTGAAAAAGTGAAGAATTTGTAAGATGGTTGTGGTGGTATTCTAATTGTACTGAAATGTGATTTTGATTGTATGTTAATAAATAAAGTTGCCCAGGGGTCAGAGCTATTAGAGCCATAGAAAGAGCGTGGCAGTGGTGGCGCATGCCTTCAATCCCATAGATCTCTGTGTGTTCAGGGATACAACCAGCATTGGAGACATATGCCTTTAAGACCAGGGGGGGGCTGTACATACAGACAGTGACGAGGCAGTCACGTGTTTGGGTTTACAACCAATGAGAAGGCAGAACAAAGGACTATGAAACGACTTACACACAGGGGAATAGCTCTCTTTCGGGAAGCTAGGAGCTTGTGGGAAGAAGGGTGAGATTTTAGCTCTGAGCTCTGATCACTTGGCTTTCTCTTTTACATTGGTTCTGTGTTTCTTATTTAATAAGAAGGTTGGTTACATCCACAGAGGGTTGTGAGGGTTAAAGAAGATTATATACATACAACACACATAGCAGTTATTGGCACAAATTTCATGTGGTATAAATATTTGCTACTATTATTTGTACTAATGATAGAACATAAGAGCCACAAGTGCAGAGATCTTATCTTTTGCACGTCATAGTACCAGCCCTAAACACATAACCAGATCTGTAGGCAAAGATGTCTCATTACCAAAAGTGAACACGGAGACCAGATGTTGCTACTCTGAATAATTTACAACATCCTCATTACAGGAAAAATTTCAACCAATTTTTTTTTCCTTGTGTTCCGGTCAATTTGCTCAGAATCATCTTTCTTCCAAGACCCTAGTCTCTCTAGATGCAGGAGCTCAGCTGCAGTTCTTATAGCTTACTCATTCACTCCTTAGACTATTTTTGTACTATGGTTTGTGTCTGTCTTTGCACATCCAAACACATCATCTTCAAGATGTAGAGAAATAGATAATTATTAGATAGATAGACAGGTAGATCAGATGATAAATATATAGATTATAGATACATAGCTGATAGATACACAGATGATAGACATACATAGAGTAGCCTATGTGTATATATAGCCAATAGCCATCAAAAGTGTGTGAACATGGTTCTTCTTCTAAAAAGAAGTAGGGGCTAGCAAGACAACTCAGAGGGTAAAGGTGCTTGCTCCATAAGCCTGACAACCTGGTTGTCACACTATTTACTGAAGAGTCTAAACTAGTTCACCTGGTGCACATGTAGAGATTTTACATGGGGCCTCATATAGAAACTGCACATAGAAAATGAGGTTTGCCTGGGAAGTGTCTCGTTTACTTCTTACAATAACTGTGCATGCTGCAGAGAATGGATTTTGTAACTTGGGCAAACTGTATGGAATCAATGGCGTGCTGCTGAGTAAATGCTGCTGCCTGCGGCTGCCCCCAAATCTGGCCCATCTGTTCCCAGCTCTTCTGGGCTTCATACCTGACGCTCCCCTCAACACCCAGCAGCTGAGGAACTGACTGAAAGGCACTTTGTTGTGTCACTGCTCCCTGACTTCTAAAGTCCACCAAACTTTCAGCTCTGCTGTGCTCAGGTTCCACTCAAGCAGCCTTCCTTTGTCCCCGTCACTGGCCCCTCCCCATTATTCCATGTTCCCATCTCAGATCACAGCTCAGAACACACTCCCCGGCCAACCCGGGCAAGGTCTTTTTTCCCTTAGACTTCAGTTTTGTTTTCATTTTTGTTTTTAACCTGTTATATTTGTTAAACTTGTCTATTATTAAGTTGTTTGCTTTAAGAAAAATTAGTATCTGTTAGCATCAGTATATGTAAGCATCCTTCTGCAGACATCCTTTTCTAATGCAGCTAGTCTGTATAGTTTTGACAAAATCCTTTTGTAGTACATGCTCTGCGTGGATATATTTCCAGTCCATTCAATGGTACTTTGTTATAGACCCCATTAAGTAATCTTCCCCTTTTCCCTTTGCTATATACATGCACCCATTTTTTTTTATCACTACTACATATAAACTTATGGAATGAGTGGACTGACCACATTTTCCTCATGCCTTCTCCAGTTGTGGATACCTCCAACTCTTTGTCACTGCAGACTTATCTATGAAAACCTTTGAACATTCAGAGGCCTGGGAAAGGAATTCACTGCCATGTGGACCCTGGAGCAGCATATGTAGGTCATTTGGTTTATCACTAGTAAGAGCTGACTCCAACAAGTTAGGCCCAAGTACCATCCCAAGCAGAAGGGATCCATTATCAGTATGTGGAGTGTCTTGTATCTCCAATCATTGGTGATTTTCAGGTTCTAGTTTCTATCAGTTTAATGGGTCTAGAATAATATTTAGTTGTTCTAATCAGAACTTATTTTTTCATTATTATGATTTTAAGCATTTTGTCACAGGTTTGTGAGCTTTGCGGGGGGTGTCTCCTTTTCTGTAAATTTTCTATTCAGATCAGGTAACAACTTCCAATCTTTCTCTTCTTGATTTTTCAAGAATTTCTTACATATTCTAGAAGATGCTAGTCTTTGTTTATCTCGACTTTACAAACATCTTCTCACACTATGTCAGGCTTTTGTTAAATGATTCACAGTGTCATTCACTGACAAAAATTCTATCTTTCTGTACTAAAATTCATTATGTTTCAAGCCTTAAAGTTTGGGGTTTGGAGGTTTGTTTCTGATGTGTCTCTTCCCTGTTGATCTTACTGTTCTCCACCATGCATAACTTTCCTCCCTTTAGACATGCGAGGCAGCTGCCAACTGCTCACCCCAAGATTATAATGTCCCAGATTTGTAACTAAGCGATCAAAAGCCATATAAGATTGAGTCCTACTTGCCCAGTTTAGATCCACATGCCTACAATTGGTAATCAGGAAAGGGTGAGCCTGGCTTACTTGGAAGCTCAGTAGCAAGATGGTTTAACCACACACTCAACACGAAAGAGTCAGGAATGGGTGGTTTCTCAGAGGAATATGGAGGAAGCATTTTCAAAGGCCAACAAAGAAGTGCTGGGCAGGCACATTAGAAGTCCATTAGAAAATGTAATGCTTTTTTTGTTGCTCATTAGATACATTACTCCATATCACTCAGACCTAAACACTTCTTAAATATTCTGAATACCATGCTGCCACCTGGAAACTCTCAAGAGCATGATCTCCAAAATGGGAACCTCAGTCAGGAAGGGACCAAATCCCTCAGGTCAATAGTTCCCAAATAAGACCAATGGCTAGACTCACTAAGTGAGCTCTAAAGAACACAGATTCATGGACTTTTCTGCAGCACTTCTGAGGTTAAACCTTACAGACTAGATACCAAGAAATTGCTTTAATGTGGTACCAGTTGCCAGTTGCCAAATGGGGAATCACAATGAGCATTGCAATCCCTCATTTCATCCATGAGAAAGCTGGAGCCTGAGAGAAGCCTAGTGGGTCTGGGCCCCTGGGCTGTCGTGCTGGTGTGTGCACTTCTGCCGCTGGACTTCAAACACCTTTTGAATCTTTTGCAAAGGGGCTGTGAATATAAATTCAGCTACCTCGGGATTTACCATTTGACGAACATGTTCAGGCTCTCATCTCTGTGCTTTATCTTGCCTAGAAATCCCGGTAGGCTTGCAACCATGGAAACAGAGTCTAAAATCCACATCAGGTCCAGCCGCAGCTGCCCTGGACCCTAGACAGCAATCTCCAGGCTCTGGGTGAAGGTGTACACAGCTCTGTGTTGCCTCCTCGGCACTCCAGGTGTTCCGGAGTCAGCCTTTCCTTCTTCAGATCTTGGCTCTGTCCCTCACCAGGTGCATAGCCACAGGCGACATGCTTGTTCCTGCTGTGGAACTGACTGTGTCTCAGGGGCTCTTTGTGAGTCTAGAAGCCAGAACCTCATACAAAGGAAGTGCTCAGCGAACATCAGTAGTGAGTCTTGCTTCAAAAGTCCTGTGCATTAATCCCTACACAGGGCAATCCCTTCAGAAGGAGCAAAGCATGGCCTCTACCTCCCTCCAAGGCTTCGTCACCTGAGGCTAAGAGATTTGTAGTTAACTTGGAGCGAGCTGTGAAGTACCCCTACCGGCATTAGCTGGTACGTCTTGGAATAGGAGCCACCACTATGACCGACTTCTTATGTCTGTAGCAAGGCCAGCTAGGTACTCTGGTGCTGGGAGAGACACTGTCCCTCTGCAGCCAGCCCCCTGCCAACTCCCCCACAGTTCACACAGAGGCAACCACACCAACATGGGTCTTCGCCTTCCACAGATGCAGATTGTCACCCTCTAGTGAGGAAGACTCACCCAGCCCCTCAGTCCGGAACCCACACACTATATATTCTTCTGTGTGATGGTCAGTTAAGAGCGGCCACCAGAGAAGGTTCGGGAGAGACTCAGGCAAAAACAATGTTGTTTTACTTACGAGTACTGGAGACAAGAGGCATGACAGGCCGCACAGAGCCATGTCAGAAAAACCCCAGCCTCATCCAGGTGGGAGGCAGGATGATCACCGTCTTTACTACAGGTTCTACTGGAAGCAGTGGGGGTCAGGCAGGCAAACAGTTCAGGGTTAGCCTCATTGGACCATTTCAGTGGGCCCCGGGATTTAGCCTGTTAACCAGCCCTGGGAAGATTAAGGCAGCAGGATATTGTTTCATCAGCCATATGAGCCCTAATAGAGGGTTATGGCTCTGTATTTGTTTCTACATCAAAGGCACACTCTTGGCTGGGCCCTTTAAGAATTGGCTAGCCTCATGAGAAATACTCTCTCACAAACCAGGAAGTAATTTTTAATGTGTCAAAGTGTTGTGATATATATGCAGAAACATTTTTAAATGTTCATAATACACCCCAGAGTCTAGGCTCAGCCTGACAGGAAACTGTTTCTAATCACTGCTCAATTTGTAGTGTGTCTTCCTCTGTATATATTTCTCTGAGCTACAATGGATTCTTACACAGGTCATTGCAGAAACCTAAGGATGATGACCACACAGCCTGCACACGACCCAGAACAATTGCTATTTTGTGAAGTCCCAATTTTGTCTCCATACTGTGAGCATGGTGCACGGAAGTAAGTCATTCTTCTAAAGTCATAATGAGTGAGCCTCTCTAAGACATCATCTACTTCTCATTGCAGCCCTATGGCTTTCCAGGTCTTTACAGCATTTCCTGGTCTGAATGAGAACAGAAATTTTTTTTCAACTAGAGTTTATAAACTGGATATGAAAAATGGTAGGTTTGGGGGATTTCAGTGGAAAACGAACGTATTTGGAAGTAACTGACATATTTTCCCAGGCATTTCCTGTTAACCTCTTGACTTGTCACTATACTGAGTTGTTCAGGCTAAGAGAGAGCTAGCTCTAGGGAGAAGACTCACAGCAAAAGTTTTATATGAACATTAAAAAGATTGCTTTGACATTTCAAGTTTTAAAACCACAGCGTTTATATTTCTAATGGCAGGCAGGGGTAGGGAAGAGAAAAGCCTACACACATGGAAGCAAACCTTTCTAACCTCCCAGGCTAGAAGTTTGCTCAATTAGGAGTCCTTGAGAAGAATCAAGAAAGGAAAAAAGCTTAGTCAGTGGCACAGATCTGAGAAAATGGCTACTAATCCTCTCTCCCCTGCCATGTTATGTCTAGGGAGATGCAATTCTAATCAGGGAACAAGGGCTTGGAATGTCTAAGAAAAAGGGATACCTTTGACAAGCTTCTGGTTATGTCCTGGGTAAGTGTGATACTCTGAGTAAAGATTACTATATGATTTTTCCAGGCAGATGGAGTCAGTATAGTAAGGGATAAAGATCTAGGAATGTCTTGAGAAGAATAAGGTGGTCTCCCACTATTGTTTTTATATGTGTTTCTCTAAAGCAGTTTGGGAGCAGGACAGAGGGCTAGGGAGAAACCTGGTACTGGGGAAATGCCCAGGAATTCACAAGGATGACCCTAGTTAAGAGTCCTAGCAATAGTGGAGAGGGTGCCTGGCCATCTACTGTAATCAGATTGGTGACTACCCTAATTACCATCACAGAGCCTTTATCCAGTAACTGATGGAAACAGATGCAGATATCCACAGCCAAACACTGGGCTGAGCTCTGTGAGACCTCCTGAAGAAAGGGAGGAGGGATTATTGGGGAAAATTATAAAGGCCACTCCACGTAGTTAAAAGGAAGATTTATTTAGTGGATGACTTACAAATGAAGGAATGGATAGGTCGCGGGGGTCTGGGGAAGGCGTATAGCAATCCAGCGGTGTTCTCTGGAGCTCTGCACAATCAATCTCCACCATCCAGGGTCCAGGCGCAGAGAGCGCGCCCAGAGCGAGCGCTTGCCCATCCAGCTCTCAGGTTTCCAGCACCTCCCCTCGCCCCGCCTCGTAGGCGTGACAGTTGCCAGAGTCTCAATGGGGGTTGGAGCTTCCAGATCCAAGCTGGAATGGCTACCCACTACAAGGGATTACACAAGCCAGAGGCATGAAGGTGGTGACCCACAGAGATAGCTGACCTGAGCTCATAGGAGCACATGGACTCTGAACCAACAGTTAGGGATCCTGCATTGGACCAACCTAGGCCCTCTGCATGTGTGTGACAGTTATATAGCTTGGTCTGTTTGTAAGGCTCCTAGCAATGAGATCAGGACCTGTCCCTGGCACTTAGCTGGCTTTTGGAAACCTGTTCCCCAGGCTGGATTATCTTGTTCAGCCTTTACACAGGGAGAGGAGCTTGGTCCTACCTCAACTTAATGTGCCATGCTTTGTTCAAGCCCATGGGAGGCCTGCCCCTTTCTAAATGGAGACAGAGGAGGAGTGGGTAGATGTGGAGGAGGGTAGATGAGAGTAGGGAGAGGGAACAGGAGGGAGGAGGGAGGGGAAACTGTAGTCAGTATGTAAAATAAAGGAAAAATGTTAATAAAAATAGAAGAAAAAGAAAGTCCTAACCTATGCCTATAAATTCCCCCCAAATAGTAGAAACACTTCCAATGTCCTTCTATGAATCCAGCACTATTCTAATACCCAAACTAGATAAAGACACAACAAAAAGAAGAACTACAGATCAATATCCTTAATGAACATACATGCAAAAATAATCAGCAAAATACTTACAAGTCAAACACTAGCAGAGTTAGAGTTTCTTCTATCAGTTGATTAAACACCTTGGCCAAGTCAACTTATAAGAGAAAGGGTTTATTTTGGACTTACAGTTCTAGAGGGTTAGGGTCCATGATGGCCACAGCAGGTGGCAGACATGGTTACTGGTGCTGGAAGATGAGAGCTGAGGGCTCACATCTCAAACCCCAAGCAAGAAGCTGAGAGAGAGAGAGAGAGAGAGAATAGCTGAAAGCTTTTAACATCCAACCCATGACATAGTATCTCCAGAAAAGTCATACTTTCTGAGCCTCCCTAAACAGATCATCAGCTGGGGACCAAGTATTCAAATGCCCAAGAATATGGGAGACATCTCATTCAAACCAACACACACACACATTAAAATATCATTCACCATAATTGAGTTTGCTTTATCCAAAGTATACAGGGATGGTTCTATAAATGCAAATGGCAGAAACCTGCACACCTCATGATAGCTAGAAACCAAAGAAAAGCTAGAGTGCCCATTATCACTTTCATTTTGCAAGCCCCACCTCCCAATAGTGCCATAAGCTGCATATATTACATTAATAAATGTAATAAATTCTATAAATGAATTTAAAGACAAAAATCACATTTTTAATAGATGTAGAAAAGGCCTTTTAACAAAAATCTAGCATCACTTAATGACAAAATTCCTAAAGAAATATGACTAGAGGAAATACAACTCAAAATAATGAGTGACTGGCCCATATTCAATATAATGGTAGATGAGGAAAAATTTTAAGTAATCCATTAAAATCAGGAAGACCCTAGGTGTAGTTGTTTCTATGAGAATGGCCCCATAGACTCATATGTTTGAATACTTGGCCCCCGGTTGGGGAAACTGTTTGGGAAGGATTAGGAAGTGTGGCCTGTGGGAGAAGGTACATCCCTGGGGGTGGGCTTTGAGATTTCTAGACTTATACTAGTCTCTCTGTGCTCCCCCCCTGTCTCTGGCTTGTGGATCAAGCTGTGACCTCTCAGTTGCTTCTGCTGCTCTGCACTTGTCCTGTCTGCATGGGCTCTTGCCTGTTGAAAGCATAAGCCCAATTAAATGCTTTCTTTTATAAGTTAGTTGTCTTGTTTGTGGTATTTTGTCACAACAATATAAAAGTAGCTAAAATAAAATAGGTGTCCATTCTTTTCATTCCTAATGAATACAGAGTTCAGTGTCCTAACTAGAGCAATGATAACAGGACAGGGAAATGAGGAGTGTGAAAATTCAAAGGAGCCAAAGTATCTCTGTTTGTTGATGATATGACTCTATGCATATGGGACCCTAAAGACTCCACCAAAAGACACTTAGAACTGGCAAATATGTTCAGAAAAGTGGTGGGATGCAAAGTTAACATGCAAAATTCAGTAGTTTTTCTATGTATGAATGATAACAACGCTGAAAAAGTAATCAGGGAAACAATTTCAATTGTGATAGTCTCAGATAAACAAACAAACATAAATAAATAAATAAATAAATAAATAAATAAATAAATAAATAAAATAAAACATCAGAGGTAAAGACCTCTAAAATGAAAATTTTAAAACCGTGAAGAAAGACATTGAGGAAAACACTAGAAAGAGGAAAGCTCTTCCATGTTCTTGGATTGATAGAATTAATAGCATGGAAATGGCAATCCTACCAAAACCAATTTATAGATTCAATGCAATCTCCATAAAATTTCCGATGATGTTTATTATTCACGGGAATAAAAAATCTTGAAACTCACTTGTAAACATAAAAGACCTTAGGTATTCGAAGCAGTTCTGAGGAAAAAGAACAATGCTAGAGGATTACCATTCTCAATATCAAGTTACCCTACAGAGCCATAGTAATATAAATGGCATGGAATTGGATAAAAACAGATGAACTGATCAGTGGAATAGAATATAAGATCCAGACTTAAGCCTACACAATTTTAGTCACCTAATTTTTGACAAAGACACTATCCTAGTTAGGGTTTCTATTATCTCTATATAACACCATGAACAAAGCAACTTGGGGAGAGAGGGGTTTATTTGTCTTATACTTCCATATCACTGTTCATCAATGATGGGCATCAGTACAGGAACTCAAACAGGGCAGGAACCTGGAGGCAGGAGTTGATACAAAGGCCATGGAGGGGTGCTGCTTCCTGGTTTGCTCATTATGGCTTGCTCAGCCTCCTTCCTTGTAGAACCTAGAACCATCAGCCCAGAGGTGGCACCACCCACAGTGGGCTTGGCCCTCCTGCATCAATCACTAACTAAGAAAATACCCTACATCTTACGGAAGCATTTTCTTAATTGAGGTTCCTTCCTCTCAGATGACTTTGGCTTGTATCAAATTGACACAAAACTATCCAGCACAGGCACTAAAGCTATATCTATTAAAGATAATCCCAGCACTCAAGAGGCAGAGGACAGGAGAATCTCTGTGAATTCTAAGACAGCCTGGTCTACATAGTGGGTTCCAGGACAGCTGGGGCTATGTAGAGACCCTAACTAAAAAACAAAGCAAAAAAGATCATCCTCTGTGCTCCCTGAGGCCTTTATGAGAGTAGCATTTGGGGCAAGGAGAGGGGAAGCCAGTGTACTGAATGCAGCAAAGGGAAAGGGTGTGAGTAATGGCAGCTGTTGTTACTTTTCACTATACAAAGCTTCCTTCTTATATTCTAATATTTAGCTTAGTAGAAAATATTCAGAAAACTAATGTAGCTTTCCAAGGGCTTGGGGATGGATTAAATAAGAATGACACAGAAGTACATAAAATGTATAGTTCAATAGTTAATAGCAATCAGGAATTGTTATTAATATTAATTAATATTAAATATATTAAATACCAATGCATTCAAGACTACGTCTTACTTTCTCTTCTAGCAGGTTCAGAGTAGCTGGATTTATGTTGAGGTCTTTGATCCACTTGAACTTAAGTTTTGTGCACGGTGACAGATATGGATCTATTTGCAGCCTTCTACACGTTGATATCCAGTTATGCCAGCACCATTTGTTGAAGATGCTTTCTTTTTTCCATTGTACACTTTTGGCTTCTTTGTCAAAAATTATATGTTCATAGGTGTGCAGATTAATGTCAGGGTCTTCAGTTCAATTCCATTGGTCCACATGTCGGTTTTTATGCCAGTACCAAGCTGTTTTTTATAACTGTAGCTATATAGTAGAGCTTGAAGTCAGGGATCGTGATGCCTCCAGAGGTTGTTTTATTGTATAGTATTCTTTTGGCTATCCTGGGTTTTTTGTATTTCCATATTAAGTTGAGTATTATTCTTTCCAGGTTTGTGAAGAATTGTGTTGGTATTTTGATGGGGATTGCATTGAATCTGTCAATTGCTTTTGGTAAAAATTGCCATTTTTACTATGTTAGTCCTGCCTATCCACGAGCATGGGAGAGCTTTCCATTTTCTGACATCTTCAATTTCTTTTTTCAGGCACTTAAAGTTCATGTCATATAGGTCCTTCACTTGCTTGGTTAGTGTTACCCTAAGGTATTTTATATCATTTGTGGTTATTGTAAAGGGTGATGTATCTCTGATTTCCTTCTCAGCCTGTTTGTCAATTGTATATAGGAGGGCTACTGATTTTTTTGAGTTGACCTTGTATCCTACTATGTTGCTGAAGGTGTTTATAAGCTGTATCAGTTCCTTGGTTGAATCTTTGGGGTCACTCAGGTATACTAGATGTGGAACAAGGGTGACTGGACTTCTACTCACATCACCAGGGAGGCTACCTGGAAAACAGGACCCCAAGAAAGACACGGGGATCACCCAAATGATGGAGAAATGGATGAGATCTACATGAACAGCCTGGACGTGAGTGGGGGTAATGAAGGGTGAGGGTCGAGGGAAAGAGAGCTTGGGGGAGCGGGAGATCCCAGCTGGATCAAGAACAGAGAGGGAGAACAAGGAATAGGAGACCATGGTAAATGAAAACCACTTGAGAATAGGAAGAAGCAAAGTGCTAGAGAGGCCCACAGAAATCCACAAAGATGCCCCCACAATAGACTGCTGGCAATGGTCGAGAGACAGGCCGAACTGACCTACTCTGATGATAGGATAGCCAAACACCCTAATTGTCATGCTAGAAACCCCATCCAATGAATGAGGGAACTGGATGCAGAGATCCATAGCCAGGCCCCAGGTGGAGCTCCAGGAATCCAATTGGCAAGAAAGAGGAGGGTTTACATGAGCGAGAACTGTTGAGACCAAAGTTGGATAAAGCACAGGGACAAATAGCCAAACAAATGGAAACGCATGAACTATGAACCAATGGCTGAGGGGCCCCCAGTGGGATCAGGCCCTCTGAATAGGTGAGACAGTTGATTGGCTTGATCTATTTGGGAGGCATCCAGGCAGTGGAACTGGGTCCTGTGCTCAGTTCATGAGTTGGCTGTTTGAAGCCTGGCGCTTATACAGGGACGCTTGGCTCACTCAGCCTGGGAGGAGGGGACTGGACCTGCCTGGACTGAGTCTACCAGGTTGATCTCAATCCTCAGAGGAGTCTTTGCCCTGGAGGAGATGGGAATAGGGGGTGGGCTGGAGGGAAGAAGAGGGAGGTGGGAGGGGGGAGAACAAGGGAATCTGTGGCTGATATGTAGAAATAAATTATATAGTAAAATAAAATAAAATTAAATTAAAAAATATATATTAAATACTTAGTAGTTTTAATATGCTTACTAATATTTAATAATGCAATAAGGCAAACTTAGACATTAGAGTCACATAAACAATATTTAAAAATACTTATTTTCTAAGAGTTCACTGACTTGGAATTATTCTCTTGGGAAGGGAGCCTTTCCTCACTTCCTTAGAGTTAGCCATATCTCTTTCCTCCAGAGGTTTATGGAGCTGGGGGAGATGAGGAGACCAGCTGGAGATTTCCAGATGTTGTGACTGGAAATGACTCTTACACTGTGACCTAGTTTTAATCACATGGACGAAATAGAAGCACGGAGTTGGTGTGCTGCTCACCAAGGTCTTGATGTGCATGGAAGCAAATGTGCAAGGTCTGGCCTTCTCACTGCAAGTGTCAGTGCTTTACCTGAGGTCAGTGGAGGAAGAAGGTGACAGGGACCAAGGCATAAACTCAGAGGAACAGAGGAGTGCATATCTAGGCTCGGGTATACAGCTTTGCCTGCCAGCCATTCCATACCACATCTCTAGACATTGCTCAGTGGGTTTTACTCTGTCCCCACTGTTTGATCCAAGAGAGCCTGGTGACCTTGGACAATCACAGCATTTTTGCAAGGAGTTTTGGAACTAGGTTCCAGAGAGTAGCCATTCTTTCCCAGAGGCAAAAGAAGCAACAAACCTTTAAAGCTTATATGATGCCCCTGCCACACCCCTGCTCTGTACACAAGAAAGCCACAGGAGGTAAGAAGAGGAGGGAAAAGAGACTCTCCCATGGCATGTCATCCAGTTCCAGCCAAACACAAGTGCATCCTCTGCTTGGGTGCTGTGGGTGATGCTGGGTCATATAATTGGCACACATTATTCCAGACCAGGGCTAAGTCAGGGGTAAATTCTTTCAGTACAGGAAGGCCATCCAGGCTGGTCATGTGGTTGGTTGACATGCAGAATGTACAGAACAAAGTTTGAAGATTCCATTAAGTAACAAGAAGCCAACACTTCCAGCTCCTGGTACAGCCCCAGAGGGAGCAAAATGAAGCAAACAAACCAATTTAATGAGCGAGAGCCTTGCTTTATAACAGACGCATTATACTTCCCAGTGAATTGCTCTTTCCCCTGAAGAAACAAATGGGAGGAATATGAGGGGGTAAGATGAGCTCTCAGTGAAGGATCATTTTCATATTGCCTTTCGGTTGGGAGAGGCTGACTGTGGCTTTGCAAGCTTACATCCATCTAGTTCCTGTTTAGTGGTATCTGAATCATAGCTGCCTCTTGCTACACAAAACTATATTGCAGTCGGACTCTAGGATTTATCATCTGCATAAACACAGATGGATTCATTTCTTCCTTCACTGTCATCTTTTATGTGAATGTACTGCCTGTGCACTCTGTGCAGGCTTTGCTGGGAAACTAAGCACCTAATTTAACAGCTGGAACTCACTAGACTTAAATTTAAGAAATCAGTCTGGAAGCAAAGTGGAAAAATTGGTTCTCCTGTCTTTGGATGCAAAGGGTGTATTGTCTCCCTAACCTTTGGGAATTGGTTCATTCTGCAACTATCTCTAATGTGTATCGTGAGCATACTGTTTGTCACGTACCCTTGTAAGCAATTTTCATGTAGAAGACAATTTGCTTCTCACAACTTCCTGATAGAGAATTCAGTTATGAGCATGCTCCAGGTGAGGATGATGAGATTCATCTATCAAAGTAAAAGTAGTATTTGAACTCAGGTAGTGACAGTCCAAAGCTTTTAACCACCATGCTGTTAATTGAAGGTATGCACATATGTGTATACATGTACCTGGTACTTAGGACAGTATGGCAAGGAAAACTGCATCACTGCCTCCTCCCATGGAGCTTCTTGTGTAGTGAGGAGATGGTTACTTTTATAAGATGGAAGAAGGAACGGGTACTGGCTAGGGGTCGATAAAGGATTTCCTAATGAAGACACGTGTGTGAAATGATACTGGATAAAAAGGAAAGAAGACAGCAAAGAAAAGTTGACAGACCCAGGGAAGAGCATCTGATGGTTCTGAGGTGGAAGGAGCACCCAGTTTCCCAGAGTCTCCAGATAATCGTAGACAGTTATGGCACAGAACGCTGAGCAGGTTGTGGAACCCTGACACTGAACCTAACAGGAGGGAAAACTACACGTCACTGGGAAGAGTTTTTTTTTTTCCAGATCAGAAACAGGACAAGAAGTCAAGACTAGACTGTGCTGTCTGCTTGGCACAATAACTTGGACAAATCGCATTGACCATGGACCTGTGAGCCTGATGACAATTGCTGTCGCTCATGGAGAAGGTTTATGAACACACAGAGAGGCCAAGAGAAATGATGAAAGCCTCAGGTTATTCTTCATTTTGTGTCCTGTGGCATCTGCAAGGGTATGTATGAAGACACAGGCCTTTTTTGCTGCTCCTGATCGTGTAGGGAAGCCACAATCTCATGAGTGCTTTTTTGCCCCATGAAGTATGCACAGTTACATGTAATGGTGGGCTGCTACCCAGTGTCTCTTCCTCTTCTGGCCAGAGTGTAGACTTCTTAGCATACCACATGGTTAGAGCCACAGGCCCCTTTATTTTCATCTCATCCCAATAGGATAGAACCCTCTTTAGAATCAGCCTGGACCTAACATTGCACCATGAAACAACTGCAAATATGTCTATTTCTTTATCCCTAACACTGAGTGCAAGCTGTTTAAATTTGGTGTAGAATAGACTAACTGAAACAAACAAACAAACAAAAAACCTCCTTGCAGATGTGGAGTACTAAGTCCAGAAGGACTGGCTGACACAGAAAGCCCTCCCTGCTACACTGAAGAGAGGCGAGGCAGTGAAGTAGCTTTTGTTTGGAGCATAGTGTGATGCTCTCAGTTACTCCTGTGGTTTCTGCAGTAGTGAACTCACAACTCATGGACTCTTGACTTCCTCAAATGTGGACTGGTCCAGTTCAGAGCTATTCCCTTATTTGTCTTCCTATCAGAAGGGGCAGGCCCTGTTTCCATGTCCACAGACTCAGTTAATCAGGCAAAGGACACTGAAGGCTGGAATGCTCTCTCTCTCTCTCTCTCTCTCTCTCTCTCTCTCTCTCTCTCTCTCTCTCTCTCTCTCTCTCTCTCTCTCTCTCTCTCTCTCATTCTCTCTATATTGTCTCTCTTCTACCTGTCAGTTTCATCCAGGTGGAAGGAACTCTGCCTCTGCAGTACTTCCAACCTCCTCCATTCTGTTTTCTACCACCTTGGTTGGCTCAGCTGATCTCTTCTGCTGCTTCTGTGTGCTCTCCCAAAGGAAGCACTGGCTGCCCCTGGCCCTCGGCCATGCCCATCATGAAAGCACTCTGCTGTCATACATTGTCACCCGCACTGTTGATGAATTAATATTCGCTATTTGACCATCTCCCACTCTGTAATCAAGTATTTTAAAATCTGGCTTGGACAAAAGATGTTTGGGGTTCTTGAGTCTCTCAAACTCAGTGGATCTTTGGTATGATTCAGACTATTAGTCCTGAACTCTCAGCCCTGAGGGATGTCTCAAATAAAAGGATTTATTGCTCCTTTGCAGATGCTAGCCAGTTATGAAGGACGACAACTCCCAAAATCAGGGCTAGACAGAAGTTGGAAAATATCACCCAGATCATTGTTTATAGCACAAATTTGAGAAAGGAAGGATGGGTTGTTTACATTGAAACTACACAAGGGATGAGATTAGGCGAAGCAAGGAGAGCCTTGAGCTAGATGTACAGTCCTCAAGGAGAGCTGTTTTTCTTTGCAATATTGGAAATCCAACCCGTAGAGCTGCACATGCTAAAAAAGTTCTCAGCCTTGAGAAATAATTGTTTGTTTTTTTCTGTAGCAGGATATGATGGTGCCCAGGGAGCCATGATAGGGTTTGAATTAAGGTTTTGGCATACATTGAAGACCATGAAGATGGATGGAACTGGGAGATGGAAGTCAGACATAGAAAGTCAGGTACCACATTGTTTTTGTATGTGCAAATCTGGGAAGGTGACCTGAAGATAGAAGACAGAGTATTGAGGAAACAGACTAGTACTTGTGGGAGGCACAAGAGGAGGCAGGATGACAGGGGTGGTGGGTAGGGTGGATATGATCATATCACGATATCTGTGTAGATGGAAATATCATAACAAATCCAATTTATGTGTGCAATTACTGTGATTGAATGATTATAACAAATAAAGTTCATGACTTTTTTTTTATTGGAGAGCATCAATAACAAGAACAAGACTTGGAAGTGGAATGGGAACGTCCCACCCCAGATCTATTAAGAACTGGGGTGGGAGGTTCCCATTGTTACAAAGAGAATCCTTGAAGGAGGGTAAACACCATCAAAGTGTAATGTGTGCTTGCATGGAGATGTGATAAGGGCACTTACTAATTTGTGCAATTACTGTGTATAGAAAGGGGACTGCAGAGATGACTCAGTGGCAAAGAGAATGTATGTTCTTGTACGCTCCTAAGTTTAATTATCAGCAACTGTGCTGAGAGGTTCACACTGCCTGTAACTCTAGCTCCAGGGGCTTCTAAACCTTGGGCTTCCCTGGGCACTGCACTCATATGCACATACACTCCCCCCAGACACATACACACATAATTAAAAATAAATTGAAAAATTAAGGATAATGAAAAGGGAAGAATGTGAGCTGGTTTTCTCTTGCTCACTAGCAGCATAGCTGACTGACATCCTTATCTCTCCTCTCTATGTTCTGACCACTATATCCAAATCTAGAACAGCTCGGAAGTTTTCTCTCACCAAGCACAATCAGAGTCCCTGCTGTGGGGGGTGTGGAATCAGGGCAGAGGGGACTAGATTAAGTCCACTGGGACCCTGGGCACAGACATGCCCAGTTAGGATTTGCACACAGCGGTGCCCAGCCTGCCATGTGGACCCAGGTCTAGAGGAAACAGTTCTGATAAGAAAGATCCAGGAGAGACAGGAACAGAGCATACTGAGAAGCAGAGGTGAGGATGGTCTGCACGTCTGATTTCTAGCTCTCCCTGATACCAGACAGGTGCACCAACACTGCGGGATAAATAAGACCCTAAAGAACTCTGGAAATAAGATGAGGTGGAAGTTTAGGCAGTTAGAGTTGGTTTCTGTGGAACTCCACTAAGAGGCTCCTAATACTATTGGCAAAGTCTTTGCAGGATGCTCCAAGGAAAACAATTAAAATGTACGTTCATTTCTGAAACACCTGGAAGCTGTTTACATTTTCCTGGGGTGAGTGTGCGGGCATGCGATTCGTTACAATGCAGCGCAGAATGGATGAGAATCAGAGGCTGACAATTGTCTTCTGAGGGGTTTTAGCTTTTGGAACTGTGCTACCCGTTTCATTTCAAGATCATGGAGACAGTGGGAGCTCGGGAAGTCCGGAAGATAAGGTCTGCTTTGTGACAACAGGAGCACAATAGCCAAAATACTGATGACCATTGTCTTACGATCTTCAAAATTCTCTAATCTCCATTTACTCAGACTCCCTGGCCCAGGTAACATGAGGCTGCCATTCCTTCTAGCTTCACTAGAGGAAGAAACCAAGTGTGAGAGAGGCTAAGCGACTCCTCCAGGTCTACACAACTGGGCAGTGAAACTACTAGGGCTGATCTCAAACCCTCTGACCTGGAATCTCAAGTCTCCTTCAGACCCCTGCAGAGCTGAGGAAAACATTCCTAGCGCTACAAAGGACTGTGAATCTGGATGAAAGTGACTTTACAAGTCATCTTTCCAAAGAACAAGAATTTTGTCTCCTTGAGGGACAGAAGGGCATGGTATCAGCGCAGAGACAAGTTTCACTTTGCCACAGCTACTTCCTTTCCTCGGAGTCTCTCAGGACCCATAAATGTCACTCTGACTTCACAGGGCTTAAAGGAGTCTGTGGCCTATCATGAGCTGCAGCAAATGTTTGCTGAGTGAGTGAATAAAGAAGCAACTGAGTGAGATTCTGAAGAGAACAAATCTATCAGTTGGGGATGCCTATAATCAAAGCACATTGTTTACATGTATGGAACTGTCGAATAAAAGTTGTTCCATTAAAGCCTGTGAGATTATCATCGTGGAATCTTAACCTTCATAGCCATAATCTTAGGCTTTGGGAGAACCACGAAAGCCCAGGCATTTGAACAAAATTTTGTGTATTGCAGGCATTTTCCTTAGAAATATAGCTCTTGATATGTCAAAGCCTTAAAGTGATGGCTGAGCCAAAGGTTAAAAAAATTGCTGTTAATACCGGAGGGGAAGCAAACACAGCAGAAGAAAAGTCTCCCTTTTGTGACCTTTTGTGACCTAAGAGGCACATTGCTAGCACATGTTTCCACTGAGAACTTGATATGGATTGACTGTTCCCCTCCAAAACTCTGAAACCACATTGGTATTTAAATGCCATTGTAACAGGATTGACAGGTGGGACCTTTAAGAAGTATTAAATGACAGATGTGCAGCCCTCATGAATGTATTAAGGCCTTCATGGGGAAATAGTTTAGCCATACCCTAACTCTTGCCCTGAGGTGCCTTCCTCCATGTCAGAAGTCAGCAAGAAGTCTCTCCAGATGCCAACACCTTGACAGTGGACTACACTCTGGAATCACTATGAGCTAAAGAGTTTTATATTCTATAGAAATTATCTAGTTAGTGGGATTTGGTAGTAGCAGGAAACAGAGTCATAAATCAAGCCCAGAATGTTAGTCAAAGTCTATGAAAGAGAACAGGTATTCAGTTCACTCTTTTGGGTGTATCTTCATGTGAGGAAGTAGGTGGGAAATTAATTTGGGGCTTTGTGTCATAGAGAATGCCTATAGGCTAGATCATTTCTACTTTAGCTTTGGAATCTTAAGCTAAATTTGTTCCATTTTAAATTCTTTAAGCTTCATTTTTTTTTTCAGTTTGCATTTAAAAACAAGCTCAAGGCACATGTATTTGGACGTTTGTGAGACAATCTCCTTGAGGCAGAAGATTGGAACTAATGATATCTGAAATTGCCTTTCATCTGTATGTTTATAACATCATCTAAAGACGCCAGTGAGAACACCACTCTGCTTGGGTTTCTATATGATGAATTACATCTTGTTGTTATGGTAACAAATGCACTAAATATAGCATGGAGGAGAAGGGAGTACAACATGCAAGGCAACATGAAATTGTTATGACAACAGTAGTTTCAAAAGTAAATAAATTAATGCTCGTGGTTTTCTTTCTTCCTATAATGAGTTTTATGGTCTAAGCACGGCTCTGGTCTTCACCCCAATTTGAAGTGACCTCAGCAAACAGTGACAGTAGTACACTTAGACAAATCTCTCCTTCCTTTAGGAAGAACAGATCAATTATACTGTATCTACTATATCTCTGTCTAGCCATCCATCAGTCTGTCTGTATATCATCCATCTATAGTGTATGAGACAGAGTACATGTTAGCACTACAAAGCATGTTTGTATGCAGACCTAGAAGAGCCTGGGTGGTGAGACACAGAAAGATTAACAAGATTAATCTAGGTCCCTACTGGTACTCATACATGCACAGCTAAACGTTTTCAAGTTTTACTGAGGTATGGATTACATACCATAAAATTTACCCCTATAATGTGTCCAGTGGAGTGGGTATTAATAGTCACTGAGTTGTACAGCCACCATCATGGCCCAGCTGTAGAAATTTTATTATCCCATCATGACACCCCATGGCCATTAGAGGTCATGCTCCCTTTTGACTCCCCATTCCCTACCTTAGTCTCCTAAAATAATTAATATACTTTGTGTATCTGTGAATTTAGCTATTATGAACTTCTCACATAAATGAAAAGTGTATTATTTGTGGCCTTTTGTTCCTGGTTTCCTTTGCTTGTTGTGTTTCCAGATTTCATCCATGTTCTAGCATGTTTCAGTATTTTATTCTTCAATTGTATTCTGTTTTGTGAATATCCATCATTTTGCTTACCTGGGCTTGACTGACAAAAATTGAGACTGTTTTCACTCTTTGATGATTATAAACAATGTGGCTAGAAACATTCATGGGTAACGTTGGATTTAGACAAACGTTTTAACGTACTTTGAGTATCTCCTAGGACCTGAGTTGCTGTGTCACGTGTTAACCCTCCCTTCAACACTTTGAGCAACTCCTGTAATGCTTCTGACAGTGCCTTCCAATACACTTTCCCACTAGCAATGTAGGAGCGCTCTTGTGTTTCCTCATTCTCTCCAAGCCTTCTATCCTTTTCTATTTTAACTGTCCTGTTAGCCAAGAACGAAGGATATCTATGGTTTGAACATGGCTTGTTTTCTCTAGAACTCCTTTATATATTTGGTCCCCAGTGGAACAGTACCAAGCGGAGGCAGGTCCTTTAAGAAAGGATGAGAGGAGGCTTTGACTGGGGAATAGCTCCATAGTAGATCACTTGCCTTGTGTGTATGAGACCTCTGGTTTGATCTCCAGTATCAAAATGATTGGGGTGAGCAGCTAAGTTACTAAGATAGTGCCTCCTGGTAGTGTGTTAATTCTTGTTTCTGGGTGAATGGATTGGCCACTGTGATAGCAGACTGTTGTAACATGAGCCTCACCCACACCTCGCTTTACCTCTTTTGAATGCACCCCTCTTGTCTCCCACTTGTCTACCATGTTATAACACTACATAAGGCCCTTACTGGATGCAGCCTCCTGTTCTTGGACTTCTGGCCTCAGAACTTTAAGCCAAAATAAATTTCTTCGCTGTCAAAATTACCCAATGCCAGGAATTCTGTGACAGTAACGGAACATGAACTAAAGCAAATGGAATCCTACGATGGTTTTGTTCATATTTCTCTCCAAGTTATGTTGTCTTTTCATGTGCTTAATGCCCATTACTTTGTGTTCATTAGAGCAATATCTACTCAAATCATTTCCACAATTTGAACTTGATTTTCTTATTATTGTTGTAAAACTTCTCTCTATATAATTTAGTTCCCACTCCTTTGGACACATTAGGACATTTTTTTTTCCCATTTTTGTTGATGATCTTTTCACCTTCTTATTGTTAGCCTTTGTCGTTCTGAAGTGGCTGATGAAGTTCCTTTTACGTATTTTTTTTTCTGTTTGTACTCTTGGAGTTTTATCTAAGAGACATTTGCTTAATCTCAGGTCATAAAAAATTTTAGTATGGGGATGAGGACATATCTCAGTGGTAAAGAGAACTTGTTGCTCCTTCAGAAGACCTTAGTTCAGTTTCCAGCATGCACTTTGGATAGCTCACAACTGCCTTTAATTCCAGGTCTCCATGGACACTCATACACTGGCATACACACACACACACACACACACACACACACACACACACACACACACACACAGGTAAATAACAACAAAACTTCTTAGAAGTGATAACAATTAGTATTGTATTTAATTATAAGATTTTGGTTTTTAGTTATGTACATGATCTATTTTTGAGTGAATTTTGTTTTATGTGAGATAAAGGTCTAAATTCATTTTCACGAGGTATCAGTTGACCTTGCCATATATGTTGAGAAAATTATTTTCCCTTATTATATTGTCTGGCATCTTTGTCAAAAACCAGAGGAACATAAATAGGAGGGATTAAATCTGGTCTAATTAGAATTCATCGATAAACTCTGTCTCAGTTACTGTTGCTGTGGTAAAATACTCCAGGAAAGCAACTTGATGTGAGGGATTTATTTTGTCTCACACATTGAGAACTCAGTCTATCATAGAGGGGATGTCCTGGAGACAGAAACTTGATGTAATTGGTTGTGTGGCGTCTGGAGCCAGGAAGCAGGGAGAGAAGAATCTGCTCAGACAGCTTCATCCTTTTTATGCATTCTGAGACCCAAGCCCAGAAATTACCCTGATCACTCTTAGGGGAGTTCATCCCACCTCACTAAACCTAATCTAGCTAATGCCTCATAGGCATGCTTGAAGGCTTGTCTCCTAAGAGATCCTAGATCCTGTCAAGTCGACAACATTAACCTTCATAATCTCTGTGTCTATCTAGTCTTAGGCCAGCACCAAACATTCTTTATTACCATTGCTTTGCATGAAACTCTTCTAAACCTCTTCTTCTATCCCAAGCTTAGGTTTATTATTCTGGCTCCCCTGCCATTTTCATATGAACTTTAGGACTGGCTCATTAATACCCTAAAAGTTAGAAAAGGGTTATGTTAAATCTTAGATTGATGTAGCAATAATTCCTGTCTTAAATGTGTTGTCCCAAACTGTGGATATTGACTGTTGATGCCTCCCAGTTGATTCAGATTTTATTTAATTTGCTGGAACTGCATTTTATAGTTTTTGTATGGAAAAGACCTGTTTTTCTTTGTTACATTTATTAAGAGGCATATTATTCCCTTTGCCACATTGTGTGGGAATTCTTTCTTAGGTTCATGAGTTTTGGAACTGCTCATTTCTGTCCTTTATAAAGACAGTTGTGAGCTAACTCTAAGCTTTGTTGATCTTTCTAGTAGCCTTCAGTGGTTACTGAGCACTTTCTATATGCAGTCATATCATCCAGTAGAACAGATAATGTGGCTTTCTCCCTTCCAATCTGCATGCCTTTTCCATCTCACTTACCTAATTGTCCTTCCCCGGTACTCTCTAGTCTAATGCCACACATACCAGGTGTGAAGAGACACCCTTGTGTTCTTTCTGCCTTAAAGGAAAACATTCACCCTCTTGCAGTTTGTGGTTGCCTATGAGTTTTGTAGATGCCTTAGTTGCTCTGAGGGAGTTCTCGTCCAGTCGTTAGTTTATTGGATCAATAGCCAATCCTTCTGTGCTTTACTTTTTTTATAAAATGAGAGTATTATGTAATATAGAAAAATTGTAGGTTTTGAAACAATTTTAATAATTATTTATTATCTTCCTGGGTCAAAGTTGGATTTTTGAAGACTGATGATGGAGGAATCGTGCAGGGCTTTATCGAGAAGGAGAGAAACAGCAGGGCATGGTCCCCAAAATGTGCTGCCAAATATCATTCTTTTATAGGCATAGATAATAGGATTAGTTATAATAGTGGACTAAGGACAACAATACTATAACATTTGGAAAATGGTATAGCAATTATTTATTCATGTTGTAATTAAAGATAATTTTATTTTCTTCTTCCTCATTTTCCAAATTTACTTAAGAAATACAGTAGGTCCTGTTAATCTTTTGTTTTCCTTCAGGTGTGTAGGAGAAATGGGAGCCACCCACCATGATCACCACAGGAGGACAAAAGGCCGAGCTCAGTGGTCTGACCTCCTGGTGGTTCTGATTGGTTGAGGAGTGAGGGAGACCAGCGTCCTTTCTGAAGGTTAGATGCACATGCAGAAGAAGAGAAACCTTCCCGTTTTCTGGGTTCTGTTGAGAGCCCTTGGCATAGCCATGTTACAGAAAGCTTTTCAGTACAAGAGAGACTTGAAGTCCCTCTGTAGCCAAGGCAGGACTTGAATTCAAGATCTCCCTGCCTTAGCATCCTGAATCGATGGGGTTACAAAAAGAAGAAAATGCTTCTATCGCCTGAAACTTCCAAAATCAAAGTTGCTGAAAGTTAAAAGAACCAATTGTCTTTTCTTTCCTTCCTGTTTATGCAGCACTTTGGTTACATTTGGCACTGATGGTCACATTCAGGCCACAAGTCACTCCCTTTCTCTCTCCCACCACACCTCAGCTTTGATAAAATTTCTGTGTGGACCTACAAACAAGGGGATCCTACTCCCAGACGCTAAAATCTCTGTTGGTCCCAACTTTTCTTTACATTTAAAGATTCACTTAGAATAAGCAGGTCAGCTGGTTAAGGCAAAGGAGAGGTAAAAGGTGCCAGGACTGGGGGCACGTGTCTGTAAATCTCAGCAGTTGGAGGCTGAGGCAGGAGCATTGCAAGTGTAAGGCCAGGTGAAGAGGCACAAGAAAACCCCATTTCAGAAAGACAAGTAGCAATAAAGGAGGGAAGGATGGAGAAATTCATGGAGGAAGGGAAGGAGCAGGGAAGGGAGGGTCCACAACTTCTCTGGAGGATATTTGGAAAAGGTTTTCCACCCAGACCGAAGCTAATGCTCTCCCGTCTTTGAACAGTTGGGTGAATACGTGATGCAGGGAGCTGCAGCAGCTCTTTTGTGACTATGAAGGAATGAGCCTGTAGATTAAGAGTGAACATGTACACAATACCAGAGCAGCAAGATCTCTCACACAATAAAACCAATCAGTCCTAGAATGACCTAAACCCAGCTTCACTTGTTAAAATATTGGGTATTACATTAACGAGCTCCTGCACAGCTGTACAGACTGGCCCTCTGGAAGGGGGTCTCCATACTCTGTGCTTACCACACTTCGAGTTCTGATGTAGGGTTGTATTTTCTTAGAGGATGGGACGTGTTATTCTAATTTGCACGAAAGTGCAGAAGTGGCTTTTCTAAACCATTGTTTACTTGAATGCTTTCTCCCCTGCAGTGAGAACACCTTAGTTTATTATGCATTCTTCACGTGTTCCTATAGTTTTCTGGTTAGCTTACGTGTTGCCTGATAGTGAATTCCATGAGGGAAAAGACAATAGCTTATGAATCAGTCCATTCTGTATGGCAGGCATATAAGCAGATGATAATTTAAAAATGCTTAATGACCAAGGAGTCTGCTGATTTTTACATTATCCAGTTAGCACCACCATATAATATGCATACAAGATGTCAAACATCTGGGCACATTAGAGCATCTGGATGAATGATTGAATATGTTTTCATCTTAATCGGGATGCTTTGGCATCAAGTAATCTAACCCCGAGGTTAGCCTGCAACACTCGGGGGCCCTCCTGCTTTTATTCTCAGATGTGGTGAGATGCAGAGCTGTCGCAGATGAGTGATGGCCACTCAGCATGTCATCCTAACTCCAGGGAATTTCCTTCAGCCAAGATTCCTTTGAAAGGTCTTCCCTCGTTCCAGATGTTGCATATATGACAAGATGTGTTGTAGCATGCTGTTGAAAGCACAGTCAGAAGGAAAGTCAGGGGAGGGAAATGGCAACAAAGCCCACATTCCTTCATGGAACCAGAGGCACAGGACAGCTGTCTAGGTATTAGCATAATTTGATGTCTTTTTCCTCTCTTTCTTTGCTTTAAAGCACATTGTCTCCATATCCAAGTCTCAGATTTGATTTGGTATTCTGTGACACTGTGAGCATTCTCTGAAGAAAGAGTGCTCCCAACAAGTGAGCCTTAGTGAGTGAACAATCTCATTTCTCGACTCTGCCTTAACTTATTTAATTAGTTTTCTGATACTGCTTACTTAGATTACTTTTGGTGTTTTGTTGCTAGGGCATATAATTTTTGCATATAATTTGACTGGTTTCTGAAGCCCTGGAGCAGGAATAATTGGGTCAAAGCGTATGGACATTTTTTGAGGGACTTTGTTAGTTTTCTATTGTTGAAATGATAAGTTAGCGCAGAAGCAATAGCTTCAAACAATGCTCGTTATTGATGTTGCAGTTCTGAAGGTTACAAGTCAGGTGGCGTTAGCTGTTTACCCTGCTTTGACTCTCCCAAAAACTAAAGTGAAGATATGGGTAGGGTTGCCTCCCATCTAGAGACTGAGGGAAGTATTTCCAAGCTCTGATGCATTGCTAGCAGAATTCATTTCCACACAGCTATTGGAGTAGATCTTGTTTCCTTGTGGCTGTTGGCTAGGGCATTCCTTAGGGTTGGATCCTTCTCAGTCTGCCTTACTCCTCTGTTCTTAAAGGCTCAGGTTATTACACTAGATCCAGGCAACAATCTCCCTGATTTAAGACATACTTACAGCCTTAGTTCTAACAGCAAAATTCCTCTAGTCCTGTAGAGATGGAAAACCAAGGGGTGTGGGGGTATCCTCTCAAGCTCAGGCATAGGATCTAGTAAGTTCCAGAACATTCTACAGCTGTTTTGACTACCTCTAGCATTGAATGAGAATTTCTGTTGCCTTCTACTCTTGCAAATTAGGAATGCTGACCACATCTGACAGGCGAAGTGGTTTCTCTGTGTTTCAAATGTTCATTAGGTTGTTGATCAAAGTGAATTGTAAGGAGTGTTTTATAAAATGGTCAGTCAGTGCAGTGTTCCAGGTAAAATAAATACATACATTGAAACACAAGCCCACATCTCATGCATCTACATATGCATGGTTCATTTTTTCCCCTAGACTGGTTGTTTCTTGCTCCACAGCTTGCTTAGAGCTCTGAACTGAGGGCTGCCAAACCAGATGTCTAGCAGCTGAGTCAAGAAGTGAACACATTCGACAGTGTGAGGAGGTCACCAGGACTGTTGCCATCAATATGCTGGCACGGGTTTTGAGAAAACACCACAAAAACCTATCTTTGCTTTTGGCATCCTGTGCCAAATATGCCATAATGTCCTTCACAGATTATTTCACACACATATGCAAGCAAAATGATGCCAGATTCAGGTTATTTTCCAAATAGCGGATGTGAGACCCCCAAAATTTAAACTGCAGGATGACTGCAAAGGAAAAAAAGAACAAACATATGGAAAAAACCACAGCAGAGTGGGGCTTGCAGACTCTTATAAACGTGGTAAAATAAATACTTCCATTGAAGAAAAATCCCATACTTCCTATTTATGGTCTGTTTTATGAAAAAAATGCAGTAGCATCCTGACACTCAATTCAAAGAGACAGAAAAAGTGTCAGGTCTTATCTACAGATGAGTTTCAGGAGCATTTGACTCTAATACTTGGATTTGGTAACAAAGGCTACAATTTCAAAGTCTTTCCTGGCTTAAAATGGGCAAAGTGAATGGAAACTTGACTAAAGATGTTAACAACAAACTCAGATGAAAAATTGTCTGAAACCAGGATTCCTAACATAATGGTATTTAATGCATACATTGATTTTTTTTTTATAATGGACAACTTGTATTAGTGAAAGTAGCTCATGCATGGGTAGGACCATCCAACTCATTAATTTGATCTTCCAAAAAAAACAAAAAACAACAAAAAAAAAAAACCCAAAACAAAACAAGGTAACAGAAAAGTTCACAGGTTATTCTTGTGTATGTGAGTAATGATAGATGAGGGCTTCCAGAATAATTTGCCATTTCTGGAATTGACTCCTAATTACACATTCAGCCTATGAAATTGTACACCTATTAATATCCATCCTTTGCTGAATATGAAATTAAGTAAAAATATATTTAAAAAGAAGGTGTTGTGTAGTCAAAGGCATATTTAGAGCATTTTTAATATGGACAAGATCTTTAAAGTTGCAAGTTGTCAATACCAGAGATGAAAAAACTATAATCTATATTTGAGGTTTAAGCCCATAGATGTGTCTCACCCATCATTTTAAACAGAAGCATAAATTAGTTGTGAAGATGGGAAATTTTCATCAAAATGCAAACTGTGAACTTCTTTTAAATATTTGGAAAATCTGAAATAGGCTTAGATTGCCGCAGGGGGACAGTCTGGGGCAACAAACTAAACATCACCTCCTGTACAAACAATAGAGTGAACAATAGTTCTCTTTATCCTAATCTCTAGAACTTTCTGAGGAGACTGGCACTTTCTGTTACCTATCAGCCAATCAAGCAGAGAGTGCCATGAGGATAGGCTGGCAGCGCCTCGCATAGACGGCCGTCCTGTGTGGGTTTGATGTGTGCTTTGTTTTTACAAAGAATCCAGTGAGGTCTGAGCTCGGTCATTCTCTGGTTAACTGTGCCAAGTACCAGTGGAGACTCTGAGTCACAAGCGCTGTCTGATGCACACTTCAGACAGAGACACAGCCTTCTGTTAGCTCTCCATCTGAAGACTCCAAGGCGCTGCTTCTGAACTAGAGTGGAGGAAGGCATTCCCAATGAACCCAACACTTAAGTTTGGAAGAAGCATGACAAACAAAGCTAGCATGTCCATCTTTTGTAGCTGTAATCCCAAGGGATGAGGTCCTTTTATTAATCACATCCCCAACCTCTAGGAGGCAATCGTCACTTACTAATGAAGTGTCAAGACTCGGAATGGGAATCAAGGACAGCCTGGACGCCTGCCCTCACAGGTGCCTAAAGAAGAGGCACAGTGAATTGAGTGACAAGAGTCAGCCTGCAAGACCTCTGCAGAAGGAACCAGTGAGTCCCACGACACACTCAGAGCTGAAATGGGTCCCAGCTTTTGACAGGACCAGGAGGGCAATTTAAGCTCTGGGAGTGTGGGGATGACAACACACGTGTTGGTCATCAACATTCTGGCAACATCTTTTCCCAAACAATGCTTGTAGCTGATGTGTGAACAGGTCCCTGTGCCGTCTTGCTTACACAGTCAGTGGGTGTTGGAATTGAACAGATGTCTATGGAAGACTCTGGAAAAGTTCTCAAGTCAAATGAGTCCCAGAATTCGCCGGAGTCTGCTAGATATTTTCAAGCTGATGACATTTTCAAAAGGAATCCACATGGTATTGGCATTCCTGTCCCATCTTGGTTTTTAAATGCTGTGGGTTTTAATATATGCCTTATACTTATATGGGCCAGCTGCATTTTAAGTCTAAACCGAGCTTTTTCTAGGTGGTAGTTTGGAAAATGAAGGGGACTCTAGTAAGCCTCTCAAAATTCCAACTCTTCATGTGTACCTATTCTCTGAGAGCCATTACAGAGGGATCAGGAAAGAAGCTTCATATAAATAACACTCTGGGGCTGAATGTTATTTAACGGTTTAGGGTAGAAGGGTCAAAACATGAGAGAAGTAAATAAAGCAGAATTGAGAACTGAGTCATGAGCCTGTGTCGCAGCAAAAGTTAGTATTCATAATGAAGCTAGAAGTCCAAACCTTCCATTCAGTCAGAATTCCTTTTGAAAAGTACGGCACTAAGACAGTAAATTAAATAACAGAGGCCCCAGGAAAATAAACATGACCTCAGTACCCACAGAAAAAGCCAAGCCAGATGTTGGTGGCAGACTCTTTAATTCTCTCATTGGGGAAGGAGACAGGCACATCCCTGGTGCTCACCAGCCAGCCAGCCTAGTCCAACCAGGGACCCAGGTACCAGCTAGAGATCTGGTCTTTCAAAACATGGTAGATAACTCCTGAGGTATGAGAAGCAAAGTTGACCTCTGACCTACACCTCCCCCCCAGCTCCCATACTCTCCAACCAGCCAGGCACCTGTACATGGGAATGTTGATGCACTCGAAGACCATTTGCAATGTGTTAGCAAAATGATACATATATCTATGAAAACCAAAATCTACTCTGCTCTTAGACCCCCTTGATAGCATGTCTCATATTTTCCCATGAGTATTACCCCATTTCCTAGGTATTGGACATCATCCTATGTTCAAATGATCTGTTCACCATGTCTCCATCAGACTGTACACACTGGGAGGTGGTGGCACAGTGCTGTGTAAGGACAAGGCCATAGCTACTTGCAAGAGGCCATTGTTAGATTTTTCTGGAATTCTGTGAGCTGTTCATGACAAGTTGATAATACAAAGTCAACTCTGATGGCAGTATTTACAAAGCTCCCACCACACTCAGGAGGGCCAGTTCTCAACACTTGCCAAAACTCTCCCCTTCAAGAACCTTAGCCTTCTGTGTCACTGTCACACCTCCACTAGGTTTGGCATATAGTAGATGCTTGGTAAATATTTATCAAACGTATGAATGATGCTTGAATGAATGTGTGAGTGAAGGTGTCTTTTTCTTTCAGATCATGACTTCTTATATTTCATTAGCAACTAAAAGAGGCAATGCCTCAGCAAAGACCGTGGATCCTAAGAGAAGCTGACAATCTTTGGACCTTAGAAACAAGCAGTTCTGAATCCTAGCTAAGATTTGGATCCCAGATCTGTCATTAGCAACCATGAGTCTTAGTTATCTTTGCTCTCTTAGTCTCTGAGCTGTGTTTCCTCCTTCTGTGAAAAGAAGCATTAGCAGTATGACTTAGGACAGTGGTCCTAAGTCTACCCTTAGGGGTAGAATGGCCCTTTCACAGGGGTCATTTAAGACCATAAGAAAACACAGATTTTTACATTATGATTCACAACAGTAGCAAAATTCCAATTATGAAGTAGCGACAAAAATAATTTTATGGTTGGGGGTCACCAGAACATGAAGAACTATATTAAAGGGATCTCAGCATTGGGAAGGTTGAGAACCGCTGACTTAGGACGATATAATAAAGTCAATGTTTGAGAAGACATCAGCCTCTACGGATGTACAGCTTCTCTGCTATGTTGCTTTCGTGGACTCATATCTCAAACAATACCCCATTTTCCTAGGCATTTCCTATCATACGCTGTATTTAATATATTCAGAGTACCCCGACTTTCCTGCATCTAATTGTTGAGAAACTGAGTTCTGGTGAGCAAGTCATTCCCTATCTGGACTGTTGAACCATATCTTCTAGTGCCTTGCACAGGGTCTGTCTATGGTGGTCTTACTGTGAAATGTCCTCCCTAAGGTTCTCTGCTGAAGGCTTGGTCCCCTGGCGATGGTACTGTTCCAGGGGAACATGGAACCTTTAGAAGTTGGAGCCCCACTGGATGAAGTGGGATGCTGGGGAGTGTCCTTGAAGGGTATCTTGGTCCTGCCCCCCCTCCACTTTCACCTTCCTGGATGCCATGAGGTGTGCAATTTTGCCCCAACACACCTTTCTACCACGAAGTTCTGCCTCACCATGCCTTAGAATCAACAGAAACAGCTAAGCATGGTCAGAAACCCCTGAAACCATGGGTCACTATGAGACTTTCCTCCTTTGAAATAGTTCCTCTTGAGTATTAGTCATAGAGATGAAATATATGACTGACATAATAACCATCAACAAATATTATTGAATGAATCAATTTTTTTTTAAATCAACAAATGATATTCTTTAGGTGACCCCATATAGGAGAGGTCAAAAGCTGTGGACCCATCAGTCTGCTACTGGCTTTTGAAATTAAATTCTCAATGAGGCACAATTCAGAGTCATTAATACATTGATATTGTTTGTGCCTTTTGTGTTAGACAGCCATTGAACAATAGCTACAGAAACCTATGACCCTCAAGGATGTGAGTATTTACTAGCTGCCCTTTATGGGTGAGATAAGAAGGGAGATTATTGAATCTACTTTTAAAAAGGAACTATTTGTTTTAAATAGGATAAGTAATGAAAATTTTTTGTCTGAATCTGTCAAATGGACTAGACATTGTTAATGTAATTCTTGACTGTATATATTGTATATACTTATTGGATATAGTTTTTTTATTAGTTATAAGCTTTTTTTTGAAATGTGGTGATATTGTGTTCCCCAATATATTGTGTACCCTAATAAAATTTGTCTGGGGTCAGAGAACAGAACAACCACTAGATTAACATAAAGGCCAGAAAATGGAGGCACACACACCTTTAATCCTGGCATTCTGGAGGCAGAGATCCGTCTGGATCTCTGTGAGTTCAAAGCCACACTGGGAACAGCCAAGCATGGTGACACACGCCTTTAATCCTGGGAAGTGATGGCAGGAAGCAGAAAGGTATATAAGGCGTGAGGACCAGGAACTAGAAGCTTTTGGCCTGGTTAAACTTTTAGGCTTTTGAGCAGCAGTTCAGCTGAGATCCATTTGGATGAGGACTCAGAGGCTTCCAGTCTGAGGAAACAGAATCAGCTGAGGAAGCTGTGGCTGGTTCTGCTTCTCTAATCTTCCAGCATTCACCCCAATACCTGGCTTCTGGTTTGATTTTATTAATAAGACCTTTTAAGATTTGTGCTACATCTGGCACCCAACGTTCATGGTTTGAGTTCACGAAAAAAGCTGCTTGACTGTGCCTTGTGGGCCCCAGCTCAGGCCCGAGCTACACTCAGCCAGTTGTGGTGATACACGCCTGTAGGATTTGCTGAAGAAGGCAGAACAGGAAAGCAATAAAAGTGCAGGTTAGACAGGAAGAGGTCTCTCTCTCTCTGGGGAAGCTACTGCTTGTGGTAAGCTAAAGCTAGTCGTGGCTATTGCTCTGATCTCTTTGGCTATTTCCTCTGTATTTGGATCTGTGTTTCTTATTCACTAAGACTGTTTTTTGTCTACAGGTGAGACTTGATCACTATGGTCATCTCTCACAGACATGCATTGAAAGCTCCAAAGACTGGGGAAAGATTTTGACATCTCTAAATGAGTTTGGTGGAAACAGGGAAGGGGAAGTGGTCCATAGGCCCTCACCCTAATATCTCAACATCCCAGAACTGAGAAGATGGGGAAGGAGTCAAGCATCCCCTTCCTCCAGGCAAATCACTTCAACTGCCCCAACACATGGATTTCTGAACATTTTCAATGTATCTCAATGCAGATCTTTTCCCTGAGTTTGGAGAATAATTACATTTTTTCCATAGTATTTGACACTGGCACCAGGGGGAAATCTACAGAGCATCTTTAGAGAAGCTGAAAAGCTGGGGATGGCAATGGCATTCTGGAAACATGTTTGGCATAGCTACAAACTTTCATGACAGCAGTATCTAATTATTGCGCTTAACTTTGAGAAACCTGATATTATGCAAATAAACTCCAGCTGCATTTCATGACAGCGCATACAATTTTTATAAAAAATATGAAATACTTTTTAATATGGAAAGAATCTTTCTCTGACAATATTTGGAATTAACCGAAGATAGAGTCTAATGAGTTGTAATAACTTAACTCAGTACAAATGTTGGAACAGATTGAAAGACTCTTCGAGATAAAGTCAGAACTGGGGATATGTGTAGGAAAAGGTGCTATTTTCTGCTTTTCTTCTATATTAGGACTTGAGAGGGTCTATGTCTGTGGTGCTCCTGGATTGTGGTGGCCCTGATTCTACTTTTGCAAACAGCAAATTGGGATTTGTGTTTTTAAGGTGGGAGGGGAAGCCTAGAGTCAGGCACCCAAGAGGATCAAAGTCTCAGGCCAACTTCAACTCTAATCCAGAGTTGCAATAACCACCAACTCAGGTGTACAGCCAGCGGCAGGAAGTCATCCCAATGTGAAGAGGCCAGGGACTCCCACCTGCATTCTGTGGATCAGAGCTGAGTTACATGATCTTACCTAATGCCAGGAAAGACTGGTAACCTTTGAAGGAAAGGAGAAGCTGGGAGGTAACAAGGGGAGTCAGGTAGTTTAGTGACCCAAATCATGTGCTAAACCTAGTGTCTTAGGGATGCTGAGGGTCTGTCTAGGTGACATCTGTGAGGTACCCAGCATTGTACTCTGCCTGTCTAAAGTCTTTGTAAGTGGTAGGTAGCTGCTGCTCTGTTTACAAAAATGAGAAAGGTCGGATCACAGAGGCCTGTTCATAGGGATGTCTTGTGATTGGCTTAGGATTTCCTTACCTGTGGGAAGTGTGAGGACCTCCTGGACTGGAGCTGTCCTCTACCAACAGAAATAGATGGTGCATTCGCCCCCTTCCCTATCTCTCTCTCCCTCCATCTATCCCTTCCTTCCCTTCTTGACTTTACAGATACTACTGTTAAACAGACCCTTCCTTATTAATGTCTATGTAGCCTTTTAAATCTGTGTCAACTATGGTGCTAGCCACAGGCACAATACATATAGCAATGGTGACCCTTAAAGTCATGAATTTAGTCACCCAGCAGTTGGCTTGGTTGTTGTCACAAATGCAGCCCTTGTCCACACATGCTGATAGCTATAAGGAACTTGACAAACTCTATTTTGTTATGCATTTTGTGTGGAGCCTCACATACAAATCTCTAAGTATCATGTTTTGAAGTTACATCAGCCCCAATTATCCTTTGCCTTGTCATTTCTACCCACCAATGGGGGGGGGGGAGGCTTTTAGTCACCCCATTGGGTTTTGTGCTAACAAAATAAGTGAATTAATGTCCACACTTACTTCCCCAGCTCCTGGCCCGGAGCAGAGAGGGAGCAGAGGTGAAGTGGCTCACCCTTGAAAAATCGTGTGATAATCTGACTTCCTAACCCCGGCTAATCAAAATTAATGAGACTGTTCATTCCTTGGCTGGCTGTTCTGCCATAAACTCAACTCACATTTTCTCTTACCGTTCCATACCAGCAGGGAGGGATGGGCAGATGATAACATGCTTGACTTATCTAAAGAAGCAAATGCCTTTGTCCAATTTTCAGAAAAGCAGACAGCGTGCTCTCAACTCTAGATCTCTGCTTTACTTATTTTGACTTGGAAATGAGAGTGCCTGACATTAATTTTTCTAGGTCAGCTACTCATCACAGGAATCCATCCCACCTGATCCTGGAAGTTTGCCACACACATTTTTCCAAGACTTGGGAAAGTCAACAGCAATATCAGCTGCAGATACAAGACTCTGTGAAAGAACACATGTCCTGAAGCACCATGTCAGTTCTGCTGGACACCCAGGGAGCAGAGAAGCAGTGGAGACACTTAAGGAAAGGAAACTTCCTTGATTCCTCCGGACTGCTGCTGATCTTCCAGTGGCTTTCCATAACAGAGCACTTCAGTTGTCCTTGGATACCAGGGAAGTCAGTTTTTCCCACCCCATCATTTCCTTACGAGATTTAAAATTCATGTGTGCATTCAAGCATTCAAAATACTTATGTATCAACGGTGAAAATCACTATCTTCTTGTGGCAACTTCTATGGAGAGGTAATATAGGTCTTTTGTGAGTGTAGACTGCTGGGTACCTGACCTGGTTAGGGGATTGTCACAAGAAGGCAAGACTGCCACATACCACTTGTTACATCATGCTCCTTCATGAAGGAGACACCGACTATGCATATTCATTGCAACAGCTTTCCTACAAGCAAAGGGAAATGTCTGAAGGGAAAGGTACATTGTCTAAAATGCACAGAACACCATACAAACTTATCTGTGTTTTGAGGAAGGCCTTTCTCTGAAGGCAATAGATATTCAGAAAAGAAAGGTACATTTATTTCCGGCAGTGATAAACTTTTTGGGGTTTTTTGTTTTTTGCTTTTGCTAAAGTTAGAGCATAGTGACCAATGTGTGAGTAGCTTGTAAAGATACGAAGAGGGGGCCGGAAGCAGACAGCTGGCATCTAATGGGCACTTCTCATGTGCTAAGCACATGAGAGTCCTGGGCACATGATAATTTGATGGATAGATAAAACAAACCCAGGAGGTGGGTCCTATTAGTATTTGTGTTTTGCAGGAGTGTGACAAGAGGCAACTGTATAGTAAAGTAAGAGTTTCTGATAGCACACAGTTAACAAACGGCAGCATTTGGCTTTGAACAGGAATTGGTACTCTTTATAACCAGTGGCCAGAGCTCATGTTAACTTTTTGAGGTCCTTTATCATCTCCTTTCTTCTTAAAAGACCCCCTTTTCAAAAAAACTATTAGAGTTAGTAATTATATTTAGCACTGTTATTGGCCTAGGAGTCAGCATTTCTAACATAAACTGCATATCCCTAAGTGGAATGCTCTCAAATCCTAAACTTTCCCAGTCCCAACAACATACAAGTGAATAATTCTAAACTTGACTGACCTCATGGCATAGTCCATGGTCAAAGTATAGGCATGCTAAAAATACTGGGTAAAACTCTTCTATACTCCATGGATGAGGTAGATATGAAATATAAAGGAATTTGTATTAGGATTGGATCTCATTCCCAAGATATCTCATTATATGTATGTGAATACTGCAAAACCTGAAAATCCGAGTAGAAACACTCCTGTTTCCATGCATTCCTAATAAGGGAGATTCAACCTATAATTGTATTGCTATATTACAGCAACAAATAGCACCTAGAAGTTTTTGAAAGGCTGCTACCAAATGCATCAAGCAGCTAAGAAAGACCCTGCAGACGTTCATGTGGCCTACACTGGCTTTACTGCAGTTCTTCAAAACACAAGATTAACATAGAAGGTAGACAGACATGTCTAAGCTGTGCAGACAGCTGACCTTGTAAGTGAGAGGTGGAGAGTCTCCAGGGACCAGAAAACATGAGGTCTGACTGCAATGCACAGTAACATCTCCCCTAGGTCAAAACACTGTGGCTCAGCTGTAAAGCTTGAAGAAGCCTTAGGAAGCTGCTGTGGGCCAGCTCCAAAGTCTCCCTCCATTGAAACATAGGGATCCATTTAACTATGCACTGGACTCCTTGGTACTCCTTATGGGCAGGCTGTTGGAAGAAGTAGTGTGACATTTCCTAGGGATTGAGATATTCACTTCTACTGTTTTTTATCTTAGAAAATGTTAAGACACACAAAAACAATGCCAACTGCTCCAGGATCAAAAGAGAAACAGACAACAGTATCAGGAATAGAGATGTTTACAGTGTTGGAAATACCAAAGCAGAACTGAGAAACAGCTGTGATGTGTATGTTGAAGGATAAAATACTCTTATGAAAGAAGTGCTGCATCAGCAGAGCTATGCAAAAGGCTTATGGATTTGAAGACAACACGTAATAATGATGGAAATCCCTCCAAGTTATTCAGTAGCTTTGGTACAAGAACAAATTAAAACATTATTTGTTTAGGTACTCAAGAGAGCAAGAGTAGATAGAATACTTTCAAATAATACAGATGAGAGAACTGGCTTTATCAGAGAGATATTATTATTATCATTGTTGTTGTTGTTGTTGGTGGTGGTGTGGGTTCAGTATATGTACATGTTCATTTGTGTGTGTGCGCATGCATTTTTGCATGTGGAGGTCATTAGTCAAAGTCAGGAATCTTTCTCTATTGTTCTCTGCCTTATTTTTTGATACAAGGGTTCTCATTGAACTTGGCATTTGTCCATTGGTTAGGCCAGCAGCCCAGCAAACTCCTGGGATATGTTTGTCTCCATCTAACCAGCCCTGGGGTTATAAATACATGTCACCATCCCTGGCTTTTACATGGATGCTAGGGATGTCAATTTAGAACCTAAAGCAAATGCAGAAAGTACTTTATCCACTGAGCAATCTCCCAGCCCTCAAGATGCGTTGTTATGTAATTGTTGTTAAACCAGAATAGATTAAGTCACCAGCAGAACAAAGTCTAGAAAGGAAACCTACATATTCCTGGACATGTAACTTGTATAGGGGGGAAAAAAACCCTAACGTTCTCATACATTACTGGCGAAAGTGTAATTGAGTTCAGCTAGTTAACAAAGAAGCTTAGCATTGTCTATTAAAGCTAAAGTCACACACGTCCTATTACACAGCAATTTCCACTCCCAAGTTTATGTGTAGTGTTGTCAGATCTAGGATGCCTGTTAAATTCATATTAAGCTAGTCTAATAAAAAAAAACAAATAAATCTTTAGTATAAGAATATTTCATACAATATTTTGGGTACATTTATAGCAATGAATTAGCTATTGTTTTTACTTGAAACTCACATTTAACTATAGGTCTTGCATTTTATCTGGAAAACAAAATATACCCTACAGAAATGCAAACACGTTGGGTTAGGGCAGAAGCTCCGTGATAGGTGCCTTACTTGCATGTGTGAGACTCCCCGGCACTATCAAAACAGTGAGAGAGAAGGAAGGGAAGAATGGAAGACAGAGAGGGAAGATATTCTTTGTTCCATTTCTTCTGTTGTGATTAAAATATCCTGGCAAAAAAGCAATGCAGAGAAGAGAGGATTTATTTTGTTTGCAATTTCAGATAATAGTTCATTGTTTCAGGGAAATCAAGGCAGGAACTTAAGCATTACATCATAGTCAAGAGCAGTAAAGAGCTTGCTTATCCTCATACAGCCTTCTTTACTCTTACCCAGTTTAGGGCCCAGCTCATGAATAGTGCTACCACAGAAGGCAGGGTCTTCTTATAGCAATTAACAATCAAGACAATCACTGTATAGAAATAACTACAGGTTGACCAGATCTACACAAGTCCTCATTATGACTTTTTTTCTAGATGATTCCGGGCTCTGTCAAGTTGGCAGTTAATAGTAATCAGCAGGAACAGAAGGGAAGGGGAGGGGAGGGGAGTGGAGGGGAGGGGAGGGGAGGGGAGGGGAGGGGAGGGTGGTCAAGCACACACATACTAAAGGGATATATGGAAAAGTTTACATATTTACATGTTTTATTTATATGAATTTGTAAACAGTCCATCCTTAGTCCCGTGGATAGATAAGTTATGATAAATTCATGAAGTGAAGAACAATATGACAACAAAAATAGATAGCTACTAGCCAAGCTAGACGAATAGAAGTTCTTTCTCACGGGATCCTGAGGCTTATAATGTGGAGGAGACAGGTGAGGGAAATTGTCTTACATCCGGTCAGCTAACTCTAAGTCAGATTCTCAACATTTATCATAAGAAATGTCACCAGTCCTTAAGCATCTGGAAAAGTTGCTGTTTATTACTCAGATACTTTGGGTAGGGATTCTCCCTAATACTATGATAAACAGTAGTTAGAAAAATGCTTCAACTCAGGGAGTCGGAGCCCTAGAAAGATTAAGCATTTGATGAAGGAGATCTGGGGGCAGAGGTCAGCAAGGAAGAACAGAGGCAGGCAGGGAAACTGATGTACTTTCTGGCATGTGAATCCCAAGCTTCCAGGTGATTTATGAAAAAGAAGGTTGCTGTGTTGGATTATAAGTATTCAGAAGAAATTTTGCATTTTCTTTCTGCAGAGGAAATGGGGATCAAATCTGAGAAGTTCTGTTAGATGGTTCTAAATAAAACATAATGTCACCTTTGCCAAATGTTTCCTGAGTCTCTCAGATCTTCTATATGCTACCATTGTGTATCATAGCTCATCTTCCTGAGTGCACTATTCTTTCATCTCTGTGGCTCTTTGATATCTGGACACAGTTTGTTGAATATGTAAGGAATGAAGAAATTTACTTTTATAAGTTATGAACCGTGTGTGTGTGTGTGTGTGTGTGTGTGTGTGTGTGTGTGTGTGTGTACCTTACATGGTAACTAAAAGACAAAGGACATTTTCTGAAATTACTGCCTAGGGGAAAATGGGAAACTCTACATTCTCCTACAGAGATACTTGTATCCATGTTTATTGCTGCTATATTCACAATAGCCAGGACATAGAAGTAGCCTAGATGTCCCTCAAATACTGAATGGATAATGAAAAAAATGTGGCACATTTGTACAATGAAATATTATTCAGAAATTTGCTGGCAAATGCATGTCGTTAGAAATAATCATTCTTTGTGAGATATCCCAGCTCTGAAAAGACAAATGCCACATGTTCTCTTTTATAGGTGGTTGCTGTCTTTGAGTCTTTAGGTATATGTGTTTAGCTTAGAATACCCATAGAGAAGTCAGAGAACATAGGATTGGATGTGGGGGTGGGGGGTGATACAACATAGGTGTTCAAAAGCGGGAAAGGGGACTAACAGGACAAGAAAGATTAAGTGAGGGGTGTGTGAGAGGATAGGGTAGGATGCATGAGGGAGTATGGAGAGAAATAATACTAAAGATCTTGAAAAAGCCCCAGGGAAACCTGCTTTTGTAGATGCTTTCTAAAATATACATGTATATTAAAAAAAAGAGTTTAAATGGAGTTACCCTATAATTGGGAAACAATGTCTCTCCCAGACAACATAGACTATCAAATAAAAAGCTGAGTGCCAGGTATGGGCTACTTGTTCTCCAGTTGCTAGTCAGTGGGGTTCCATACACACCTTCAGACATTACCCATCACTGCCATTGCTCTTGATTATTTTCAGGAACTTGATGGTAAGACCCTATTGCTGAAGACATCACATACTTGAGCCACAGCACATGGAGGAACTAAGATGGAATTGACCTAGAAGCATCATCCCTCATGCTGCCAGAGGATAAAGGTAATCAACAGTCTCACTCAGCTGTGAACTCTAGAAGTTACAGCTACAGTAGCGACTGGCTTGGAAAGATATGCCCACTGGTGGAAGAGTGGCATGAACATTATGGGAGTAACCAAATGCTTGCTGATTGAACTTATAGCCTACTCACAAGACAGAACTTGTACCAGGCCCTGTAACTGGGCCCAAAACCCATGGCTGAATAAGTAATAGGCTCTAGTGGAGAACCTAATACTATTATTCTGCTAAATGGACATAGTAATAAACTGCATCTTAAGTTATTTTTTTTAAAGATTTATTTATTATGTATACAGAAGAGGGTGCCAGATCTCATTACAGATGGTTGTGAGACACCATGTGGGTGCTGGGAATTGAACTCAGGACCTCTGGAAGAGCAGTCGGTGCTTTTAACCTCTGAGCCATCTCTCCAGCCCGCATCTTAAGTTCTTATCCCATAAATTAATGCATCTCTCAACTTTCATCAGAGATGATTCTTTTTGCAGTAAGTGGACATGAATACAGAGGTCCACACCTGGTCAACATGAAAAGAATCAGAAACCATGTAGGGCTCAGCTCTAAATGAGACTTCTGCATCATGCTTCCTCTCTCCAAGGCCCAAGTGTCATCACAAAAGAGGGGCTGCTGTGAAGCCACATTTGATAAACAGTGCTATTGTACATGCAAATGCACAGCAGCTGTGACAGTGTACATAAGATCTGCAGAAAATAAATCCAAACAACATTCGGTCATGGACAGGTTGGTCGTAAAATCCCACCCCTAGCTGACAAGCTACTGTCAACTCATGGCTGCTGGGGGAGGAAGAGTCCCTTTCTTCAGGGATGAGGCCCCTGAGAGGCTAGCCATGCTTCAGTAGAAAGCTCTATGCTCGTATAATTACTGGCAGTGCTAAGTGATCTTAAGAAAAAAAGACCACATGAACTTGGGAAGGAATAGTAGTAGGGGTATAGGAGAGGATTTAGAAAGGAAGGAGTGGAGGAAAGGGAAGTGATTTGATAATTTACTTTTCCAAATATAAAAGTTATATAAAAATTAAAAAAATATTTTAATTGTTTCTTTATTACTCCATAGTCACTAATTTAAATACTATTATTTTTCCATAAAAATTTAGTGAGCATCTATTATGTACCATGATTATAGTAGAGCTTAGGAATATGGGGTGAGAGGATGGTTATGGTAACCTCTCCTTGCATTTCCTCATAATAGTGATTCCCAAACCAAATGAAAAGTCCCAGGCAGATCATGTGGTCTTACTCTGCTGACTCCTTTGAGGTAACCTTGTTGAGAACTTGGAGGAAATAGGTCTATACCTATCTCTGTGTCTGCCATTTAATCTGGCCCTAGGGTTGCCCTCCTATTTCAACTGTCCACTCACTGACTTCACATAATCACCTCCCAACTTCTTTCTGTTCACCACTGTCCACCTTTTATCAGAAACCAAAAGTGTACTTGAAGATAAAAGATTCAAAAAAATCTATGGCTTTAAAGCAGAAGTAATTCCTGAAGAAGTCATCCACTTCAGGATGAATGAGAGCTGGCATCTTGTAACCATATAGGTACCTTAAAAACAGTCACTCATTGCTCTGCTGTCAATGAGGACCACTGAGTCATGGAACTTAATTGTCAAAGGATCTTGGAACTGAACATGGAGATCAGAACATGACATGAGGATGGCCAGCATCACGGTTAACTGGGAAGCTTGTTGTAAATGAAGGGGGAGATACCTTGGCTAGTAATCTGTACCTATAGTGCTCCAAAGAACCTTCCCATTGGACCAGAGCATGAAGCAACATAAGCTTTAAGCTCACATCAAGTTGCAGTGTCTGAGACCCCACCTAGGGCTCTCCCTTAATGCTGCACCATAGGGTCCAATGCCAAAATAAGAAAAAATAAATTTTCATATTCCCCAAACCCCACTCTACTATTTGGGTCTAGAGGTAATCAGTAACCACATAGGATAAAAGTAACTTAATCTTATTTCCCTAGCTCATGCCAAATATTTTCCATATTGATGGAACTCATGGAAAGTTCAGCTCCACATGTTTTTTTTTTTTGTTGTTGTTGTTGTTGTTTGATTGATTTTTTTTTTAACCGCATTACAGATCTCCATGAATTGCACAGTCCATACCTTTGGCTGCTTCCTAGGAGGAGATCCGCCATTGATAGCCCTGGGCTCTGAGGTAGGATAAGCAACTGCTAGCTGTGAGATGTGAAATCTGCAGACATCCCCAGGTAGACTGCATCTCCTTTTGTTTTGTCTTGCCTTTCTTCACCCATCCACTCCAGCCACAACCATGGAGGGGATGGCCTGAAGCTATGCAGGAGTGGAAGCATGTCTTAAAACCCAGGATTTTGAATCTCTGAGGCTACAGGGATTTGCTGGTGCATATCTGACCACTGAAACATCCCGGGCTGGATTTCCTATATGACCTCATAAGGTTCCTTATAAGGTTACCCTGAGTATGCAAATGAAGTGCCCTCGGTGGATGTTTTTGCCCCATCAATGACATACCACCACATGAATCCAATTGACCTATTCTTCCTAGGCTCCCTTGCCCCCTCAGAATAAAGAAGTTGTCCAATGACAGTCTCCTGGATCTTTTTTTTTTGGCGGTGGTACTCACCCTTACCTCCACTCAGGATCTGCCTTTAGCCCCTGCTCCTGCTCATCCCTGTTTCTGTTCCGGGGCCAGGCTAGTGTTCAATAGCCTGAGCATGTTGGAACAAAGTAGGGCTTGCGAGTGGCAAACCATGTTCCCAGCAGCCCCTGGAAGTGCCCTGGAGTAAGGATGGTTATTAGGCAAGGTGGATGCAATAGCTTCTGGGGATCCTTTTCCATGCCAGAAAACAGAATATAGATTAAAGCATAGAAACTTCTGCTCAAAGGAGCCACATTCCACCAAAGCTTGGTGAAATTCAGACTCAACAGCTTAGGCCCTCTACTATCAGACAAGGCCTGCTATGAAGAGATAAAGTGGCATGTCTCTGAAGGCTAATGGAGAAGAGTGGCCATTGCTATAGAAGGCATCACATTTCTGCTCGGATCCTATGAGGAGAATGAGGCAAGTATCCCCATTTTACAGAGGCTAAGAATGAGACACAACATGTTAATTTGTCCATTTACATCTCTCCTAATCATGCCACTGTGTGTGATTCAAATGTAAGCATCCAGAGTCTTCAGGCAGGGTCTTGCTGCTACGTGATTCTGTTGACCTGTATCTCCCAGTTCTACCCTAGTCTCCTGGGAGGGAAGGTTACCAGTTCTCTCTCTGTGAGATATTGGGCTTTGTTGCCAAGATGAAGGGTGGTTAATGTCCTCAAAGATCACACTTTGGGGGCACTGTGGGAAGTTATCTGAACAAATGATGACAAAAGAAATATGATAATATCAGTGTGCTTTCAGGGGGGACACAGAGAAAATCAGAGAAAGCTTCTTGGAGGAAGCTGCTTTCCATCCATGTCCTTAAGGGGAAGAGATCAGGAACAGAGGCCAGTGAGAGTCGAAGCTCAGGCAGAGTGAAGTTCCATCAAGAAAAGCTGAAGTCAATACCATGAGCTGGGTTTTGTGAGGAACAGTTTCCTATTCTCCAGGACCTTAGCAGAGAACTAGAGGAGTTGAGGGTTATGAGATATCGGTCCCATTGTGAGTAGAAGCTTTCACATGGAGGTGGGGAAGAGGATTCAAGGAATGTGGCATCAATGACTGGAAGGCTTGAAGGGCAAGGGTTTGGAAAAGCACTGTTGGAAATACAGACATCACCAACAGGGAAGCCAGAGTCCATTCGAGCTCAGTTGTTACTGGGTTTGCTTTTGAGCTCTACTTTCAAATAACCACCTTAGATAATCACATACATAGGCCTTAAGGACAGAGTCACCCTGAGTGGCATGGGCCAGACTCCGGCTTCTATGCAACACAACTCCGACTCAGCCTCCATGTGGGTGGTCTGGGATGTATTGGATGACCAACAGCCATATTGGTATTATTCTTGGTAACAAGGTAACTCCAACAGTGGCTTTGATACAACCCAGCACTGGTTTGATTTGTACAGAAACAAGACATTCACACCTGAACAGTCAGTGGCTAGGCTGAGAGTCTATGTGGATGTCATATACAGGAGACAGTTGGATGTATAGACCAGAATCCTGAGAGTCTGAAAGAGTTAAATCCTCAGAGCTGCCTTGCCAACCCCCCCCCCACCACACACACACACACACACACACACACACACACACACACATACACAGAGGACCACATCTGTGGAGAATCTGGCTCCCTGCTGAGAAGTCACTGCCAGAAAGGGAAATGAGACTCCACTGGATCCACACACCTGGAAACCCTGGGGAGAAAGGAACTCTAAGGAAGAGATATCTCATTCTCAGAGCTTCCAAGAGCATATCCCAACAAGTCAGGCAAAACAGTCATCCCTGCCAGAACCTAGAGAGGCTGCGGCTGTCAGAGACCCCAGGGGCAGGGAGAAGAAAAACCCAGGACCCTGTTAGACTCAAGTCCTGATTAAACAGTGCATTGTTTTGTTTGGTTGGTTGGATTGAGGTTTTTGTAGTATAAGTACATCTCCAATGTTGTAAGGGACAATTTTCCACTTAAAAAAATTACCTCTTAAAAATTTGAATGTAACTGAATGCTCCATACTTTATTTATAATCTAGCAGGCAGCTTGGACCTTTGTGAAGAGCATTCCATACCTGTACCTGAAGAGCCCTTCATCCAGCAGTTTGTTATGGGCCTCCTCTGCATGTGCAATGACAGTGGCAGACCTGCTCTTCAGCCACAGAAGGGGGCTGTGTCCTCCCAAGGCCAGATGTGTCACCAGTTTGCTGCTTCTCAAGTCCTGGCAGGTTGGTCAGGGGCCAGGGAGAGAGGTGCACTGAAGTTGGGTAGAGGGGGATTAAGGAAATCTACTGCCTGATGAATAAATGTTTACAATAGCTGCGTCCGTTCCCTCTTTGACTAGCTGGAGAGCTTCCCCCAACTCTGCCTGGCCATCAGGCAAGCTGTTGGCCTTGCTGTTAGAAGCGAGCTGCTGATGCACTGCTGTAAACAGAGAACATCTGTGGAAAATTCACCAACAGGAAGCTTTGCAGGGAAAGGGAGGAACTCATGTTGCCTGCTGATCCTGCCTTACGCAGGTTTGGAAAGAAAAAGAAAAACGTACTTTAAATTACACCCTCAAGGACAAGCCAGATCCAGGGTGTGACATAGACTGAGCGGAACTGAGCGGGCTTTTGTTGAGTGTATTTTTTTTTTTTTAATTGTAAAGTGGTGCATTGAAGCCAGGTTGGTTTCCAATGCTAGTTCCAATCATCAGAGGTGTGGTTGCCAAAAGAATCTTTCTGCTGTACCATCTATGTGAGTGTAGCTGCAGTCAGGGATGCTATTGTGTAGACCTGCTTCATTAGTTTCCAAACACACATAGCACCTGGGCTGCTCCACCCAGCACAGAGCAAGTAAAAGAACATGCCAACAAGCTTCCTACAAGAGAAACCTGTGGAGGCTGGGAGGATGCTTGTAGTGTTTAACCTTCTCCAGTGCCAGGAGACTCGGAATAAGTGTACAGGATCCCAAAGACATAGGGCGCCAGGAAAAGAAAAGACACACAAAGAGAAAGGCAGAAGAGAAACTGACTCTTTACCTTTTCCCTGGGCAATCTCAACACCATAGTAGAACATCTAGGACCAATTGTGTGTGTGTGTGTGTGTGTGTGTGTGTGTGTGTGTGTGTGTATTTGTTTATGTGTATTTTGAGAAAGATATATACAGAGAAAGCAAGAGAAAAAATTGTCAGCTAGTTTCCATATTGATTTGTATTAAGCTCTTCTTGAGTTCTTACCATGTGTTAGATGTGGAAAACAGCCCAGGGCCTGTCCTGCAGAAACTGAATCCAGTGAAGGCACGTGACCCATAAACAAGGAACTGTAGAGAAGCGTTGGGATGGCGGTGCCATGGTGCAGGAAGTACAACGATGTGATATGACAGAGAGCCATTCCACAGCCAGTTCGGCCAAGCAAGGCCATGTAAGGAGAGGCTGCCACTGAGGGCAGGGAGGGTTCAGCCAATTTCAAGGGCTTTCTGCTGGACAGGTAGCTGGAAGCTGGAAAGGAATCTGGCAATTAAGAACAGAAATCAGATCCGAGTGGCAAGAGAGACGGTTCAGAGACGTAGTAAATGGGAGCCCAGACAACATAGGCCTGAATAAAGGACACAAAGAAGATCTGAAGGTCATTTGTGAGCTTCGGAAAAGTCAGAGTAAAAGAACAAAAAGTTCTAGGGTGAGTGGACCAAAGCTTTAGGTAAACGTGACTACAACTGGGAAAGGCCATATTACAGCTCTTGAGAGACAATGGTGGCTTGACAAGATGAAGAAAAATGGATGCAGGGAAGAAGATACACTAAGGTGAAATGCCTCAGTTTGCTTTTGGATTGGTTAGCCTGAGTAGACCATGGCACCACTCGTTATGACAAACATTGGAGAATGGCAGTTTGTCAAAGAAGAGGGAAGAACAAGGATTCTATATGGGAAACACTCACGTAAACATTCCCAGTTGATAGCTAAGTGGGTTTATCAAATGCATAGCTGCACACCAGGGTCCAGAGCTCAGGAGAACAATCCTCCTCAGAGATCCATGCTTGGAACTTATGTATATGCAGAGAAAATGTAGAACCATAAGACTAGAGGAGGTGATGAGGAAAGCAATAAAACTCAAGGAGCAAAATCTCACAACCAGTTTATAAGTGTGGACTTCCATGTCAGATGTGGAAGGGTTGAACATTGACATGGGATCCTGAGAAGATGGAAGAACAACAGGAAACAGCAATGTCACAGAGAGATCCGGAAGATGCTTCACAAGAAGCATATTGGGAGATGCTATGATTGAGAACTGGATAGGGCTGCATAGCTGTGGTCTAGATTATCAGGAGGACAAGGGAGGAGGATCACACGAACACCAGCACAGGCAACATCGTAAGACCCTATTTCAAGGAAAGCTTTCCTGAGATATTGGGTGAGAGGTGGAGTTAACGGCCTAAAGAAAAGTAGCTTCCGTGGAATCTCAGAATGAAAGCTAGACTGGAATCAGTTGAGTCATAACAGAAGTTTTAGAAGTGGAGGCAGCTAGAATCATAAACTTCAGGAAGTTTGACTGCAATGAGACCAAATAGAGTGGTAACTGTAAAAAAAAGTATTAAGGATGAATTTCTGTTTGTCAAAAGATTTTAGCTATTAGAGAGCTCTGGTTAACATGGGTAATTGTGGGAGTCCATTTTCGGGTTCCTCGTGGCTTTACCCAGAAGGTCCACATAGAAGATGATTAGGACCATGGGCTTGAGTGCAGGTGTCTGAGATGGTCTGCACTTGGCTGTGCTGGGGGAGGATGTCTTTTGCTCTACCCCTTGGCGTCTCTATAAAAACCCTGGGCCAGAGACAGTCGGGCCCGTTGGAAAAGGTTCCAGGCCTCTTGAGGCTATCCTTTATTTTCTGTTTATCTCCGTAAGATTCTCCGCAATAAATCCTTCTATCTAATATTTCCTGCTGCTCACCCTCAAGAAACTCACACTCTGGGGAACTGTGGGGGTGGTGGGTAAATGCCCCACAGGTAATAATCCAACAGTAAAGAAGGAATTGAAGATACAGGGAGAAGGATAAAAAAGTCACATAAATGAAGTTCTTGAGCGATGATACAGGACGAGACTGCAGAGTATATGGGCAGAGTAATTTCTGCTCAGTTCAAAGACAGCCTCCATTAGAACAGAGGACATAGAGAGTGGGTGTAACTCTGCACAATATGTATGGATCTAGCACAAACCTGAGAAACTTCTTATTAAATATAAAAAGGGGAGTTTATAACAATCTTTCATTTCTAGGTCAATGTAAAAGATGCCTAGAATTAATTACAGTACTGGTTCTTACAGAAAATTGTTTCATTATACTGGCTATGATCTCAAGTCCATTATTGAACCATGATAATAATAAGCATCCTTTTGTTTGCTTTATAGGAAATAACTATTACTTTATGATTAAATAAGACAACTATGTTTAAAGCTTGTAGTAAGTTTTGCTCTGTAAGTGATGGATTGCTTTATTTCTTAGACTAAATCAAACTTGAAATGATTCATCTTGGAATAGAGGCAACATGCCAATGATATAGCTTTTTCTTTTGTGCTTTTCTTAATTTGAGTTGGTAATATCTCAATTATAGTTTTTAGGATTTATTTTTACTTATGTGTATGTGTTCATGTCTGTCTGTGTATGCAGCATGTATACAGTTGCCTGTGGAGGCAGAGACAAGAAAGGATCACAATATCCCCTGGAGCTGGAGTTACATGAGGTTGTGAGCCACCCAACACGGGTGCAGGGAACTGAATTTGGATCTTTTGGTAGAGCAGGAATCATTCTTAACCACTAGGTCATCTCTCCAGTCCTTCACTTAGAGGTTTTAAAAAATGTGTATTTGTGAAATTGACAAGAATGTCTTTGTCTGTGTCATCATAGATTTTTAAAACTTAGCATACACCTGTTCTTAAAAAGTAAAAGCACACATGAACCATAGTTGCAGAGAAAAATAAAGTAAGAAAGTAAAAAAAGGATATATATAAAATGTTAACAGTAATTATAAACATATATGCTGTGTAGGGAGGGGTGTGTGGTGTATGTGTGTGATTGAGATAATATTAGATAGACAGAGATAGAATGTATAAGTGGATATATTTAAAATTGTGTTCTGAATTTTTCCTTAATTAATCTGAATATTTATATACATGTCAAGCAATTTTAATAGCTTAATATTTCATAATAAGAATTAATATGATTGTAAAGAATTTTATATATTCTTTATTCTGAATAATTCTATATAAAAATAATTGCATATAAATATTCTCCAGATTTGATATTACTTTTGTTTTTGTTGTTGTTTTGGTTTTTCGAGACAGGGTTTCTCTGTTTTGGTGCCTGTCCTAGATCTCACTCTGTAGACCAGGCTGGCCTCGAACTCCGCCTGGCTCTGCCTCCTGAGTGCTGGGATTAAAGGCATGCACCACCACCACCCGGCCAGATTTGATATTACTTTTATAATTTAGTAAAAGAGGGAAAAAGAAGTATGAATATTTTAAGGTTCCTTTACTGATACATCAGACATATGATCCAAAAATGATTTGATAATATATAGTACTATACATATAGAAATTTGTGGTTTCTTTTATTATTATAAAGTCAAATTACTAATACATTTAATCTTTTTTCATGCCCTCTTACCTGCTTCATCAGCCACCCTCTGTGACTCCAGAGAAGAATTCAGAGTTTACATTGTCCCATACTTTCTTCATGCATTTATATAAATATGTCTACATGTATCTATCTAATACTTATTGCATATGTTTGTGAAAGAAAACATAATTATATTCAACTGCATCATTCACACCAAGCATAAGTATTTGTTATGTAACTTGGATATATGTGTGTCTAGCATGTGTGAAATCTCAGTTCTTGAATGAATGTTTGTATGATTTTTAAACATTAAGAAAACCTTATTAGTTCAGTAAGAAACATCCACATCTGTATCTACTCAGTAGTGAACAAGCGTCCTCATGACAGACTCTGACTCAATTTGTTGTTTTATCATTGCTGGCATTCTAGTTCATTTCTTAACCAAATGTGAGTTCTTCTGGCAAGGGCTGCTAGCTGCTTCATCTGCTCACAGCAAAGGCTATTTTGTCTTTGGAAAAACACATTAGTTAAGAACAAACAGTTAAAAGGGCATGGCACCCAGGACACAGTTAGGTACTCTCCCAAAGTTTAAAAAAAATGCAAACTAGAGAATATTCATTGAATGGTTGATGATGGCATAGTCAAAGTTGCCTTGGTTTGGTATTATTGCTTTGAGAATAATCTTCTAAATTGCTAAATGGTGGTTTGATCCTCAGGTGTGCATCAGCTAGACTGCTGTAGGCTGCTAATTATAAAACAGTTCTAATAATATGATCCAGGTAATAGGGAAGGTAAGTCACCCCTGGTCACAGGAATTGCTCAGGAACCTTTACTCTGGAGCCGATGTAGCCCGTGACCCACAATGGTGCTGCCATTTCTTCCTCCTGAGCCGTCCCTAGCCTGCTGACTTTCTATTTTCCCAATTCTTTGTTGGTGATCTCAATAGCAGCCACAGTTTTAGTTGTGTTATTCTGAACATGTCCAATTATCAGTTCTTCCTTTTAAAGTTTTTAAGTAGCAAAGACCAAAGATGGTTCTAGCAATGTTTTGCTGATGCCTTACATAATGCCTCAAATTCATCACATAATGAATTTAAACTGATCATCTCCCATTCTGCCTTGAAGGTTATTGAAGGGAGTAACTATCCAACAGAATCAGGAGTGCAATTTGGGGGAAGAAATAAGAGTTATATATGTGACAAACTGGATATCTAGAAATGTAAAAAAGCATATTGTCTTACTAAAATTGAAGCGTAAGATCATCACAACAACTATATAAAAATTGTGTATATTTTTAGAAAAAAGCATGTTTTATGTATAAAATAAACATTTAAATTTCATATACGTGTAGTCTGTTCTAAAATCTGAAATGTAAAAATGCCTTTAATATAAAGTCTAGATAATAAGCAAAGCTGTATGCATCATTCTTATCAAAATATTTTAAGATCTTTCTTTTAAACAAGAAAGCACACTCTACTTTGCACTTGAGAAGTCAGGTCACACTGTGAGATGTCAGAATTGCCCTCCTCCACAGAATTAATCGCAGCAACACAAGAGTGCAGCCAGGCTGGGAAACACGATAAATCATGTCCACTTTCTGCGGTGTGCTCTGCATCCTTTAAGACCAGAGTATCTTTGAGCAAGAGAGCAGTTTCTCACAAACCTCTTTGGCTAGAACCTTTTCTCCGCCTCTCATGTTGGCAATGCCATGGCGTTTTTATTGTGTTATCATCGTAAACTGCATCGTCTATCAATTCGTTAAGTGATCTAAAATACAAATGAGTGAGACTTAGAGGTTGACATGGTGAGGAAGCAACTCTCACTTTTAACAGGAGGCTGG